>NW_027507764.1:511266725-512466725 GCF_037356315.1 Lithobates pipiens | reverse complement strand
ATGCTTACCAACTTTATGTTGCGAACATTAAAAGTTTAAGAGAAGACTGCATAGGAAGGAGGGAGTGAGCCCCATTTAATTACCAACAATGTTTACCATCTCAGATGATATATTACACTTATTTTATTCCCACAGTAGGATGGTTCAATAGAAAATTACACTGTAATAAGGTGAAGCCTGTAAAGTTCATTAATTTGAACAATAGCGCAGGGTTCCTGAAAATAACTTCAGTTCCGCCTGTACAATAAGTTATCAGTAAATGAAAGTCATTTATCAATGTCTGAAAAGAAAGTAGAGGCAGACTGGAAGATGATGTCTTTATGTTCTGCCCATCACCTCCTAAGATTGACAGGCTTCTGTAGCGGATTCTGAAATATCTCCAGAGACCGCAATGAGACATACACAAAAAGGAAACAGTAAATGATAAGAAAAAGTGAAGACTGCAGACACAGACCTGAGTTTCGTCTCCGTGGCGAATCCAAGTCTTCTGTAAGCACACCATGCAATGATAGACAGAGACAAAGGAGATGGGAGTGAGTGAGTGACTGAGAAGACAAAGACAGACACTGAAGGAAAAGGAACTAGCTCAGGTTTTAAAAGAGTGCACAACTTCTATGCAGACAGATGACACAGAATGAACAGGAATCAAAATCAAGAACAGAAAAATAGGATTCTAGCACATGTGATACATAAACAAACTGTAGGCTTGATCTACTTTAATCATCCCCTGATTTCACAAACACTCAAGAACCACTTACAATCCCATGGCAGCTGTCAGACTGTCCAAGATAATGCTGCAAGATAATGTAGCAAATGCGCAACAATTGTATTTACTTGGCAAATTATGACAGAGTTCGGCCATACTTCCCAAAGATCCATAATTAGCAGGATTTTTTTTAAGCCCCAGAAAGGGCAGAACTTGGCAATGAGAAATACCCTTGTTTAGCGGTTAGCACCTCTACCTTACAGCACTGGAGGTCCCGGCCAGGACACTATCAGCATGGAGTTTGCATGTTCACCAATGCATGCATGGAATTCCCATCACACTCCACAGGCATACTAGTAAGTTAATTGATCCCCATCTAAATTGGCCCTAATATACATGTTTATGTATGTGAGATAAGGAACTTAGATTGTAAGCTCCAAGAAAGCAGAGATTGTAGAATTGTGGATGTAAGGTGATGCATACATTGATGGTGCTATATAAATGCTTGAAATAAGTAAATTCTGAGGTTGGAGGTGGTGATGTAGAAAGGGCTTAAAAGAATACTAAATATGAATTACATAGGAAACCTGGCAAAATTATGTAAACACTTCAAAAGTTTTTCATAAGAAATTTACAAGGAAGGTGGCATAGTGGGTACAGGAGTCAACAAAGTTTCATATAGGACAAGTACCCCAGATCTGTAAATGACGAGGATTTTTCAATATACATAACTGTGAATGCATTCAGTGACACTTACAAAAGGTTACTTTTCTTGTTAAATCTTAAAGAAAATGTTGCCTAAAAACAAACTGTAATAAAAGCTTTCAATAGTGGCCCCTAAATAACTCTCCCAACTCTGCTGTCTTTAATGGCTACAGACCTCCACACAATCCTCATGTCTAATACACTTCCATGTGTGCTGGGCCCCAATTCACTACTGCTCTCAATGGTTCCTCCTGTAGTGATAAAGGGCTAGCAGATGGAACCATAGTGCACTACAGGGGACACAGGCAACTGACACTTCCAGAAACATTGAAGCTGAAGGCTTTTTCCAAGACAGCGGAGTTTGGACACACCACCCTCTGAAGAGATAAATGTTCAGGGGCTACTACAGCAGGGAGCTTTTAATACATTTTGTTGACAGTGTCCCTGAAAGAGACATATGGGCTGATAATACTGAGCTCCAGAAAATGCTCACTGTCTGGCTCTTCGTTTCATAGTCACTAACCAGCATGCAGCCAATGAAAATATAATTACATACAAAGTACTTTGCAAAAGGTTAGGGCAGGTGTGAAAAAATGATGTAAATTAAAAAAACTAATAGTTTATTTTGATCAATTAACAAAATGGGTAAAAAAATAAATAAACAAATAAGTAAATGAAAAGAAGATAAATCCAAATAAAATCAATATTTGGTGTGACCACCCTTTGCCTTCAAAACAGCATCAATTCCTCTAGGTACATTTGCACACAGTTTTTCAAGGAACTTTTAAGGCAGGTTGTTCCAAACATCTTGAGGAACTAACCACAGAGCTGCCTCAAATCCTTCTGTCTCTTCATGTAATCCCAGACAGATCCGATAATGTTGAGATCGGGGATCTGTGCGGGACAAACCATCACTTCTGGGACTCCTTGTTCTTCTTTACACTGAAGATAGTTATTAACAACATTGGCTGTATGTTTGGAGTTGTACTACTGCAGAATAAATTTGGGGCCAATGATGGATAAGTATCTGCCTGCATTTCTCAGCATTGAGGACACCATTGATCCTGACCAAATCTACAACTGTTTTTGCAGAAATGCAGCGTCAAACTTCCAAGGGACCTCCATAATGCTTCACTGTCGCCTGTAGACACTCATTATTGTACTGCTCTCTAGCCCTTTATGAACAAACTGCCTCTTGCTACAGCCAAATATTTGGAATTGTGACTCACCAGTCCAGAGTACCTGCTGCCCATTTTCTGCACCCCAGTTCGTCTGTTTTTGTGCATAATTGAGTCACTTAGCCTTGTCTCCGTGTCAGAGGTATGGCTTTTGGCTGCTATTCTTCCATGAAGACCTCTTCGGACCAGACCTCTGGTCCTGTGCTGATGGCACTTGGATATAGGGGCTTGGACATCTTCGGATGTCAAAGAGAAATAAGCATCCTAGTGTCTTTTTTCTGTTGCATTAGGTTTCCTTGGCTGATCGTTGCATCTACAGTCCTCAATGTTACCTGATCAATGGTGTTCTCAATGCTGAGAAATACAGGCAGATATGTATCCATTATACCATACCTCAGGGAGGTATTACCGTATTTGCCAGCGTATAAGGCGGCTGGGCAGATAAGACGACCCCCTAATCTTCCATTTTAAATGTTGGATTGTGGTATACTTGCCGTATAAGACGACCCCCTTCCGACCAGTCTGTCAGCCTGCTGGATGTGCGGTAATGCTGTATGTTCAGTAGCGCTAAGCCAATCACAGCGAGCGATGTATTCTATTAAAGAATACAAAGCCTGCTCGGATTGGCAGGGGCTGTAACATCATCAGCCCGCGCCTCTGACTCTCAAAGCCAATCAGAGCAGGCTACCGTATGTAGCCTGCTCGGATTGGCAGAGGTGGTTACTCCAATCCGAGCAGGCTTTGTATTCTCTAATAGAATACATCGCTTGCCAGGATTGGCTCAGCGGTGTATACAGTATTACCGCACATTCAGTAAGCATCCAGAGGGATGCTATGCAGCGGGCGGCTTGCATACAAGACGGCTTTGCTTTATACCCGGCGTATAAGACGACCCCCACTTTTTGGCTGTTTGCTTTTAGTGTAAAAAGTCGTCTTATACGCCGGAAAATACGGTATATGCCCGAAATATATTCTGCAGCAAGAAAGTGATCCCAAACATACAGCCAATGGCATTAAAGGAGTTGTAAAGTCTCAAGGTTTTTCACCTTAATGCATTAAGGTGAAAAGCCTTCTATGCATTCTATGCATTAAGGTAAAAGCCTTCTGTGGTGCAGCTACCCCCAGAGCCCCCCTAATACCTGAACCCGATTGTTCCAGCGACGTAAAGAGCCCAGCAGCTCCAGCTGCTGTCTCAGGTTTTCACTGAATAAATTTATAGCAGCAGGAGCCATTTTGTTAATTGATACAATTAAACTATTAACACTTCTTTTTCACTTTTTCCTAATTTACAGAATTTTCACCTGCCTCAAACTTTTCCACAGTACTGTATGTCAAATAATAAGAAAGCAATGTCGCAAAAAAGATCAGCATGACTAGCTTTGGTATTAGTGGCAGTATATATATTTTTCTCCTAACGGGTTTCCTTTTAAATTCTCATGCTCATATTAACAGGGGCTTGGAAAGGTTTAAATGGACCCAAGTTATTTTATAGCTAACTATTTACTTTAAAATGTACTTTTTTGTCAAAGGTGCAGGTATTTCACCACTTATTTAACTGACTTTCTTAATACAAATTATGAAAGCTGGGAACATATTCCAGTGTTTCCACTCATTGGACAATTTAAAGTGAAGAGTTACCCATGTGGGCATAAACACAGAGGCATGGTCTCAACACTCCTTAGAACTGAGGAAACCCAGTTGGATGAGTTGCAAAACATCTTGAATGTTACAAAACAAGTCCAGTTGAATGTGACTGCTATCCATATTTATTTACAGACATAGACACATACTGATAACATAGTGAAAAGAATGATGGACAGTGACCCCAAAGCAACTAGCTGAACAATCAAATTGGTCTACTAAACTGATAACTGACATTTGATTGACTGGCAGTGGTTACCACTTCCATCTGATCTTACATCTGCCATTGTGACACTAAATAATTGCATGTTTTCGGTGAATACATTTTAATTTATTTTAAATGATGTAATTTAAAAAACAGGAGTAGCATTCAATTGTTTGAGATGAGCTGCCCACACCCTTTAGACAGCAGGTGTATTAGGACCTACAGAGACTGTAATTCCAAATTTGTGTACTCAGTTCCTTCTAAGGCAGCAGGTTCTTGGCCTATACAGGGGGATCCTCAGAGGTGTGGCCTAGCCACACGGTGGCTAGCACAAGTGGCATTCTGCAGCCCCGAAGATTTTTAACACAGACCCGTACAGGCCATAGTGTCCTTCCAGATGTGCTTGGAAGTCCTGACTGGCAGCCCATAAATTCTGCAGCACCCATACTTCCCCCATTCACTGCCCAACCCGGAATTCAGGTAGAATCAGCAAATTTAACTACTCCCCTTGATTTTTTTGAGCTGTTTTTCACCGAAGATCTGTATTGATCGATTGTAGACCAAAGCAATTTATATGCTGAGCAGTTATTCGGAGCCAACACAACTTAGTACCTTGTCAGACAATTAGAATGGAAAACTATCATTGTTTCTGAGTTTAAAATGTTTTTGGGCTTAACCCTCAACATGGGCATTACTAAACAGAATGAGTTGCTGTCATATTGGTCCACAGACCCGATTAATTATATGCCCTTCATCTCTGCTGTCATGGTCAGGGTTAGATATGACAATATAACGCTATTTATGCATTTCAATGACAATGCACTCTGTTGCCCTTGAGGTGACCGTGAAAATGATCGGCTCCACAAAAATTGGCCCCTCGTAAATCACCTTAAATTTGCCAGAAATTAGCAGATGTGTATACACTCCAACAAAACATCTGCGTAGATGAGTCCCTCATTCATTTTTCTGCCCCCCTTGCATTCAGTTTCTACCCAGCAAGCGTTCCTGATCTGGGGTCAAAATGTATAAGCTCTGTGAGAGGGTAACTGGCTATACCATGTGATTTTCGGATTTAGACAGGATAGGAAAAAGATAGCCATGTGGAACCCCCCCGGAAGCCCAGACTAGGGACTTGGTGTTTCCCTTTTTCCCTAAGGGGTACCACTTGTACGTGGACAATTTTTGCCACTTTTTATACAGCTTTTTGACTTTGGAATTGGCTTATGTGGCACTGTGTGACCTAATCACCAGGGATTTCCCCCAACGGCTTGTAAATACCCGACTTAGAAAGGTGGGAAAAAGCCTGCATGAGAAATAATGAATTGCTCTCAATGAAGTGGAAGGACAAACGGGATGTTTTCCTCCTATCTTCCATTCATGCAGACACGATAGTCCAAATTTTAATGGCATCTGGTGTTGTTGAGAAGCCCCTCTGTGTCCATGACTACAACCTTAACATGGGAGGGAAGCACTTCAATGATCAGATGATGAATCTGTACTTAGTTTCCCGTAAAGCCAGATGCTGGTACAAGAAAGTGTCTGTATATTGTCTGTACATTTATTTCAATTGGCTTTGTACAATGCTTTTGTACTTTACAAATCAGCTGGACGAAGTGGATCCTTCCTAAAATTTCAGGAAGAGATCATCATAGCCCTTTTGTATCCAGAAGGTGCTGTGGCCCGAAGTCCCAATCCAGATGCAGGGAGCTGGCTGCTGCAGGAGAGGCATTTTCCTGATGCCATTTCTTGTACCCTGACCCAAAAGTCACCCCAAAAAAGATGTTGTGTATGTAGCACACATGGAATAAGAAGAGACATCCACTGTTTCTGTCCCTCCTGTCCTGGTTAACCAGGTCGCTGCCTCAAGGACTGCTTCCGTCGCTACCACACACTAGTGGAGTATTAGTATAGGGTACAGCACGGTAGTCTTCACACAGGGTTTTGAAAGATGTTAGATAGTCAGGAAAATAGGTTAAGTATAAGTTACCAAAAAAAGTAAAAAAAATAAAATAAAATAAATAATAATTGTCGTTTTAGTGAGTTAAGGTTCTGTTGTTACTGTGTTTTATTGTTAACAGTTGTTTGCTTTGCAGGTACACCATTCAGCTGCAGCACTGATATGTTTATTCTGACAGCAACAGGGTGTTGCCGTCGGAATACATATGTCAGCGCTTGCAGCACTGCTGGAGGAGATTTCTCATTCACAGTAAAAAAAATATATATCTATGTCGAAGCATGGGGGCCTGGGGTGGTCAGTGGGCAGATCACCCCCATGCTTCGGCATATATATTTTTCTTTTCGGTACAGACTTCAATAAAAAAAAAGTTATTGTTTTATTGAGTTAATGTTCTAATGTTACTATGTTTTATTGTTAACCGCTATTGGCCCTTAGGATAAGCATGGTTTCAGTGCCTAAAATCAGCAGACATTCGGGAACCAAGTACATTAAAGCCCTTGCACCTTGTACTGACAAAAAATTGTGTGTTGGGACTAAATGTCTTTACCACAAGAGCTGAAAGAAAGGATGATCATTTTGGAAATTTTTATCTGATTCACCATTTTTATTGAAAGACAAGCTGGGTGCCAAGGCATATAGCCTAAGCACTTATTTTATGATAAGCAGTAAAGTGTATATAAGTGCAGGGCATACAAAGACTTCCAAAAGCACAAACATTATGTGGTGTCAATGGGGAGTGGAACTACAGAGACTTATGTAGGCCTAGATTTGGGGTCAGACAGATTATGCAATCAGCTTTATTGAATTCAAAGCCTAAAGGACAAGTGCTCTGTGGTTCATAATTACCCTAAAAAGCTTCCTTCTCCAACCATTTGCAATTAAAATTAATTCAGGTTAATTGCCATTGGCTCAAATCTCCTTCACATCTGTAATGAAAAAGGGAAGGTCAAAAAGACCCCAAACTTTCAGAGTGCGGTTTGAATATGTTGGAAGGTATCCTAAAGAGGATAGCTATATCTGCACTGCATTTAAAGCACATGAGAACTGCTGTATGCAGGTGTATAGAAATCTACTGCAGGAGTCCACCACATAAAAACATATTGGGATTGAACCACTGAATAATACAGTCCGGTTTTTATTTAAAGTCACAATACAGTGCACTGATGACCGAAACCACTTACATAGGTCTGAAAAAGTCCCTAACCAGCAGCTACTTCAGAATTCTGTGATAGAAATTGTCAAATTACAGAACATTGTTCAGTAATGGATTTGGACAAAGATTAGCTGTAGTCCACAGTTCTTTATGTAGCCTGTTAAAGTGGGACAAAGTGTTATTAATTGGGAGGTATATTATACCTTAGTATACTCAAGTAAGTATATGACTGAGACTCTTGGCATTAAAAGTGATCAGGTTCATGCACATGAACTTACCACTTCTTCTGTATCAAGTGATCATTTCATACATCCCAATGATCATACTGACAGGTCAATCACATGCATGTTTATCTAGCATTAGGTTGAATATGGTTAGGCTACAACAAATTTTGGTTTGGTAATAACGATCTCAAATAAGGACACCTCTTTCCAAGACGAGGACACCCGTCTAAAACTCTTTCAGAGATAGCAGCAGATATGGAATAAGGCAGAAAGGATGGGGGAACAGGGTAGCTGCCCCGCTTTTATTGTCTGTCCCGGCATTGCCTCTCCCCATCAGACATCAACTAGATACAAGTACAGTGGGGAAAATAATTATTTGATACCCTGCAGATTTTTTAAGAATGAAGGGTCTATCATTTTTATCATAGGTGTATTTTAAATGATAGAGACAGAATATCAACCAAAAATCTAGAAAAAACACATACAACAAATGCTACAAATGAAGTTGCAGTTCAGTGAGTAAAATAAGTATTTGATACCCAAGTAAAACATGACTTAGTACTTGGTGGAGAAACACTTGTTGGCAAGCACAGAGGTAAGACATTTCTTTTAGTTGGTGATGAGGTTTGCACACATCTCAGGAGGGATTTTGGTCCACTCTTCTTTACAGATCTTCTCTAAATCCTTAAGGTTTCTTGGCCGTCTCTTGGCAACTCAAAGTTTCAGCTCCCTTCATAAACTTTTTAAAGAATTAAGGTCTGGAGACTGACTAGGCCACTCCCTGACCTTAATGTGTTTCTTCTTGAGCCAGTCCTTTGTTGCCTTGGTGGTATATTTTGGGTCATTGCCATGCTGGAAGACCCATCCATGACTCATCTTCAGTGTCCTATTTTACAATACATGGCCCCGTCCATTGGCCCCTAAATGTGGCAAAGTCGGTCAGTACCTTTAGCAGAGAAACAGACCCAATACATCATGTTTCCACCTCCGCGCTTGACTGTAGGGATGGTGTTCTTAGGGTCTTAGGGTCCATCTTTGCCTCTGTTTAATCTTCAACTGCTATGGTGCTGCACATGTGATTCGTTATGACACCAGCCATTGGATGGTTTCATAGTTTGGCTGAGAGCACAGCCAATGTGCAGTTAGCATTCCCGGCATGCCTTTTTTTTTTTAACTGTTTAAATCCATGGGTTTACTTCCACTTTAAGGATTTAGAAAAGATCTGTAAAGAAGAATGGACCAAAATAAATCTGGACACTAACTACAAGAAATGTCTTACCTTTGTGCTTGCCAAGAAGGATTCTCCACCAAGAACAAAGTCATGTTTTGCTTGGGGATAAAATACTTATTTTACTCACTGAACTGCAACTCAATTTATAACATTTGTATCTTTTTTTTTATTTAATTTTTGCATTTTTGGTTGATATTCTGTGTCTATCAGTTAAAATACACCTATGATAAAAATGATGGACCCTTCATTTCTTTGTAAGTGGGCAAACTTACAAAATCTGCAGGGGATCAAATAATTAATTTCCCCACTGTACATCTTCCCCACAGCAGCAGTATGTAGGCTTTAGGTGAGCCCCCTGGACATCCGCCAGACCCTATGTTAGCTGTTTTGTAGTTATTGGTTTAGTCTATCCACAGATGCGTGCCTATTTTTTACAGTTATCTAAATCCAGTCCTGAATATATAGTAACCCAATAAACAAAACTATGAACAGCAAAACCGAGAACTATGTAAATATTTGTCACATATTAACATGAAGCAGAATCTCGCCATCTCATAAGTATTTTATTAACATAACTTAAAATAAAAATAATTTTGGCCCTACGCTTTGGATTGCTGGCATCATTTTATTGCCATAATTGAGACTGGAACTAATTTTTTTCTGAAAAGGGATGATACACAACACTGAGTAAAAGGCGGTACTCTCATGAACTACGCCTAAACACACCAAAGTGAGAAGCGTAGATGATGATCACACTCATTACAAAAGCATGAGCCTCCCCCGCTGCGCAAGCCTCATGCTTTTCAGGTGGTTTTCCAAAACCCTGACAAACCTGGCTCTGAATGGGCTTTCTTTCTTGGCAATGGTTTGTCATCAGCTATTGCACCATTCACCTTTCTCTGCTGGTCTTCCCAAGTAACTTCTAGCATAAACCAAGAGAGATTAAAACTTGTCAGAAACATAACAGTACGTGGACACAACACAAAGGTGCACAACAAAGTGGTGGAGGGTACTACATTTGGGACAAATGAAAAGGGAGACTAAATTTGGTGCACACATAGGTTTTAGGTGATTTTGAATTTCAGTTTAAACAAAACAAAACTTGAAATACTAAGGAACTAAATAAACCTGCAAAATGTTATTAAAAACATTTATATATATATATATATACTATATATATACATATATGCCATTATTTAGATTTTATATGAGACCCCAACAAACCTGTCTTCACATCAAGCTGACAATCTCAAAATAAAAAACTAACAAATTTGAAGTTCCTTTTTAAACACATTGCATATATGAAAGGAGAACAGAACGGCCTTGTAGGCATAACGTTTGTAAGCTTTAGAAAACAATCTCCAGCTAATAATCACCAAGAGTGCTGCAGTATACATAGGAGTTGGCTTACTAAAAATGAAGAATGTTCAGACAGAACGGTGGGGCTGTGACTACTTTGATCATCCAATCATGTCCAAAAGACGTTCAGGAAAGGGAAGTCAAAGAGAAATTTTACTCTTTTGCCAACCATACATCTGGCTATTTGAAGAGAACACTGGATCACTGGGTTGAACTCTCTATTTTTTAGTAGATCAAGCCCTCAGTGTGCAGACTAACAAAAATAAAATCAAGGTGGGTGTTTTGACAAATGGTCACAGCTCCAGGGCTTAGGTACACAGGCTCCAATTTTTCTGCTATGGCACTCTAACTTCAGACAAAAAGAAGATACAGTTAAGGAAGCAGGACTTCCACAGAGATCAGTTATCCTCCTTGATATAGTGGCCTCCTAATCTCAAGCTAACTATGTAACTATGGGCAGTGGGGAATGAAAGGAGTGTTTTTGCATTAGGCCTAGTACACATGGGCCGAATGTCAGGCCCGTGTGTACTGCAGCTGGTCCATTCGTCCGGCTTCTGTCGAAGGGGCATGACCAAAAAAGGTCTGCCGATTGGCTCCCGATCAGCCCTCTCAGCCAATGACAAGTGTGTCCTGGCGGAGGGGCAATTCTCCGTCAGAACACAATAGCACAGCAAGGGAGATCGTGATTGATGTATTAACAACATATAGTTAGTACAGCGACGCCTTCTGAGCTGTCAGTTTTTTTCGTTCAACCCCCTGAGCTGAATGAAAAAAAAAATTGTGTGTACTAGGCTTTACTTTGATGCATTACACCCCCCCCCCCCCCCCCCACGTAATCACAACCTCTTCACACTGACCACCTCCCGTCGCTTTAAGAGTTTTAAAAGCCGAGAGGCGGGTATTCAAGAGTATTAAAAGCCGAGAGGTGGGTGTGACTGCTGTGCTTGGCTGTCACAGAGGTCACATGATCAGAAAGCCCCCCGATCACAAGTATACAATGGGTTCTTGAGGACTCCAGTTGAGCAACATTGTCTGAACATGCTCAGATGATGCTTAGGCAATCTATGCAGCAATTCAGAACAAAATCTCAGGATGACTGATAGTTACGGGGATGAATGATTATTGCCACCTGTTGACTGTAATCAACATACCAACTGTTATTTGAAAGAAGGCTACAGGCCAAGTTGGGCAGG
The DNA here is from genome assembly GCF_037356315.1 of Lithobates pipiens. Lineage (NCBI taxonomy): Eukaryota > Metazoa > Chordata > Amphibia > Anura > Ranidae > Lithobates > Lithobates pipiens. The sequence goes on along the minus strand of NW_027507764.1, from coordinate 512,455,173 downwards.
AGGAACAACCCTTGTTGTTACCCAAGATAAGTCTGGCAATAAAAGTGACCAGGTGCTACTCAAACAGGCATTTTTGGAGGATAACGAATGTATATTTATGCACCTTTGTTAAAGAAAAACAAACAAAAAAAAAACAATAGTTTGGCAGTTAATGAACCCTATTGCCACTGTAAGTGAATGCTCTGGTTTAGAGTTATAACCTAGTATGTGAGAATCATGATAACCGATTTCTAATCCCCAACATAGCCCTGTACTCTGATTTTCATATACTTGTGCAGCTTCACTTTTAGAATTTAGCAAAATGTAGAGGAGCAGATCAAACAGATTAAACTCTAGTTCACGTACAACAGAAGTCCATGATGTGCTAATCATTGAAGAATAAAGGACTTGATGTGGATCTACAGTATATTCAAATGTTAAAAAATTTATAATCAGCTATTTTAAAGTCTTGATGGGGTAGACAAAGTGCAATAGAAGGACTGATGTTTCTAGGGGATCATACTACTTCAGGCTTCCTTCTATACTTGAGCAAAAGCCTAGGGCATTTGGTTCTCCCTGCAGCAGAAATTACATAACCTAATATCTAGGCTTTTGGCCACAAGACCAGCAATCATAAAAATGAACCCTTAACTCTGAATCTCTCCAAAACTAGGGAAGCTGAAGCATCTGAAGAAGTTGGCAATGACAGAACCCTATTTTTATTATGCCAGGTTCACTTGAACTTAACAGTTTACTCCCTTGAGCCCAAACGCAACTTTAATGTTTAACCCATATGACTTTCGATATAAGGCTGAGAACTCTTGACCCTAAGAGTGTAGGGGGATGCATGTAAGCAACTAGAAAACATTTGAAAAAGCAATCAAATATACATTTCGGGTGGAGTTAGCCTTTAAAGCTGTTTGAATAAGCAGACATAGTATGTGAATTAGGCATCACAGATTTATGCATATCATGCCATAAAACACACGGAGAATTGGTATTTATGTTTTGGTACACTCCACTTTGTGGGCGAATACAAATTTTAGAAGAACCCAGCCTAGCAATTCAACCCTGGAAACACAGAGATATCCAGACAGCACTGAGGCTTGGGATAGCACATCACTATGGCTCACTGACTAAGTATTAATGCTGGTTCGCACTAGTGCGAATCGTGCTGGTTCCCGCATCGCATAGGACTCGCAGGCAGTTCACACTGCCCTATGCGAACGTCAATAGAAAGTTAATGACACCCCTAAATGTCTAAAAATATGCAAAGTGCACAATCTTTTTGCCTTTTTTTAAATCGGAAAAGGTTTTTAATCAGCTTCCAATGTACATACAATATGCTTTTAACAGTGGCATTTACATATCTCAGTTAACGTTGCATTAGCAAGAGAAATAAACATAATACATGAGTTCTCACTCCTCCAATCTCCCCTCATGTGCTCTTTATTTTTTAACCACTTGCTTACTGGGCACTTAAACCCCCCTCAGTCCCAGACCAATTTTCAGCTTTCAGCGCTGATGCACTTTGAATGACAATTGCGTGGGCATACAACACTGTACCCAAATGAAATTTTTATCATTTTTTTCCCACAAATAGAGCTTTCTTTTGGTGGTATTTAATTACAGCTCGGAGTTTTATTTTTTGCTAAACAAACAAAAAAAGATGCAAAAAAAAAAAAAAAATCATGTTTAATAGTTTGTTATAAAATTTTGCAAACAGGTCATTTTTCTCCTTCATTGAAGTGCGCTGATGAGGCGGCACTGATAGGCTGCACTGGTGGGCACTGATAGGCCGCATTGGTGGGCACTGATAGGCTGCACTGGTGGGCACTGATAGGCATAGTTAAGGCGGCACTAATAGGCACCGATAAGGTGGCACCGATAGGCACAGATAAGGCAGTACTGATGGGCACAGATAAGGCGGCACTGATGGGCAAATATGGGCACGGATGGGTGGCACGGATGGGTGGCACTAAGGGGCACTGATAGGTACCACTGATAGATGGGACTGATGGGCACTGATAGTTGGCTCTGATAGGTGGCACTGCTGGGCACTGATGGGCAGCACTGCTGGGCACTGGTAGATGACACTGATGGGCACGGATATGTGGCACTGGGGTGCAGCACCGTTGTTGAGGCAGATTGTGGGCACTGTGGGTGGCACGGCTGGGAGGCACTGTGGGCACTGCTGGGTGGCACTGTGGGCACTGCTGGGTGGCACTGACGGGGGCACTTATGTTTTATTAAGGTGGCACTGGCAGGGGGCAGGTGGGCACTGGCAGGGCTGGCCGTGATCGGGACTAATGTCCCGATCACGGCCGCCGGTGATCGGCTATTTTTTTTCTAAAAAAAATAATAGCCGATTACTGGCTCCGTTGCATCACATGATCAGCTGTCATTGGCTGACAGCTGATCACGTGATAAGGGGTCGGGATCGACCCCTTGCTCGGATCAGTGATCAGGCGAGTCTCATAGACTCGCCGATCACAGAGCGCGCCGCACGCGCCCCTCAGGGGGCGCGCAGGCCGCTCATGCACGGGACGACGTCAATAGACGTAGTCCCGGCAAAGGAGGTCCGCGCTGTAGCCGTCATTCGGCTATACCGCGGATCTCAAGTGGTTAAAGCAGATAATATATATATATATAACAGAATCCCCCTGTAGGGCATTGAAAAGTCTAGACATTACCAATTCCCTTGGATTCAGGGCCCAGGTGTGTCAAGCCAGGGTGACCACAGCCTTTCAAACCTGCCTGGGCACCCCCTGTGTTGGTAAATATACCGTTCCATAATAAGAGTATTGCCCAAGTGTTTTAAAGTAAATCTGCTGTACGAGTAATATGGAATCTGCTCGTTATGGGCCCATTATGGGCAAAGTACAGGTTAAAGTAATTGTAAAGGCAGAGGATCCTGAGAAGAGGAGGATCGGGGGTGCTTTATGCAAATACACTGCACAGAACAAGTATAACATGTTTGTTATTTTTAATAAAAAAAAAAAAACACAAGACTTTAGTGCTGATGGACTGGGACTGATAAGTATTTTCTTTCTATGCCTAATCATGGATGTCTATATGGGTGTTTATTTTTGCAATGTAGCTACTCTTAACCACTGCTGCAGGCATCATTCAGATATCGTCTTTTTTTTGCCAGCAATTCCCTATTATGTAAAAACAATCATAGTGGCTGTTCTGCCACGTTTTTGTTTTTACAGGCAGCGGGAGGGGATGTTCCACCCTCTGGTGCTTCTACGGACTGCCGTGCGATCGGCAAGCCAGACAATGAATTGGCTGACAAAGGCCGTTTACCATAGAGAATATCGCAGACCAGATGGTCCCTGGCAGTCTCTATGACCTTTGGAGGCCGGATCTAGAGATTAGATCTGGGGACTTATAGACCCCATATCTCGCTGTAAAGAGGGCCTGTCATGCCCTATTCCTATTTCAAGGGATATTTACATTTGCTGTAATAGAATAAAAAAATAAATGTCAAAGGGAAGGTGTAAAAATTAAAAGTCAAATAAACAATAATAATTAAAAAAAAAGTAAGTGCCTCCGTCCCTGCATGCTCGCACGCAGAAGCGAATGCATACGTACGTCATGCCCGCGTTCAAACAGCGTTCAAACCACACATGTGAAGTATCATCGCGAATGTTAGAATAATAGCAATAATTCTAGCCCAAGAGCTCCTCTGTAACTTTAAGGGTCGGTTCACACAGGGGCGACCCGTCAGACGACTTAGCCGCCTAACAAGTGGTGTCCCGCTCTATGCAATGGAACCGTTCTAATCGGAGCGACTCAAGTCGCTCCGACTTAGAAAAAGGTTCCTGTACGACTTTTGGGGCGACTTGCATTGACTTCTATACAGAAGTCATTTCACAAGCCGCCGCTAAAGTCGGATCCCGGTCGCCTGAGGCAGTCACGCTGCAAGTCGTGCTGCCTCAGTGTGAACAGGCTCTTAATATGTAACCTGTAAAATATTTTTAAAGTGTCGCCTATGGAGATTTTTAAGTACTGAAATTTGGCGCCATTTCACGAGTGTGCGCAATTTTAAAGTGTGACATGTGAGGCATCTATTTACTTGGCGTAACATCATCTTTCACATTATAAAAAAAATAAATAAACAGGCTAACTTTAGTGTTTTTTTTTAATTCATGAAACATTTTTTCCCCAAAAATTTACTATTTATTACCTCTCCTACTGTTTCTGAGTGGGGTTGGTCTCATGCACGGACAGTGGAACATTATTATCCCCTGTGGTGGGGCTACCAGCCTTTTGTCTTGAAGTGTGACTTACCAAATGCCGGTGTACACCAAATTAGCTGAATGTCCACTACACCTATGCCAGATGCATCCTATAAGTGTCTACTAAGCCTGTCTCAGTCTTACATTGTTCAGTATGCTTATAGGTCCTTTTGATATCTTTCCCTCTGAGAATTTGTAACACCTATTGGGGGGATTGCGTATTTACACTCTTATATAACGAAGGGATAAGATATATCTATTGTTTAGTCCCATGGACGCTGGGACCCAATATCTGTTACATACTGTACTTAATATGAAATTGATTTCACAAAACTGGACACTAGGGGTTCCTGCTATAATATATTTAACACCCAATATTTATGGAACAGAGGCTTTGTCCAGTTGCTTTTAGTCATTGGCTAATATATATATATATATATATATATATATATATATTATAAATTTGCAGGTTTTTTTCTGTGTTTTGAATACACGATAGTTGATTATTTTTAATTCTCATGCTGCTAGCATTAGTAAATAGATTGGAAAGTATATCATATTTACTTGTTTTCAACCTTTTTTTTTTCTACATTTTTCCAGTTACTTCCTGGTTTCTTGCCTAGGCAAATTATGTCATACATCCCAGGAGTTTTAAGGAGGGGAGGAGAGGTTTTCTCAGCCAAGCACACTCTCTTGCTTGCATGCTTAAGCTAAGGGCAGATGGACCCCAGGAAGTAAATGCTACACGAATCATGTCCTTACTCAAGACGGCCATGGCCAGAGATGCAAGGGGGGTTGTTTTTCAAAGCGATTTCTCAACGTAATAAATTATAGTAATATGGATGGATGGGGGAGTTTGCTTTGAATATTAAAAATGAATTAAATAGTATTTTTTGTTTGTGGGGCTCAGATGCAGTGAAGATCTGCTTTACGTACATCATTTTAAAGGGCCCTGCAGTAAAATGAACCTGTCACTCTACCCATTATGGGTGAAGTACGGGTTAACTTTAAGCTATATTTTATTGGACGCAGCTTAGTTCCAATTTCATCTAAGCAAGGACAGCTGCAACAGCAGGATAAGCAGCTGAAAACCTCAAATTGTTGCCTTTATCCCCACTGGAAACTTATCAAAAACGGTGGAAAAATCAAACTGCCATCCTAAAGCACAAGGAGGTTATTAATTCATATGATGAAATGTACAAGGCATGAATAAATTATAACACAGCTTCTAAGTAACAATGGTGTAGCTCTGAAGCTGAATTGCACCATTTAGAACTTGCTTTGATATTGGTGTATGTTCAGGTCTATTTTTAGGCCTTTCTGACCATACTTCTGTAAATCTGTCAGCTCACAATACAAAACAGGAGAAGTGGTTCAAAATACCAAAAGAGACTGTGCCTGCTTTATCCGCTTCAGAAGATTTTACCCCCTTCCTGAACAGAGCACTTTTTGCCATTCGGCACTGCGTTGCTTTAACTTACAATTGTGCGGTCATGCGATATTGCACCCAAACAAAATTGGCGTCCTTTTTTTTTTTTCCACAAAAAGAGCATTCTTTTGGTGGTATTTGATCACCTCTGCAAATTCTATTTTTTACTTTTTGCTAAAACAAATATTCCCCAAAAAACGAAAAAATATATTTTTACTCAGTTTAGGGTGATATGTATTCATCAGTTCCATGGGAAGGCAGGGAGGCACGCACGTGCCCCCTTGTGGCCAAATATGTTACAGACGTAACATGATGGCGATTCGCGCAACTGAGCCATGTTGCCACAGTTCAACTGCGGCGGCTAGTTGACAAGCGGTTAAACTGCACCCCTGGGCCTGTGGATTTGCTAGAAAATGAAATGTAACTCTATAATCTGCAGCATTAAAGACAAACTCCACACAATAATTACAGTAATATTAATCATTAAACTGTTAAAATGAATTTAAGCCCAAAGTGGTGAAGAGTTCCTGTCTTATAAAGAATATCCAGAAATTGTGCCTATGCAGTCCCCCATAATTAAGGGGCTTTTCAGGTGAATGATCTCCCAAAGAAATGTCACATATTTGTTTAAAATAATGCAATTATTTATTTGCATTAGGCTATTCTACAAACAGTAGTCTGTATTAAAAAGATCAAATTGGCCGCATCATCATTAAAATCTACAAAACCTAAGTAATACAATCCCATTTAATACATCACTTCAGAACCCTTCCACAGCCCCATAATCTATTAAAGATCCTCTCAAGGACCAACAGTTGTTTCAAAACCACACAAAATTAGGAATACAGAGGCATAAATCAGGGGTATGCTTTGGACTGGTTCCTTGTCTCAACCCATTTTGCTTAAAAGATTTTTCCAGGAGAAATGGGTGCTCACAGAAAAACCCTGTATCCAAATAAACCTCAGCACATGGGAACCATGTGAAGTCCCAGATGATAGACCCACCTCTAGGTGTTCCAGTAAGGGCAGAGGGATTAGACTGATGCATATGTTGCAACCCTATACTGGATGTTTCTATCAGTAGGACCCTCAATAGTCTTTATAGATATAAATCGAATCAAATGTAGCTATACAAGGTATGGGAAATTATATTATGATAGGGCACGTACTGCCCCCAGGATATCTGGGTCTGCCAGAATAGTTAAAAATGTCCTGTGCTGCAATCAGGGAAATATCCATGACAAATGTACCTTTACCTTGTATTCCTGACATGTGATTGTGTCTAGGTACTCCTAATTTCTAGCCTTATAGATGCATATCTGCAGTGTGAGATCATCTAATGCTCTGCTACCTCCGACTGTTAAGCTGGATTCACACCTATGCATTTTACTGCTTTAGGAAACCATGTTAAATAGGCTGTAGTGCAAATCTGCAAAATGCAAAAAGCACAAAAAATGCATATGTGTGAATCCAGCCTAAGTCTCAGGAAATTTGGAGTGAGATTTGGTGAATTCACTACTGTGCTGCTTATTGTTCTCCTAGATGGAATAAAAGCTGCATCTGAGGACCTGCAGTGCAAGGATCTCCAAGCTTAAAGCGGTCTTTTTTTATAAGAATAGTAAAAAAAAAAACTTTAATATCACTTTAACTGTGCACTTAGGTCTAGGGGGACAGTTTACTTCTGGAGCAAAGGGGGATGCCATTTGCCAGGGGAACCGAGGCTAAGGTAAGTACAACTTACTGCCCCTATACAGAAATAACCCTTAAAGTATGATGTGCAGCCATACTGCATACCAAACTTTTGCTTTTCCCGGAGTTGGGATTTAAGATAAGGCAGCTGACAGGGTGGTAATTGTCAGGCCTTAGGTGCCCACTGTCCTCTGAAAAGAAAAATAAGGATCAAGTATCAAGTGTAAATCTTTTAACCACTTGCCTACTGGGCACTTTTACTCCCTTTCTGCCCAGACCAATTTTCAGCTTTCAGCGCTGTCACACTTTGAATGACAATTGCACTGCTGTACCCAAATGACATTTTTATAATTTTTTCTCACAAATAGAACTTTCTTTTGGTGGTATTTAATCACCACTGGGTTTTTATTTTTTGCTGAACAAACAAAATAAGACCAAAATATTTCATGGTTTGTTATAAAATTTTGCAAACAGGTAATTTTTCTCCTTCACTGAAATGCGCTGATGAGGCTGCACTGATAGGCGGCACTAATGGGCTCTGATAGGAGGCAGCAGTGAAACTGTGCCACCAATAGCCACTGATAGGCATTGGTAAGCAGCACTGATGGGCACTGTTAGGCAGCACTGATAGGTGACACAGATGAGGAGGCACTGATAGGCACTGAATGTCAGCGCCAGTGGGCACTGATTGGTAGTAGTAATGGCCTGTGTCTATGGACCTTCATCTGGTGTCGCTGGCAACAGTTTAAGAAACTTCTGAGATCATTCAGAATTCATTTGACTGGCAGTTGGCCTCCTACTGACCTGCATCATGTGGGTTTTGCATTTCCAAAGGCTTGTATGGGAATACAAAACCTGCTCAAAGTGAACAAAAGACAGCTGACATAGGGCCTTAGTCAAATTCAACTGGACAAATGTTGAAGACATTTCCCAGCTTGACCAATACAAATCTATGGGAATGAACAATCTACAGATGCAGGTCAAATTTAGCTCTGGAGGAAGTCAACTGCAAGTAAAAAGCACCTGTTAATAAATTCTAAATGAGTTCTAAATCCCCTCAAACCGATGTCAAGCTGATGCCACAAAGCAAAACCCATTGATATGTGTCCTAAATCTAACAGGACTATGGTAATTTTCAGATGACTTTTCTGGTTTTTGCAGCAGTCAGAAAAAATCCGGGTAACGCAAGGTACAAGATGGAAGAAATTCATGAGATAACCTGGAACTAGAGTGGATATGCATTGGACATGTTTATTATTTTTTTTTACCATGTATGAAAACAAATTAGCACTATACAAATATTCTGCAATAAAATTTTTTATTTAAATGAATGAGTGTATAACGTCGGTGATTGATAAAATATCTCTGTTTCTTCAAAAGGCCACACTATGCTACGCTATCATATTCTGCCTATTTTAATGAATACTAAAACACAGATATCTTGTGCCCCCTCCTGGCCACAGGAGAGTATTGCTTATTGAACATGTTTTAAACCACAAAAGTTAAGATGTGATAAAAGGGAAAATTACGATATTAATGATTCATTCATCTGTCTTTTGTTTATTTCTATATAATGGTAGTGCTTTCAACTCTTACATTATTTATTATTTCTAAAAGAATTTTTCATTTGCACATCCAAATTTTTTATTTCACAGTTCAAATGCTTTAAAATTTCATTTAACAATATGAAAATCACGCTCCTTAAACTGAGCGACAGAGCGATCCCCCGCTGAGCAGAGCAGGCTTCGTACATGGACACGTCTGTGTGAAGGAGCCCTTAGGCTCCTTTCACATGAGCATTTCGCTGGTCCATTTTTCATTATCTGTTGACGGATGAAAAAACAGACAATGCATCTCTATGGAAAAACAGATGATCATCTATTTACATTCATTTAGATTCAATTCCATCAACATACTTTTTTTGGAATGGATCACACCCCTATTTTTCTTCTGTTAAATAAAATGTAACAGACGAAAAATGGATGTAAATGACAAACGGTCTGTTTTGAATTTGTTTTTGCATTGGTAGTGGATGTACTGATGTACAACTGATAAGAACCTGATGAGAAACTGATAAGAAACTGATGAAAAACTGAATACATGGATACGTTTTTTTTGTGGGCCCTTTCACACGGACGTGTCCGTGTATGGGCTTCATTTTGCTCAGCGGGGGATCGCTCCATCGATCCCCGCTGAGCAGGCAGATAACAGGTCCTTCTCTGCACACTGTGTAGAGACGGACCAGTCAGAGCGCTGCTCTCCTCTATGGGGGATCGGATGAAGACGGATGGTAGAGTTAGACATGTCACCGCTGACATCCTTCGCTCCATAGAGGTCTATGGAGCGCCTGTTCAGGTCCGCCTAAAAAACTGACAGGTGGACCTGAACGGTCCATCCGTCAGAAAGAGGCCTTTGAAAAAATGTGACTGAACTGATGAAACAAACGGAACGCTCGTGTGAAAGAACGCTTACTTGACTGTATGGCCCCTTTTACACTAGGCGGATTGCGGCTGCGATCCGCTTGCTCAGCAGGGGAACTCTCCACATATCCCTGCTAAGCAGGTGGATGACAGGTGTGTGTCCACTCCACTCATGCAGAGCGGACACAGACACTCCCGCTGCATGTAAACGGACCGCCTGTCATCTGCCGGACACATGGCGAACGTATCCTCATCTGTCTGTTTTTGGCAGATCGAATTGAATGTAGGCGGGTGTAGACAAACACATGTCTGTTTACACCCTCCGCTCCATAGAGAAGAATGGAGGTTCCGCTCAGGTCCACCTGAAAAACTGACGGGCGGACCTGATCAGAATGTCTGTGTGAAAGGGGCCTATAGCAGATGGCAGCTGACCAGTCTAATAGAAACCAGAAGTGGAAAGAAAACATTGGGACAAGGATCCCTGTCCTCAGAGGTAGCACACACGTTTACACCTACAGGCAAAAGAAATAATAACCAAACAAAATAAAACCCAAACCGATGGTTTAAGGATCCCTTTCTGCAAGCCGGCCCTTTTTCATGTAATACTGGTTAGTAGAAGGCATCCCAATGGGAGCTGTGACAATGAAAGGGGTTCTGGGACTGTAATTTCTGATATTCCTAGAGAAAAACTATTGCTATTTATTGGTAACCTGCTTAGTAACATCATTAAAGTGGTATTAAAACCAAAACCAAAAAAATGATATATTGCAGCTTACTAACCATTAGATGTGGTGGCTGCATTCATTTTCTTAAGCTTTTTCCCTCTGTTTTTACCAGGTGATCCAGCCAGTAACACACCTCCTGTATGAGAGTGCCCCCACTCTGGATGAATGAGCACAGGGTGCATCTTTGGACAGCAGCATGGTTTATCTGGGGGAGGGGAGTGTTAGATGCACTAACAGATTTAGATACACTAACAAATTGAAGCTGAATTCCAGCTATCACTTTGTAAGCAGGTACATCAGTTTCTTTCCTTTTCGGATAAAGGATTTAGGCCCTTTTCACACACACGAACCTGTTTGTTTGATCAGCTCAGTCATTTTTTTTTTTTTAAAGAAAAACGTATGAAGTTTACATCAGTTTTTCATCCGATTTTCATTTGTTTTTCTATCAGATTTTTACATCTGCCAGCTAGAGTTCTTAACCATTTGAGTCCCAGAGATATTCTTTCATGCAAAAACAGACTGTTTGTCCGTTTACATGTGTTTTTTTAATGGAAGAAAAAAAGCGTTTTAATCCATTCCAAAAAACGGATGTTGACAGAAGCCGATGTAAACAGACGTAAATGAATGATCATCCATTTATATCAGTTTTTCCATTGAAATACCTTGATGTCCATTTTTCATCCGTCAATGGATGGATGCAAAACGGCCAAACGGTCCGCATGTGTGAAAGGGGCCTTCAATAAATGAATAAAAGCTGACCATGTCAGTTTTAAATGGTTTGTCTCAACTCTCTAACTGCTACATCTTCAAGACAGCTTGTTTTGTTGAAAAAACAACAGGCTTACTGGCCAGACCATCAGATGAAAATAAAAGAAAGAAAGCCTTAAAAAAAAAGAAAATGAATGTAGCCATCACATCTAAGCCCTTGTACACATGGTCGGACATTCCGACGGAAAATGTCCGATTGGACCGCGTTGTCGGATAATCCGACTGTGTGTGGGCTCCATCGGACTGTTTCCGTCGGAATATCCGACAGACAAAGTTTTAGAGCTGGGCTATAAAACTTTCCGACAACATGATCTGATCAGACTTTGTCCGATCATGTGCAGAGAATTCCGATCGGACAAAGTGCCACGCATGCTCAAATCAAATTCCTAGACCAAAGCTATTGGCTACCAGCCTGAACGTAGTCCCGTCATAATGAAATAACATCATCACATTATGTACGATCAGATTTTCCAACAACTTTGTCCGACCGTGTGTATGCAACACAAGTTTCGGACAAAATCCGTCTGACAAATTCCGATGGATTTTGTTGTCGGAATGTCCGACCGTGTGTACAAGCGCTAAGAGTTGGTAAGCTGCAATATAATAAATGTTTCCTATTGGGTTTAATACCACTTTAATATCTGCGAAGGCATCAAGGATTTATTAGTGCAGGAATCACAAAATACATTTCTGTCTGGAGTTCCAATTTAAGGTTGTATTTTTTTTTTAATTTGGTTAAACCCAAAATATGACTGCGTCCGCTGTGTTATGGCGTGCCAGTCCTGCACAGTACTCATGTAACTCTGTAATGCCAGCTTTTTTTTTTTTTTTTTTTTTTATAACTTGACTAATGTTTAAGAAAAAAAAGGATATCAATTGATAAATGGCAGCCTCCCATAAAAAAAGCACACTTTATCAAAACGTTTTAAGAGTTGAAAAGCATTTTGTCTCTCAGGAATTGATAGGTTCTGTTCATGAAAGTTGAAAAGCAGAAAATGGTCGAACGTAACTAGAACTTCAGGCAAAGAGCTAAATAAACAGCTAGAATATGTATGTATGTATATTCTCTTTACCTGCTAAAGGATTTGTAATTCTGTTCATCCAGATTTACACATATAGATCACACTACACAGGCAGGCAAGTGACACATTTATTTCTTGGTTTAGCAATGCAAATTGTCACCTTTCAATCTCCAACATATTATTTGGGCAATTAAACAGCATCATCATGTCTGTCCAATTAGCAGAAAGTGGAGCCAGGAAGTTTCTGGGCTCCTTCATATTATGCACTCATCATGCTTAAACACAGCATGTTACCTAGCTCATTAAAGTGATTGTGAAGTAAAATGTTTTCTAAAAAAAATAAAATAACAAACATTTCATACTTACCTGCTTTGTGCAGTGGTTTTGCACAGAGCAGCCCTGATCCTCCTCATCTTGGGTCCCCCACTCGCACTATGGGCCGGTTCCCCTTGCCGAGTGCCCCCATAGCAAGCCGCTTGCTGTGGATCTCGTGCATGCTTGTTCCCGAGTTGACTCTCTGAGTTCATAAGACAAAGAGAGCAGCCCCGTCCCCTGCTCCCGTCTCAGAGGCTGTGATTGACAGCAGCGGGAGCCAATCAGGAGGGAGAGACCCGGCCGGGAGAGCCTCGGGACTCATACACATTTCTGGAGCGAGATCGGGCTTAGGTAAGTATTAGGGGGGCTGAGAGTGGACCTGCACACTAAAGATTTTTTACCTTTAGCCTTTAAAACCACTTTAATTTTGAATGGGCTAGCAAAAAACCTTAAAGTGGATGTAAACCCGGTTTATGAAATTTGAGCTAGGCACATATATCTGCAGTGTTTTTTTATCTCTCTCCAAAGCCCTAAGTCCTGTGGCTTTCTCCTGCTCCGTTCTTCTGTTATCACCCCGATAACTTCTGCCAAACGTGATAAAACCAGCCTGAGATTTGTGTCAGGGTGGGTGCTATAAATAGATTAGCAGACAGCTGGTCAATTCACAGCCCAGCTCTGCAAGTCTCTGCCTATAAGGAGAGGGGGGTGTGTGTCTTTCCTCCAATCAGCTGTCTCACAGTATATGGCAAGACTTCCCTCCCCCTGTTGGAACAGGAAGAGAAAATTCTAACAGGACGTGCACTTTCTAAACAGTATATAAAGATGAAGACAGCAGATATACATGTAAAACTTAAGTAGGGAGATTTGTGTATCATCTGAGGCTGTTCACATCACTGGATATATGTGAGGGTTTACATCCACTTTAACACACAGAGAACAGGACAAAGAGAACTGCAAGGTATGACGTGTGTTGCAGAGCGCTGCAGTACAGCTGCACTTCTGCCTACTGTAATAGTGTTTTGGGGTGTCATTCAAAATAAGTGTCACCCCAATCCAGTGTCATACACGCATTGGTGTTCAATGCAATAATTTGCACTTTACCAAATGTTGCTGTAATACGCCAAGGGGGCCTAGGGGCTTTTTCAAACTAGTGGTTTGAAGGGGGGGGGGTCCGCAAAACCTCACAGTTGAGTAGCACTTTTACCGCAACCCCCAACCACCGGGGGTGTACACATGCTGTAGCAGAAATTATACCCACTATTGCTTTTGGCAGGTGTAGCACCCGCCAAACATGACCCATTCAAGTGCATAGGCCACTCTGCAAGTGCAGGACAAGCATGTGCAATACACCTGGTTGCACTTTGCTAGTGCGGGGAACAAGGGGCTGAAGCAAACGCTGAGAAGGCGATACTACGCCTCCTTAACCCCTGAAAAGATCTCTGAAGAGTGATCCGAATGTACTAGTGTGAACGAGCCCTTAGGATAACTTGTCATGAAAAAAAAAACATGGAGCATGCGACTGCTGACCTTTCCTTATGATAATAATATCTGCCTGACACAGAACAATTTTAAAGATCAGGATATCTGATTTTTCTCTGAGTTTCCTGCCAATGAATCAGAAGCCAGTAGGTCTGTGTAAGTATTTTAAGACAAAGGTCAGCAATGGCAGCCTGCCATTTCTCTAATGACAGGATTCCTGTAAGTCTGAACAGGAAGTTTTAAAGCTCAACCAAGAAGTAGAAAAGTGACTATCCAAAGCTGTGCAGTGTGGAAAATATATAGAAATCACAAGACCAGCTAAGAAAAAAAGTCACAAGTCTTTGTCTGGAGTTCCAGTGAAGTCACCAAGGTCTGCCTCCCATGTGTATGGCTCGTACATGCAATTTGAAAAAGAAACTTTAAAAACAGAAAGTTTGAAGGGTCAATCCAAAAAGGCCTATACATACTATATAGTTAGGTCACTGCACACTATGAAACAAACTACACTGCACACTATGAAACAAACTACACACCACACAGAACAAAACAATAAAGAGGAAGTGTGGGGTACAATGAGAACATATATATTCATTCATATGATCATTTATGAAGCTATAACTGCAATTATTGTACAGAAAAGGGGTAAATAAAGAAACTTTCTAATTTGTGATAAAGCATCAGTTGACTTCCCACGGGACAGTAATCCTTTACCATGTAGTTCCTGTTATGGAAAAAGGACTCTCTCCTCTTTTTCATATTTCGTAATTGGAAACAAATGAAAAGCCCAACAAGGAGTGTGAAATACATTGATAAAGGCTACAACGGTGGATGGAGTTGAAAAGGAAGCTGCAAATATTTAGGAGCTTGGGGAATATCAGGAAAAAGCCAATATCCGTTTTAAGTGGGTTTATTGGAAGATCAGCCTTGAGGCTGGGTTCACGTATAAGCATGCAGTGGCTCACAGCAGGAGTCTGGTGCGGCTCCGTTCACCATTTCAGGTCCGATTTAGCACAAATTTTTGTCTGAATTCGGACCTGAAACCAACCAAAAGACGCACAGGGCTTCTGTGCCATTCGTAATGGAGCAGCTGTGGAGATGTGTGAACCAGCTCCATAGATAGCTGGTCACAATCTCCTGCTGTGTGAATTGGATGCTGGGAAACACGCATACATTTCTCAACAGTGTTAACCAGCCTCAATCTTTGCCATCCACCTGATCCACCTGTTGTTAATCAGTAGGGATGAGCTCTGGCGTAATCGTACAGCCCACGTGCAGAGCCCCCACCAGGAGGACAGCACTGCGCTGCTCTAATCACAGGCAGTGAGACATTTCCCGATTTCTCCAGCCGCGCATCAGGACATTGGGGGTTATTTACTAAAGGCAACTCCACTTTGCACTACAAGTGCACTTGGAAGTGTAGTTGCTGTAGATCCGAGGGGGACATGCAAGAAAAATAAAAAACAGCATTTTTGCTTGCACATGATTGGATGATAAAATCAACAAAGCTTCCACTCATTTCAGATCGACCCCTCAGATCTAAAGCGACTGCACTTCCAAGTGCACTTGTAGTGCAAAGTGGATCTGCCTTTAGTAAACCAACCCCAATGTCTAACTGCCTGTGATTAGCACGGTGCAGTGCCAACTTCTTGGCGGGCTCTGCACACGGGGAGTGCAAACACGCCTGAGCTCATCCCTATTAATCAGCATTGCAGCTCTGATCTCTGCTGGACACACCTGCCCTCATTAGTGGACACTAAAGCGAGGCCACAGCTTCAAGTCCACTCAGATCACCAGATATTATTTGCTCATCTGTCCGACGACTTACACAGCTCTATCCTCTGTCCTACCTGGTGTCCAGTGTTGGCAACAAAGAGGATCTCATAAACTCTGTGACATTGACCCTTTAAGCTATGTGCACATCTCTATTTTTTAATATAAGGTCTAGAAATGTTTATTATCTATATATTTAGGAGATGCAGTGCTGGACCAAACAACATTACAGGAGGCACCAGGCCTTCTTATTTAGGTCTACTTTAATATATTGTTGCCCCATGGTAACGGCCGATTTGTTTTCACACAAATTAACAAATGACATCTTAAGAGGTTAAGTAACCTCATAGACTTATTTTTGAGACAATAATATAGTTCTGTTCATAAATACAAAAACGATAAAATGATACCATCTATTTAGATTCATGAGAAGTAAATGGATAAAGGTTAAATATCACAGCATGTATTTTTAATGTGACCAAGGATGTTTATAACACATTAATAACTTAAACTTAAAGATAATGGCCTTTCTAGACCAGCAGGGAGCTTAGCTATGAGCATCTTTAGAACCCACTTGAAGCTCTTTTCCTTGCATGTCCCTTGGCTGCCACCGTTCATTGTTAGCTCAAACCATTTATTGTTAGTTTAGCCTTTATTAAGAAAGAACCACTGTTGAGCATTCCTTCCGTCTGGTCACTTACTGATCAATCAGTTTCTAGCAAATATTTTTCGGGAGGCAATTAAAAAATCAAAGCAGCAATCTAATAAGTTGCTATGGGAAACACTAAACTGTACTTGTGAAAGAGCTTCCTAAATGTCCATTTATTTATTCCATAAAGGTCATTGAAATCATTAATTCATAAACAGTTGCTGCACTACAACATCATTATAGTATCTTTAACATCTTAATTCCAATAGAATATGTATTTTCCATTATACTGTCACACTTCCCCTATAGTAAGTTCTTGGTGAAGCCTTAGTCCAAAATCTGAATCAGTAAAACTTGCCTTTTCTCCCATTCACAGGTGGGCTTTGCAGTTTCTCCTCATAATCTTTATCAAAAATAGACATCAGTTATTAATATATAGCAATCCAACATGGCACACAACATAGAACGTTGTTCAATAAGGCACTGTGCAACAACCAATCAGATGTGAGTTTACCAAAGCCAGATTTTTGAAAGAATGATTATTTTAATTAAAAATGATATTTTTTGCATTTTGCCTTACTGAATAAACAAACATACTGGACACAGTCCAAGGCTGTGCATGGAAACACCAAAAGCCACAGAATAAACTGAGAAAACATAACATGGCATCTAAATGGTTGCCATAGGCAGCATCTCAATTTTTTTCAATTTACCTTTAATAAATCAGTCCCAATGGACATGAAACCTCCAACAGTATTGGTGAAAAAATAAGTGGCAAAGAAGGCAGAGGTAGGCAATGGCCTATTCTTTTTCCAGTCTTGGAGGTTTTAGTTTGTTTCAGAAGGGTGTTCATATGTACTCACTGCCTGGCCTGATCACCCATCATCCAAACCCCACCCTTGTCACCTATTTGCCCTCCCGACAGCAGATTGTATAAGGCAGGGGTAGGCAACCTTTGAGAGATGGATATCTACTTGCACAACACTGATGTAGTCAAAGATCACCGGGCATAGTGTCCCCCCCCCCCGCCCCCCCAAGAAAAAAAAAGACAGGAGGACCGACTTTTTTTTTTGATGAATTATTTTTACTACATAAAATAATTATGTAGAGAATGCAGGGTTCACCAGTGCATTACGCTCAGGGTGCAGGGTTTAGGAGTGCATTGCGCTCAGAATGCAGGGTTTAGGGGTGCGTTACACTCAGAATGCAGGGATCAGGAGTGCGTTGCGCTCAGAATGCATGGTTTAGGGATGCATTATGCTCAGAATGCAGGGATCAGCAGTGCATTATGCTCAGAATGCAGGGTTCAAGAGTGTGTTGGGCTCAGAATGCAGGGTTTAGGGGTGCGTTGCCCAATGCAGGGATCAGGAGTGCATTATGCTCAGAATGCAGGGATCTGGAGCTCAGAATGCAGGGTTTAGGGGTGCGTTGTGGTCAGAATGCAGGGATCAGGAGTGCGTTGCAGTCAGAATGCAGGGATCAAGAGTGCATTGCGCTCAGAATGAAGGGATCAGTAGTGCGTTGCGGTCAGAATGCAGGGATCAGGAGTGAGCTGTGCTCAGAATGCAGGGATTAGCAGTACCTTATGCTCAGAATACAGGGATCAGCAGTGCAGGAGTGCAGAGAGAAGGAGATCTACTTGAACAACACTGAGGAAGTCAAAGATCACTGGGCATAGTGCCCCCCCCCCCCAAAAAAAGACAGTAAGACTGACTTTTAATATAAATTTTAAAAAATGAATAATATTAAAAATATTTTTACTACAAGTATGCAGAGAATGCAGGGTTCACCAGTGCATTACGCTCAGGGTGCAGGGTTTAGGGGTGTGTTGCGCTCAGAATGCAGGGTTTAGGAGTGCATTGCGCTCAGAATGCAGGGTTTAGGGGTGCGCTGCCCTCCGAATGCAGGGATTAGGAGTGCATTGCGCTCAGAATGCAGGGTTTGGGGGTGCGTTACACTCAGAATGCAGGGATCAGGAGTGCGTTGCGCTCAGAAGGCAGGGTTTAGGGATGCATTATGCTCAGAATGCAGGGATCAGCAGTGCATTATGCTCAGAATGCAGGGTTCAAGAGTGCGTTGGGCTCAGAATGCAGGGTTTAGGGGTGCGTTGCCCTCAGAATGCAGGAAATGAGGAGTGCATTGTGCTCAGAACGCAGGTTTTAGGAGTGCGTTGTGGTCAGAATGCAGGGATCAGGAGTGCATTGCGGTCAGAATGCAGGGATTAGCACTGCCTTATACTCAGAATGCAGGGTTCAGGAGTGCATTACGCTCAGAATGCAGGGTTTAGGGGTGCAGTGCACTCTGAATGCAGGGATCAGGAGTGCGTCGTGCTCAGAATGCAGGGATTAGCAGTGCCTTATTATCAGAATGCAGGGTTCAGGAGTGCATTGTGTTCAGAATGCAGGGTTCGGGAGTGCGCTATAATCAGAATGCAGGATTCAGGAGTACGTTGCGGTCAGAAAGCAGGGATTAGGAGTGCGTTGCGGTCTGAATGCAGGGTTTAGGGGTGCTTTGCGCTCAGAATGCAGTGATCAGGAGTGCGCTGCGTTCAGAATGGAGGGATCAGGAGCCCTTTGCGCTCAGATTTCAGGGATCAGGAGTGCATTGCCCTCAGAATGAAGGGATCAGGAGTGCGTTGTGGTCAGAACATAGGGATCAGGAGTGCGTTGCGCTCAGAATGCAGGGATCAGCAGTGCCTTGTGCTCAGAATGCAGGGTTCAGGAGTTAATTGCGCTCAGAATGCAGGGTTCAGGAGTACGTTGTGGTCAGAATGCAGGGATCAGGAGTGCGTTGTAGTCAGAACATAGGGATCAGGAGTGCGTTGCGCTCAGAATGCAGGGATCAGCAGTGCCTTATGCTCAGAAAGCAGGGTTTAGGGGTGCGTAGCACTCAGAATGCCATGATCAGGAGTGTGCTGCGGTCAGAATGGAGGGATCAGGAGTGCTTTGCGCTCAGATTGCAGGGATCAGGAGTGCATTGCCCTCAGAATGCAGGGATCAGCAGTGCATTATGCTCAGAATGCAGGGATCTGGAGCGCGCTGCACTCAGAATGCAGGGATCAGCAGTGCATTATACTCAGAATGCAGGGATCAGGAGTGTGCTGCACTCCGAATGCAGGATTTAGGGGTGCATTGCGATCAGAATGCAGGGTTTGGGGGTGCGGTACATTCAGAATGCAGGGATCAGGAGTGCATGCAGGGTTTAGGGGGGGAGTGGTGATGTGAAGGGTAGTAGAGGACACTGCTATGGGGGTTACCCCACCCATAACAGTGGCCTCGGCCCCCTTCACACCCCCCCCCACACAAAGTGGTGTCTTCTGCCCCCCTTTCCCCTATAGCAGTAACCCCTGCCCCCCTTCCCTCCCCTCCCTCTCCCATAGCACAGTGTCCTACCTGTTTCCACAGCGGAGCCCGGGAGGCAGCACAGTTCTGGACAAAGAGCGGGAGCTCTTTTCACATTAGCAAGCTGGTGATTGGTTGCTTAGGACCACCCTGTGTCCTAGCAACCAATCACCAGTGGTTTAACATAAAAAGTTAATTTGGCTGGCTCCTCCCCCCGCCCTCAGTCCTGAGCTGTCTTTCCTCCCGGTCTCCGCTGTTCACAGCAGCTGAGGAGACTGGAGGCGGGAGGGAGAGAGAGAGCATGGGACATAGATGGTGTGGCAGAGCCGTGGAGGAGGCTGGGAGGGGAGACAAGGACTGGCACATAGAAGGCGGGGGGTGGCGGTGCAGGAACTTGTTTGCAGTCTATCGGTCACCTACCCGCGGTCGACAGGTGGACCACGATCAACGGGTTACTGACCCCCGCTATAAGGCATTAGTCACCTCAGGGTTTAGTTTAGAAAAGGTGTAAAACTTCTTGATTTCTATTATTTTAATTATCAATGGGGGAAAAAACGGCCCCTCCGCTCCTCCCAGGACCTCCTGCTTTCTATCTCCCTTGTTACCTCCTCCCATGCTCGCCTTCAAGACTTCTCCAGAGCCTCTCCCATCCTCTGGAACTCCCTGACCCAGTCTGCCCGATCAGCTCCTACCCTGTCCACCTTTAGGAGATCCCTGAAAACTCATTTATTCAGGGAAGCCTATCCCACACGCACCTAACAACTGTCCCTGAGCTACCCCCATCAAATCATTCTCTGCAGCTATTACCTTTTGTACCACCCCCTCCCTTTAGAATGTAAGCTCTACGAACAGGGCCCTCCTGTACCTTTTGTATTGAACTGTACTGTAATTGTGTTGCCCCCCCTACACATTGTAAAGCGCTGCATAAACTGTTGGTGCTATATAAATTGTGTCTAATAATAATTATATATATATATATATTTATTTATATAGATAGATAGATAGATTGATCTCTCTCTCTCTCTATATATATTATTATTATTATTATTATTATTTTATTTTTTTTAACACTTATTTGTGTTATTTATTGGGGCAGCCACCTTAGCCAAGTTTAGAGATATAAATGACTTCCTACTATAATGTATTGTACTAAGATCTTGTACATTACAATGCATGCATAGAAGGGAAGAGAATGCATGCTAAAACAATACCTCTACTGTTTGATGTCTTAAAGAGGAAGTAAACCCTGATGGGCTTACTTCCTCTTTGATTCCCTGCAAAGGTAAAGCATAATGGACTACTATGCATCGCATAGTAGTCCATTATGTGTCACTTACCTGACACAGGATCCAGCGATGTCACCGCTGTCCCCTGTAGTCCGGAGCATCCATCTTCTCGGTGGGTCTCGCTGCTCCGCCACTGTCATTCGGCAAAGCCGTGATGACGTCACTCCCGCGCATGTGCTCGGGAGCCGCCACTCGCGGCAGATCACCGTTGACAGCGGCGCGCTTAGTGCGCCTGCACGCCGCTGTCTATCGCGCATGCGCCGTAGTCAGCGGTGCCTGTCTTTCGGCAAATATCTCCTAAACCGTGTAGGTTTAGGAGATATTTCTTGGACCTACAGGTAAGCCTTAATCTAGGCTTACCTGTAGGTCAAAGTTGGTTGTAAGGGTTTACAACCACTTTAATACTTTAGCTGTCTTTATATAAGGCAATGAAATAAACAACAGCGTGGTCAGTGAACATTTCCTTTGCCCATGTGGGGCAAAGCAAAAGGTTAACTTACCTCCTCAGCAGCATACGCTCACATATTCTTCAATTGCCCATCACCCTGTTCAGCTGTTGGGCATTGATTGGGGAGTGCATGACTCACTCCCCCTCTAATGTGATAGTGCTGATGGCTTGTGGTTGGCCCAGTACTGTCACATGGGAGCAGAGCAGCCCGTAACCCTGTGTAAGGTCCCACAAATAGGTATGGAGCATACGCAGGGCATTCATTTCTTGTTCTAGGCAGCTGGGGATGGGGGAAGAGCATGGACAAAGGAAGTTCACTCTTCGCGGGCCCTCTTTTTTTAAAACCTTGTTTTATATGAATAACAGACACCACCCTGTGCTAGGAGGCCTCAGTAACAATAGGCCACATGGGGCAGTTTTAAAATGGCACTACAATGATGAATAAAGAAAAACAAATAAAACTTTGTAAGGTTTGCTAAGGGTTGTAAGGGAGCAAACATGATAGATTGTCTTAATAAGAACTACCAATTGTGTAAAATTGTTACATTCAGATGTGATAAAGGTTCTTTTGTGTATGTATTTCCTAAAATGCAGGTATCTTTCTAGTTTTTCCTTTAAATGCCAATTTTGAAATTTGCTGCAATATAGATTTGGCTTCTAAAAAAAAGATGTGTCCATGCAGTAAATCGCCATTGTTTGGGTAAAATACACAAGCTGCATATGAAGTTTGAACAAATGTTGAAGTTTTACAACAAATGCTTTCAGATGGCATGAAAAAAAACCTAGATGTGAAAAAAAAGTCCATAATATACATTGTAATAAATTAACTACCACACCTAAGAAGGCAAAAACCAACCATGTTGGCTTTATTTTACCAGCCTGGAACAATGAGAACAAAGAGAGAACTCCAAGACTGGGTAACATTAATATATGCACACATCATTCAATTACTTTTCTCACAGCCACAGGCAAAGAGCTGCAATCCGATAATTTAATCTGAATCCATGTAATTAAGAGAAGGCAGGATTTCTGCTATCTCTAGCTATTAAGAAAAGAAGATTTCTAATTACACTCTCCAGAAACACTCAGTGCGTCTATGTCGTTGCCACAGAGAAGGCTGGGTGGCCAGTACAGTGCACTGAGTGTTCCAATGTTCTGCCTAGTTGCCAAAGTTTTAAAGGTCACTTTGCTGCTGATGAAGCTCATTTAGGAGCGTCACTTGATGTAACTTGGTGCTCCATTATAAAATGCCTAATGAAAATGCTTATAGCACAATTTTATTTAATCATCGTCTGCTAAAAATGCAGCCATTGAGTAAATGGAAATTATTTTGATAGGATGACCTTTCATGACTTGTTAATTAAAGTAGAACTCCAGGTACACTTTCGAAATACATATATCTGTTAAAGGATTTAAAATTTTGTTCAGTCTGTTTTGATATCTACACAATGCACAGCCAAGCAGATGATAGCATTATTTTCTATTTAAGCTTCGCAGCTTCCTGTGTCACCAGCCTGTTTATTAGAAATAACACAGATTATAGGCAAAGATCTTGGGCAGGATTAATATCACATGGCAGCAAAAGCGAGCCACTCTGACCACTGAGATTAAGATGCTGACTGGCTGTAAATTCTGGGGTAACCATCTTCAACAGCAAAGATTTAAAACCCAGGACAACTGACAGATGGGTTATACAAAGATGGATGATGAGGCACCTCAGTAATACTGGCCATACACTTGGAAAATTGGGCGCTTTCAACTTTCAACCACAACTGTCTTGTATATCTTGGCGACTAAATAATTGTAAATGGGGCAGAAATTATGTTGACGTCTATGTCACTTGAAAAGTATTTTTCAGGCTCTAAAACATTTTTTTTTTTTTGTGGTTGAAAGTTAGTCAAAAGCAACACAACTTCTAAACATATGGTTCATCTATGTTTTCTGAAGGCCACATGTGTGCGCATATATTGTAGTTTAAGGAGAAATGTGTCTACATCAGTGTTTCTCAACTCCAGTCCTCAAGGCACCCCAACAGGTCACATTTTCAGGTTTTCCCTCAGATGAAACGGCTTTGGTAATTACTAAGGCAGTGAAACCGATCAATTCACCTGTGCAAAATAATGGAAAGCCTGAAAACATGACCTGTTGGGGCGCCTTGAGGACTGGAGTTGAGAAACATTGGTCTACATGGACAAAGAGGTCTATTTTTTAAGGTTTTTACTCAAGATTCACACAATTTTCATGATTTGAACATTTTTCCAAATTAATCCAATAAGAAAAATGTGCGAATCTTTGGTGAATCTGACATAAATTGTACGTGAAAATATTTATAAATAGACCCTAAATAATCTACAGGTCCAGTATAATTTAGAAATTCACAGAACATGCAGATTAACCATTCACTAGGAGCTAGTAAATATGCAGGTTAGATATAACTTAGCCCAAAACACTAATTCTATACAAACTACAGGATAGGTGGCCTAATATTCTACGCTAAAACCAACCTGCCTCCACCTCTGAGCCCTGTTCTTCAAAATCTTGGAATTCCTCATCTTCATGTTCACATGCAAAAGGAAAATGAAAGACATGCTCATGCCGTTACATAAAAAATAAACATGGGGGAAAAACATATTTAATACAGCCACAAGACAACATCAACACACTACATGGAAGTCGTTGTTAGGTTGTTCATCTTCTAGCCAGAAGAACAAGGTTTTACGCATTACGCAACTATGCCAAAATTGTCAAAGTAAGGGCCTGTGTTGGCTGGCTTTTGTACACATCAGACCTGCCATTCAATGACAATGCAAAATCAGCTTGAAGCAGTTTAGGAGGTCAAATGGAGGCCAGTTGGACCTGTCAATGATCTCACAAGTGTCTCATAATAATGACAAATGCAAGTGGAACCAATCTTAAAACAAGTTGCAACCGCTCATCCACTCTAGCCCTAGCTAGGCTTGTTTACTGATTACTTTTTATCATTATAGGTGTTGAGATCAAAATGTATATTAGTCATAAAGTTTTTTTCTGTTTGAAATGTATTTAATACAAAATACTTTATATCATCCCACAATGAAACAATATTAGTATAGAAATACAATTTCTTATTTTTCAGTGGATTTGATACACCCTCACTTGTTCTATACCCTGGCGATGAGATCGCACACCAATTAGGCCCAGGTATTAGAGGGCGAGCCTAAATGTTTATCAGAGCGGGGGTGTCACCAAGTCAAGGGAGTTCTCCATATTATGCCAATTGAGAATTCACAGAAATCAGTGTACATAAATAGCTTACCAGGCACAATCCAGTGGACTCACAGAGCTAATATATACATAACTTATAAGTGGGTCATTAGAAATGTTGAGCCCAACTTGCCACAATTCTTGATTAGACTTTGCAACAATTACCATTTTCATTTTTACTTACAGAATGGGCTTGATAGCCCAATCCCCAACCTGGAGGCCTATAGTATATATTTTTTCTCAGTCATTGCTGGAGGCCTTCATGGCATGAGTAGTAGTGCAAATAGCTTAGCTATCATTGGTATCATTTTTACTGCAATTCACACCACTTCAAAGTAGGTTGCCGCCAGAAAGGGTTATTTTATTGGTAAATTACTGAAGCTGGGGTGAGAGATATTTACACACTGCACTTATAAATAAATAAAAAAATAAAAATAAAAGAACCATGGTATAACCCAGGGGTAGGCAAACTTTTGAGCACAGTGTGCCCTTAAAATATTTTCAAAGAAATTGAGTGTGCCGATTTTATAACAAAAAAATGTCAACTCTCAATCACGAAAAGGATTTTTTATAAAGTAAATGCAGTAAACTACTTTAGTACTGAGAAATTAACATCCTGCACTCTCACACATAAGATACGCCCCAATTCCTGCAAATCTGTTTCACCACTGTACCCCCCTGCTCATCTGTCCCACCACTATACTACCCTGCACTTCTACCCCAAAACTGTATTATCCTGCACATCTGCCCCAGCACTGTCCCCCCTGGTCATCTGCCCCACCATCTACCCCCCCTGCTCATCTGCTCCACCACTGTAACCCCCTTGCTCAACTGCCCTACCACTGTAACCCCCTAAACATCTGCCCCACCACTGTACAACCCTGCTCATTTGCCCCACCAATGTTCCCTTTTTCTCATCTGTACATCTGCCCCACCACTGTACTACCCTGCCCATCTGCCCCACCACTGTACCATCCTGCTCTTCTGTACCACTACTGTACCACCCTGCTCATCTGCTCCACCACTATAACCCCCCTGCTCATCTGCCCCACCACTGCACCACCCTGCTCCTCTGCTCCACCGCTGTACCATCCTGTTCATCTGCCCCACAAATTTACCCCCTTTCTCATATGCCCCATTAATGTACCCCCTTTCTCATCAGCCCCACTACTGTACTACCCTGCACATCTGCCCCACCACTGTACCCCCGGCTCATCTGTCCCACCACTGTACCACCCTGCTCTTCTGTCCCACCACTGTTACCCCTTTCTCATCTGCCCAACCACTATAACGCCATGCACATTTGCTCCACCACTGAACTATCTTCTCATCTGTCCTAACACTGAACTTATCTACCCCACCACTGTGACACTCTTTCTCATCTGCCCCACGACTGTACCTCCTGCACATCTGTCCCCCTGCTCTTCTGCCCCACTGCTGAACCCCCTTCTCATCCCCCCAGCACTGTACCTCCTACACATCTGCCCCACCACTGTACCCCCTTGCTATTCTGTCCCATCAATGTATCTGTTTTCTCATCTGTCCCACCACTGTACCTCCCTGCACATCTGCTCCATCGCCGTATCTCCACGCTCTTCTGTCACACTACTGAATCACCTTCTCATCTGTCCTAACACTGAACCCATCTGCTCATCTGCCGCACCACTGTGCCTCCTGCACATCTGTCTCACCTCTGTACACCCCTGCTCTTCTGCCCCACTGCTTTTCCCTCTGCTCTCTTGCCCCACCGCTGTTCCCCCTTTTCTCCTGCTCCACCGCTGTTCCCCCTGCTCTCCTGCTCCACCACTGTAACCCCCTCCTCATCTGCCCCACCAATGACCTCCTTTCACATCTACCCCACTTCTCTACCCCCCTGCTTTTCGGCCCCAAACTGAGCCCCCTGCTCATCTGGCCCATCACTGTACCCCCCTGCTCTTTTGTCCCACTGCTGAACCCCCTTCTCATCTCTTCCACCACTGTACCTCCCTGCACATCTGCCCCCCCCCCCCCGCTGCACCCTCCTTCTCCTCTGTTCCACCTCTGAACCCCTCCTGCTCCACCATTGTACGTCTTCTCATCTATGATATGCGTAATATGCATTGTTAAAAGGAAGCAGAGATGAGACACATCTACCGGTCCTGGCACACTTATCTTGCTGATTCCATATGCTTGTATATGACATCACATACAAGCACGTGGGCTGGATGCGCAATGATGAGCTCACGTCAGGAGCATTTTCTGAAAGCAGTGGGTCGGGGGGCAGGATCAGAAGTTGGGCCTCCGCAGCTGAGAAAAAGTGGTTGGATGTGATTTTCCTCATGCTGAATATTGCCTGTGGTTTAAAGGGACACAGAGTGCCGGGGTTTAGTAGTAAGTGACGCAAAGTTTCAGGAATAATTTTAACAAAGCTCCCAGAAGCTGAACAGTAATTCCACAAACTGTCACCTGATTGTAGTTTTCTCAACAACAGTGAAATCCCTTCTTTCTGAGATTGGTAGTGGCAACCAAGTGAGTCATCTTCCTCCACATTGTGGGCAGAGCTAGCAGGACTGTGAGTGGCTTTAGCAGTGGCCAGGACAGTCCTCCTCCTCGAAACAGAGACCACCACCCTCGCCCCCCCCCCCCCCCCCCAGCAGAAGTGCACCCAATTTCTTCCTCATCACAAGAGCCGATGATCGCAGCTGCAGCAAAGTTAGAGAACCAGACAATGTTTCCCATCTTTTACAATGTGTGGGGGCCACAGTGCCTCCCCCTCAGTGCAGGTACAGCATGGGGAATTCTGAAATTGGAATGCATTAGTGTCTCACTGACACTTCCCTGCACTGCTCTGCTGATGGGGAGGGTGTCGAGTGCTGGCAAAAGAGGCTTCGCGTGCCGCTTGCGGCACCAGTGCTGGGGGTTGCCTACCCCTGGTATAACCTATAAACAACTAGTAAATTGTCCCTGGAATGAAGTTCATCTGCTTGATGGCTAGCAGTATAAGCATAGTTGTGAGGTAGGTTTTTGTCATAAAAAGTGTACAGTAGAGTATATAATATATGGTGCAGCACTTATAGTGGCAACAGATAATGTAGTCAAATTCTGTTGCTGTTGTTTGACTGTATAGTGAGTCTTTCTTGCTGAGGTTTGTTTACCAGGGAACACCACTTCAACAAGAGCATGCGGTCCATTAGTGCTGTTTGCTGACACAAATGAAGAACACATATCAGAAGAATTGTAAATCATTTGAAAATAGTTGATGATAAGAAAACATTAAAAGTTAAAGCATCCCCAATAGTCCAACAAAAACATTAGATACTATAGGCCAGCCATTTTCAACTAGGGTTCCATGGAACCCTAGGAATTCTCCAGAGATTGCTAGGGTTTCCTTGAGCTGTGTTTGAATGACTTCCCATTTGATGGTACCTGCACAGTTTCAAGGACAATGCCACTTGGCAAGACCAGCTGCAAAGCAACAAAGATATTTTTAGCCGTTGGCATTCCTTCCACTGACCACTAATCTATGGGTCATTTTACCCTCACAGACCCCCTATAAATTGGTTTTAGCAAGGTTCATCAGGACCTGAAAGTTAATTTTATTTTATTTTTAGGTAAAAATTTTGAGAAAGGATGTATTAGGCCTCATTCACACGAATACCTGTGCATCCCCACGCAGGTGAAGCGACCCCTTTGCATGGGTTCCTGGATTGGTACACTCATGTGAATGAGGCCTTAGACCTCTACCTGTCATCATCCAGATCTCAATGCAGTGTAAATGCCAACTCAGACTTGCATTTGGTTGCCAGGGCCCAACGACAAGTCGCCCAAGCTGTGGGTGGCATATCAATTTTCTTTAAATTTGGGATTTTAATATATTTTTTTTTAAGTTCTTTGGAGCTACCCTAAAAGGGACAGTGACATTAAACTAGTAACATCTCAGACCATATACTGCCTACTATCCAATGCTGAGCTTTGTTGAATAGCTTTTGTGATTCTACAGGGTTGGTTTAAATCCTGTTTATTAGTAAATCAGTTTGTGGTATTGATAATGCACTTCTATTTAATACCTTAACCTGACATTCAACTTTAAGACACAAAAACGTGGCTTTAGGAGGTGGAAGCACATTTAGCACTGCAAAGAAAATTTAATAGGAGACAAACACTACCTGGAACACGAACAACCTCAACAACACAAGGCACTGCAATTGACGTCATTAGGATAGCACAAACAACTTTTACGTCCGTAAATTGAATGTTTACTCAAACAGGGATGGAAAATACAATATTCGGGTTGCTTAATGTAAAAAAAACAAAAAAAAAAACATAAAAACAATAACAAATGCTGTATGTGCAATGTAAATGTTTAACGAACTTCAGCCATGTTAATGATCAAAGCAAAATGTTTTACCACATATAGTAAACTTGTATTGAGGCTTCCCCTGCCGCCAACCGCTTCATCTTAAGCAGACCATACACAAAGCAAATTTCTTTCCTGCAACCACGGACCCATTGTATTCTCCCAGCCGTGGGGAGGGGGAAGCCTCCCCTGCTGGGAGAATATAGTGATTATTGCTATCGGCTAGGACAAACTATGTAACATCCAGACGCCTGGTTTACCCAAGTTGATCGATCAACTTGGTACATTCAACCTGCCCATACAGCCTGCTGAACCAGCCGAGATTCTAACCATCTATAGCAGGCCTTGCTCTACTCACCTGCCCCTGATTTTGCGTAATATCAGTAATAAGGCAGCAGATTGGCTAATCAAAATCTTACAAGCTGGGCTCATGCATATACTCAGCACTCCATTCAGTACTATGGAGAGTTTGAACCCAAGAGCATGAACTTTCCGTTGCATTGAATAAAGAGTGTGTGTGCATGCAAAAGCCTGGCTCAAAACTAGAGCTGCACTGATACTGATATTAGTATCGGTACTGATACCGAGCATTTGCACAAGTACTTGTACTTGTGCGAAATCTCCGATGCTTGACAGGATACCTGGGCAGTCAGGGGGGAGTTGTAAGCACTGCTCTCCCTGTATAGATTTAAATATAGCAGCTGACAGTCACTTCTCCCCCCCCCCCTCCCTTCCCCGGCTCTCAGCTGCTTTACTGAAATCTAAACAGGGAGATCGGTGCTTGTAAATCCCCCCCACCGTCGCACTGATCATACCTGACTGTCCCGTGTCCTTCTCAGTGCCCTCCTCTGTGTGCTCCTTCGGTCCTCCTCCAGTCCCTGTCCTCCATGCTCCTTTAGTCCCCCTCCATGTCCTCCGTACTCCTTTGGTCCCCCTCCATGCTCTTTCAGTCCCCCTCCATGTCCTCCGGCCCCCCTCTGATCTCCTCCGTTCCCCCCTGTCCCGGTTCTGTCAGGATGGAGAGAGAAGGAAGGAGCCGGCAAATCTGTCATTTACCGACTCCTTCCATTTCTGAATGCACAGAGTCAATGATTACTGACTCTGTCCATTCATAACTGAGCAGAGTAAACTGTGTTTATGATGTCTCAGTTTCTGAATGAACAGGAGCCGCTGTCTCCTGTCCATTCATTTTCAGTGCAGCTGAGGCTGTAGAGACAAGGACTGGGGATCTGTGTCCTCAGTCCCTTTCTCTGTTTGAAAGGGGAGAGGACAGGTGTCTGTTTAGACCCCTGATACCTCACCAAAGCCCCCCAACAGGGCTGATAAAATAATAATAATAAAACACATGTAATGAATATTTAAATGGTAAAATTGTAAAAAAATTAATAAATAAAACCACTGACACTGTCCACCCCCCCCCCCCCCCCCCAAAAAAGTAAGTTGGAGAAACCTCAATACAAGTATAAATACACTCAGTTATACTTCAACCCCCTCCTGCCGGCTGAACACACATATGTGATGGCATGGAGCTGGGACTTATTCTGCACTTCCAAATACAGTGCCTTGAAACAATATTCCCACCCCTTGACATTTTCCACATTTTGTCATGTTACAACCAAAAACATAAATGTATTTTATTAGGATTTAATGTGATAGGGTTTTCAAAGGAAGTGAAATGAAGCCCAGGTGGAAACCTGAACTAGAAGTGAGCAATGCCCAAGTCTACAGAACTTTGGGGTTTAAGCAACCAACCAATCCACATCTAGTATGAATAGGCCCCTAAGTCCTAGAGGGCTCTTGTGCAGCTGCACAGACTACAGAAAAGGGTTTTCTTCTGTGTGTGCCTACGGTGACAAAGATTTTACCATGCAGTAAAACCTGTCACCACATATACTGTGAATTAGCCCTCAGGTGGGAGGTCAATCATCCTCAGCTCATGGAACCCCTCGCACCTCTGGAGGAACCCTAGGTTCCAGAGCACTATGAGAATGGCTGTACTGGAGTAACCCAGCAGGTTCTGCTATTTCTGCAATATATTTGGAAACTTGAAAGTCTGCAGAGGCCTTCACATGGCGTCCTTTATTATACTGCAAATGTAAGAAAACATTTTTTAAATAATGTTTGGATGAAATTGAGGTAACAGAACTAAGAATTCAGCATATCTCACAGGGCCAGGCAGCTGTACAACATTCACTAAACTTTATTTGCAACATAACAAATGAAGTCCTACTGCTCAGCCAATACATAAATACATGAAACTATTATGTTTGCTGACTCATTTCTCGGTTGCACATCATTGTAGCTATATTTTAGTAGCGCTCTTGAAAATAAATTGCTTATGGAAATATCTACTGCCTGTGTGGAAAACTCAGGTCTCAGCTGTAAAGTAAGCTGCGTTTCCCAATTTAATATAGAGAAATGCCTCTTTTAAACATTTATTACAACACCAGCCATGTCACCTTCTGTTTTTAGCAAGCGCAGGTGTTTGAGAAGCCTGAGAAAAATTGGTAGACCAATAAAAGCAAAGTGTAAAAATTTATGACTTCAGGCTAAGTAATATTCTGCACTGACCTGGCAAGTTGGTGAGTGCTACGATACTCTGATATATTGGGTCTGATGTACTAAAGTGTGATGTAAGGTAAAGTAAGATACATAAAGAGGGCCCATGCCTGATTTACTAAAGTACATTCAACCACCCATCGAAAAGTGTGGAAAATCTAGAGCTTCTAAAAAAATGATGTTGGTAGGTAGAGCTTTTAGGTAGAAGGGGCTGTGCATGTCCGTTCTGCCCAAAAAATTTAATCTTGTGATAGCAATTATTTTCTTTCTTTTTCTTTCACAAATTTTATTTTTTTATAAATTACAAGAAAAATAGACTGTTAGCCAAAAATGCTATGCAAAAATATGAACAAGTTCAGAAGTTTCTTTCCGCAGGAGAAAAATGGAGAAACGATTGGTCCCAAGCAATATTTTACCGTTAGATAGTCAATTGTCAGAACCCTGCCTGGAGATGCAATACGCTTTGTTTTTTTTTTTTAAATGTCTTTCAACTAGGGGCTCTTGAACCAGAAAGAACAGTACAGTCGTCCATAGGACCAAAAAAGAGGTACCGCTCTTCTAAGGCGGAGAGGATCTGGAGAAAAAGATAGAAAAGTAAGAGGGAAAGGGAGGAAAGAGGAAAAAGAAGGGAAATTGAGAAGAAAAAAAAGGGGGGAAGTGAGGGGGGAGACCATCTCTGTCCCAGAGGTTCACTATGGGTATATTGACCTGTGTTGGATTACAATTCTAGGAAAAGCGTAGCTGATTGTGCTGGTAGTAATCTAACCAGGGCTGTCAGGTACGTAAAAATGTATTGTGTGTGTCAGTTAATATCGCTGTCAGGTTCTCATTCTTTAGGGTACCTTGCATCCAACTTTTCACCTCGCCAAAGTTGAGAATCGGCGTCTTCCACGCTTTTGCACTCGGTCTGTTTCTTGGCCAAAAATATATGGGTCACTAGAGTACGCTCTCGTTTGGTATCGCCTTCTGTTGGTTTGTGTATGACGTGCCTCCCAGGGATCTTTTCGTAGGTTTTATGTGTAACACCAAATTGACTAAGTTATAGACCCTTATCCACAGTTGTTTAACCTTAGGGGATGTCCACCATATATGCTTCATGTCTCCTAGTTCTGAGCTAGAACTTTTTTTTTTTTAATTGCACTGCAGTGCCTGAGGCATTGTAGTATACACTCAAGGCATCTGTAAGGTATCGGGAACCTAGCAGATGATGATGTAACTCCAGCATATACTGTATGTGTGGGTGTTATCTCATCAGAGGCAGTCCAGTGTCCAAAAAAAGAAGAAGAAGAACCTGAGAAGATGGCAGTGGCAGTGGGGAAGAGAGCAAAGCTATAATTGCTGTAGGATTTTTGTTTACTTTAATTTGTTTGAATATTTTAAATGAACACAGGTACACTTTACCTAAAGCAGGAGTGGGGATCTGAAGTTACACTCTTCAGAACTCAGTGAGATCTCACTGGAGGGAAGGTAACCCCCCCCCCCCCCCCGATCACAGCAACAGAGCTGAGGCTGTCAATCACAGGCTGTGTGCAGGAGCTCCCTTTCTTGTCAACCTTTTACCTCTTGGCTTCAGGACAACTTGTCAGAAGTTACTCAGGCAGATGGCAGAGAAAGACAGCAGACGGAGATGACACTTATGCCGCGTGCACACGACTGGACTTTCCGGCAGAAAAGGTCAGACGGTCATCCCGATGGAGCTCCGACGGACTTTCGACCGAACGGACTTGCCCACACACGAACGGATGTGATGACGTATGACGGGACTAGAAAAGGAAGCTCAATAGCCAGTAGCCAATAGCTGCCCTTGCTTCGTATTTGGTCCGTCGGACCAGCATACAGGCAAACGGTTTTCCCGATAGAAATTGATTCCATCGGACAGATTTGAAACATGTTCTATTTCTAGGTCCATCTGAATTTTTGAAGAAAAAAGTCAGATGAAGCCCACACATGATCGTAATATCCGACGGAATGATTCCTTCAGACCTTTTCTGCCAGAAAGTTGGGTCGTGTGTATGCGGTATAAGTGCTCTGGATTGATTAATTACACACTATAGAGGGGAATGCTTTTTGCATATTTCACGTCTTTAACCACTTCAGATCCGCGCTATTGCCAAATGACGGCATTAGCGCGGACCTACATTTCCGGGACTACGTCTATTGACGTAGTCCTGGTTACGAGCAGCCTGCGCGCCCCCTGAGGGGCGCGCGCGGCGCGCTCTGTGATCGGCGAGTCCGTGAGACTCGCCTGATCACCGATCCGTGTAAGGGGTCGATCCCGACCCCTTATCACGTGATCAGCTGTCAGCCAATGACAGCTGATCATGTGATAGAACGGAGCCGGTAATCGGCTATTATTCCTCCTCGCGCTGACAGCGCGAGGAGAGAAAAAAAAAGCCGATCACCGGCGGCCGTGATCGGGACATCAGTCCCGATCACGGCCATCAATAAAAGGGACCACCTGCCACCTGCCTGTGCCCACCTGCCTCCCGCAGTGCCATCCTGAAGTAAAATAAAAGAAAAAGTAAGTGCCCCCCGTCAGTGCCCATAGTGCCCACAGTGCCACCCACAGTGCCACCCCACAGTGCCACCCACAGTGCCACCCAATCTGCCTCAAAGGTGCTGCACCCCAGTGCCGCCCATCAGTGCCCAGCAGTGCCGCCCATCAGTGCCCAGCAGTGCCGCCCATCAGTGCCCAGCAGTGCCACCTATCAGAGCCACCTATCAGTGCCACCTATCAGTGCCCATCAGTCCCATCTATCTGTGGTACCTATCAGTGCCCATCCGTGCCACCCATCCGTGCCACTTATCCGTGCCACCCATCCGTGCCATCTTATCTGTGCCCATCTTTGCCCATCAGTGCCGCCTTATCTGTGCCCATCGGTGCCGCCTTATCTGTGCCTATTAGTGCCGCCTTAACTATGCCTATCAGTGCCCACCAGTGCAGCCTATCAGTGCCCACCAATGCAGCCCATCAGTGCCCACCAATGCAGCCCATCAGTGCCCACCAATGCAGCCTATCAGTGCCGCCTAATCAGCGCACTTCAATGAAGGAGAAAAATGACCCGTTTGCAAAATTTTATAACAAACTATTAAAACATGATTTTTTTTTTTTTTTTTTTGCATCTTTTTTTGTTTGTTTAGCAAAAAATAAAACTCCGAGCTGTAACTAAATACCACCAAAAGAAAGCTCTATTTGTGGGAAAAAAATGATAAAAATTTCATTTGGGTACAGTGTTGTATGCCCGCGCAATTGTCACTCAAAGTGCATCAGCGCTGAAAGCTGAAAATTGGTCTGGGACTGAGGGGGGTTTAAGTGCCCAGTAAGCAAGTGGTTAAAGCTGATGTTTAGGTAATGCAATGTTACCAGTCAGGCTTGGACCAGTGTAAGTATGTATGCGTCGTACGCATCATACATGTGTGATACGCGCGGAAGCTGAATATTACTGTAGAAGCAGTGACTACTACAGCAATTTCTGCTATCCATGGGTATGGCACACACATACTTACAATGACCCGAACCTGACCATTGTAACTTGTAACTACCGTATATACTCGAGTATAGGCCGACCCGAATATAAGCCGAGGCCCCCAATTTACCCCCAAAAAAACTGGCAAACTTATTGACTCGTGTATAAGCCGAGGGTGAGACATGCCTGTCCATCCCTGTGTGTGTGTCCGTCCATCCCTGTGTGTCCGTCCGTCCCTGTGTGTCCGTCCATCCCTGTGTGTCCGTCCATCCATCCCTGTGTGTGTCCATCCATCCATCCATCCCTGTGTGTGTGTGTCTCCATCCATCCATCCATCCATCCCTGTGTGTGTGTCTCCATCCATCCATCCATCCATCCCTGTGTGTGTGTGTGTGTCTCCATCCATCCATCCATCCATCCCTGTGTGTGTGTGTGTGTCTCCATCCATCCATCCATCCCTGTGTGTGTGTGTATCCATCCATCCATCCATGTGTGTGTGTGTGTGTGTGTGTGTGTGTGTGTGTGTGTGTGTGTGTGTGTGTGTGTGTGTGTCCAGCCTACCTGTGTCCCGAGCCTTTGTCCCGAGCCTCCGTCCCGTGTCGTGCCTTGCCTTCGTCCCGTCCCGTCCCGTCCCGTGCCGTGCCGTGCCTTGCCTTGCCTCCGTCCCGTGCCCTCTTCGTCGGCGGCCATTGTAAAATTCAAAAGCCGCGCCTCCTCCTTCGCCTGTGATAGGCGGAACACTGAATTTCCCAGCAGCCTGTGTTCCGCCTATCACAGACGTCGTATCATCCTCGTCCGTAGTACGAGGATGATACGACGTCCGTGATAGGCGGAACACAGGCTGCTGGGAAATTCAGTGTTCCGCCTATCACAGGCGAAGGCGGAGCCGGAGGCGCGGCTTTTGAATCAGAATGGCCGCTGTCTGTCTGCTCGACACGCTGATCGAGCGGGCAGACAGCGATGACTCGAGTATAAGCCGAGGGGGGCACTTTCAGCCTCAAAAAAGAGGCTGAAAATCTCGGCTTATACTCGAGTATATACGGTATGTGAAATCTGTAATACCTAAACTTCAGCTTTAAAATGTTAGTGCTTTATTGTAAAGCAAAGTTTTCAGTAAACCCTGTTGTAAAGTGTATATTGCACTGTATATATATACCTGAATTTGTGATATACAGAGCAGGTAAATGAAGAAAGATAAGCTAAGCATATGCGGGGGGGGGGGGGTATCTGTTAAAGCAATATTAAAGCCTTGCTTTTTTTTTTAATAAATAACAAACATGTTATACTTACCTGCTCTGTGCAGTGGTTTTGCACGGAGCAGCCCGGATCCTCCTCTTTTTGGGTTCCATGCCGGTGCTCTTGGCTCCTCCCTCCTGCAGTAAGGCCAAACTTCTGCCTTATACATGGGGTCCTAAGTGAACCCATTGCTTCAGGCATAGATTCAATCTAAGGCCGCGTACACACGGGTGGACTGTCTGACGGACTTGGTCCGCTGAAACGTGTTTCAGCGGACAATCCGCTCGTGTGTGGGCTTCAGCGGACTTTTTCAGCGGACAGTCTGGCGGACTAAGTCTTTCGGAATTTCCGTAATATTGTCCGTCCAAACTTGGTTTCAGCGGACAGTCCGCTCGTGAGTAGGCAAGTTGGACGGACTAAGTATGGCGCATGCTCAGAAAGGATTTACACGGCCGAAGGTTGCATTGCAGTGTATTGGACGTCGTATTTCTAGTCCCGTCGTACGTGCTGTACACGTCATCGCGCAAGCTTTCAGCGGACTGTCTGTTCATCGTGTGTAGTCAAGTCCGTTCATTCAAAAGTAGGACGGACTGTCTGTCGGATTGTCTGACGGACTTAGTTGGACGGACAGTCCGCCCGTGTGTACGCGGCTTAAGCTTTCAGCCTTAGACTATTGGTAAGGTCATACAAATTTGATTGGGTGGTTATCTATTTTTTTTTTGTGACAACCATATAACCTCTATTGTTATATACAGGATCTGTCACATGAGAAATTGTAGCAGCTATATTAGCACCTAGAGGATTTAATACTTTTCAGTGATTCCTGCATTGTGGAGCTCAGTCATTGAGTGACTGCAATGTCTCAAACTATCAACAGTATCACTGGTTTCAGCACCTATTCATGTTATCCACTGCAGTTGCTGCTGATTATGGCACATCTGCAGAAAGAAGTCTTATAGCCAGCTATATCAGTAACTCAGCTGCAGCTAAGGCACATTTATCAAATAAGAAATATTTGTGGCTGCTGCAAATTTCTGTTTCAAAGGTGCTGTTGTGGCATGGCTCGAACGTTTTAATAGTGATGCATCTTTTCAGGTACATGTACAATACATTACCAAATTTCATACAAATAATAAAATGTACTGTTGTCACAGAGTTGCAGTGATGGCACAGTAATGCCTCGCACACACGGTCGGATTTTCTGCTAACAGCCTGACATCCAACATTTCCGGACGGAAAATCCGACTGACGTTTATGGGGCATAAGGGTCTGTGTCGATGGTCTTTTGTTCACTCCAAATGTGTTTTGCATTCCCATAAATGACTATGGGAATGCAAAACCTGCTTCAAGTAGATCAATTGGCAATCAAATGAACCTAATCAAATCTGACAGATCTAAGCCCTTGTACACATGGTCGGACATTCCGCCAACCAAATCCGTCGGATTTTGCCCGAAACTGTTGCATACACACAGTCGGACAAAGTTGTCTGAAAATCCGATCGCACTTAACGTGATGATATTATTTCGTTAGGACGGGACTACGTTCAGGCTAGTTCCTGATCTGAGCATGCGTGGCACTTTGTCTGATCGGAATTCTCTACAAATGATCGGACAAAGTCCGATCGGATCATGTTGTCGGAAAATTTTATAGCCCAGCTGGAAAACTTGGTCCGTCGGATACTCTGACGGAAACAGTCCGATGGAGCCCACACACTATCGGATTATCCGACAACACGGTCCTATCGGACATTGTCCATCGGAATGTCCGACCGTGTGTACAAGGGCTTACACTGATGCAAGTCACATTGACACAATATCTAAAAGTTGCCCTTGGGAGCTAATATTCAACCATGTAACACTGCAGTCTATTTGGATACATAGACTGAAATTATAAAAAAGTTAACGAAAAACTTGAATGCCCTGTACATACGGTTGGAAATTCCGATGGAAAAAGTCTGATCGGATTATGTTGTCGGAAAATCTGATCGTGTGTGGGCTCTATCGGTCTTTTTCTGTCGGATTTTCCAACACACAAAGTTTGAGAGCTGGATCTAAAATTTTCCGACAACAAAATCCGATCACATAAATTCTGATCGTGTGTAGACAATTCCGACGGACAAAGTGCCATGCATGCTCAGAATAAACTAAGAGACGAAAGCTATTGGCTACTGGCCCATTTATAGTCCCGACGTACGTGTTTGACGTTACCTCGTTCAGAATGATTGGATTTTCCGACAACTTTGTGTGACCGTGTGTATGCAACACAAGTTTCGGACAAAATCCGTTGGAAAAAATCAGACGGATTTTGTGGTCGGAATGTCCGACCGTGTGTACAAGACATAAGACTTGGTTCACATATCTCCGGCTGTGGTTACCAGCATGTGGCCCAGTTCGTCCCTGTTCACCGGTGCAAATGCGATTCAGGTCCAAATTTTTGCCTGAATTCGCACCTGAACTGGACCCAAAAATGCACAGGACCCTTCTGCAATGTGGCCGCCCCAGATCTATGTGAACCGGCTCTATTGACAGCCGGCCACACTCGCCTGTCATGCGAATTGGATGCAGAGAAACCCGCATCCAATTTGCATATATGTGATCCCAATCTTAAGCAACCATTCTCAGCCAGGGTTCCTCCAGAGGTTTCTTGAGCAATGATCATTTTAGCTATTTGTAAGGGGCAGTACTTCCCATTGATTTCAAAAGTAAAGAACACACTGATCATCACACTAATGTATGGTGAGCTGTAGATATAGCAATTATAAGCAAGCATTCCCTAAGACCGGAAAGTTATTTCAAGGGTTTCTTCATGTTAAATAGGTTGGAAACGGCTGCTCTAGAGGATGCTAGTGCATAAATTACTACAACAGCAACAGAAATCACCTCCCCAACTCAAGCTGAAGGTGTGAAATACTGACGTTGACTCCGTTTCTCAATTACAGGCGGAATAGAGGCACACACACATTTATTCACAGAGCAAATATTTGAAGATGATATATCATACGAAGTGGAGACACAAGCCTTATTATTCCACAATACACATTGATTAATCGAGGCAAGCTTGAACACTGCCTGTCAGACCTCTTCCTAGTGCACATTCATTCTGGGTGTCACCTGGAGATGACAAATGATCTTTCTAGCATGTCACAAGAAAGACGCAACAAGTAAGACTGCAGTTTTAATTAGAAATATGATCTCCAATAAAAATCAGAATGAACTTTACATTGATGTAAATTATACAAATGGATCATTCTTTTTAAAACTATAAATCAGAGAGAACATCATTGCCGTCAATAAACTGTTATGTGCACATAAGTGGCATGCCCTTTTGGATGTCCTTGAAATCCAACCTGTCAATTTACTACTATGGTTACTATGGTAAAAAATAGACACTTCACAAACAATGATTACGAAATCCGGTTCTAAATACACGTCTACAGTATGTTATGTTAGCAACCTAAAGATTTTGGAGGACCTTACAGAAATTTGGTTTTCCGGTTTGGGCAGAGTAGTAAAGGGTTTGGTCCACCAGGTCTTTACAACATCTGACACAACAGTTAGAGCTATGCTCAAGGTTCCAGCAGAGCTTCTGCTGTCACGTGCCTATTGCTATAGATCAGGGGTCTCCAAACTAAGGGCCACATTTGGCCCACAAGGACATTGTATACAGCCCGCAACTAGGGTTAGTGGAGTATCCTCAATGTGCACTAATTGTGGACTAAGGTCAGCAGAGCCTTCCTATGCTCTCCACTTTTGATGTAGCGAGGGGCCCTGATGGGGATCCTTATGTAAGGAGGGACTCTAATGTGGATTTTTTTTACAGCCTGCAAATATTTTTGAAATATTCAAGGTTTGAACCTTATACTAAAATGTTTGGAAACCCCTGCTACAAATAATCCACTCAGGGTCAGATGATGCAACAGTTTTGTGGCCTATGACCTCCAAGTTTGGCACACAAATGTGAATATTCCAGGTAAGCGTGTCACACTCACGTGTGAACTGACCCAGCTATGGGTAGAGCTCCTTTTTAAACACATCATAATATAGCATTTCTACCTGTGCTATCATTCAGAACTGCTGATGTGAAGATTGAATGGAAACATGAACGTATGGAAGAAAGTGATACCAAATACATTGTACAACAAAGAACAATTGGTCTTGCAATTTTGTGCCATTAATAACAATAAAATACAGATCCCTGAACCAATTATTACTAATAAAAGACATATTTTGAAAATCAAAAGAAATGTGTTTTTAATCAAATTTTATTTAAGGTATTAGGTGATAAAAACAGAGCAATATGTTTAATAATACAGTATACCTGTCATGTATAGATAGGAGGGCAGCCATTTCTGAGCTGGGCTAAAGTTCAAAAGAATACAACCTATCATCTTACTGGAA
Source organism: Lithobates pipiens (assembly GCF_037356315.1). Lineage (NCBI taxonomy): Eukaryota > Metazoa > Chordata > Amphibia > Anura > Ranidae > Lithobates > Lithobates pipiens. The sequence goes on along the minus strand of NW_027507764.1, from coordinate 512,414,370 downwards.
GTTAGTTACATCAGCACACCAGGTAGGCTGCGCCTTGATGAATTTTCTTGGAAAAGTTACTAAAAGTAGTTGAGAACTGTCGCTCGTAAAATGTTGGAAATATTAATTTAAATGATTAAATCATGTGAAATCATATTCACTTTAAAAATCCAATCATGTGCAGATGCTTTTCACATGGTTGAATGATTGAAGTGTATATATTTACACAATTTGTAGAGTGAAAATTCTCAACTCCTTTATTAATCAGTCCAATTATATAGCTGCCCCATCTATATGTTCTTGGAAAACACATTCACTTTATTGTAGTTTAAAGGCTAATTACACCTTTGTGATAAAATGTACTATGCAGTCAAAGGCCCGGTTTAAGTTGGTGGGATCAGAGATTCGCCTACGGGTATGTCATATAAACTAAGCTGTATCTTTTAAGCAGTAAACTACTGGGGCCCTTTGACTGCATTGTATATATTTTTTTATTTTAAAGGTGAACTTAGTAAAAGTGTTTGAAAAGGGAAAGCGTGTTATTAATGATCATGCCCCTTTAATGGAAACTTGTACTGTGAGAAATAAGTGGGCTACCATTGCTGAGTTCCTTCCAAAATGCTGGTTTTTGGGGTGTTTTTGGCTTTTCACATGGAACAGACACACTGCCAGTGAAGTCATACCACCTGGTCTGCACATTTATTCCAGGTAGGTACTGAAACGTGACAGCCAGGCAGCCAAAATGTAAAAAAGGAGAGGTCAGCAATGGCACTTATTTTCTCTATACTGTAATTATTTTTGTAGAATACTTATTTAGTATAAGCACTAAAGGTCATAGATAACTTTCCATAAAATTGTGTTGTAACTTAGACATACAACTTATATATTCTAGTTGTATTTAACCTTAATAAGTTCTATAATGTCTGTTGTAGCTGTAACCTGTGATGTCATGACCACCCCTAACCACCACCACCAACTTATTTTATAAGGAAAACATTGTGCAATGACGTATTCGCATGTATTAGCCAGGTTTAAAGCTGAACTCCAGACAAGTAGGTTAATACACAATTAAAATACATATTCAAGTTGTTTCGCCTGACCAGGGAATTGTATTTCTGTGTAGCAAGTTTTGTGATTCACACAAGCCTGGCAAACAGCCCAGCCAGGTCCAAGACTTCCGCTGTTAGAGCAGCAGCATAGCTTGGCTAAGATCAAATTGAAGAAGAAGCAGCAGCACACTGATGAGGTCTTCCCTATGCCCACCTTACTATTCCTTGCTATAAGCAATTATCAGTCTGCACATGTACGAGAACCTGATTGGTTGCTAGTCTTAACCTCTCTCCCACTCTGAGTGCAGCTCCATGTAGGTGATATCAAGACAAATTCAGGTAGTTACACTAGTTGCATTTAAAATTCACTGAAGTATTGTTTTAGTGAACACCATCACCCAGATTTGTATATTTTCCCAGAAATAAGATTTAAAGTGTTACTAAACCCACAACAGTAAAATCAGTCTGTATATGCAGTAAAGCAGGGATATGCAATTAGCGGACCTCCAGCTGTTGCAAAACTACAAGTCCCATCACGCCTCTGCCTCTGGGTGTCATGCTTTTGGCTGTCAGAGTCTTGCTATGCCTCATGGGACTTGTAGTTCTGGAGCTGCTGGAGGTCCACTAATTGCATATCCCTGCAGTAAAGCATGCTTGTTATACTCATTGTGGAACCTAAGGGGTTAATCCTCTGCATTGTTTAAAAAGGCTGTTTGATCCTGTCTTCTCTGATCCTCCCCTTCTTCCACTGACTCCAGAACATGTCCGGATAAGACAGAGCTTTTGGAGTCAGGCTGCACATGCTCAGTTTGGTGTGTATTATGGGTCCTGGATCCTGACAGCTCAGTGTAGTATGAAAACTCCTCATACAAGCTTTACCAGATAGAAGTCAAAAGACTGCTATATACTGCTTATGAGAAAAGAGATTTAGCATTTTATAGTTTCTAAAATAATTGCATTTCCATGTTCTGTGTACAGTGGGAGACTAGATATAGTGAATGCAGGGTCCTGGGTTTAGTAACACTTTAATCTTTTTTCACTTATGATTTCAGTAGAATAAAACCTGGTATGAAAAGTACAGTAGCTTGTATGAGCTAATAGGAAATGCACTACTAATTAATAACTGTGTTATTAATATCAATTTGTTTTGCCCCTTTGGGGCAAAGTGACAGGTTTTCTTGACAGGCCACCCCCCCCCCCCCAATCCTGATATTCACCTTAGGTACACTCCCCTGCCACTTTGTTCATATGTTAAAGCCCACAGAAATGACCTGTACTTCCATGTATGGGGGAGCATGTGACCTTACATACATACTCACAATGGATTAGTCGGATGCAGTTCTTGGGCCAGACTATCAGTTGGTGGGGGTTGGCCTGCCAAGATAATCTGACAGTTTGCACCGACTAGGCAAAATGACAGATTCTCTTTATTATGACCTAAACTAGTAGTAAAGTTTGGAAACAAACAAAAACAATAAAAAATATAAGGGCATAATGTGCTAGTATGCATCACACATTATGAAAGACTTACCTTAAAACAAAGCCATCCAGTGGAGCACTGTCACCGCTGACAGGACTTTTCATCTTCAACCGGTCTTCCTTCCAGGTCCACAGGCACCCCTCATTTGAATGGCTGAGCCCCCCCATCAGAGTGCAGCGTGCCGATGGCGTCACTGGCTGCAGAAACTGTAAATATCTCCTAAACGGTGCGTTCAGGAGATATTCCTTGTACCTACAGGTAAGCCTTATTATAAGCTTATCTGTAAGTACAAGTCACCCAGTGGTGTTTACTACCGCTTTAAAGCTGAATTCCAGCATAAGCAAAAAAGAGGCATGCGTAGCCTTCCTTGAATCTTGGCGTGCTTTGTGTATTTCTTCTAGATCTGTGCTGGAGCTTCGTTCAATGAAGACCGTTCATTGTTACTCTCTCTCCTTGTGCGGTGACTGGTCTCATCTCAACCCCTCCTAATGATTTCTGCAGGCAGCCTGTAATGTGTGGGTCCTTTGGGTCCCTCCCACACTTCTGCTCTGGTTTTGCAAAGGCATCTGGTGCATTATTGAGGATCATATTGAAATGTGTGTTTTAAAGCTGAACTTTAGGCAGATAAAAAAAAAAACTACAAAAATTGTTTTTTCCTCATGCATTTTTAACATACAGCTAGCATAAGGACCTAAATTTGTCTTTATATCAGCCAGCTGTCACCCCCTGCACAGCAGCACTCAGACTGCAAGAAGAATGGCAACATCAGGAGATAATCAAGCTATGCTGCATGCACAGTTGCTGACAAGGAACATGCAAAGATGAGGGGAGCTGAAGACCTATCAGTGCAGCGCTGCTGCTTCATTGTCCAATGAGCAGGTGCGTATTGACACTACTGCATTCCTTAAAGATGTAAAGAAAATGTCTGCCCCCAAAAGGTTAAATGGGACTTTAAAGGCAACTTAGAAAACAAGAAGGAACATCCATTAAAATGATTGATCATACAAATGATTAAAATTAGAAATAAACATGAGTGGCTGAAAGTGCATTAAAAGGTGTACACAAACTTAGTGACAGTATCTCCTCTCCAGCCCGACGTGTTTCAAGAACAGATCAATATTTTCTTCAGAGGTACAGTGGGAGAGAGTCACATCTCTTTTGTTTCATACATGATGATCAATAGTCGTTACCACCATACAGAGTCTTAACACCAGATTCACCTTTGCCTGATGAGGGGGGCACCCATGCATTCCCCCACCCAAGGCCCTGGGTGATCCACACAGAGGCTCGCAGGTAGTACAATTAGAAGGTCTTACCGATGAAAATGTAGGACATATGTCACAGGTAGCAAGGGCAGAAGTGCACTTCTAAGTTGCCTTTAAAGTCCCATTTAAGCTTTGGGGGTCAGTAATTTTCTTTATATACAATTGGGAATGTAGGTAACTATTACATGGCCTTCTCTGGTGTTTTTTTCTGCATTCCTTAAAGACAACTCCTAAAAAATATATTAAAAAATGCTCTATTCAATTAGGCTGACAAGGGCCATGCTAATAGGAGTCTGCTACTTGTCTTAGTCTGCTGCTTGTCTCTCACTGTCCAATCAGTAGGCTGGAGAAGACACCAGAGAGGACACCCCTATACTCACTTCACAGTCTAAAACTGTAACTGGCTGCACCATCTACCAGGGCCATGTAAATCTCAGGAATAGATGGCTGGAAATACAAATTCTTGGCAGGTTAACCAGTTCCAATATATGAATTATATCTGTGAATTTATCTGGAGTTCACCATTAGCTCTAACTTATATAAGTCAGATCACAGCTTGTGTGTTTCATTGCACTGTAATAAGTTACTTTTAACAGACTTTATTTAATAAGACACTGCAACTAATGCCCCGTACACACAATCGGATTTTCTGACAACAAATGCTGGATGTGAGCTTCTTGGTGGAAAGTCCGACCATATGTATACTCCATCGAACATTTGTTGGCGGACTTTCTGCCAACAAATGTTGTCTAGCATGTTCTCAAATTTTCCGCCAACAAATGTTTGTTATCAGACTTTCCAATCGTGTGTACACAAGTCCATCTGACAAAAGTCCACGCATGCTCAGAATCAAGTACAAGTCGGAGATATAACTAGTGTTCGTAATAGAGATATCACGTACGTCTGGTAGGTCACTATGTTCTTAACTGTTGGCCAACATTTGTGTGACCGTGTGTATGCAAAAGACAAGTTGGAGCCAACATTCTTCAAACAAAAAGTTTTGTTGTTGGAAAGTCCGATTGTGTGTACGGGGCATAAGACCAATGAGGATGCAAAATTATGTAACTCACAGCAATTAATCCAATTTGACAAATTTAAAGTGAAATTGTGAATGATTTCTACAAGTTATTAGACTTTGAACCTCACAAATACTCATTGCGCTTTCACTTAAATAAGTCTGTATAGTTTTAGAGAATTTACTATAGGGGTAGAGAATGTATTCTGAGCAAAAGAAATGTTCACATAACATAGTAAAAATGTTGAAGCTATGTTCACTCCAATACACCAATCATGTGCATGTAAATGAATGTTTTTTTTTTTGCACATGCACATGCCTTACACATGATTGGGTACTAAATGTGAACACAGCTTCTTAGTCACTCACTACACCATTAGCACTGCAGTTTTTCATTACTAAAGACCACAATGAAAATGTAGCAATCAACTAGAATGCATTTTGCATTTATAAAGTAAGGCCTTGACACAACCATTTGACTGCAAAAAAAAATAAAAAATCCTAAAAAACAGCGCATTATAAAGTACAGCGGTGTGCCTAACAAACGCACTTTGTTCACTTCAAGGTGCCACAGCAAGCAAAGGCCCATTCAATTCAATGAATGTAAAACAAAGAAGTTGTAAGGGTAGGGAAAACCAATCGCATGATCTGTCAAAGTCATGTGACCAAATTTCTCCTCCAATCACAAGTGTCTGCAGCATTATGCAGAATTAGTTTGTGGGCACAAACACTGTGTGTGGAGCAAACATTGGGATGTCCAGCAGATAGCTATATGAATGGGCCCCTATGGGCTACCCACATCTCAGATTTTGTATTTACTGTTTAATCAAATCCCACCATCTAATTAAATTGAAGGCATTTGTCAAGTAATTCATTTGATGACTTTATGGTTTATGTATTCAATGTGAAATGTATATTGCTTAGAGTAAATACTGCACTTACTTCTGTCCAGCGACCCCTTCGGTGGGAGTTGCGGCAGCTGACGACCTCTGCGTCCCGCTAATGGTGTGCCCGACGGGCTTGTTTGAACAGAGCCAGCACGAGGATGTGCCCTACAAAACAAGTGTTTAGATAAGGAGCACAGAGTTAAAATCCATTGTGAGTATATTTCCAGACTACTATCTCTAAACTGTTTAAAATGTGAATAATCCTTTGGCATAACCTAAAGGGTCAGTCCACCAAAAAATTGTTGGGTTATTTAGGAGTGAATAATGGAATGATGATTCATCCACTGACTTTTCATATTCTTCAGGGACTCCAGCCTCTACTTCACAATGCCAATGATCTCAGCTTTGCCTCCCTCCACACAATGGCGGCAGGTCCTGGGAACCGCAGAAATTCTTTTAGCTGGGGTCCTTGACGGATATAACAACCACCCAGTGGGTGATTCAACAAGCTGCCACCCATCTAAGATTGAAACAGAATTTTTGGGCAGGCTAACCCTTTAGGCCACCAATTATTTCAATGATGCAGAAGGATCTATCCATGCTCAAACAAACAACTGCTTTACATATGTCGGCTTTAACTCCTATAGCGACACTGGCACAATTAAAACACTGAAAGTGACACAGTAAACAGATAAGAGAGAAGGTTGAAATTGACATGTCGGCAATACCAGATTGATACAATGAGACATTACCATCAGACAGGTTAATATTAAATATTATTGTAAAAAAGCTGTTATGGCACATGATGGAGAAAAAATAAATAAATAATAGATTTGTTAAGATGGTGAATACAGTGGTGACACAGAATAACCATTATAAATCACATGAAGTATATTAACGGAACACTGTGCTCTGCTTTATATATACCTGCATTTAAAAAGGGAATGGAATATATAAATATATCTAGATATGTATTATGTATGTATGTATATGCAATCATTTTAATGTAACTAATTTTATCACTGTGTTTAAATGTTTTAGGCATAGCCTGTAGATATATAAGTAATTACATTCTAATTTAGATGGTAGTTTTTCTTGCATTGCAATCATTCCAATGTTTCTTTATGCATTGCAGGATCTAACATTGAGGTATTGTTTCAAAATCCAAACCCATTTGTTGGGTCATAGCCTGAAAATGGTGATGCTATAAGGTAGGGTTTTTCATAGTGTAAATTAAAGATTTGTAGTAATAATACTGAAATATAGGGCCTCATTTACACACAAAGTGTATTTTGCATTGTAGCTTAGTTAACCTTTTCAGCCCTGGAAGAATTTACCCCCTTCCTGACCAGAGTACTTTTTGCGATTCGGCACTGCGTCGATTTAACTGACTATTGCGCGGTCATGCGACGTGGCTCCCAAACAAAATGAATGTCCTTTTTTTCCCCACAAATAGAGCTTTCTTTTGGTGGTATTTGATCACCCCTGCGGTTTTTATTTTTTGCGCTATAAACAAAAATAGAGCGACAATTTAGAAAAAAATGCATTCTTTTTTACATTTTGCTATAATAAATATCCACCAAAAATATATAAAAAACATGTTTTTTCCTCAGTTTAGGCTGATACATATTCTTCTACATATTTTTGGTAAAAAAAAAATCGCAATAAGCGTATTGATTGGTTTGTGCAAAAGTTATAGCATTTACAAAATAGAGGATAGTTTTATGGCATTTTAATAATTTTTTTAATGATTTTTTTCCTTAGTAATGGCGGTGATCAGCGATTTTTATCATGACTGCGACATTATGGCAGACACATCGGACATTTTTGGGACCATTGTCATTTATACAGCGATCAGTGCTATACAAATGCACTGATTCCTGTGTAAATTACACTGGCAATGAAGGGGTTAACCACTAGGGGCAGTGTATGGGTTAAGTGTGCCCTGGGGAGTGTTTCTAACAGTGGAGGGCGTGGCTACCTGTGACACATCACTGATCTCTGCTCCCGATCACAGGGAGCAGAGATCAGTGACACTGTCACTAGGCAGAATGGGGAGATGCTTGTTTACATTAGCATCTCCCCGTTCTTCCTCCCCATGAGGCGATCGCGGGTATCCCCACGATGATCGAGTCCGCGGGATCCGCGACCCGACTCACTGAGCTTGCCGCACCCGCTGCCTCTTAAAAGGCCACGTACAGGTAGTTATTATAGTTTATAGTTTGCCTGTACGAGCCTTTCTGAAGATGTATATCGGTGTGAGATGGTCAGCAAGCGGTTAAAGTGGTAGTAAACGCTGTACTACCACTAGTACCTACAGGAAAGCTTATAATAAACTGTAGGAACTGTGAATACCTCCTAAACCAGGCATGTCCAAAGGCCGGCCCGCGGGCCAATTGCGGCCCGCGGTTCGGTTTTGAACGGCCCGCCTGGTCTTTCTCAATTTAGTGTGCCACGGGAGCAGGGCTGTCAGATGAGCCCAATCCCCAGCACTGTGAGAAGCTCCGTGAGCTTCAAAAGTGAAAGTAAAGTGCAGAGGAGTGTGCTGTGCTCTCTGCTTCCCCCTACAGTGCAGTACCCGGCTGAATGAGGAAGCTGCAAAGGTACTGTACTATGCTACAAGCTACATTAGTGTTAAAAAGGGCTTTATTCATGTGTGTGTGTGTGTGTGTGCACATGTGTCTGTATGTGTGTGTATGCACATGTGTCTGTATCTGTGTGTGTGCACACATGTGTCTGTATGTGTGTGTGTGTACATGTATCTGTATATGTGTGTGTGTGCACATGTGTCTGTATGTGTGTGCACATATGTCTGTATGTGTGTGCACATGTGTCTGTATGTGTATGTGTGTGTGCACATGTGTCTGTATGTGTGTGTGTGTGCACATGTGTCTGTATGTGTGTGTGTGTGCACATGTGTCTGGATGTATGTGTGTGTACATGTGTCTGGATGTATGTGTGTGTGTGTGCACATGTGTCTGGATGTATGTGTGTGTGTGCACATGTGTCTGTATGTATGTCTGTACGTGTGTGCATTTATGTCTGTATGTATGTGTGTGTGCACATGTGTCTGTATGTATGTCTGTGTGTGTGCATGTATGTGTATGTCTGTATGTATGTGTGTGTGCACATGTATGTCTGTATATCTGTAGGTTTGTGCATGTATGTCTGTATCTGTGTGTGCACATGTGTCTGTATGTATGTGTGTGTGTGCGCATGTGTCTGTATGTATGTCTGTATGTGTCTGTAAGTATGTGTATGTGTATGCATGTGTCTGTATGTATGTCTGTATGTGTGTGTGTGTACGTATGTGTGTGTGTGCACATGTGTATGTATGTCTATATGTGTGTGCATGTATGTCTGTATGTATGTGTATGCATGTGTCTGTATGTGTGTGCGGCGTGCATTTGTCTGCAAGTGTGTGCATGTATCTGTGTGTATGTTACGTTTTATCCGGACCCCCCCCCCATTCTTATACCATCAAAACTGCTTTTGTAGGGCTTGTGTGTGATATTAGCCAGGACTGCTGCTCCTCTGAAAAGCAATCCATGCACAGATCTCTTTTCAGAGGCATTTGAATGGCGGTAAAGAGGCATTATGTTGCCTCCTCACCACCTGTTTTAAGCCCATAAATGCAACATCTGTGTGGCTGCGTACTGTGTGTAGGGCAGCCCATTAATTTCAATGGACTTCCCTACTCACAAATGCAGGGAAAGAAGTTCCCGAGCTTTTTTTTTTTTTAAATTGCACTGCACCAAAAGCACCCTACATTTTCCAATGTGTGGGGTACCATTAAGAATTAACGGTACCCCCTAAAGTGCAGAGCATTCGTCTGTGTGTTGGGAACGAGCGTGACAAAGGCAAGAGAATTCTTGTTGGGCCGTGTATTAGTGCTCGGATGGACACACTTAGACCGAATTTTCAATGGTTCAAAGAATGTCAGGCAAAATGGTCGGCCCTCAGGCATGTTCACTTCATCAAATCTGGCCCTCTTTAAAAAAAGTTTGGACACCCCTGTCCTAAACAGTTTAGGAGATATTCAGAGTGCATGGAGCCAATTACATCACTGGCGCATGCACTGTGAAGATCCGTCTTACAGTGCCAGACCTTTAGAGACCGTGCCGGAACGGCGGCTCCCGCACACATAGTCATCGCGCTTCCGGCCACTCATGTAGCTGGAGTCCGCAAACCCAGAAGAAGGACTGGTGGAAGATGTAATCCGTCTCAGTGGTGACATTGCGGTGCTGGAGAGCTGTGTAATAAGGTAATTCTATCATAATGCGCTAGTATGGGATGCACATTATGACATTACCTTGCAAGGATTTCTTTTTTTAATTGGTTTACAACCGCTTTAATGTATAGCGTACAAAAAAAAAATTTATAACAGGAATGTAAATTTTTTAAAATGTTATTTATATATATTAATGTGCATATTGCTTGCTACTAACACAAATTTCTATTTTTTATATATCTTTTAAATTATGCAAATGCTAAATATTACCCATAAATATTTCACATTTTCCAACTGCAGCCAGTTGACCCGTCTGGATTAATGATTAATCAGTTCACACAGACTGGCAACAAGCATGCAGGCAAAGCGGGGCTTTCTTATCAGAAAGCCTAACAATACATATATATATTTATATTTTTTTGAGATTCAAAGATTTTGGAATATACATTTTTATGTACTTACAGTAGCTAACTTTTCTTAGAGATCAGTGGCTATCTCAAATATGAAATTTGGTTGGTTGCCACTTAGTAATTGGTGTTTATCAGTAGTTCTCAACTCCTGTCCTCAGGATCCACTAGCAGGCCAGATTTTAAATATTCCCTTGGAGAGATGCAGACTAGAATACTGCAATCACTGAGCAGCAAATTATATCACCTGTGATATATTTCAGTTATCTTGCAAACCTGGCCTGTTAGTGGGCCCTGAGGACAGGAATTGAGAACTACTGTACTGGTGTATATGAAGGTTAGCTGAAACCTTGAGTAGGATTTCTTTTTATACTTTATGTGAAAAGAAAAAAAAAACTTTCAAAAGCTGTTTTTTTGAAGTTAGGTCCTACCTACAAAATTTTCATCATTATTATTGTGTGTTAATTAACATGCTTAAAGCCCAATCAAAGCTTCCCCAATTATTACTATAAACAGTCATGCCGCATACACAGTAATAGTTGAGGACTTCTTTTTCTAACTTTATACAGTTATATTTGCTGCAGCAAGGATTCAAATACCTTGTGCTAACAGCATGCTAGGCATTGGAGTGCTGCTCAAAACTGAGCACAACAGCCTGGGTCTTCAGAAATCCTATAGGTCCCCTGTCCAGAGCTCCAATCAATAATATTTCTCACAGAATATGAACACTGTTGATTGGAGCACTGGGATAGGATGGGGGTTGTTGGCAAGCTGGAAACAAGTAAAGATAAGTAAAAAAAAAATGACAAAAAAAAAAAAATGTAAAAAAAGCAGTAATTTTGTAAAATCAGTTCAAAAATACAACTCTCTAGTGTGCTGCTAGCATAAGGTATTTTAACCCATGCTGCAGCAAATGGGGCTATTAAAAATAGAAAAGAATAAACCCTCAATTATAACTGTTTACGCATCCAGACTGCTTAACAGTATTATTTGATGAAATTTCAATTGGGCTTTCATTTCAGGTTTCCATGTTTTAATTTCAAATGCTGTTGACAGCTGCAAGAAAGATTTGTGCGCGATGATGTGCACTGTTTTTATTGAACTATACTTTTGATATACCCAGGATGGAATATGAGGTGCAGAATTGATGAGTTGTATTAAATATCATAAATAGGTTTTAAAAAAGTGCAATAAACATTACAATTGGACTCTAACAATTGTCTAGACTTAACAACAATTATGTTGTGCAAGGGGCAACTTGATTAAATGAAAATTACCTTTGCTTGATTAAATGCAATTAAGTCCTCGTTGTTAAAATATCTAAAGAAAACATCTGAGTAGCTTTAGTTTGAGTTTTTTTTGGTTGGAATTTCTAATAACATGAAGGAGATTGAAGTTGCAAAAGAACATGTATGGTGCATTGGAGGTTTTACATCTGACGTGAGAATGTGTAAGTGTAATATAAATGTGAATGTTTACCGTTACTGACTGCAAGCTGGTCAATACAAATTATATATAATCACAAGCATTAACCAGAATACAATAATTTTCATGATAGCGGTAAATTCATGTTAAGGTTATGGCAGCTTCTTCAACTGTTACATTTTTATTTCAAAATTCTTTGGTGTATTACAACTAAATAAATGCATTTGATAGCATTTGTTAACTGAAAAGTAAAGGTGGCATTAAAAAAAAAAAAAACTTAACATTTTTAGGATTTTGAGAAAATGCCTACAGGTGTTCTCCGTAAAATATCTAGTGATTTATAATAGGTTAATAAGTGCTGAAAATATATCTTCTATCTAATTTAAAAGTAAGAAAAAACATATTGTACAGACTTGAATTCCAAAACCATAAGCTACAGGCATAATTGCAAACAGTCCAGGGGGAAAAGGCATCATCATAAAATAAAGGGTGTGGGGGGTTGTTCTGAGAGGGGCTTAAATAGAACAGGGTGGGGCTATCTTGCCCTAAGAATGGATCCAGTGTGGAGATTTGATAGGTCAAGACGGGGCCTATTTTACCTTAACAACTGATCCTGGGTGGGGCTTGTAAAGGAAAGATCAGGAAGGGGGCCTATTTTGCTCCAATAAATGATCAAGAATGTTGGCAAGTATGCAGCAAGTCCTGTTCTCAATGCTGTACCAAATGCTTTTTATTTATACAAGATACGCCTTTCTGAACTTATTAACTTCTACATGTAGAAGAAAACCTTTATTTTGAACATAATTAACAAATCATATGATGATGTGAAGTTCATTGGTTAAGCAATGTCGGATGAAGACAAACAAAAGTTCTCACTCTGCAAGAGAAGACATGGTTGTTATGGAGTGTGCACTATGAGTTTAAACCAGGCTTCCTGAACAATGAGAAAACCCACAAAACAAATGCAGTTAAATACGGTTAGTAAACAACGTACAATGGCACCCACACCATTATATCCTGCAGAGAATATAAGTAGTGTGTCAGCAGTCGAAAACGTTAGTATTTACGGTTAAAAACGTGATCAGCCAAGAATGACAAAAAGAGATTGGAGAGCTACTGGGAAAATAAAATGGTGGTTCTGTGGGGGGGTGGGGGGAGGGAGTAAGAGAGGATTCAGGTGGAGCCATTGTTCGATTTTTCACCTCGATAAGGCAGGTGAAGGAGGGGCAGATCTTCCCGTCATTAATGAAGGCATCGACCTCATGAGGTTTGAGTCAGGGCGCTCAGTGGATCGGGAGCGGCAGTTGGTCCGCTCAAGTACAGGCCGTTGCTCTGTGGACCTGGATCTTTGATATGGGTGTCTATCTGCCGGTTCGCAATTCCTGAAATGTTAGTCAGAAAGCCACTCAGTTGACCTTTCTTTATTTGTAGGTAGTAGATATGTATATATAGTATAAATCCACTTGACCTAACACTGTTAAATCACTGTTAAAAAGGTAATGCAAAGCACAGAAGCAACATTTCTTTTTGCCCAATACAACAATTCAAACATTTTTTTGTGATTCAGAGAAAATGATTAGGGTGTCTAATGGTTTCAAAACCCCATCTTTATTTTTCATCCTATTGAAGGTCATGATCCCTGATGTCCAAACTTTGACTTCTATTTTCCTGTCCACAAGGCCCAAGCTTTTTACTGAGAGAGATATACTCCCTCCAGCATTTACAAGGTCAATCCTGTGACATGGAATAATTACTCAAAAATGTTGAATCTGCAATTGGTGAAGTTGTCTGATACAAAAAAATGTAGCCAAGTTATTAAAATAGTTTCTCGCTACAGTGAAAAGACGTCAGCAACAAAGATCAACAGGTTAGGAAATGGATAATTTAAGTACTCCTTGACCTGTGATCATTAAACAAACCGACAATACATTCCTTTGTTGCATTGGAGATAACATTATCTTATTGTTTGCCAAGCACACCATGTGCATTTTTCCCTACACTTCTTGAAGCAACATACTCAAAACTCCTCCATCTTTTACAGATTGAAAGCAAGGTGTGCGTTAAAGCAGATCTTGCTCCAATTACTATAGTGCAAAGCTGAGACAATACTGTAAGACTGTACAATGAAAGGAAATTACATTTAACATGTTTTGCCCCAAGGTTAAACCCTTTGATACAACCTAAAGTGGATCTAAACCAAAAACGTGATATATTTTAGTTTACTAATATAAATATTGTATTTGCATTCCTTTTTTTTTTTTCCTTAATTTTCACATGTTGATTTAATCAGTAATGCATTTCCTGTCTTCCTGCACTTCCACTTCCTGTCTTAAGCTGGCCATAGATGGTTCGAATCCCATTCGATCCATGTATGTCCAGGTTAATTGTACACATGCCATCCATTGCATGTTTTTCTACAAAAAAAAAAGCCTGCCTGCTCAATGTTTTTTATACAGCGAAACTTTAGCTCGGCTATAAAAAAATAAACGCACTGGCCAGATTACACGTTACAGGTGGGACTCAGAAAAACAAAGTGTTAAATGCTAGGGTCACCTTTGGAACATGTTACCTGTTCCACTCGTATTTAGGGTGGAACGTATAACATGTTCCAGCTCCTGTCCGCTCTTCCCCCAAATCCCCCTCTCCCTGTGACAGCAGACAGGGGATCTTCTCCCCCACACCAACTGTCAGTTTTCAAAAATAGAGGCTCCACCCACATAGAAACGTCATTCATTCACAGATGCATTATCTGAAGTTCTATAATCATCTTTGCCTAGCTCACTTCACACACAAAACACCTCCCCCTATGTTTTTGCAATTAAGGAAAAGGATTCTCTAGTTCAGGAAAAGGAAACTGGGCAGGGGTGACACCATTTCTTGCAATTTCAGTTCAGTAAAGGCAGTGTGTTTGGCAAGAACTAGAAAACCTGCTAGTGGCACATTGGTCTGTGTACCTGAATAGTGTAGTTCCAGTGTGTCCACAAGCAGGTTTTTCCCAATAATGCTAGCTGGGGCTGATGGAAGGCTATTTAGCCCCACCTTGGGAGTCACACATTACCTCTGTGTCTGTAAATTCTGCATGTTACTCACTGAACCCGCTACTGTACCTGTTCTGACCCCCCAATCCTAACCTGTGTAGTTTTCTGTTACTTTGACCTTGTTTTGCCTGATTCCCCTTCTCTTTGTCTTTAAAATCAATTGTATTTCTTCACTTGGGTTTTCTTTTGGTTTCCTTTGTGAAGCTTCCACATATCCGGTCATGCTAGCACTGCAGAATACCAGCACATGGTATCCTGACAGTGTTGTTAGGTCACAACAGGAAATGACCTGAGTACATTTCTACAGATTAACAGATATTTTTCTGTAATGCAAGGTCATTAAGGATAACACATGGAGCAATGTATTGCTGAGGTTTTTTGTTGCATTTTGTATTGTGCCTTTACATACATTTTATGTACCATTACCAACAGAAGAGGCTGGATCAGCTTATGGGCTGGATCAGCTTATGGGTTGGCTCTCATGTCATTCAGATAAAAGCCACTGACATAAGCTGAATGGCTGCCTAGTGAGTGAGTGACTTGTATAGGGCGCTTTATTGCCACCAGAGTCCATCTGCGGCTTTTGCATGGTCCTTTACCCCGTAAGGTCCTGACACGCTTACAAACACATACAACATTGACATACACATATTAAGGCCAATTTGTTTTTATAGACAAGGTCTAATTAACTTACCAGCATGTCTTTGGAGTGTGGGAGGAAACCAGAGTACCCGGAGGAAACCCACGCAGGCACAGGGAGAACATGCAAACTCCAGGCAGATGGTGTCGTTGTCGGGATTTGAACCAGCGACCCTATTGCTGCTAGGTGAAAGTGCTAACCACTACACCACTGTGCCTATTCAACAAGACTGTAAGGGGACTGGCCTGGGGTGGTAGAGTTACACTTTAATAGCTTTAAACAGTATAAATGCAGAGCTTTTTCCTATGTGAACGTGTTTGTAAAGCATTGCAGAGTCATGCTTTAGGATCAGTTAAAATTGTGTTTATTGCTATAATATATATAGTGATATAAAAAAGCTGATATTTTCAGAGGTCACAGACAGCGATACATTCTCTTTGGATAATAAAATATTTATAACACAAAAAATTGAAATATGTGTAGCTTAAAGTATACCTGTGCTTACCGTCAACTTCATAAACTGTCAGGATAGAAGTGTGCACAACTATAGGTGTCTTTCACATAGTAACCAAACTGTCTGGAAACTCAAAACCCATGGTGATTCTTATACACAAATCTCAACTTTGGCAAGGAAATAAAGAATTGGCACACTCCCTCCAGCAACTCCCTACTTGTCCATCAATATAATGGGCAGTGTGGTTGGCCAACAAGATGCTGCAAGTTGTGGGAAGGCCAGTCTCGCTTATGACTTTTCCTACAAAAGCCAAAATATGCATATCATGGTTTCATGCTCTCAGTGGAAGGAGGAACATGTATGAGAGTGCACCTGGCAGAGACTGCCTTTCATCCTTGGGTTTATGAAGCTGACGGTGAGTACTGTCAAACTCTAAACCTTTTCAAGTTCAGATGTGTTTTTTTGGCTTCCATCTAAGATGTATACAGAAACAAGTGCAAGTCGGACTTGATTTGAGACATCATTGTTGAGGGACAATGGAAAGTAAGGTAATATAGACAATCTCAAAACAGAAACAAAATCTGATAAAGTTAGTTTTAAGTTATCAAGGAACAACTTGCAATAGTTTTCAGACACAATCCTGAGAAACCTGCACCTGGGTCCAGTAATCTGGCAATAAGCAAGGTTAAAGTATAAAGATCAGTCAATGTAAGAAGACAGTGCTTAATGGCAGTATATAAAGGCATAACTTGGGTTCATATTGACCTGTTACATACTGGTTGACACCAATTATTACTGTTACTTACCTTTGATGTGTATAGCATACCAAGTAAATAACATAGCAGAAAACCACAAAATAAAACACACATAAATACAATTTAAAAAACACAAAGATGCCATTCTCAGCTTAAAAAGCCAAGTTATGAAAACTGGAAAAAAGGAAAAGGAGGCTTGTTAGAGAGAAAATAAGCTCAGTGAAAAGAAGCCAGTGAATAAATTATACAGCTGTATTTTCTTTCTTCCAGTTTTCTTAAAACAGCCTTGATGCCCGCTACATTCTAAATTTTACAGTTGACTAAGGAAACTAGCTTAAGATGTAATTTGGTCTGGATTTTAAGAAACAGGCTAATTTTCATAATTTCTGGACGCCATCATATAACTGAGAAAACCTAGTTTACGAATATATAAGCAACTGCGGACTCACTGCCTATGGTAACCAAATTCTTGAACATGAACAGCTCCATTTTGGTCCACTTTTCATAGGTCAAGGTCAGATACAAGAGTAATGTCTGCACAGATCATCACAAACTAAATTACAAACTAAAGTGTAATCACAATCTTCACCAATATGGAAAAACAGTATCTAAGCATTATGCCAACAATAGAGAAAACTGGCTAGGGAACAGCAACATACAAACAAGTGCAAAGGCAATGAAGGCATTTCTCACAGATATGGTAACCACATCATCATCATGAAGACCTAAAGGCCTATTAAAAAAAACATTGTTAAATGAGAATTTCCATTTTTTTCCCCATAAGACAAAGGGGGGAATTTTCCAAAATGTAAAGACTTCTTCTGGAGCAGCTGTACATAGTAACCAAACAAGTTCCAGTTTGTTCAGTCAAAGCAGAACTAAAGTCCACAATGCTTGCATCTCCTGGAACGTCCCTTAGCAGCGCTGACATCTTCTACCCAACTTCCTCTGGGTGCTGGGCTGCAGCTATCTCAATTCTGCAATAACGAGCCTGCCTGCTCACAGTTTTTGAAACTGAGACTTTAGTTCAATTTAAAGTGGGAATAAACTCTATAGGTAAACCTATAATAAAGCTTGCCTATAGGTACTGTAAATATCACCTAAACGTGCACCGTTTAGGAGATATTTACTTTAGATGCGCCGGGTGAGGTCACTGGCGCATGAGCTCTGAAGGAACATCATACCTGTGCCATTCCTTTAGAGCCATGCCATAAACAGCAACTCTTATGCGTGAAGGAGTGACGTCATCGCCGGATCAGCCAATCAGATAGCTAAAGCCTGCGAACCTGCACACAAGACTGGGTGAAGATGGAAGCTCCTTCAGTGGTGACAGCGTGCCGCTGGAGGGCTTCATTTTCAGGTAATTCTGCGAGGCATACTAGCACATTATGACGAGAGCCCTGATTTTTACTTTTTTTGGATGTAGTTTACTACCACTTTAAGCATTGAAAGGGAAAGATGACTGGTTGTTGCATAAAGCTGCTCCAGATTCTGACTGCTTTAGTCTTAGTAAATCCCTTTTTACTGTATTAAGTGTATTATGCAAATGTAGGTGCACATAGTAGCAGAGTATGCATTTTAAGTGGTTGCAGGCACTGTGGTTTAAAAACATGCAGGGCTGACATTTATTCGTAATGGCACACCCACGCATCAAAAATCCAGCGTGTTTGGGAACACGGGAAAATAACATTATGCAAAAGTACTATGTGATTTCCCGGCCACTGCATTTTCAAAATGGTGCAAGAACCTTTTTCCTGCATGAAACACAGGCACAGTAGCCTATGCAAATAAATGGGCTGCTGTGCTTGCAACACACACCCTCACAATGATGTGAACCATGCCAAACGTAGTGCTTCTGCTGTGAAATTTGAGGATTAACTGCTCTACAGTATCCACAGCTGCAGAGGTCAGTGAGGACTTGTTTTAAAGCAGGTACAGTATGTCCGTACACAGGTGCACTACCAAAGGCAAAAGTAGAGGATGGTGTAATATATCAGTATATTTAAAATTTACAGTAATTAGGCAACATCTTCCTAGACATTAGCAAAGCTACACGTAGCTCTGTGCATCACATATTACACTGCAGAGGCTGTCATGAATTTAGGTTATGATTAATGTGCTTGATCATTGGACTGGTTTAATCAGGGCTGACCACACACTTCTCTCACAAAAGAGACAATGTTAAGGTACACAAAGACATGGGAACAAAAATGGGAAAATACACTAGAAAAGTTCCATCTTGAAAAATGATTTAACATGATAAAAAAAAAAATAACAACAACTTCCTCATTAGACGACATCCTTTCCCAACCCAGAGAAGAACTAGTCTCAGGTAGGATTGGTGGTGTTGAGAGCAGGAGATCAGAATACACATACTGGACACAGTATGTAATCACGCAAGTTCATTTAGGGCTCCTTCACACGGACGTGTCCATGTACGGAGCCCGCTCTGCTCAGCGGGGGATTGCTCCTCTGGGTGTTGGGCTATCTCAATTCTGCAATAAAGAGCCTGAGAGAGAGAGTGCGCACTATGGACAGACAGATAATGGTTTCTAATCAGACTAAAGAAATCAGTACTGATGTCTTAAACTTTAAGATGGTATTAAACTACAATGTCCAGCAAAAAAATGTTTGAAAAGATAGTACTTAATAACTGGTCCATTTTGAAACAGGATAAGGTATTAGGCCCTCTATTTCCGCAGCGACCATCATTCATATACAAAAAAGCTCCTTCTATAGGGGACCGCGTGGCCCCAGGAGTCATTGACCCGCCGGTTCAATCGGAAAGCTGGTTATTTTCTTTGCTTTCTGGATTTTATGCCTGCGGGCGGTGTACCGCCTGTAAATATCCAAAGTGTAACATTAAGAAGCGTAAAGAATTCCAGGCTTCAGCGACAAATAAAAAATACACGATTCAAATTACTTGTGCGACTATTGGTGTCATTTACATGCTCAAATGTGAGTGTGGCCTGCAATATATTGGTAGGACCTCTAGACCTCTTCATGTCAAATTAGGGGAGCATGTAAACAACATCAAGAAAGGACTAAAAACTCACAATGTATCCAGGCATTTCAAATTGGTTCATAACCAGAACCCTAGGGGTTTGAAATTCTGGGGCATTGAAAGAGTCACAAAGCATTGGAGAGGAGGCAACTTCATACTTCAAATCAGCCGCAAGGAATTTCATTGGATACATGAGACAAAAGTTTTAGTACCAGCAGGCTTGAATGTTTATTTTGACGTAAATCTATTTTTTTTCTGACCGTTAAGTTTATAATTTATGCACACATGTCAATATGTGTATTTGTGTTGTTTATGAGGATCAATGAGGATGCGAGTTGATGTGCAATTATAATGAATGATCATTCTCTTTTTATTATCACAATTAGTCATATGAGAGATTTGTTATCTTTCTAATTACTGTGTGCCTTTATTATGTCCGTTTAAAGACGTGAGTTATAGTGCAATTTTTGTCCTCACCTTAGGTTTTGATAACCATTTGAGAGGTACAATATTCCTTTTTTCAGTCTTGATGGACTCCGTAATATACACTAGTTGTACCCTGACAGATATACTTGCCACTGACTTTTTGTTTTTGTTTTTATCTAATATAAAGGGAAGCAATCAGCGCACACTATAATCCTAATATACACACAAGCGAATTGCAAGCTGAACACCTTAAGGCAAATCACAAATCCTTAAAAATAGATAAAACAAAACAGAAAAAGTGCAGCACAATACATAAATAAATAAAATTCATTCAATAAATAAAATTTCATAAACTATTAAGGTGCCAAAAGACATTATAAACAGACACCCCTTATAAGCCAAGTAAAACTTGTCACACAATGAGTACAGTCCATAAAGTTCATAAGCTGATAAGAGACTGAATAGTGCTGTAAATAGACACCCGGTACACATCACAATATGTGTTATAACATCTCTGTGATAAGCAATGTTCCAAAACCATCGATCTGTATAGTCGACACTGAGATTGCTTCCTCCTTTTTTTCTGTATGGCTGAGTTTTGGAACGCTGCTTAACCTGGATTGGAACATCGCCTTCACCTATGAGTGGAAATAAGCTCTTTTGACCATTTGTTCATTCAGTGATTCCACGGACTTGGTAAGAGTACCCTATCTGCATGGTGGAGGAATGATCACAGAGATGTTATAACACATATTGTGATGTGCACCGGGTGTCTATTTACAGCACTATTCAGCCTCTTATCAGCTTATGAACTTTATGGACTGTACTCATTGTGTGACACGTTTTACTTGGCTTATAAGGGGTGTCTGTTTATAATGTCTTTTGGCACCTTAATAGTTTATGAAATTTTATTTATTGAATGAATTTTATTTATTTATGTATTGTGCTGCACTTTTTCTGTTTGTTTTTATCTGACTCTTCAGACTTTTCGATGGACGAGGTCCGATGGAACGAATCTGCCGGACAATTCGATCGTGTGTGGGCTTCATCGGACCTTTGCTGTCTAAAAATCAGACGGACTACTTTAGATTTAAAACATGTTTCAAATCTTTCCGATGGACTCAAGTCCGGTCGAAAAATCCATTCGTCTGTATGCTAGTCCGGCGGACGAAAGCCGACGCCAGGGCAGCTATTGGCTACTGGCTATGAACGTCCTTATTCTAGTCCGGTCGTACGTCATCACGTTAAAATGCCTCAGACTTTGGTGTGCTTGTGTGTGGCCAAGTCCGTTCCTTCAGAAAGTCTGTTGGAACTCCGCCGAAAGTCCGTCGGGAAGACTGTCCGACCTAGTCCATCGAAAACTGCGGTCGTGTGTACGCGGCATAAGTGTTAGGTCACTTCCTGGTTGTTCCTGGGAGTCAGCAGGTTTACCATGGTGATTTATCATGTCCAATACCCCTAACGGCCTTAGGTGTCAGTCCACGATATATAAAGCGTGTGTCTCATGTCATTTTGTCACTGCTGATGAAGTCCCGTGCCCTGGGACGCAACACATACGGAACCACGTAACTAGCGTGACGTCACCCGCGTCTTGTCGTTGATCCTCGTGGATTGTTTTACTAACTGCCAGGTCACCTTACACTGAGGAACAGTGCTATATTTGTAAGTGAAACTTTTTATTCTAAATAAATTCCTTTACCAAACAGAGAGCACTATATTCTGCTGCTTCTATTCCATGTACGAGTGAACCGAAGCCTATGGTCAAAGCACAAGGGATCTTGCAACCATAAGTATGCACTCCTCTCCAGCCTTCAGGATATCCAGCGACCCAGCTGTTATACCCTTGTGAGGGAACTGCCTGTGTCACCTGTCTGGTTTACTCACAGGGGTCTATTCATTTAGGTGAGCTACTAGGAATATCGCTGATGGAGGTTGTCACACGATCAACTTGTATCTCATCCATAGAAGCACTTATTTGGACAATTGGTGGTGTTTGTTGTTCATCTTGAATGTGAACATTATGGACTCTTTCATCATTTAATATTTTAATATGTTATTTTATGTTTTTGCGCTGCACCGCTTTTCTACTTCCACCACTGTAACCCCTTGCACATCTGCCCCACCACTGTAACCCCCTGCACATCTGCTGCACCACTGTAACCCCCTTCTCATCTGGCCCAACACTGACCCCCCCCCGTAACCCCCTGCTCATCTGCCCCATCACTGTACCCCCTGCTTTTCTGTCCCACCGCTAAACCCTTTTCTCATCCCTCCCACCACTGTACCTCCTGCACATCAACTCCACCACTGTACCCCCTTGCTCTTCTGTCCCACCACTGTAACAACCCTGCTCATCTGCCCAATCAATTTACCCCTTTTCTCATCTTCCCCACCACTGTTCCTCTCTGCACATCTGCTCCACTGCTGTACCCCCATGCTCTTCTGTTTCACAGCTGAACATCTTCTTATCTGTCCTAACATTGAACTTATCTGCTCATCTGCCCCACCACTGTAACCCCCTTTCTCATCTGCCCCACCACTGTGCCTCCTGCACATCTGTCCCACCTCTGTTCCCCCCTGTTCTTCTTCCCCACCACTGTAACCCCCTGCTCATGTGTTCCACCGACGTACCTCCTTTCTTCTGTGCACCCCTCTGCACATTTGCCCTACCTCTGTACCCCCCCACTCCTCTGCCCCACCGCTGTAACCCCCTGCTCATCTCTCCCACCAATGTAACTCCTTTCTCCTCTGCCCAACCACTGTACCCTCTGTACATCTGCCCCACCTCTGTACCCCCCTGCTCTCCTGCCCAACCACCATAACCCCCTGCTCATCTGTCCCACCAATGCACCTCCTTTCAGATCTGCCCCACCACTGTAACCCTCCCTTGCTCTTCTGTCTCACCGCTAAACCCCTTTCTTATCTGCCCCAACACTGAACTCCCCCTCCTCATCTTTCCCACCTCTGTAACCCCCTTCTCATCTGGCCCAACACTGAACCCCCCCCCCCCTCTGTAACCCCCTGCTCATCTGCCCCATCAATGTACCCCCCGGCTTTTCTGTCCCACCGCTGAACCCACTTCTCATCCCTGCCACCACTGTATCATCAGCACATCTGCCCCACCACTGTACCCCCTTGCTCTTCTGTCCCACCACTGTAAACCCCCCCTTTATCTGCCCCACCACTGTATCTCCCTTAACATCTGCTCCGCCGCTGTATCACCATGCTCTTCTGCACCATGCTCTCACTACTGAATCACCTTCTCATCTGTCCTAACACTGAACCCATCTGCCCCACCACTGTAACCTGCTTTCTCATCTGCCCCAACAATATGCCTCCTGCATATTGGTCTCACCTCTGTACCCCCCTGCTCTTCTGACCCACCTCTGTAACTCCCTGCTCATCTACCCCACCAATACACCTCCTTTCACATCTGCCCCACTGCTCTACCCCCCTGCTTTTCTGTCCCATCACTGAACCCCCTTCTCATCTGCCCTAACACTGAACCCCTTCTCATCTGCCCCAACACTGCATCCCCCTGCTCATCTGCCTCATCACTTTAGCCCCCTGCCCTTCTGTCCCACTGCTGAACCCCCTTATCTCTTCCACCACCTCATTGCACATCTGCCCCACCACTGTACCCTCCTGCTCTTCTGTCCCACCTCTGCACACCTCCTGCTCATTTTCCCCACCGCTGTACCCTCTAATCATCTATGATATGCATGATATGCAGAGTGGTGAAAGGAAGCAGAGATAAGACACATCTACCTGTCCTGGCACACTCAACCTGCTGATCCACCTCTCAAATCCAGCCCACGTGCTTGTATGTGATGTCACATGCAAGCATCTGGAATGGATGAGCTCAGGTCAGGGGCATTTTCTGAAATCATTGGGCCTGTGTGCAGGATCATAAGTTGTGCTCCCAAAGCTGAGAGAAGTAGTAAGAAGTAGTAAGTAGTAGTAAGTGACCCAAAGGTTCAGGACTAATGTCAACAAAGTTCCCAGTAAACTGTCACCTGATTGTGGTTTTCTCAATCAGTGAAATCCTTCTTTCTGAGATTGGTAGTGGCAGCCAAGCTAGTTTTGTTCCTCCAGATGGATGGGGCTAGCAAAACGGTGATTGGCTTTAGCAGTGGCCAATAACAGTCCTCCTCCTCCTGGAAACAGAGACCCCCCCCCCACCAGAACTGCACCCAATCTCTTCCCCATCACAAAAGCTGATGATCGCAGCTACAGCAAAGTTAGAGAGCAGTGCCTCCACCTCAGTGCAGGTGCGGCATGGGGAATTCTGAGATTATAATGCATTCGTGTCTCACTGACACTTCCCTGCGCTGCTGGGGAGGGAGTCGAGTGCTGGAAAAAGAGGCTTCATGTGCCACAAGTTGCCTACTCCTGGTCTAGATCGTACTATAGCCTACGTTTTCATATTTGGGCAGTGTAATGTTAAGAATTATTAAAATGATATAAACAGTTTTAGATACTTTATTATATAAAAGAATCGTTTTGGCTGATACTGTAAGGGCTTTTTGCACACAGCGTGTGGTCATAGAATAAAATCCACCAGGAAGCCACATTTGCATTGCACGTTAGACCATTGACATATACTGCAGAATATGGCACTTTTTTTAGCATGTGCATATTTTGCAATACATGTCAATGGGCTATAATATGATGCAGCTGTGGCTCCCAGGCACCACCACACCAGTTGGGTTGTATTCCATATAGTCATATAGTCATATTCCCCACTCCACAACCAAATTCAAGAGCCCTAACTGGTCACATCTCCCATAAATGCCATAAACATACAATGAAGAACATATGTAGCTACAGTTTTTTCTTTAAATGCATTCGCTCATGAGGTCCTGAGCTATTGGATGTTACATAATATATTCTTATACTAAGTACATATTGCATACTTGAAACTAAGACACTGCAATGTGTATCTAATGCTACTGACTTTGGTTACTCTACACTGTACTTACCCTGGGGGCTCTGCTGTACCATTGACTACATGATCTGCCCATGCACTTGCACCATTGTATAACCTTTACAACGCAGCCAAAACGAAAAAGAAAAGTTACAAAACAAAATATGAACCAGAAATTAACCACTTCTATACAGTTATATGTGAGGATCAATCAAGTTAGACACTTTGAATAGTTTTAATAAGTAATGACCTACCTTGAATATGTAACATATATCAAATAATGACTCCTATTTATGCAAATAGTTTGTGTCATTAAAATACATTGTATGATCCTCACACATATAAATCAGAAAAAAGCCAAATCACACACAAACACACGTATGCACTCACACTTGAAACAAATGAGTAAATACATGGCTAGTAATTACATACATTTACCTGGCATTAAAGTAGGCCTGAACGCAAAAAGTAAGAATTCTTCCTGACAAATAGCAGTGCACTTGCTCTGCCTAGGCATTTATACCACTGACTGCTGGTCCCAGGACGTATGGAGTGAGATTTGGTGATATCACTGCTCTGTTGCTCATTGTTCTCCTTGATGGAGAGAAAGGTATACCTGAGGACCTGCAGTGCAGGGATCCCCCTGCTTCTGCTTCACTCATTCTGTGAATCTATGTATCCTCCACCTTCCCTGCTGCTTCTTGAATATTCCCCCAACTGTCATCAGATCACCAGTTAACAGAGAGGCAGGTGTGACATGAGGAAGCAAAGCCCTGCCTCTACAAAGATGGCTGCCTGTACACAGAGACAGGATGCAAATGCATGGTAAGTCAGCAATGGGAAAAATGTCAGCAGCAGGGAATCTACAGACATTACTGGTGATGAGTCCTCTGGATGTCTTATTTGGGCACAGCTTACACAGTGCCAGTCTTCTTTAAACCCTAAAGATCAGTGGAGGCTGGTCCATAGGGGCTTTTGGAGTAGCGCCTCACCAGTGTTGTTGCAGGAAAAAAATAAACAAATAAAAATAAACTATGTAACAATTTTTTTCTGTTGAGTTTCTCTCTCTCTCTCTCTCTATCTCTCTCTGCTGCTGCTACTAGATAGATTTGAAGAAGAAAAAGTCTAATCATGATTAGACTTTTTTTTTCTTTCTAATCTGCCTAGCAACAGGATGTTGGTATGAAAAATAATTTACAAGTTGTATTTAGAACACTGAGTAAACAGTTCTCCACACTTGCCAGTCTCCTATTGTGTTGATAGGAGCGCCTGTTGAGCTCCATAATGGTCCCTCCCTGCACCAGGGGGTGGAGAAGATATTTTCCTGCAGTTGCACTGCTAAGCTCAGTGGCTTGGCCTGCTGCCAGACATGTCCCCCCCTCTGGTAATCAGACTTCAACTTGCATAATCTCTCCTATGGAGATTCCCTCCCCCGTGTGTCCACCAGGGACCCGGAGGCCCGTCTTCTTGTACAGAGTGGATGATGAGCGATCGGTAGATGGAGGAGAGAAGAGCACAATTTGAGTGAGTTCGGATCAGGGGAAAGAGATCCTTCAATCCCCGGGGAGGGGGAGATGGTGAATGATTGCAGAGGAGGAGCACAGCCGGGTACCACGGTGCCTGGGCCGGGACAAGGCATGGGCAGAGTGGCTCTGTGTAGATGCAGGGGCACACTTCGAGTTGGAGCAGCTCCCTCTCTCGCCCTTCTTCAACAGTAGCCACAAATAGAGGGAATTAAGGTGTTAAATCACTTCACATGATAACAGAGCTCACTGCATACTAGGCTCAGCCTTATTTATACAAAGAGAGGAAAAGAGCACACGGCTGTCCTAGTATAATACTGTTAAATAAACAATTAAGAAAAGGTTTTCAATAAATTGCACTCACATTTTGAAAGTGGAAATAAGGCATGTAGGGCTCATGATCTCATCTCCTGGATGGCCCCTGTAAGATGTACCGATGAACGAAGAACATCCAACCTCCCACAGGCCAGATGGCAGCTCACAAGCCTCCAGACATCACCTCTGGTGTGTACTGTGGACCTCGCATGCGACCGGACCAGCCGGCATCACAATATGATGCACCTGCTACGGGGGGAAGAGAGAGCCGATGGAGAACGAGAGTCAGATAGCAGAACGTCATCCTGCAGGTTTGCTATGACGACGCATTTCGGAGGCGTGGCCCCCTTACCTCCCCTGTACAGCTATTTATTGGGAGTTACATCACCTCCCATTCATCCCATCTTGATAACCCTTAAAAATAATCATAAGGCTGTCATCCAGATGGCTGATAAAGGGGGGGGGGGGGGGGTATAGTGGTCCAAAATAAAGTGGACTACATGAGAGAGGTCGAAGGGCTCTTGTCTGACACTACCACCTATGAAAGACTCAGTGAGGACTTCCTCCCTCTTTAGACGGTAGAACTATATGAGTTGGTTAATGAGGCTTTTAGTAAAAAGGATATAAACAAATTGGAAAAACAGTTCTTTCAGAATAATTACTTCACAACACCATACTTTTACCACATCCTGAAAGTCCACAAAGATCCAGTATGCCCACCTGGGAGACCCATTGTTGCCAGTATGGATGGAGTCATCAGTAGACTGTCCCAATATGTGGACATTTTTCTCCAACCATTGGTGACTACCTGCCAGCCTACATTAGGGACTCCTATCATGTTTTGGACACCTTACAACAATACAGGTGGGAACCTGGATACCTGTGGCTTTCGTTAGATGTATGCTCCCTGTATAGCTATATCCCTCATGAGGGGGGTTTACGTGCTATAGAACACTTTCTGTCAGAGGCAGAGTACATACATCTGTCCCAATCTGAATTCATTTGTTCTTGCACATGTTTCGCCCTAGGGAGGAACTATTTTCAGTTCAACGGATCATTCTCTAGACGGATATCTGGCACAGCTATGGGTGCTCACTTTGCACCATGCTATGCGAATCTGTTTATGGTGTTCTGGGAGAAACAAAACATCTGGTCCAAGAACCCCTTTTCTCAGCATATAGTATATTACGGGCACTATATTGATGATACGCTCATTATTTGGGAGGTTTCCCTTGAGACAGTTGCTAGTTTTGTTTCCCACTGTAATTCCAACACATATGGGATTAAATTTACCCATGTAGTGGATACAGATTCACTTGTATTCCTAGATTTGGAGTTGTTTTAGGATCAGGAGGTATGGATAATCTCTAGAACCCATTTTAAGTAGACGGTGGGTAACTTCTACTTACATCATGGGAGCTGCCATCTCCCTAACTGGAAGGACAACATGCCCTATAGCCAGTTCTTCAGGCAGAGGTGCTAACCAAAAATTTCTGGAAAAAGCATATCAGAGAGATCACATTCAGAAAGCCATAGATCGGTATAGGGATGGGCTGGAAAATAAAGGAAAGTCTGAAACAACTACTGGAGGGTCCCATGATACGTTGTTCATTACCAAGTATAATGACCAACATTGGGCCATTAAGAAGGCAATTCAGAGACACTGGGCCATTCTGGGACAAGATCCTGCCCTTAGTTGAGTATTGCTAGAAAGGCCCAAAGTGGTGTTTAGGTGAGCGAATAACATCAAGAGCATGATTGTACCAAGTCGCATTAAAAAACAAACATAAAACAGACCAAAGATATTCCCAAGTTTCTTAACAAGATGGGGTCCTACAGATGTAAATTTAGCAGGTGTAAGGCTTGTAAATGTATGTGTCATTGGTAAAAGTCCTTTGTGAGGAAAGATAGACGGGTCTTCGACATACAAAAATGTATTTGCTGTAGTACCCAGTTTGTGATATATGGTTTGAGGTGCCCATGTGGTTACTTTTATGTAGGCAGTACAGCACGAACCATGTGTACTAGGTTCGAGAACATCGGTGAGTCATTGAACAGGAAAAAGATAAGCATAGTGTCCCTCTGGTGCGGGTGCACAGTTGGACTGTGAGCTGCCATCCGGTGTGTGAGAGGATAGATGTTCCTCGGTTATCGGTACATCTTACAGGAGCTATCCAGGAGATGAGGTCATGAGCCCTACATGCCTCATTTGTACTTTCAAAATGTGAGTGCAATTTATGGAAAACTTTTTCTTAATTGTTTATTAACCACTTCAGCCCCGGACCATTTTGCTGGTCAAAGACCAGACCACTTTTTGCGATTCGGCACTGCGTCGCTTTAACTGACAATTGCGCGGTCATGCGACGTGGCTCACAAACAAAATTGATGTCCTTTTTTTCCCACAAATAGAGCTCTCTTTTGGTGGTAATTGATCACCCCTGCGGTTTTTATTTTTTGCGCTATAAACAAAAATAGAGCGACAATTTTGAAAAAAACGCATTATTTTTTACTTTTTGTTATAATAAATATCCCCCAAAAATATATAAAAAAACATTTTTTTCCCTCAGTTTAGGCCGATACGTATTCTTCTACATACTTTTGGTAAAAAAAAAAAAAATCGCAATAAGCGATTATTGATTGGTTTGCGCAAAAGTTATAGTGTTTACAAAATAGGGGATAGTTTTATGGCATTTTTATTAATAATTTTTTTTTTTACTAGTAATGGCGGCGATCAGCAATTTTTATTGTGACTGCGACATTATGGCGGACATATAGGACATTTTTGACACATTTTTGGGACCATTGTCATTTATACAGCAATCACTGCTATATAAATGCAGTGATTCCTGTGTAAATGACACTGGCAGTTAAGGGGTTAACCAGTGGGTGGCAGTGTAGGGGTTAAGTGTTCCTATGGGAGTGTTACTAACTGTTGGGGGCTGGGCTTTCATTTAGTGAACACTGATCTCTGCTCCAATCATATGGAGCAGAGATCAGTGTCACTAGTTGCTAGGCAGAACGGTGAGATGCTGTTTACAATGGCATCTCTCCATTCAGCCGCCCCGTGAGGCGATCGCGGGTATCGCCGCGGCGATCGAGTCCGCGGGACGCGCGACTGGACTCACGGGGGTCCCGACCATCACGCGAGCGCGCCACCGGCGGCGCGCTCGCGATGGCAGGGCGGCATTAGAGATTGGACGTACCTGTACGCCAATATGCCTGCCCGTGCCATTCTGCCGACGTACATCGGCGTGCACTGGTTGGGAACCGGTTAAAGAGTAGACTAGGGCAGCCGTGCGTGCTTTTCCTCTCTTTGTATAGATCCAAGTCCTCCACCCAGTGGACTTAGCCCTGGTTCACATTGGTACAACTTGACATGCGGCAATTGCCGGCAATGGCACCGTCCTAATCGGTGCGATGCTGCATTTTCGGCGCCGCAACCATTTCAAAAAGTAGTTTCTATACTACTTTTTGTGTTTTGGGGCTGTGATTTACATTGACATCTGTGCAGAAACTGCACAGATGTCTCTGAAATTGCGGCCGAAATCGGGACTGACATGCAGGAGTGAAATCAACTGAAATCACACAGCTCGGTGTGAACCTGGACTTAAAGAGAGCTGCAACGTCCATAGTAATACAAGATGAGTTTCCTTTGATCAGGATTACCAGCTGGACTTGGGAGTTAATCTGACCAGCGTGAACTGTGTGTCTTTATATCAGCCTTATTTATTCCTGGGCTGACACTGATCTCCTCCTGTCATAGGTTGCCGGAGTGCTGCTATCTTTATGAACGGTTTGTTGAACTTGTCTCCAGTTGCCGTGTTAGTTATACTGTCTGTCCAGTGCTCTGTCAAAATAGCCAGCTTGTCGAAATCTCCAACCGCGTCATTTCCAGTAATGCCGGCCATACACGGTTCGAATTTCGAAAGAATTTTCTTTCGAAAATCGTATCTAAGAATTTTCGTATGAATTTCGCACCATTAGTGGGCTGCAGCAACAGCCGATTTTCGTGCAGAAATAAAATTTGAGGAATCGGACATGTTGGAAATTTTTAGAAAAACGAACGATTTTCTAATCAATGGTGGGAGAATCGTGCGAGAAACGTAAGAAAATGTACGGAGATAAAAGAAAATGTACGGAGATAAAAGAAAATGTACGGAGAGAAAAGAAGATTCCCAGCCAAGAAAATTCTTTTCTGTAGCAACATGAGGTGAAATTGAAGGCTAGGTCGGCCGAATTTCGAAAATCAATGGTGGCATCATCGGATCACAAAAAAAACGAATTTTCTGATTTTGAAAAGAAAATTCGTTCGAAATTCGACCGTGTATGGCCTGCATTACTCTCCAGTATCAGTGAATGGAGATTTCGACGACTTGGCTGTTTTGACACAGTACTGTACGAGTCGGCTGTTTTGACAAAGCAGCGGCAAAGGAGGAAAAAGTTGTCACTGCTTTGGAGGGGGCCATGTTGTTGGTTACTAGTGGGCGGACTAACAATATCTGCTCATTATATTGTGTATCATTGTGAGAAGGTTAACCCTTTACTTTCCTGCATTTGCTGTGTTGGGTTCTCTTATTACCTACTGGAGGCAGAGTTTAAAGAAGGATCACCTCATAAATCCAGAGCTGGTGCTCCAAGCTCCATGTTTGTAGATTAGAACTTTAGATTAGGACCTGTTTTGTGCTGATGAATTATTTAAAAAAAAAAAAAATCACAATGATTGGGGGTGGGGGTAGTGGAGAGTGTCAGTAGTTTGTTTTTATTATTTTCTCTATTATTTTTTTACAATGTTGTTGTTTATTATTTTCTTTGATTTTTTAAAATATTTTTTCCACAGTGCTTCTGGGTAAGGGGTGGGGGGTATGTGGCGGTGATGGTGTCAGTAGGGCAGTGGATAGGGTCAGTAGTTTATATTTTTACATATCATTTTTTTACAATTTTTTTTTAATGCTATTTGGGGGGAAGGGGGTTGGGGCAGTGGACAGTGTTGGTAGGGCAGGGAGGTGGTGTCAGTAGTTTTTTAAATTATAATTTTTAATAAATTCTTTTTTTTTTTTTTTTTTTGCTTACAGTTTAATTTTTTTTGCATCTTTTTTTAAATCAATACTGTTGGGTCTAAATAGAACCCTGACATCTTCCCTTTGAGACAGAGAGAGAGGCTGAGGACAGAGATTCCCCAGTCCCTTTCTCAGAATTAAAGATGAATGGACAGGAGACAGCGGCTGTAAGGGACAGAGGAAGACAGGGAGCTGGAGAAGAACAGGGGGGGGGGGGGGGGTTGAAGGACACTGAGGGAGCCGTAGAAGAACAGGGGGAGAAGAACAGGGGGGTAGAAGGATACTGAGGGGGGCCGGAGGCGGAGGATACAGGGAACAGTTGGGGATGATCGGTGCAGCAGGAGGGACAGCTGTGATCACCGATCTCCCTGTATAGCTTTTTAGCTGACAGAGGGAGAGAAGGAGAAGCAGATGTCAGCTATACAGGGAGATCGGTGTTCACAGCTGTCCCTCCTGCTGCACTGATCATCCTCAACTGTGAGCCATCCAGGATCAGCCCTGCAGCCGGGATATTGGGCAGCAGTTGTGGATGTCCGGGAGCCGCCCTAGAAATGTGGGAGAGACCCCGAGAGACCCCTTAATATGGGATATACTGAGACTGAGAGAACCCCTATTATGGGATATACTGAGAGACACCCTATTATATTATTGGGGTTCTCTCAGTTTAGCCTATATTAAGGGGTCTTATGAGAAGTGGGAAGGGTCAAAAAGGAAGTGCGGGTTCTGGCACCCCACTATCTTAAAACTTCACCAGCCGCCACTGCTAGAGATTGAGATTTTGTGAACAACAGAGTTTGCTAAAGGCTTGTTTTATTTAACCACCAATGCAGGGCTCGAAAATTAAATCAGTGTATAAAAACAGAATGCTTCTTTGCTGCTTCATAAGAATGCACATGGAAGCAGATTACCCTGGTTTTGATAAGTAAATCTTACTTTTTAACCAGGACTTTATATATCATGATCATGCTACCTTAAGCACACTTGAATAATAATGCCCTTTTATGCAAGTCCTGCTCCTTGTGTGATGTGATTATTTTATAACAGCCTGGTCCAACAATGTGCTGTAGGGGAGCATGATGTTGACTTCACAATTACATGTTCTTTATAACTGTCCAGACCAACAAACAGCAGGAAGAAGGGATAGTTTTGTATTTCTTGAACTACAGTGAGTCTTTGGACTCCTCTTCAGTCTTCCCTGAATACACTTCAATCTGTAGATCATTTGCTGAATTTAACTACAAATCTCCAGAGGCATCCAGTAGAATGAAACAAAATATTAAAAAAATGATGATCGCAGATTGTAAATTCTGAGGTTTGGTGCTGCCCCGGCTCCTTCCCCCACACCTTGCAGCTAGAAGCACATGTCTGCAAGTGCTACTGGGTAGTAAAGCAAACATGTTGTGGAACAGTTCAGTGAAAGTGCATGTTCACATCAGGGGCATATCATGAAATCAGTGGGCCCATGTGCAAGATCAAAAGTGGGCCCTAGGAATCGATCAAAAAGGGGGGGTGGTTTAAATTGCACTAATTATTGGGTGTGGCTTAAAGGGTGTGTGGTTAAATAGAGTCTGGGATGACTTACATTGTGCAGAATGTGGTAATGTTTAATAGAGAAAGTACAGTGCAAAGTGTACGGCAGTGGGTAGTATGTGCAGGTGAGGAGTGCAGAGCATACGGTGATGGGTAGTATGGGCATGAGAGGGGTATATGGCAGCGGGTAGTATATGCAAGGGAGAGGAGTGCAGAGTGTATGGCAGTGGGTAGTATGTGCAGGTGAGGAGTGCGGAGTGTATGGCAGTGGGTAGTATGTGCAGGTGAGGAGTGCGGAGTGTATGGCAGTGGGTAGTATGTGCAGGTGAGGAGTGCGGAGTGTATGGCGGTGCGTAGCATGTGCAGGTGAGGAGTGCAGAGTGTATGGCGGTGGTTAGTATGTGCAGGTGAGGAGTGGAGTGTATGGAGGTGTGTAGTATGTGCAGGAGAGGAGTGCGGAGTGTACAGTGGTGGGTAGTATGTATAGGATGTTGTCAGTAGGGCAGTGGATGGTGTCAGTAGTGCCTTGTTTTTATTATTTTATTTTAGTTTTTTAGTTTTTATTTTCATTTTTTCAAAATGCTTATTGGGGGCCAGTGGGTGGTGTCAGTAAGGCAGTGAAAGGTGCACAATGTTCCAATTTTATTTTTTATATTTTTTTACAATTCATTTTTTTTCTTCACAATGCTTTTTTTTTGGGGGGGGGGGGGGTTGGGCAGTGTCAGTATCTGTACAATTTTATTTTTGTATTTTTTTTTTTATATTTATTGCAATTATTTTTTTTATTACCCATGTTGGGGGGTTTTGGTGGGATATCAGGGGTCAAGACAGACCTCTGACATCTCCCCTTTGAGACAGAAAAAAGGGACTAGGGACAGAGATTCCCAGTCCCTTTCTCTGCAGAGTCAGTGATCACTGACTGCTCATTCAAAAAAGGTAATTTACCGGATGCCTTTCTTTGCTCTCCATCCTCACAGTTCCCCGTAGCAGCCAACGAGAGAGGAGAGGAGGGAAGCTGGCAGCACTGTGGGGGTACGAAGGGGGGCACAGAGGAGGACACAGGGTGGCAGCAAGTATGGATAGTTTTAAAAGACTCTTGGATGGACATCTTAGCGAAAACAATATATGGGAATGTGTAAAATTATTATTATTATTTTTTTATACACACACACACACACACACACACACACACACACACACACACACCTACACAGGTTGAACTGGATGGACTGTTATCTTTATTCAACCTTACCAACTGTAACTATATTTGAGTTTCAATCAGACTTCTATCACAAAGATTTTTTCCTCATGTTCCCTTTTAGTACTGCCTACACTTTAAGTAAATCATATGATTTAGTGGTCATTTACAGGCAATTGGAATGGAAAGGGACAGATTCCTGGAATGGCATCTAGAGGACACCATGAAATTGTATGGCTCCATATACTATAATGCACTGATCAATGCATTTTATAGACCTGATCCTTCTCGACACCCACAATAAAATAGGTGTCATCGTTAGGTAACAATTTAATCAAATTAAATCCTTCCAAGGCTGTACAACCTCCAATATTCTGTAACACAATACAACTATCTACTCATATACTACATAGGATGCTAATAATTATACCTTTCAGGAGATGGGGAAGATTCATCACAATTTACATTAGGCACTCGTTTCTCCTGTCCAGTCCTCCTAAACACATGACAAACAGTACAATGGATGTAAAACTGTTCACATTTTTAATGTGTGATTAAAAAACTTGCTTTGTGGTACTATACATAAACAAGGGGAACCTACCATGAAAGTTCTTATACTTGGTTTTAAAAGGGTATCTAAAAAGAAAACTTTTAACATTTTAGATTTAGTTCGTGACAGCTCCCCCCTCCCAGAGAATACAACAGCTCCACAGGAGGGAATCCCAACATCAACACTTACTGTGTTGATAAGGGAATCAAGAGATTTTCTTTCCTGCAACAAAAGAAAATCTCTCCATCTATGGCCAGCTTTGCTAAAAGCAGTAAATGAAGGATAATAAGCTTAGATATTTAGCTTTTGCAGATATTTGTTAAGGTTCTTAACTCTGTCTATACAGTTATCCACCCGTGGGCCGATACCACAATAATTTACAGCTTGCAGTCCATTTTTCTGTGGTAAACTGCCACCACATGTTACAATCTGCTGTACAATCACTTGTGTAATACTACAATCTAGATCAGTGGTCATCAACCCTGTCCTCAGGGCCCACTAACAGGCCAGGTTTGCAAGATATCTGAAATACATCACAGGTGATATAATTTGCTGCTCAGTGATTGCAGTATTCTAGACTCCATCTCCCCAAGGTAATATATAAAACCTGGCCTGTTAGTGGGCCCTGGGGACAGGGTTGATGACCACTGATCTAGATGATCCAATATAAGTGGAACAGACTGTTCAAACAGCCCCTTGCACTATCGATCACCTCTATACTACCCACATTTAAATAATACCTTAAATGTTTAAATAATATTCCTTGAATTTGAAAGTAAACCTGGTACAAATCTAGGCAATTTTAACTAAGCATAAGATGAAAAATATGAAATAACTTGCTGAATCATCAGTAGATCCAAAGGTAATATAGCCAATGGAACGGTTGAGCCCAGCTCCTAAGCGCCTTCATTGGTGCTTTAATGTAATGGGTGGCCTAGTTGATCATTTTAAAATAAAGCCTTGGGTAGAGATGGGCCACATTTGACAGGAAAAGTCGCACTTAATTTTTGCTGTCTGCATCTCTTGATCTATTAAACATTTTGATAAGCATTTTTATGGTTATTTTTTCTTATGCTCAGCTGGAACTGCCAAGGTTTGTGGCAGGTTTCAATTTTTTACATTTGGCTTAAAGACCTTTTAAAGTGGTGCATAGTGTCTTCTTTAGCTAAGAGCTTAACTAGGTTTGGATAGACTGAGGAAGAATTATATATGTCGGGTTTCTTAAACTGTCTATTTCCCCATCAGAGAGATTTTTCTTCACTTCTTGTCAAGATAAACAAAAGAAAGTGAGTGGAAATCTCTCCAAATTGAGGACAACAAACCGGCACATTGGAAATGATCTCCTCTGGACCTGTAGTTCATAATTTTGTATTTACTCTCACCTTCTGCCTCATTGACAGTATCACCTTCAAGTTGCTTGAACATCGGTTTGCTCTACAATGCAA
Source organism: Lithobates pipiens (assembly GCF_037356315.1). NCBI lineage: Eukaryota > Metazoa > Chordata > Amphibia > Anura > Ranidae > Lithobates > Lithobates pipiens. Next base: position 512,377,770 of record NW_027507764.1, on the reverse strand, counting down.
ATATCGGCCAGCTTTCCTAGTCAACAGCCTACTCACCTCCTCTTTCTTATGCCTCCTCAATATTGACCCTCTGCTATGAGTAGCCTCACTTACCAATACCAAGACACAGCAATGGCAGTGGACAGAACCAGGCTCTCAACCAGGAAAACTAATATGCAACTAGTATACAAATATACACTACTAGTATCCTGCTTCTGTTCACTAGTAGTGGATATATGCATACTAGAGCAGCCTGAGATTCAGAGGTGCAAATTTGACTATGCATGCGGAAAGTTGGGGTTGACCATTATACTATATACTGTAAATATTTGTTTCTTTTGGCTGTCACAACCATAGGGTCACTTTAAACATTTCTCTTCCTGCAGTCTGATTGGAGTTTTTACTTTTCTAGAACACCTGTGTAGTTCTGGGGCTTTATGTGTGATTAAAGTGTAACTAAAGACAAAACTTGTATTTTCGTTTTAGAGAGATCCGAACTCCTGTAAGTCTGTATTGTTGTCTGTGACCCCATCAGGGAGAGTCACCCTCTCTATTTGTCCTGTTTACCATTATCATTGAAAGAGAAAGTAAAGAAAAATCCCAAATTTTGCCATCAGAACACTAATAGAGGAGAAATCTTCCAATGATGACGCTATTTCTGGTGACACCCCAGGATTCCTTCACTTTGGAGGGATTTGGCTATGAGACAGGAAGAGAAGGGAAATCTCCTGAGTGGGACACAGATGGCAAAAAAAAAATCTGACAGGGGTTTAACCCCCCCTTACTCTATCCAAAATGAAAAAAGTTTTGCTTTTAGTTACATATTAAATCTCTTTGCTACTGAGAGCTGAGAGTGAGAACACTCATTTGTAGTCGCCCCTTGTGCAGTACACTGAAATCAATGTGTTGGTAATAAGATCATCCAACAAGCATTTACATCTCTCGGTATCAAAGAAATGTAATTGCCTGTGTAGTCCTATCCTAAGCCCTTGTACACACGGTCGGAGATTCCGTCGGAATGTGTCCGATCGGAGCGGTTTGTCGGATATTCCGACTGTGTGTGGTATGCAGCGGACTGTTTCCGTTGGACCAAATTTTCCAACTTGCTGGAAATATTTTCCGACCAACTGCTCCGATCGGACATACTCAGATCATGTGTAGAGAATTCCGAACGGACAAAGTGCCACGCATGCTCAGATCAAATTCCTACATCAAAGCTATTGGCTACTAGCCTGAACGTAGTCCCATCGTAACGAAATTACGTCATCACGTTCTGAAAGATTTTCCGACAACTTTGTCCAATCGTGTGTATGCAACAGTTTCGGACAAAATCCGATGGACAAAATCCGACGGATTTGGTTGTCGGAATCTCCGACTGTGTGTACAAGGGCTTAGATTGTCATGAGACAGCATTAAGTTAATGTTGAACTCTGAGAAAATATAAAAACACCATTTAAAGCAGAGTTCCACCCAAAAGTGGAACTTCCACTCATTGTTCTCATTCCCCCCTCCGGTGACACATTTGGCACCTTTCAGGGGGGGGAGAGGGGACAGGATACCCCACTTCCGGGAGCCTCAGCCACAGATATCTGCGTCACCGATCTGGCTCCCTCCTCCTCCCTCGGCTGCCGGGCCAGTAGAAGAGAGGAGCAGTTCCTGGCGTGAAGCCGTGAGGCTACACTGCTGGGTTCTCTTACTCGCAACGGAGGTGGCAGCACCTGACAGCTGATTGAAACATCAGCTGCGGTGCCTACATCGCTGGACTCCAGGACAGGTAAGTGTCCGATTATTAAAAGTCAGCTGCTGCAGTATGTGCAGCTGCTGGCTTTTAATTTTTGCAGCAGTGGGCGGACCTCCACGTTAATTTTGATATGTTTTTAGTACCAAATAGTAAAATGTATTCTTAAATATGGCTAGAACTTAAGTAGAAGAGGCAGCACTAGAGCCAATGAGGTGTGCTGCTTGTACATGTGCTAAAAAGGAACATGATAACAGGAGGAATGTAATGTAAACAGAGGAGTGAACTGCTGCTGTTCCTTCACTGCGCAGTCACAGGTTGGGGGCGGGGATGTAAGCTAGCTTCATTGCTTAACTGAAAGAGAAAAATCAGGTCAAAGACCTGGCTGTACATTCTGGCTGGGTTGTATAAATCTCTTAGGGCTCATTTATATTTGCTTCAACTTTAACACACATTAAAGCGTTTACTGCTTCAACATGCTTTTTTAATGTGTTTTTTATGCTTCTGTGATGCTCTTTTGAAGCTTTAATGAAGCTTGGCAAATGCCCTGGATGTGTTGATTTTCTATTTTTTTTAAAGGGGCTCAGTATAACCCTGGCTCAGTAGTACCCCCGCTTAGCAGATCCCCAGATTATTAGTACCCCTGTTCAGCAGATCCCCAGAGTATTAGTACCTTCGTTTAGCAGATCCCCAAATCAGTAGTAACCCCGAGCTGTGATGATCCCCCACTCAGTAGTAACCCCCAGCTCTGCTGATTTCCCACTCAATAGTAACCCCCAGCTTTGCTGATTCCCAACTCAGTAGTAACCTCCAGCTTTGCTGTTCCTCTGGTTTGCTGATCCTCCTCTCTCTTCGGTCCCCGCACACCTCCCACTATATTGCTCCCATGCTGCTCACCATGTGTGACATCTGCTAGTTTCTCCTGCTCTGGCACCCCATCTCTGCTGACCCTCTGTCCCTCAGTCCTCTCTCTCCGGTCCCTGCTCATCTTCCACTATATCGTTCCCACATTGCACACCACATGTGCCATCTGCTAGTTGCTGCACTCCAGTCTGGACCCCACTCACCCTCCCAATGCTCCTCGCTGCACACCAGATGTGACGTCTGCACCAGACACTTCCAGATAATAGACACATGAACCGAAAGTGACTGCTGATGACATCTTTCCAGTTCGCTTCTTGGTTTCCCAGTGTATCCTGGGATATCTCATACCTGCAATACCTCCAAAGCAAAGCAAAGCTAATGCTGAATAAAAGCCTCTCAAAAGCTTCTGGTGTTGTAAGCGAAATATATAGACTTCTATGAAGGCTTTGGAGATGCTTTGAAGCACCAAGAAATAGACATGGCGCATAATTTTTTAAGCATTGCAAACACAATGAGTGAACAGGACTGTAAGGTAATCATTTTATTTAGTGACAGGTGCTTCAATTGGCATTCAGAGTGCTTTAAAAAAGCGTGTCCAATGGCACATTTTGAAGCAAGTGTAAATGAGCCATAAATGGAATCATTTGACACAATTCATTTGACAAGTAAAATAAAATGCATAACTGTATTTCATCTGTGTATGTAGCTGTTTGCATGGAGTTCAACTTTAATAGACTTGACAAGTATCATAAGCAGCAATTAACTTCTTATCGGGGGAACCAGCCTGCATTGTACTAAGCTAGTTCACTGTGTACTGCGGAAGACAATGTCCACCTTTGTCCTCAGTATGTGTATACATACAAGGTTAACCTCCAGGAGAGATGGCCTCCTACTGATCCCAGGGCTGGGCAGCCTTTAGGGTCATCCCTGGTGAAAGTGGTTGTACCCTGAAACATTGTATATACAGACCTTATGTACCCACTAGCATTATTTATGGGGTGCCACTGGTAACTTGTGTAGTCTCTTGTAGGGTACTGATGTCTTTTTCTTTTTTGAGATTTAATAATGCTTTGAGAGGGCTTGAAATCTAATAAGGCTTCTAGAGAGATTTGGAAAGTTTTTTTTTCCAAATAAGGTAAAAATCATTATATATATAATCAAACCAAAATTGTTTAAATTTACATTCCCGCTATATATGTAAAAAGTTTCCAATGTCCAAACAACCTCTAAATGATGTCTGATGTCTTTTCTTTTCGAAAAATGTGCATGATTTAATGTACATGCTGGTATGTATGTATGCTGGTCCTGGGTCTACTATTTTATTTAGCTGCACTGTCAGTGACATCAAGACCCTTAGAGCAGGCCCCTACCACCTATTTTGAGTAAGAACACCCGTCAGTAAAGAAAGCCTGCATGCTTTGCTGGGCTCTGTGTACAAGCAAACTAAAAAAAGAGGTACTTGCCAAACAAAATCAAAGAGCAAACACTCCATGCAGAAGCATCTAATCTACTGTGTGCACACTTTGTTATATATAGGCCTACATGGCCATATACATATATATATATATATATAAAGGGCACACAGCATGGAGGTATTGTAGCATGTTCCACACCATGTATACCTCTCATGATCATTGTAAGCACCCTCAGAATAAGTACGGCACATCTTACGGGAGCGCAGTAATCGGATAGCATCTTCACAAAAGATAGGGTAAAGGGGGTGTTCCGTGCTGCCAAGAAACGGGCAGAGACAAAAAGCTCATTATCCATGCAATCAAATATTTCAACATTTGAAACCACTGCAAAAGCAATGTTTACTGGCCAACTCTACCCAAAACTGATATTTCTGGGGCAATTCCTAGCTTGGCTTCTTGCCACTATGCAGGGTCTCCGTTAGGATTTCAAGCTGTGATCAACTTCTCCAGCCAATGCAATCATATATGGAGGGTCACTCTTATCTATGGATTCCATATAATGTAGGGTAAACTGAGGAATCCTGGTAGACAAGAGTGACATATTACCGGTAGGCTCTTTGAAGGGGCAGATACTTAAACTACCACGGGGTATTTCACAAGTGGAGTCACCTTGGGATTTAAGACACCAACGGGTAACGGAACTCACTATCACCCGCCAAAAACTAAAATATCAGCTCTAGATTGAGTTGACCTTAAAAATACTTACTAATGTGCTATTTAAAGGGTTATACTTACTTGAATAATTTTCACATGGTCCAGGAACATAAAGGCCATGGCAATCACACCTGCTATTATGAAGTCTGCAAAAATCTGTCCTTTTACCTCCCCCTCCTGAGGTTTACCCATAGAAAAAAATACTTCCGAGCATGTTATGTATGTGGAAGCAGGCTGCTGTAATGAAGAGGCTAAAGGCACAAACGCACAGGGCATGGAGTGCAGACTTCCTTTGCAAAAGTTGAAATTAACCTCTTTGAGGCAAGTGTGAATGCCTATGTATTAGCATAAAAATGTAATAGTAAATCGTTTGATTTATTAGGTCACTCCACTCGAATATGATAGGTAGATCATGTATTGCTAATCCCAACCTGATTTGAGCATTACTCTATATCAGGATCAAGGTATTTAAGCGAAGAGATAGTGGAAGTATAACCAAAACTCTTCTTTTCTCTATGCAAAATAAAAAAAAGGTTTTGTCCTGTACAGGGCTTTAAAAAGGAACTTGCTTGAAAATACAAGGCACACTTATTAAGCTACCCCCAACTTGCACCACAAACAAAAAATGAAAGCTTAAAGCAAAAAAAAAAAAATATGCACCATACACCCTGGCCTCCAACAGGCTTGCCTAGGTAATAATGGCGTCACTGGGTCTTCTCATTGCCTCTTGGAAAACCAAGCGTCCCAAAGACATACTCTTGCATGGTGCTGGGGTATTTTTTTGCAAGATTTAGGATCCTCAGCTTTCCCAATGACATCACCATCAGCTAGGCAAAGGTGCTGAAAATTAGGGTATACAGTTAGTTTTACATTTTTATTTTGTTTGGATTTTTTTTTAAATGATCTCTGCTTCAATTTAGTGGTGGCGGCTAGATAAGTGGACTTGCATTTCCATAGACAGCAGACCACAGCAAATTTCATTGAGAATTTTTCTGCTGGATGACAGAGTTAGAGTTCCAAACTGTTTTGGAACAGCTGGCGACCCCAATAATTGGCCTTTTTATTAAAGGCAAAAACAACAGTATATGGAATTTTAATGTACAGGATCACCAACAGGAAAAAAAGCACGCTAAATTGCTTCCACAGCAAATGATTCAGACACACAGCATGTGCAGAAGCACCACACACCATTAAAAGAATACAAAGATATACCTTGGTTCTCTTAGATGCTGGTCAAATGATTGACTGAACCTGGTGCGAGGTAGTGTGAGATAATGACTGCAGCCATGACAGAAAACAAGAACAGTGAGATGTTGAATTGGCTGGGAAATGCAGGTTACCGAGAGCAACATACATCATATAAACAATGCGGGTCCTTGGGGAATAGACTGAAGGGTGCAATTTTATTTCAATTCAAAACTAATCTCGCACTGCAGAATTATGGCCTAAATGTAGTTATGGAAACAAGCACGCTTTTCATGAAACACAATATATGATTCTTTTGAAATCCTAAACCAAAGGCAAAGGACAAAAAAGATGGATTCTCATACATACCTATGATAATCTGAGGTTTTTAAATGAAATGAGAACTTCAGGACCATGCAGGAGCAAAGCAACACATTTGCTTCATACCTCCATCCCTAGCATCCCATACTCACCTTCCTTTCACTCCATTCAGTTGCCGGGAGTGAAGAAAATACCCGGTACCCACAGGTATGGAGGTGCATGTGACAGTGCTGAGCCAATCCCCAAGCATTAGCATTGTCATTGGGTAGAGTCTATAGCCCTGTGTAAGCTATGACTTGAGTGATTTGTAGCTTGTCCAGGGTGGTTTCTTCTGTTGCTGGCAGAAGTGGTGAAACAAAGGAAAGGTTTGGATGTGCTGCTGGGGAGGGGGGCATTAAGGGCAACACCACATGCAGTCCAGTGCTTTTTTTCTGCTTAAAAAATGTATAGACAGTAGGTTATATGGTTTCCAATGGCAACGTTCACACCAGTGCTGTAAGTTCCAGGGTGTTCCAGGTCCAGAAAAAAAAAAAGTAAAACATGCTGCATTTTTCCTGCACTGGACTGTACTGTAAAAAATACACAAGAATGCACCTGACCCCAGTACAGAAGAAAAAAAAACTGAAAAAAAACATCCAGAAACTAACCAAAAACACAACAAATACGCATTAAAAATGTGCATGAAGAAACATGTCCATAACCGAACTGGAGAGCGTTTTTGTGGTCCCTAAAGGGATCTTGTTGATTTAGATTTTATCAAAAAAGCACACATTCACTTTAAGTCAACCATGAAATATACAACCCCCCGCCCCCCAAAAAAAATATAATGGAACACTGAGCCCTTGTACACACGGTCGGAGATTCCGACAACCAAATCCTTCGGAGTAATTCCGACGGATTAATTCCGGAAGAGGTCCGGAAGTGATGTTGCATACACACGGTCGGACTAAGTTGTCGGAAAATCCGATTGTACATAACGTAATGACATTATTTTGTTACGACGGGACTACGTTCAGGCTAGTAGCCAATAGCTTTGGTCTAGGAATTTGATCTGAGCATGCGTGGCACTTTGTCCGTCGGAGTAGGCTACACATGATCGGAGTATGTCCGATCGGAGCATTTTGTCGGAAAATTTTACCGGCAAGTTGGAAAAGTTGGTCCGTCGGATATTCCGACCGAAACAGTCCGATGGAGACCACACACAGTCGGAATATCCAACAAAACGGTCCGATAGGACACATTCCGTCGGAATCTCCGACCGTGTGAACAAGGGCTGAGAGTTCCTTCATACATAAGAATTGCTAATACTCAGAGCATGCATTTCTGTGCGTTGCAGAAATGCATTTCTTCTGTTTAGAAGTTTGGGTGCTATTTAGAATGTAACACACATACAGTATACCTCATCATACACGGTTGTGTATTGCGCATAGGGGTGTGAGGAGCCCTAAGGGGCCATTTGCCATTCTTTGTTTAAAAACCTGTGTGTTTTAGTACAAATATTTGTGCAGTGCATGTCTTCATCCCTTCTCTTCTCTATCTTTGTGATAGACGGTGTCAATGAACAGGGCCAAACCAACCTGCTTTAAGTCAATATTAGCACGTTAGGCATCCTCAAGTTTGGGGGGCTCCTTTTATATCCTTGTTTTCATCCCTCATTTAAAGTGGTTGTAAACCCTTACAAACCACTTTGACCTACAGATAAGCCTAGATTAAGGCTTACCTGTAGGTCCAAGAAATATCTCCTAAACCTACACGGTTTAGGAGATATTTGCCGAAAGACAGGCACCGCTGTCTACGGCGCATGCGGCCTAGACAGCGGCGCGCAGGCGCACTGAGCGCGCCGCAGTTAACGGCGATATGCCGCGAGTGGCGGCTCCCATGCACATGCGCGGGAGTGAGGAGATCGTGGCTCCGACGAACTACAGCGCTGGAGCAGCGAGACCCACCAAGAAGATGGATGCTCCGGACTACAGGAAACAGCGGTGACTTCGCTGGCTCCTGTGTCAGGTAAGTGACACATAATGGACTACTGTACGATGCATAGTAGTCCATTATCCTTTACCTTTGCAGGGAATCAAAGAGGAAGTAAACCCATCAGGGTATCATATGCTGATATCTTTCAGTCATTTCCTGTCTACATGCAAACTGATGCATGTCATTTAAGGGTGAGTTTCCTGGTGGTGGGTGACAACAGTAGACAGTGCATGTGAAATGTGCATTTTTATGGTCACTTGTGTTTTTCATTCAGAGATTATACCACAGGGCAACAATGGTTACTACAAATGGAGAACGAGGGGTTTTGGGATTGAGTAGAATGGTGGGTATTAAGAAGTTTAATATTTTAGAAATACACATGTTAAATATTTCATATACAAAGAAATACACACTTAATCGTGATGTCAATTTCTAAAACAGTTATAAAAAGTAATACCATTGTTGAAAAAAAATGTTTTTGGCATGATAAAGTTTCAAAATCCACAAAAATTCATGTATATACATACATATATTGCAAAGTAACACCTGCCTGGCCTATGGCCTCACTAATCCATGTCAAAGTAAATATATATATTGCACAAAAATCTGATAAGCACATATGGTACACAGCATCTGATAGCTCTACGCGTTTTGTGGCTTTGAGCCACTCTTCAGGAGAAAGCACGGGATGTATCTGTAATGGGAAATAAGTTATTTAGGTAATCTATCTTGTATCAATATGGGAGAGTAAGGAATACAAACACACCCCCTATATGTCACTTACAAATATATGTGCACTTAATGGTTAGGAAACCTTGGCACTCCAGCTGTGGTGAAACTACAAATATCATCATGCTTCTGCCTCTAGGAGTCATGACTGTGATTGCCAGGGTCTTGCAAGGTCTCATGGGACTTGTAGTTTCAATACAACTGGAGGGCAGAGGTTGCCTACCCCTGCCATAGGCAATGCAGGTATTACTTTGCAATATGTGTATGTATATACATGAGTTTTGGTGGATTTTGAAATGTTATCATGCCAAAAAAAACAAAAAACAATGTAATTACTATTTATAACCGTTTTAGAAATTGACATCACGATTAAGTGTGTATTTCTATGTATATTAAATATTTGACGTGTGTATTTCTGTGTTTATGAAATATTAAACTTCTTAATACCCACCATTCTACTCAATTGCAACCACATGCTTCATATAAAATCCCACCTCCTTGCTCCTTCTCTCTTACAGGGTAACAATGCATGAAAAAACTGATAGTCAGGGACAGACTGTAGTCACCGTGTAACAGAATGTGCCTGAATATGGGTGTTTGTGGCAGGATCACCAGTAAGGAAAGCTGCAAAATTAAAAATACAGAAAATGACTGTGTAAACTACACAAACGTCTAAGCTAAAACCTGCTCCCACCTTCATTCTAAGCTCTATACTAACTACCTTATAGAAGGAAGATGCTCATACTTACCTATTCTAAGGGTAACCAGCTCCTAGTGCTGGCTTCAGTGTAGAAGTGTAACAGCCAATAACGGATGCCCCATAGTAAGCCTATGGGTGACATCACCTCCCAGGCACTGCAGCTATTGTCCGCGATCTCTCCCTTTCACTGAAGCCAGCCACCGGGGGGATAATGTGACCGGATCGGAGCGCCTTCAGAATACAAATACACAAAAGTATTGGGATGCATGCCTTTACATGCACATGAACGTTAATGTCATCCCAGTCTTAGCTTGTAGGGTTCAATATTGAGTTGGCCCACCCTTTGCAGCTATAACAACTTCAACTGTTCTGGGAAGACCATCCACAATGTTGAGGAGTGTGTCTATGGGAATGTTTGACCATTCTTCCAGAAGCGCATTTATCTCAAAGGTGTTGTATCAGTGCAGGCCAGTCAAGTTCCTCTATCCTAAGCTCGTTCATCCATGTCATTATGGACCTTACTTTGTGCCCTGATCGAAATCATTTGGTGGAGGGGGGATTATGCTGTGGGGTTGCTTTTCAGGGGTTGGGCTTAGCCCTTTAGTTCCAGGAAAGAGAACTCTTAAGGCATCAGCATACTAAGACATTTTGGAAAATTTTTTGCTCCCAACATTGTAGGAACAGTTTGGGGATGACCCCTTCCTGTTCCAACATGACTCAGTACACTAACAGCACCCATATAGACATGGATAAAAAAAACAAAACACAGAAATGTGCCTGTGAGTTCAATGTTTAACGTACAATAACATGTAGTTTAAAACACTTACATATAAATAAGGGAAGGTATGCTCATCTAGTTCCACAGGGAACAGTCATCAGCGTCTCCTAAGTAAGAGAAGTACCCGCCACAGTGACCACGGAGAAGCAGGAAGGAAGCCGGCAAGTCCTGTGTTCTTCTGGGTATGCCTGATGGAATCAGCTAGGATAGCAATGCCAATAGGCATGTGACATCATCGGGGTGAGGGGAGAACCACAACGCGTTTCAGAGCATGCATGAAGCTCGTACGGGGGATGTGTGCTCCTTCTCAAGTGTAACAAGGAAGAGAGAGGGGTGAGTTTAAAGGTCCTGCACAAAGAGGTTTTGTTTGCCAATTAACAGGATGAAAACACTGGATTGCTAATTAATGGGATGCAATTACCAGGCTATGTAATTAAACATGCTTAACAGACATGTTGATAACTATTTGGAAATAGGGATAAAAAAATAAAAATGTATCGGCTCCGGTGCAGATGCCAGCATCGCAACCAAGAGAAACGGGCAGTGAAGCATTTTGGCTTCACAACCGATTTTCTCCCATGCATGCGCGAGTCGTGCTGCCCTTTCTTAATGGCCCCAAAAAAAGGTAGAAAACAGCAAAGAAAAAAAAATAATATCCAAAAAAATGGTGCGCTCAATTGATTAAGACCTAGTTTCAATTTAGCCTGGAACTCCACTTTAATGACAAAAGCTTTGCTCCATGTTACCTGGAACTTAGCTACTAGTTTTTTCACATTATTATAAATTAGAGCCGGTGTTCTTACTCTTCTGAAATTCAGCGCTGTTGGTGTCCAGCATTTCTTACATTTTAATTACTTTTAGCCACAAATTACATTTCTATAGCGTCTTTTTTTCTTTGAGCGGAAGAGTGTCTGCGGTGGGAATTTTAAATGAGCTAAGGAACTTTAATTAGTGTCTAAAAAAGAGTGAAACTATTACTATGAATGCACTGTCTATCCATCCATATCTCATAAAATAAGTAATGAACCATAAAGGTTAAATTGTGGATCATGCTTTCACAAACTTTGTTGCAAAAGAAATTTTGGTGTCCTTTATGAAGCAGTGGAAAATATCCACTGCTCAGTTCTCCAGCATTCACAGTGGAGATCGTTCTCCTCTGAGCGCCTGCTTATGAAGCGGTGTAGATAGCTTCTCCTTTTGAGACGTGACGTGATCTACAAACACATTGAACAGTGGAAAAGGCCCTCTGGTTCTGGAATCTCATGAGACATAGCGAGATTACAGTACCAGAAATTAAGTGAAACACCTGAGGTGTCCTTTTATTAAGCAGTGATACATTATATATTATATAGATATACACACACACACACACACACACACACACACACATATACAGATGTATATATATATATATATATATATATATATATATATACACACAGACACAGTGAAACCTCGGATTGCAAGTAACGCAGTATACGAGCGTTTCACAATATGAGCTATTTAAAAAAAAATCCTGACTTGATTTGCGAGCATTGTCTCTCAAAACGTGCGGGATTCAAGCCGCTGAGGTTTGCAGTACTGCTAGGAGTCATTCCGTTCCCGAGTGTCTGAGAGAGTCTCAGAGTTTCTCCACTGTATCTCTGGCCATATGTGGTACTGCATACACCGGCGCCCCGGCACCTCTGACCACATACAGTACTGCATACACCAGCAGTGACTGTGGAACCAATTATCTGAGTTTGCATTGATGCTTAGAGGAAACGTGCTTTGATATACGAGTGCTTTGGATAACAAGCATCCTTCTGGAATGGATTATGCTCGTAATCCAAGATACTACTAATATATATATATATATATATATATATATATATATATATAAAAAATAAAAACACATAAATATGACAGGGCGACATTTTTCCTGTCTTAGGGGGGTCTGATCGAGGAAGAATGAAGTCAGTAATATGCCTTCTTCCCCCTCAGTTCCCCCAGGATTCTGTCTTCACTCCCTGATTCACCATCTCTGAGCTGGTGAATCGGGGAGGGTGAATTCTGACACAGAATGCCAGTAAAGTGCTGAGATCGCACCTTCATAAACTGTCCGTTTCTGTGTCAGTCAATGACAGATTCTCAGTGTGCGGAGATGTTTGGCGGAGAACATGTTCTCCCCACATCTTTATTTCATAAACCGTTAATGAGTTGAGATCAGCAGCGATCCTCGGGATCACATCACCAGAAGCTCAGATTCACTCAATGAAGATAAGGAAACGCAGTGTGTGTTTGTGTGTGTACCAAATCTAACAGCTAAACATGGCAGCCACTCAAACCAACTTTTAACTAGCACAGCCAAGGTGTACAGTCTGCCGGTTAGATTAGCAAGATCCCTCTTGACACTGGTAGTTGGATAAAGCAAACATACTGTATTCCCCAACAAGGCTACATGGCTATGGCCTGCCTTACCATACCTACAAGAAATTGTACCACTAATAGTAACACTTAATGGAAAGTCCATTGCAGTTCTGGTAGCAGGCAGAATAAGCATACTCTAGTAATGTCTGCATCACTAAATTAAATGTAGCTTTAATCATACTATCCCAAACTTTGGGGAAAATAATATAATAAATATAGGTATAAGTATAAGTAACATATTATATTAGTACATATTAATATATATATATATATATATATATATATATATATATATATTTTTTTTTTATTTTTTTTTTATTTATTTTTTTATATTTATTTATTATAATGTTGAATATGTTTCTTCTACATCGGTCAAACTCTGCACAGGGCTTTTAAAAAGTTTATCAAAACTCCAAAATATTTTTTAAATAAAATGATAGTACTATAAGTTGACATGCCATCGCACAGCACGTTGGCATGTACAGATTGCAATCCGTTTCTGCAACACACACTGAAAAGTGCCATGCTTAATTATAAAAGCAACAGTCTAAGGCAGTATAGGACACTTAGCCCTGTGCCAGCTGCCTACTTGAAACTGTAGACTTGTGCACAAAGCAGAAAATCAATAGAGCGGTGGAGTGCTGTGAAGTAAACATGATTTGCATGTTAATGTGATATTAAAGTCTCCTTTTTATTTTTTTTTTATTTAAATAACAAACATGTTATACTTACCTGCTCTGTGCAGTGGTTTCTCGGGTCCCTCACCGGGGCTCCTGGCTCCTCTCCTTCTGATTACTGTGGGGGGCACCCAAGCCTCAGCTCAGTGTGTCCATTCACAAACTAAGCCGCGGCTCGCCCCCCTCCCTTTCCCGATTGGCTCACTGGCTGTGATTTTGCTACCAAAAGCCAATCAGGAGTGCGAGTTTCCGGAGAGGCGTGGCTCGAATGGACTTTGCTGAATCAAGAGGGGGCTCAGGTATGTATTAGGTGGGCAGGTGCACACAGAAGTTTTTTTTTACCTTCATGCATAGAATGCATGAAGGTAAAAAAAAAGTGTGCCTTTATAACCACTTTAATGCAATCAAAATGATAAAAATCTCACGTTCACTAACCTACATTCTAAGTGTGGGCCTTCCTTTAAGTTTCATAAATGGACTGCTAATCTTATCAAATGTAAAATGCCTGAAAAGCAATGGATCTTAAACACCAAGACAGTTCCTAATCATTGTCATGTTGTCACTAAGGCAGCAATGAAAGGTCACTATCTTATTCCAGCATTTTAGCTGCCGCACACACTAAAGAAATTGTTTGAGGAGGTAGGTTTTAGGTAGGTTCCAGCAGGAAGCAGCTATTGGAATAAGATCATTGGACCTTATACACTGCTAGGTACTCTCGTCCTGCCCCTATGTGACAGTAGTTGGACTCCCAGGCAACTATCTTGGGAGAAAGACTGAGAGTCACATGTCCCCATACCTAAATATTCTGGTTATTTCATCTCATCCCTTCAGGTAGCTGAACTTTATAGAGGAGGAGCAAACAGAAGGTAAGTGTGTACAGGTATACAGGAGGTAAGGGGGAGTTGAAGACATTTAAGTGAAGCGCTGTAAAGAGTATCACAAAAGGTAATATTATTACCTTGCCTTTTGAAAGCAATGGCCCTGGTAATGCCCACATTGCACCTAATGTATACCAATATTTGGTCTGTCTGTATTGAAAATGAACCTGTTCTACAGGAACTTGCAAGAAAGAATATGCCATCTTACAGGAAAAACTCAAACAAACATACATCTGTAGGGGGATACCTCAAAAAAAAAAAAAAAAAGATAAAAATTCTATGCAGCCCACAGGAGCCAATTATAATTCTCTATTTTCTAATTTGCATATGGAAGCTGTGATCTGGGTGTTGTAGGCAATACCTGATTCATTTACCAAATTAAACATAGGTAGACATTTTGCTTGCAGACTATAACACACTCCATGAATTCACTGTCAATATCATCATAGAGGTATTTTAAGAACATAACAGCTCCATTCTAAGCAAAATTGAATAGTCCTAGCTGCTAAATCATGAAGACTGTACCCTGACAAAAAAATAGAAAAATCTTAGTAATATCCTTATGAACAGTACTAACAGCTCTGGTACAACAGAGGTATATACAGCACCAATTAAACTAAGCTGTGCTTACACTAGGTGACCTAATTTTTCAGTTTTTCTCTTTCTTAAAGGGTAAGTCCATCCAAAGCTGATATTTCAATTATAGGCTGATACCAGTGAAATAAACCATTCTCTTTTCGTATCTCTCAAGTAATATGGCCATGGGACCTCAGCAACAGTGCTCCAGGCTCTGTCCACCCTTCACAGTCATGGCAGAGGAATCTCTCTCTGCGTTATTTTATTTTTTTATTTTACTTAGATTAGAGACATCACAATATTAGCAGTTCACACAGGGGCAACACGACTTCCAGCGCAACTTTGGGAGGCAACTTGGACACGACTTGAGTATGAATCATAGCGCGACTTGACACAACTTACAAGGCAACTTCAATTTGCCTCCAGGACAGGAGACTTTGCCAGTGGCCAATCACATAATAATCAGCTCTGTGGGAGGGAGGGGTTTGCCTAGAAAACTATTTTTACTTCCTGGAAATTTACTTCAGTTAAGACAGGGGATCCGACTTGGAGGCAACTTCCATTGAAATCAATTGGTACAAGTCGCCTAGAAGTCATATTGAAGTGGTACAGGAACCTTTTCTGAAGTCGGAGTGACTTCAGTAGTGTACATTAAGACGGCTCCATTCACTTCCATTGATTTTCTCAACCGCGTGACTTGAAGTCGGATCCCAGGTCGCCCCTGTGTGAACCGGCTCTAAAACTCGCTGGTGCAGAAAAAGCATTCTATCTCCCTCTCCCACCGAGATTCAGATCAGCAAGATAGCCTTGAACTCTTCAACAAGCTTTTGTCATTCTAGGCTACCCTCTTCATTTTTTTCAAGATTCCATGCCACTTGTCAAAATCACTTTTATATTTGCAGCATCTTATTTTTTTTTTTCCTAAAGAACATTCTGGCCATTCATATTTCTCTTTAATAGATTGATTGGGGTTTTATATCTTATGCATAACCTTTTGAACTAGAGTACCAGGATTTCACTCTCAGTGGCCTATTTATAGACATTGAGAGCTTGTCAAGCGATCTTGAATTCTTGTTATGCAGCTTTTGCATGCCACTTTTTGCTTATTTCTAAAGATGAGTAAGATATGCTGACAAGGATAAAAAAAAAAAGTGAAAAGCTATTTTTCAAAAAATTTCTTTGCAAAACTTGAGAAATAAAGTTCCCAGGTTTCAGAAACTGTGAAGCAAAACTTGAGTTGGGTCACATAAAAACAAGCAGAACAAAAAAAACTCTACATTTGCAGTAGGCTGATAGTTCTGCATCTCCATCATTATAAAAAAAAAAAATAGTTTCAATAAATTTAAAGCTAAAAATGTGTTTTGTTGACAGGTACAGCACTAAAACCCTTGTCATGTTTTCTTTTTTATTTTGTACATCTATGTCCCATTGAAGAGATTTTCCTTCACTTTCTTTCACAAAGAAACATCAGAAAGTGAGAGGAAATCCTTCCAAAGTGAGGGTAATGCCCTCTTGGTTAACTGTCACTGCAACAAGTGTCCCTACTGAAAGATTACCCTTCCAAAAAAAGTATCTTTAACAAGTAGCATAAACTGAAAAGTCATATAAACATGAAAAAAATTGTAAAGTTTTAACTTCTCGAGCCCTGGCTCATGTTTAAAAACGTCTCTGATTTAGATGGCCCAACAATAGGCTACCGCTGTTGGAAGCTATTGGAATAAAAGGGCAATGGCCCATACGGGGATCAAACTTGTGACCTTGGTATTATCAAAACTCTAAGCAACTGAGCTCCGTTGGTTAGAGCGTGGAGCTAATAACACCAAGGTCACAGATTTGATCCCTGTATGGGCCATCGCCCTTTTATTCCAGTAGCTTCCAACAACAGTAAATTTCTATGGCCATCAGGCCTTCACCTACTTTTTTTCAATCAACAATAAGTCAAAACTCCTACCAGCAAAGTCACGTCAATAAATCACCCCAACTAGCAAACATACTTGCTTCTAGAAGGAGAGGATACATCTAGGACGTGGAAAAAGAGATAGGAATTCTGGTAGAGAGATTTCAACATTCAAAGGAGATCTAAACCCAAGAACTAAAATTTTATATATTACAGCTTACCAGGTCTTAAATGTGGTGGCTGCACTAGTATTATTTTTTTTTTTAGGAAAACAGCATTTTCAGCAAGTACAGAAAAATTCCTGCTGGTCTTGCTAAAATCACTTCCTGTAAGCTGAACTCATTATTCAACCAATGCTATCTTTCTTCCAAGCTACCCTCTATGAACTACAAACTCACCCTTTTAGAAATGCATATAAGAGAGGAGCATGTAGTCCAAATCAGGGGAGCAGCTTAGGGTGACAACGCCATTCATCCATTGATACAGTACAGTAAGTGAACATTCTCACCTTAGGACAGAAAGTATCTTAGCCTCAGGATCACCAGACAAAAAAACAAAAACTAATGTAATCACCACATTTAAGAACAGGTAAGCAAGATAATTTTTTGTTTTCAATTTAGAGCTTTAATTTTCAAAGAGATATGGCAAGCCAGCATATGATTCACACAACCAGCATCCTATAAATGAAAAATCTGATTCTGATGGACCTTGTCCTTAACTTCTAACTCTCACTAAAATAGCACCTCCTGCCTATTCAATAGATTTGCTATGTACTTTAGTTACCTTTCTCTGTTTGGGGAGTAGTGGTTATCTAATACACGATGCCTTTCCACTCTGCCCATGAAATTGTACTGTGCAGGGCCAGATCTTGTCCCTCTTGGTCCCTGTTCCATACTCCTACTGAAAAAAAGGGAAGTTTTGTCAGTTTCGGAGGAACATTTGCTATGCAGCTTGTTCTATAATACTCTTCTTAAAATTGCACAAGGTATCAAGCAATTAGTAGAAGACTGGCTACTTATGTCCTAAAGGGCAATTAGAGACAGCAGAAGAGCAGCATTAGTTAAACGTTTAAATTAGCAATGGTTGATGGGAAAGAAGATGTTGGTAATCAGCCATGATGGTACAGCCTTATCCTTCTGTAAGATACTCATTGTTGTACCTGAACAACATAAGTCCAAGTGCAACATATGTACAATGTACAGGGGCCATAAAAAACAGAACATAAACTGTAGGGGGCCACCCCAGAGGGGCATTTGTCTCATCTAAAACAATGATTAACAATGGTTAGGTTTGCAACATCCAAGACTGGTATCGCCACACTGACCACAACTTTTTAATTTGTGTGATAACCCCTATACTGTCCAATTATCACAACAAATGCTCAGAATAGTTTACCGGATGAGAATACTGGCCTGTAAATATGGAACCTTAAGCACAGCATAGCAAAGATTCAGAAGGATGTGTATTTTTTAAGCACATGTAAATGATGCGGTCCTTTGTATATAGCAGGGGTCTCAAACTGGTGGCCCTCCAGCTGTTGCAAAACTACAAGTCCCATCATGCCTCTGCCTGTGGGAGTCAGGATTGTATCTGTCAGCCTCGCAGTGCCTCATGGGACTTGTAGTTTAGCAACAGCTGGAGGGCCGCCAGTTTGAGACCCGTGGTATATAGCAACCTCCACTGTCCACACCCAGGTCACATGGTTGGAACAGGGACCTGTACTGGAGGTAATGACAGAGCCAATGGCTTGATTTATCCAAGATGCAGAATTATTCCCAAAAGACCTCCTCCCCCCAGTTTTGTTACTGAGTTTACCTATAGGTGTCTAAAGGAGGCCAAACAATGCAAAATATTAGCATACAATCAGGACGTTTATCCAGCCTACCAGGTATCACCAACAACCATACAACCACTTAAGAACCACTGAACAAACAGAACTGTCCCATGTGGCTTTATGATGGATTAAAAATAGGCCTACCAACTATTCTTTGACAAAAAAAAAATGTATGCAGCAGCGACCACAATATTCTACTGCAAATAGGCAACAGTGAAATTGGCAAAAGTGATAATTAGAATTATACTACCAATTCAATTTTTTTGTAAGCTCGTTGCGTACAAATATCATTCATGTATTTACCAAAAAGAAACCCTTTTCAAAAAGTAAAGCTGATACTTTAGTAATCAGGGATACAGATGGGTTGAATCACCCACTAGTTGCTCTACAGATTACCATGGAAACTACAAGGTGGTCTTATAGTGTAGGTTCAGCCCAAAAAGTTACATTGTTTTAGTTTTAGAGTGGGGGAGGATTAGAGCCCCTGTCAGCTGGTTATGGCTATCTGGGGCTTAGTCAGAAAGATTTCCCCTTACTTACTGTTCTGGGGACTTTACCAGACAGGGAGAGAAGGAAAACCTGCAACAACATGGACAGCAATTAGGATCTGACAAAAAATCCTCCCCTGTTCCATTAAAAGTAAGTGCTTTTATTTCTTTTTATGTTGCTTTTGGAGATTCAACCTCACTTCCTCTCTGGTGAAACCTTTGTCAACAAAAATGAGGGGAAATCTCTCTGATGGAGCCCTGGATAGTAGTAGGAATCCAAAAGGGGTTCTAATCCTTTCCACTCTAAAAGTAAAAATAAATTTGGGCTTAAAATACACTTTGACCTCCCTGCTACCATTTTATTTTTTCATACACAGCAAAAGTGAGAGTAACCCTGCTGCAGTAGGAGAATTGAGACTACATATTACCTATGAACCAACCTGGAAAGTCAGGTTCTGGTGCTAATTTACAATATGAGCCATTCCAAGTAAAAAATTATAAAGTAAAACAAATCTAAACCACAGCAACAACAGCAGTTAAAACTATTTTGACAAATTTGATATGCTAAGGCAATAAAATGATCAACCCAAAAAACAGAATCTATTAATAATATTCTCATTTGCGTCCACTGACAATAGTTGTAAGGTGGCTACAGGGTGTGCTCATTAACGGGCATTAAAACTATCCACAAAACTGACTATTTCCCTGTCTTACCTTTTAATATTAAATAAAAAAACTAATAATTGGGCTTCTTCCTAAGTGGTACATTAGAGAGAATAAAGCATCTGTAATGACCTCCCAATACTCACAATTCATCCCATACGCCAGGAATATCATATCATGCAAGAGAAAGACATGTTATTTACAATAAAAAACATCATTCACAATAGCAGTGTGTATTTCTTTTAGTGCACCTGTGGTTTTGCAGTATACACAATGCTGCAAATAAAGAGAAGAGGAGACATTTTTGTTTTCAGTTATGAAGGTTTTATTGAGTTTTGAAATCGTGATGTTACTTCTGCCCCATATACAATTAACGTGTTAAGTGATATAACTGTTACTAAAGGGTTGACTCTTTTGTGCCTGCATACAAGTTCAGCTCTCCTTTTAAAAGCCCCAGAAAACCTGAACTATGAGGTGTGCTTTTAAGTAAATTTGGGCAGTTTTGTGGGCGTAACTCTGCCCGAGATGATCTTCTGTACTAGAAAAAGAACCGCTGCTCCAGGTGTATGAAGATAAAGCTGATTGGAATATCTTGCAGAGTGCCAGCCCCAGCCCACCGCCATGGTAAACTTAGAAAGAAGAAAGAAATGGCTGCACATTCAGAACTTCCGATTGCTTTTTATTTTGTTCACAAAGATAACACCAAAGACAAACAAACTGTGGTCACATAGACGCGTTTCACAAATACATCTTGTGCTTAATCATTACCATACGATTAAGCACGTGAAACGCGTCTACGTGACCACAGTTTGGTGTCTTTGGTGTTATCTTTGTGAACAAAATAAAAGGCAATTGGTAGTTCTGGATGTGCAGCCATTTCTTTTTTCTTTCTGATCTTCTTTACTGCTGTACTGCCCCACCACTATAATGGGTGGCCTCATTGGCCAACAGTGCCATAGGGGAGACAGGAAAGTAGGGAGCCAGGCTGGCAGCCATAAAAACTGCTAAAATGTTATATGCCTATATATCAGACCTAAAAAGGGGATGTTTATGCAGGTAAGATGGACAGTGCAACTGGATCTAAAAGAAGGTTTACCAGCAGCTTCAATCGGGGTGAGCACACATCCAGAAGAACTCAAGAAGTCAGTGGAAGACCTCCTATACCCTATCTTAAAGGGAGTGTAAAGACAGAAGTTTTTTTTATCTTAATGCACTATATACATTAAGATAAAAAACCTTCAGTGTACAGCAGCCTCCCCAGCACCCCCTAATATTTACCATGAGCCCCATCTCTCTCCTGTGATGTCCACGATTCTCTCAGCCATTCTTCGGATTGGCAGGGGCACAGCCGTGGCTCCATTGGCTCCCGCTTTCAATTAAAGTCAATTAGCCAATCAGGGAAGAGAGAGAGGACAGGCCGAAGGGCAGCTCAGTGTCTGAGTGGACACACAGAGCTGCAGCTCGGCCTGGCTGCCCCATAGTAAGCTGCTGGGCTATGGGGGCACCCGTCAGGAGGGAGGGGCCAGGAGCAGCAAAGAGGCACCCGAGAAGAGGAGAATCCGGGCTGCTCTGTGCAAAACCAACTGCACTGAGGAGGCAAGTATAACATGTTTTTTATTGAAAAAAAAAAAGAGACTCTACAATCACTTTAAGTCATATCACATTATAGTAAACAGACCCAGCCAATGTAGACTGTTACTATTTAATAAAGCCTACAACAATACATCTGCTTATCTGCCTGTATTTTCTGTTGTAGGTTGAAAGGCGTGGTATGTTTCATTTACAGTGATGTTCTGAAACTCTGCAGTGAAGGTAGAACAGGTATCTGGAGGGGAAAACGTATGGAATTATAGTTATGATGCCACACCTTTTTCTTCCATATCCTAGGCTTCTAGTGCTGCCATGGTAATATACAAAATGAAGGTACAGAGCGCAAAGGTAGGTCCTACTTATGACATATGCAAATGCAATAAAACCTTAATCACTGAAAGAACCAAGTGTGTTGTCCACCTCCTCCTTTATAGCAGTATGTCTACTTCTAAATTACAGGCGCTCCATAAGCAAATTAGCTATGTGAAAAGTAGTATGTAGTATTGAAATTATTTTCTGCATTTAAAACAGAACAGTAAAACTCTAGCAGCAGAATTACCTTGCAGCAATGAGATGAGAAGGTTGTAATGGAAGTGCCAATGGTAAAAGAGCAATAACCCAAAAAGACATTTCTCACACATAGAACTAAGAATCATTGCCCACTCACACATAGGAAAACCTTTCTTTATTGAAAAATGTTAAAGCTGTACTCTGGGGAAAATGTAAAGCTACCCTTGCATTGGTCTTCAACCCCCCTCACCCTCTCCTTTGCTTTGTATACCTTTAAAAAGCTGTTTTCTCCACCTTGGCCCTCATTTCCCCAGCGGCTGGCACTGTCCTCTTCCCTGTGACACTCCAGGTTGTGGGTGGGGCCCTCGGCATCCTCCCTTACAATGCAGGACTGCTGGTCCTGCATTGTGCATAAGGACGTCAGTGTGCAACCAATGTATGGAGTGTGTAAGAGAAAAGCTTTTGGGGACTGGTCATACAGAGAGGAGGAAGCCTGCAGAAGTGAGTAATAAGGCAAGTAAAACTGCATTTAAAGGTACCCTGGACAAACAGCAAGAATTTGACCCTTGCAGTGTAGGAGTAGGTAGTTTTGAATTATTCCCAGAGATCAAAATTGGAATAAAAGGACTGTATTAGACATAAAACATTCTGTACCTTTGTGGAGGTGGAACACTTGGAGACCAGGATCTCGTCCTTCCTATACTATCTACATGGAGGGATCCTGTCCGGGAACAGTGATTGGATGACATGACTTGCTCTGGAACAGATAATGTTGAACTCTGCATGTCACGTCCATTGTGCCGGTAATCTGAGCAATAACAGAATACAATCAGAATATGTGAAACAAATAAAAAAACTTCAGAAACCATCACTTGTCTTGTGTCCAACAGATTTGTGTAAATTTAAGTGGTATTTAATGGGCATTTTGAAGCCTTTACCAACCTTACCTCCCACCCCCCTTGAACCTATTCTGACAGTCTTCTCCACCCTAACAACTCTAACTGGTGAAGCCAGCACTACTCACCCAAGTCCCACATCCATGTACCATATCGCTACTGGTTCTGGGGCAGAGGACAGCTAATCCAGCTCTGTGATGGCACCCTGAGACCACCAGTCCCCTACCACCCCTCCCTCCTTGTGATTACATCAGTCCTTTTCCCTTTCGTGAAAGGACCCTGCTGGTGGCTATCCACCTTAAAAGGGACCCCAAGCAGACTATGTGCTGCAGCATCAAAAGCAAGTTAAAGTAGTGCTAAAGCCTTTTACTTAATGCATTCTGTGCATTAAGGTAAAAACCCTTCTGTGTCACAGACTCCCCCCTCACCCCCCTTATATTTACCTGAGCCCAATCGAGACGCAGCACTGTGGCTTTGTCCCTCCTCCCTGGGCAGATCAATAGCAGCGGGAACCATTGGCTCCCGCTCCTTTAAATCAACTCCAGTAATGAGGGAGTGGGGCCAAGTCGCGCTGTCTATGTCAATGGATGCAGCAGCGGGTCTCGGGAGCGAGCCCACACAAGTGCTCCCATGGGAATCAAATTCCTATTGGTGGCACCAGCAAGAGAGGAGGAGTCAGGAGCGCGAAGACCCAAGAAGAGGAGAATCAGGGCCGATCCGTGCAATTCTATTGCAAAGAGCAGGTAAGTACAGACATGTTTGTTATTTAAAAAAAAAAAAGAAATTCCTTTACAACCACTTTAACCCTTTCATGCCTAAGCCTATTTCTGACATTTGGTATTTACAAGATAAAAATCTGTATTTTTTGCTAGAAAATTATTATTAAATTGTGTTTTAAAAAAATAAATAAAATGTGATCACTTTTATTGCTGTCACAAGGAATGTACACATCCCTTGTGAAAGTATTAGGTGGTGACAGGGTTTAAAAGACCTCCAATCCCTCCTTTGCACAAGTATTCAGATCGCTAAAAACTGCAATTCTGAATACTGTATATTTTTTTAAATCCGGCAACATTGGCAGCCGAGTAAACAGGAAGTGACGTTGTGACATCACTTCCTTGTTTACATTCAGGAGACTGTAAAGAAACCATTTCTGGCTTTGTGCCAGTCTGTCTCTAGCCGCCGGAAGTGGTAGATCGTGAATCGGGTCTCCTGGTGGGACAGGAGGCCCGGTCAGAGCGGTGAGAGGGGGGATGTCCCCTCCCGCTCTTCCGGGATAACAATCGAGCGGCTTTTAGCCGCACCGGTTGTTATCCTTGGAAAGCCAATCGCCCGCTCTAAAAAACGCTACTGAGATGATGCCTGCAGCTGTGAGCATCATCCCGGTATAACCCCCGAAAGCCGAGGCCGCATATCTGCATATGCTCGGCGGGAAGGGGTTAAGCTAAAAAATAGACAATTAGATGTTTTTGTTTCAGCAATCACATAGAGGGGGGTGGGTGACTTTGATCCCAAAGTAGGGCTTCAAAGTGGACTTGAACTCAAAAAGTGAAGATCTGCTATGTTATAGGCAATATATGCACTACCCTAAAGTGATTGTAAAGTCTCATTAAAAAAATAAATAACAAACGTCCTACGTACCTGCTCTGTGCAGCTGGTTTTGCACAGAGCAGCCCAGACCCTCCCCTTCTCGGGTCCCTCTTCTGTTCTCCTGGCCCCTCCCTCCTGTTGAGTTCCCCCACAACAAGCAGCTTGCTATGGGGGCACCCGAGCTGAGTCACAGCTCCCTGTGTCCTTTCAGACACAGAGCCGTGGCCCAGCTCCACCCATTTGCCCTATTGATTGGCTGGTTGATTTTGATTGACAGCAGCAGGAGCCAATTACACCATGCTGCTGTCTCAGCAAATGAGGAGGGGAATCCCAGGCAGCTTAGACATCCCTGCAGCATCGCTTGATAAAGACGGGCTCAGGTAAGCATTAGGGAGGCTTCTGCACAAAGAAGTTTTTTTTTTACCATAATGCATAGACTGCATTAAGATAAAAAAAAACTTCTGCCTTTACAATCCCTTTAAAATATGCACCTTTTCATCTGGAATTTCTCTGGAGGGATAACAGTTCACTACACGGTATGTGAGGATGCCTAGACACTCCTGTGCTTGCAGCCTCATAGCTGTATATCTGCAGTGAGGAAATCTAAGGTACTGCTGCCTCAGACTGCCTGTCTCAAAAGATATGGAGTGAGATTTGGTGATTTCACTACTGTGCTACTCACTGTTATCCTTTCTGGAGTCTCTGACATGAAGAAACAAAACCTTGCTTCTACCAAATGTTTGCCTTCACACAGAGACACAGAGCAGAACCAGTCATGGTAAGTCAGTAATGGGAAAAGATCAACTGCAGGGAGACCACAGACAATACTGGTGACTAGTCCTTTGCCCTCTGCCTTTTTCCTGAGTTCGGTTCATCTCTAAAGGGAAATAATAATAGGTTTTGAAAATTTTATTGCTCCTGCATCCACCCCAGAAGCATATACTCTCCCTCACCATTCCATTCAATTGCTGGAAAAGAGTAAAGAAAGCCCCATGTAAGCTCCAAACCTTCAGAGCCTACCTAGGATATAGAGTCCTTCCTGGGCTTCAAGTGACAGTGTTTTGCCAATAACAGGGCATCATTGCTGTCACTTGAGAGTTGTGAAGTGGGATACATGTTCACCTGTACCCAAAACTGACATATGTCATGAGATCTGAACAGAGAGGGAACGCAATACAAAAGGGTACATGTATGCTGCTGGAGAAGATAGGGTGCTTAGTGAACCTTTATCGCGGAACCATTCATTTTAAACTTTAGAAGTTTATAAACTGATGTTTTCTATATTTTTTCATTTATATAAAATAAATAAATTCTTCACATATAAGCTGGGTGCTTCTGTGATAGCCTCTGGGAAGCCTCTCTAGACTAATGTGGATGTTCACTTTCTATTTTAATAAAATAGCTGTAAGAAAGAGCAATCAGAGAGTTGCATAGGACCACCTGCTTGCTGCAAATTTTCATATGCAGGATTTCATGTTTTCCTGATTATAATAAATTTATATGTGCCAAATTTAAATAAGGACTAAAAATCATAAATAAAACATAATAAAAACATATTGATTGCCTTCAGGAGCATGCTTTTGGAATCTTACCTGATACAACCCCAACGCCATCATCGCAGTCATAGTCAGACACTTCACTGTCACTTATTCTCTTGGATCCTGCAAAGAATTCTCATTGAAAAAGCAGCTCTTGAAATTGTATTTCCTTTATTATTAAATAAACTAAAGTTATTGGTAAAGAAAAGCAATTCAAAACTAAAAACTACAGCTGAAGGAGTATACTGCGGAGAGGGAAGAGCCTGAAAAGATTAGTAGGGTAGCAGTCCACACCTGTTATTGGAAATGGGGAAAAACAACCGAGCGGAGACACTAAATCACAGCAAATTTAAATCACGCTGTATGTACAATAATGGGTAATATTTGAATAGAAATAACACATAAGGATTATTAACTGCACACACTCAAACGAGTTATTGGAAAAATAAATCACTTTCATTTTAATGTTATTATCACTATATATCACTTTCAACTGGCATTGCTTGATGAGAAATGGTAGCCATACCTAAAGGCTTATTTTACAGTGCAGTGCACTGATGCTGTGCTAAATATCTTGTAATCAGAAATCATCTGTCTTACTGCTTTAAGAGTCTGTTCACCCCAAAGCCTTATTGCCTGAGTCATTTGCTGGCTTCTTAGAGCTGTTAGAGACTCAGGAAACTAGATATCTCCTATAGCTTCTGGCTTTCTTCCCACCCACCTTGGAATTAGTGCTGTTCTTGCCCACCTAACTGTGTTCCCACTCATCCTTGTTACATTCTGAGTAACATAAAATAAATTAAAAATTCAATATCACGAGTGGTACCCACATGTAATGGCCAGCAGGTTTGTAGAACACAAATCTCACCACTGACTCTTCCCCAACTTTATTAAGGCTACTAGCCCAGAACAAATGCAGTTCTGACTGTTCAGATCTGTATACTTGTTTTGGATTCATGACTAAAAAAAAATGACTCAGGAAAGATTTACTTTAACGTAGAACTATAAGCAAAACTTTAAAAAAATCTTTTTAGATAGAGTAAGGGAGGATTATAACCCATCAGATTTTTTTTCCGCTATCTGTGTCCCACTGTGGAGATTTCCCTTTACTTCCTGTCCCATAGACAAACAGGAAGTAAGAGGAAATCCATGCAAATCAGGGAATCCCTTGGGGAGCCCCAGCTCACCAGAACTGGTGTCGCTATTGGAAGACTTCACCTCTATTACTTTTCCGGGGACAAACCAAAATTTGGCCTTTTCTTTTATTTTCACTTTCAATGATAATGGTAAACAGGACAAATATAGAGCGGAATCTTCTAAACGGGGGCATAGACAGCAATAAAAACTGACAAGCGTTCTAATCCCTCTGCACTCTATCCAAAACTAAAAATTAAAGTTTTGCCTTTAGTTTTACTTTAACTCATCAGCATCTAGCAAACACTGATATATGACACTTGGTTAGACAGGCCTTTTAAATGTAAAGGTGAAGTGTGATTGATTCTTATGGATGACAGTACTTTTCACAAAATAACTGCTCAAATTAAAAAAATAAAAAAGTCTGCAACAATTGTTTTTGCATTTGCAATGCAACATTTTATTATTAAAAGATAACTTCAACAAAGTGACAATTAATTAAGGGATGGAGTCCACCATATTAATGCTTGCTCACTCACTGTGGAAAATGATATGTAATGCAACCTGTACAATGAATGAGGTTGTGTCCCCTGCTGCTTGCTGCTGTCAGTGGTCTATAGGTCTTTCTTAATGGACAAAATAGGGCTTCCTGGTGAGCCTAAGCACTACAGAGAATTCTGGTATATGATCCCTGACTCTGACCCAAGAAAATAGGATTTTTAAAAACAGCTTAACTGTAAAATCCTTTTCTTTGAAGTACATCACGGGACACATAGCCATAGTAGTTACTAAGTGGAATGTCCCATAGCAATGCCAACTGAGGGGAGACACAACAAAAGTAGGGCACTAAGAGACTAGAGGACTTATACTGCTGACTGTAGTACACTGCGCCCAAAGGCGATATCCTCATGACCTTTTACATCTACTTGATAGAATCTGGTAAATGTATGGACTGAAGACCAAGTTGTGGCCCCGCAGATTTGAGCCATGGGGACTTGGTGATTCACTGCCCAGGAAGTACTAACAGGCCTGGTGAAGTTCGCTTTAATATGAAAAGGTGGAATTTTCCTCTTTAAACCATAAGCTTGAACAATCACTAGACAAATCCATTTAGAAATAGTAGATTTCGATGCTGCCTGTCCTCTCTTAGGACCTTCTGGCAACACAAACAAAACATCTGTTTTACGAATCTGAGCAGTCACCTTCAAGTAGACCTTGACTGCTCTCACCACATCAAGATAATGTAGTGACCTTTCTTCCACAGCACGAGGTTCTGGAAAAAACAAAGGCAGAACAATATCCTGGTTTAAATGAAAACCTGACACTACCTTCGGTAGGAAATTAGGATGAGGACGTAATACAACCTTATCCTTATGAATAATCAAATATGGCTCTTTACAAGAAAGAAAAACCAACTCTGATACTCTTCTCTTCGGCTGTTTCCGTAACGCCGACAGGACTAAATTCAATTCCCAAGGGTTCAGGGGTGACCTAACTGGAGGATTAATCCGCGTCACCCACTGAATAAAGCTACGAACCAGAGAGTGTGAAGCAAGTGGTTGTTGAAAAAATACAAATAAGACCGACACCTGGCCTTTGATAGTACTTAAGGCCAGCTTCATTTCTAATCCCATCTGTAGAAATTCAAGGATCCTACCTATGACATATTTTCTGGGGTGCCAACCCCTGGATTCACACCAGAAGACATATGCCTTTGAGACTCTATAATATATGACTCTGGAGGCCGGCTTTCGTAGCATTAACCAAAGTAGAAACTACTGAACCTGACAGCCAACGGTCTTTCAGAATGTGGGTCTCAATAGCCAAACCAGTAAATTTTGCATTTGTAAGTTAGGATGGAATACCGGACCTTGCGAGAGAAGGCCTGGCTGTGGTGGAAGGGTTCATGGGTCCCCTACCCCATCTTTACGATCATGGCATACCAAGATCTCCTGGGCCACAAGAATCACTTCCTTCCCTTCCTGCTTAATCCTGCAAAGAAGGCGCGGAAGCAGCAGAACAGGAGGGAACGCATAGATCAGTGAAAACTGATCCCACGGAAAAACCAAGGCATCTGTTTTGCATGCCAGCGGATCCTTTGTCCTTTACAAAAAGTTGTTGATCTTTTTGTTGAATCTGGACAAAAACAGATCCATGTCCGGAATTCCACATCTTTGACATATTGATAGAAAGATGTCGGGGTGAAGAGACCATTCTCCCAGGAACAACTGTTGGCGACTCAAGTAGTCTGCCTGCCAATTCTCTATTACTAGAATGAAGACTGCCGATAGGCAAGGAATGTTGTCTTCTGCCCAAGATAGGATATGATTCATCTCTATCTGGGATGCATGACTTCTCATGCCCCCTTGGTGATTGATATAGGCCACTACTGTGGCATTGCCGAATTGGATCCAGACAGGATAATTACGTAATCTGAGCGTCCAGGCTTTCAGGGCCAGACAAGCTGCCCGAAATCTCTAGAATATTGATGGACAAGGTTATTTCTGATTTGGACCATCTTCCCTGGACAGACACTTCTTCGAGAACTGCTCCCCAGCCCAGAAGGCTGGCATCTTTTGTTACCACTTTCCAGGTAACTGGTAGAAAGGATTTTCCTTTTTGGAGATTCTTGGTTATCAACCACCAACTGAGGCTTTTTGACACACTTATGGGGATAAACGCACTGGAAAGTCTAGAGTTTGGACCTTCTTGTTCCAAGTTGACAGGATACTGTTTTGCAGCAGTCTCATATGAAACTGAGCATAAGGAATGGCCTTGAATTAAGCCACCATCTTTCCCAACAATCTCATGCAAAGTCGAATAGAAGGACTCATCTTTGCTTTGACCACCTGAATCAGTTCCCTTATAGAACTGATATTTGTCTGGGGCAAAAACACCCTCTTCCAAACTGTATCTCTCAAGTACTCCAATCTCCTTGATGCTTTTAAGGAGGATTTCTCTAAGGCCGCGTACACACGCGGGGACTGTTCGCCCAACTTTGTCCGCTGAACAGTGTTTCGGCAAACAGTCCGCTCGTGTGTGGGCTTTCAGCGGACAGTTTCAGCGAACAGTCCGCTGAACAAGGTTTTTCGGAATTTCCGAAAAACTGTCCGCTGAAACCTTGTTTCAGCGAACAGTTCCCTCGTGTGTAGGCTTGTTCGACAAACTAAGTTCCGCGCATGCTCAGAAAGGCTTTACACGCCGAAAGTTATAATGCAGTGTATAGGACGTCGTATTTTTCGTCCCGTCGTACGTGCCGTTCACGTCATCGCGCACGGTTTCAGCAAACTGTTCGTTCGTCGTGTGTGGCCATGTCCGTCCATGCTAATTTTGAGCGGACTGTTTGCTGAAACTGTTTGACGGACAAAGTTGGGCGAACAGTCCCCGCGTGTGTACGCGGCCTTAGTTGAGAATCCAACCTAGGTATTCCAGGTAGCCTACTGTGGTGACCAAACTTTGGTTTAAGCAGGCTACCGACTGATCTATCAAGAGTAGATCGTCTAAGTAAGCTAAAATCGTTATACCCTGAGACCTTGATCGGGCTAAAGGGGAGCCAGGACCTTTGTAAACACTCGAGGTATAGTAGCTAGAGTGAAAAGGCAGAGCTACAAAATGAAAATGAAGATTTTCTATCTCGAAGCGTAGATATTTCTGGTGAGTGGGAAAAATAGGTACATAGAGATAAGCATCCTTGATGGCGGTTGACGCTAGAGGTTCTCCACCTTATAGAATGGAGACCACTGATTGGATTGACTCTAAGCGAAAAGAGTGTATATTCAAAAACTGGTTTAGATCTTTGAGATCTAAAATGGATCTGACATCCCCGTTTGATTTTGGTACTGTGAAAAGGTTTGAATAAAACCCTAACCTTCCCTCTTCCATGGAGACCACCGATATCACCTTTTGAGACGAGAGATGATCCAAAGCCAGAAAGAGAGACTTCTTTTTTTCTGGATCTCTGAGAACGTTTGATCTGAGAAAACGAGGAGACGGGAACTCTCGGAACTCTAGTTTGTAATCTAGAGATATTGAGGAAGCCACCCATTTGTCTCGACACTGTTCCTGCCAGACCCTTGAGAACTGCAGATGTCTTCCCCCCACTCGAGCGAGCGGGGGCGCCCCTTCATAAGGAGGTTTTAGTATTTTGTTTTGTGGGTTTCCTCCCCCAGGGCCTCTTTTGACCCTGGGGTTGACCCTGAGGTTTACATCTTGAACTTGATGGTGGAGGCCGTCGTGCCTGCCTGGAGGCTGATGCTCCTGGCACTGGAGAAGTAGCTTGTTTGAAAGAAAAACGCGTAAACTTCTTCTTAACTGGTAAAAGGGAACTTTTTTCGCTTTGGATGTATTTATCCAGATCGTCCCCAAACAACCGTTCACCGTGAAATGGAAAACTAGCCAAGAGCTTTTTGCATGGCACTTCGGCTGACCAATTTTTCAACCATAGAATTCTACGCACATGCACCAGCCCGAGCATAAGCCTTGAGGCCTGGAGAATAGACTCTCTCATAGAGTCTACTGTAAAACATAACACCTCTGATATCCCAGCCAAATTTTGTGCCTGCTGATCAGGAATAATCTTGAGCACTTGTCTTTTAAGGACTGACATACACCGATCGCTGCCAGAGCAGGCTGAACCACTGAACCTACCAGAAAAATATTGTTTTTAAATAGGAATTCGAAATTCTTATCTGTTGGATCCTTCAGCATTTTAGCATTGTCTACCGGACAGGTCAAGTTTTTATTCACACGGGATATAGCAGCTTCAACTGCTGGAATCCCCCGTTTCTTATTAAACACTTCCTCCATAGGGATAAAGTGTTGAAAACTTTTTTGGAGGAAAAAAAACTGTTTATCTGGGTGCTCCCACTCAGAATACATAAGCTTTTTTAGTAATGAATGGATAGGAAATGCATGAATAGCTTGGGGAGGCTTTAGCGAACCCAAACAAGAAGTGGGCTCATCAACTGACTCCATTACTAGCAGCAAAATTGTGGAGCACACCAATTCAGTGAGAGAATTGTACCAACAACCTCTCTTGTGAACCTGATCCTTTCATATTAGACTCTTCAAAAGAGGAGTCATCAGACTCTTCCTGGTCCACTAAGAGAAATTGGTCATCTCTCGCCTCCTGTTCCTCATTTTGAGGGTCCTGGGTAATGGAAGGGGACCTCTAATGCTTAGTCCCACTCTGGGATGCGATTAACGTATCAATCTTTTGTTGAAAGCCTAAAATGGTTGGGGGAAAAAACCTCTTCAGTAATATATACAGAGGCTGCAGTGTTAAGAGCAGCTGCAACACCCGACATCCCTGATGGCTCACTCTGACCAGCCATATCACTCTCAGGGGAGGATGCCATCTTTTTTTGAGATGGTTCTAGGCTTCCTTGTAGCTGTAGAAGTCTTTCTATAGCCCTTTTTTGTGGTGTTTTTACCCCCCCTCTGACCATAGCCCGATGCACAAAGCAGAGGTACTACCAGAAGGAATGCATCCACTGCTTGAGCAATAGTGCAGTCCTGTTGCTGCTATTAATGCTTAGCCTGATGCAATAGTAAATGTGTCAAAAGGAATGCCTGTCACCAAACCTCTTGCATGCCCCTCTTTGCTCTTGTGTCCCTCGGTCAGCTTGCAGCACCAATAATGGTGCTTTCAAAAAGCACATTCCCCCGACATTGGAGGACGCCAACACCTGGCTAAGCCCCGCCCCCCTTGTCGCCTTCGGCCCCCTCTTTTTAAAAAAAGAAAAAGAGTTTTCCCGTGTGAGCGCCAGCCTCTGATCCTACGGGATAATTCTGTGAGAGGAAAGAATGGTGTTTTCTCCTGACACTCTTCCTCGTGAAGAGGGGGAGAGTACAGCCCAGGTGGAGGGGTGTCTGGTGAAGAGGAAGACCCCCCAAAAACTTATCGGAGGTCTGCTGCTGGCTGGAGAAAAAAAGAAGCCTGCTGCTCCGGACACAGCATGATCTCTCGAGGAAGCATGAAAAGGTATTTGCTCCATACAGCCACCAGTGGTGACACTTAAGCATGACAACATTTACTAATTAAAGGAGACATTTCATAAGAAAAATTCAAAAATTTCTTAGAAAACTCCACTTACCTTTCCTGCCGCAGGGTTTTCTGTGGTAAAAACCAACAGACCTTCAGGAGCCGGGGACCCTCAGGGAACCCACAATCCTGGACCTGCAATAGCATCCCACCAGTAAAACTTTATGGCCTTAATACCAAAAGTACTGGATCCCGGGATCCAGCTCTCTAAAAAGAGAAGCGATCACAGGCAAAACCGCGTTTCTTCAGACACGAGGCCCGAGTAGCATTCAATTCGTCCTAAAAGACAGTTTGAATGGATCTGGCTGCATAGCCAACCCCAGCAAGGATTGCTCCAGTGGAGCTCACCACAGCACATCTTCACCCATGACCAACACCTTAGACACCGGCGAAAAAACTGAGGTAATCCCAGCAGTGGGAGGGGTTATATAGGGAGTGGACGTCTTGTCTTAGTTTGTGCCAGTGTCCATCACCTGAAGGTGGCCTATAACCCACATAGTAACTACTATGGCTCTGTGTCCCGTGATGTACGATAAGAAACTCACCTCCTGCTGTTTCTGATGCCCTACTTCACAAGCCTGTGTCTGTTACAACATGAGTGTCTGGCCAATCTATCTTTTAAGAACATATTGTGCCTGTCACTTGCAGATGTCAGTTCTTTTTCTAAAATGCTGCTTATTCCCATGACTATTGACCTTTACATTCGATTGATCTGACATCTATTTGAACTACAAATGCTCCAACTCAGAAGTTGACTGTCAGCTGTCTCTAACTTTGGCCCCAAAATGTAACTGTACCCAATATGTGGCTTGCTGTCTGTCTCTGTTACATCTTACTATTTTACTACTGTGTCTGTCTAACTCCGGGGTCAGCAACCTGTCGATTGTGGGCTACCTTGGGCATAACGAGAAGAGACCATTACGTCATTAATAAACTCTATACAAGCCCTTGTACATCTTTCTGTTTTATGTAATCTATGGTGATGTATGCACCAATGTTTTATTATGTATTAATAAACTTTATACTTTTTTAGCCAATTCAAATACTTTAGAGTTTACCTTTAAAGTCCCACTGTACCAGGGGGTACTTCCTTCGTCTGTCAACTGCAGGTAGGTGACAAGTAGACCAGGAATGGGTCTGCGCTGCAGACCCTGCTACTGCTAGCGCCGGTCCTTTTCTTTCCACACCCAGCCTCCTCCGCCACGCCTTTGGTTCCTCTCTCACCCTCCCCTCCAGCGATGTGAACAGTGGAGAGCGAGAGGCAGAAAACCACAGGGTGGAGGGCGGGGGAGGAGCTGGCAAAGTTAACTTTTGAAGTTAACCTGCAGGTGATTGGTTGCTATTAAAAGTCACTCTACCAGCTCCTACTCCCGTCCCCTGTACAGAACTGTGCTGCTTCTCTGTCTCCTGTGTGCACAGGTAGGATGCAATGGGAGGGAAAGGGGGGGGGGGGAAGAGGACACTATTGTGTGTGTGTGGGGGGGTGATGTGAAGGGGGCAGTGGACAGTGCTATGAGCAGGGCCACCTCATAGCGGTGTCCTCTACCACCCTTCACATTATCCACTCAATCCCTGCACTCTGAGCTCTGCAACGCACTCTTGATCCCTGCACTCTGAGCACAATGCACTCCTGATCCCTGCATTCTGAGCGCAATGCACTCCTGATCCCTAATCTCTGAGTGCAACTTGCTCCTGATCCCTGAATTCTGAGCGCAACACGCTCTTGATCCCTTCCCTCTGAGCACAACACAAACCTGATCCCTGCACTCACTTGTAATACTTTTTTTTGTGTCCACTGCATTTGGGATCTATTTTGGGGTTAACAATGTATCATCACCCTCAGTAGATCACAAAGGCAGTGCGTTTTGAACACTATGCAGGAAACACACATGGAACAGGCCTTTCTGGCATCTCGTTCTGGTGTAAAACGGGCCTAACAACAGGACATTGTGCACCATGATCTTTGACTTCATCATTGTTGTTCAAGTAGATTTCCATCTCTCTAAGTTTGCCTACTTGTGTTCACCTCTGGATAGTCCTAAATTATGCCTGACCCCCTATATTAGCATATTCACTGGTCATACTGACCTTAATCTGTTAATCCCCTTGGCCCTATTTGTGGACTACTGTATTGTTTAGATTTGATACTATGGCACATAAAAGCTGGGAGCACCTGAGAATGGATCAAGCGCATTAAGCTACCCCAGAAGGCTGATTATAAAAGTAAAAAAACAGCCTCGTTCATTGATTAGGAATGACTTACTAAGTGGTTAGAACTTCCACCCGCCAGCACTTGGGGTTGTCGTTTTGAATCCCAACCAGCAATACCTGCTTGGAGTTTGTTCTCCCTATGGCTGTGTGGGTTTCCTACAGGTACTCCGGTTTCCTCTCACATTCCAAAGACATGATGGAAGTTAATTGGCTCCTGTCTAAATTGGCCCTAATGTGTGTATGTATGAATGTAAGTTTGGGACTTTCGATTGTAAGCTCCTTGAGGGCAGAGTCTGATGTGAATGTATAATAAATATGTAAAGCGCTCTCTAAATTGACGGAGTTATATAAGTACCTGTAATAAATAAATGACTTGACACTCACATAAGGGATAGTTATGACTCAGCAGTTCCAATACTTTCCACTAACTATAGAAATAATTTTGCGTTTTCCATTACTTGCTACAGTTTTGTGACTGAAGTAGTAGAAAAATTATTGGTGCTAACTGAGTGAACATTGTCTAGGGAAAGATAGTGTTCTGTTTATATTGGACAATGAAATATATGGCACTAATTGATAGGCCTAGACTGGGTATACAACTAGGACAAAGGTGTTGGGCTTTACACAATAGTCCACTAAGATGTTCCAGGGTATCACACCATAATCAGTGTCTCTTTCCATCTATTACGGTACATTGGGCACTACACAGGAATACAACTTCATGTCCAATTTATACAATAAGTTTCAACATGAAGCTTCTCCAGAAACATCTATGGAGGCTACTTGGTGATACACACGGTGCATATTTTATGCAATATTGAATTCTAGTGTAGGACCTCAATGCCAAGTGTCATTTTTTGCAGGACCTTTACCTAATAGACCATGCAAATAAAACCAACAAGATGAAAAATACTTAAGAGCACTCATTAACATGCTGGACTTCACCCAATATTGACTGATCACTGTTGATCAATTTTGTGAATAACAAGGCAGGTATTTTGGAAGCATCTCATCCTACAAAAAGGTGTTGGGATGTCATTGCCTTGTGATGTCACCGACTCCCATAATCAGTGGGATTTTTGTTTCAAATGCTTGGCTGCCAAATCCCAGTCCACCCAGGAAAGAAAATGATTTCTATTTTTAGTGGGTACCAGTGGATTAAACCAGCTAATGGTTTCATGTCCTGTGGATACTTTTAGCTGGCAAATGTGCTAAGACTACTATGATGCAAAGCATGGAAGTTTCCCTCCTTACGTTGTAGTAGTTATTTGTACACAAATGGTTTCTCCACTGTTTAAAGCCATATCCCTTTCATAAGTGAGGCAAGGGATATGATCTTGCCACCAAAGTCCATCTGCAGCATTTTCTCCAGGAAATGTAAGAATTTCAGCTCCTTTGATTCATTAATAGAACTGATAAGGAAAAAGTATCTTTATGTTAACATGTGAGTAAAGGTCTGCTTTAATTTTTTCATAAATCATAGTGACTCCATAACGTATATATTTTAGACTTAAATTAATCTAACCTGCAAATGTACCTCCTATAAATGAATATGGATGAGTATACGTTTGGCTTGTTGATCTGTCTATTATAATAAATTATAAAATAAAATAATGTTACAGAAAAACATTTAACATAGCATTTTGGTTTGAAGCAAGCAAGGGAATCTATCGGGAGGAAGGAAGCCTGACAGTAAATAGAACATATGGAGATCAGTTAGTATAGCCATTGGTTGGCTGTGGCTATACCATACTGAACATATGTAGACATGCATCATGACTCTCTAGCATGCTGGTGTTACCTGAATTATATGAAAATGGGCCTTTATCTGGAAAAAAAATATTAATATGAACGGATGTCAGGTGAAGAAACTTATGATATAAAGTATGTAGCAGGGAGATAACATTAAACTTATCATCTATATGTGACAGAAACACTTTTAAATTATAAAAATGGAAACTCTGATTTTGAAATGTAGGAGTTTACCAGATACGGTAAGTTAATTAGATTTGCAATAATTAATTGGAACGCCCCTGCTACATAGAATTTCAGGAAATAAAAAAATAAAACAGAAATGACAGTATAGAAAGTTCACAATTAAAAAAACATAGACTGAAAAACTTCATGATGCTCTGGCCATGCACTGACCTTCCTACATAGAAAATGTGCAATAAGCATTTGCTTATGTTGTAAATACATAGCAAAGCCAGTGCAGCACCATCTGTTGTTTATGTCAAACAATTATGATCGTGTAGACAAAGATACAGTGTTAATACAGTTAGTACTGAGAGTCTGAGGATAAGCACATACTGGAAGTTCAATGCTAAGTCCATCCAAAAATGACATATAGGGGTAGATACCGGTGAAATTACCCACTGTCTTCATATATCATGCAGGACCCTCAAAAGAGTTTCCTCTTAATATGAATAAGAAGGTATCTGGCTCTTGCTGCTAGATTTTGTTTATTAATCTGTCCAACTTTATAGAATGTGCAAAAGCAGGAGCAAGACACCCTAACTTTGGTTGAAGGAAGGGGAGGAACTGAGGTATGGAAGACTACCACAGGAACCTCCAAGGAGATCAAAGCATTTCAACCAACCAGAATCAGTTTTGGCAGACTTAGCTCTTTGGTGACTCACACTATGATCTGTATCTGGTGGAGGCAATTTGCATTAATGATCATATTTAAGGACTGTTCCATAACGAGAACATGTCTTCTATTGTTTTTCTGTCATCACCTGATGACTGTAGGCACCCACTTATCTTCTGAGCATGTGTTGCAGCTCTATGGAGTACCGAGGCAGTTGCACAAGGAAAAACATTAGGTAAGGCAAATATAATTTACATGATTTGCCCAAATCTTTGTGGAGACAAAAATAATGTGTTTTCAAAGCTGGATTCCTCTGCAGCCAACATAGACCATAGACAAAGCAGCAGGGTTGCCAGAGGTGGAAACAGTAGCCCACCCATTATGTTGCAGTCAGTATAAAACATGACCATGGTAAAAGATTCTAGACAACCCCCTTGCTTGCCAGTGTTATCGGGATGGCTCCTTATTGTTGCTTTCTCTGCAACGCCCCTGGGTTTTTGCTGGTGGAGTTGTACACCTCAAACCAAAGGTTTGTGTTACCCTTCAAGTCATTAGTTCTAGGTCTAATGATGCAAAGTGGGGAAACCATTTTATCCCTTCCACCTCACAACCTCAAGGTGTACTAAATAATCTTGCTAATATGATACTAAGTTTAGGAGGGGAAAAGCACAAGACAGGTTACCTAGAGGGAAGAAGGTAAGGGACATAGGTCAAGGACTTCAACATAAAATATCTATTTTGCAGTGCTCAATTGACAGGTGAACCATGCTCCTATGTGCAAATTAATTTTCTTTGTGCTCTCCCTGCCAGGGTAGTACAGTTATGACCCGTGCTAAGCAAACATGGCCACATTTTGGTTCCAGAGTACTGATATCATTGGTAGTAGAGCTGAATGTACCAGAGTCACTCATGCACAGGACCTTCTCTGAAGCATAATACCTGTTGGGATTTTTTTTTGCGCCCTCCTAGACAGATGCTTGAAAAGATAGCACAAACACCAGATGGTGTGTACTCCAATCCTTATCGTTATTTTTTTTTTATATGACAGGTTCTCTTTCAGGTAAAAAGTGTCCTTACTGTTAAGCCAGGCAGATAACATAGTGTGAGGAACCTATGGATGAAAGTCAGTAAGTGTGCAAATATATGAGAGTTATTTAATAAAGTCATTTTTAATCCGGCCCATAGAATTTGGTTTCTGTTAAGGACACAGACCAAATCAGTTTCAGGTGAACAAACGGTGACTGGGACAGACAGAAAAAAAACGACTCCTTTACTAAATCACCCCTATAATGTGTAGACACGTGGTCCATGCAATACAGAAAACTTGTATTTCACAGCATACAACAGCAAAGCACTGAATGCCAGAATCAAACAGTGCTAAAAACTTAAATAATGTAATTATGGAATGTATGCTGGAAATTAAAACACTTTAAAAAAAAGATGAAAGAATTATAAAACCCAACTTCTACACTGTATGGTATTGAGTTAGTATATGACCTAAATGGACTGTGTTACAGCATAGAATATCTTTGGGCTCTTTACACTTGTATGCTTCTGGAAGAAGCATACGTTTTCCACTGAGATCAATAGAAATGCATCAAAACACACTTTACCATGTGTTACCACACATTGCAATGCACTTTATAATGGAATATCAATGAGCGTCATAACATGTCACATCTGGACAAAAATGGACAAGTATGAATGGGCCCCGATGGTTAGGTAGGTTCACCTTACCATCCAGCACCTACTGTACATGCCTGGGTGACAGCCATCGCTCTCTCCACACTCAGCTAAGCCCTATGGCTGACATCAGCAGGTGACGTCTGTTCATTTTATAAACCCACCAATTTTCACTGCAGTGCTACAGGAGTATGACAGCTCCATTCATCAAAAAGATGAAAAGACTATCAAACATACATTGACACACATGTAAGAACTGGAAAATGAGCCGTGTCTATTTGACTCTCTCAGATGCCCCCAGATGACCATATGAACAGGCCCTAACTCATTACACACATAGAAAAGTGCTGGTAACTGAAGGCTAAAATAAAGTACACAAAGTCTTTGCATTTTGCAGTTATTTTAGTAGTATTTATAATATATAATATAATATATATATAAATTTTATTTTTTGTGTGTACTAATGGGAGTTTTCTCTTATTTATCTGGAGTCAGAATGCATATCTAATAGCATCCCTGTGGGGCTACCAACGTTTTTTCTTAAAGTGTTACTAAACCCATGACCGTGCATTCACTATATCTGGTCTCCCACAGTACAAAGAACATGGAAATGCAATTTTAGTAAATATAGTATAAACTGCCAAATACCTTTTCTCACCAGCAGTATACAGCAGTCTTGTGACTTCTACCAGTCTGCAGCCAAGCACTGGTTAAAGCTTGTAGGAGGAATATTCATTCTCCTCTGACTGTCTTATGAGCCTGCATGACCCCTGACCCTCTGTCTTGACAGTGCTGATTGACCCTTTGCTGATCACATGCGCCTTTCCAAAAAAACTCTCTAGCAATACACACCAAACTGAGCATGTGCAGAGTGCCTCCTAGGGCTCTGCAATATCGTGAGATGGATTTGGGATAGTGGAAGGAGGGGAGGCTAAGACAGGAATAAACAGCCTTTTTTACACAATGCAGAGAATTAACCCCTGAGGTTCCACAGTAAGAATAACAAGCATGCTTTACTGTATATACAGACTGATTTTACTGTTGTGGGTTTAGTAACACTTTAAATTAAGTTTTTTTTTGGGGGGGGGGGGGATTTTTAATAATTATCCAAAATAAATTTGTATAATGTACAAAACATGCCATGGAGAAGATTTACTAAAACTGGTGAACACAGAATCTGATGCGGCTGTTCATAGTAACCAATCAGCTTCCAGGTTTTATTGTCAATGCCCAATCGAACTGAAGTTTTTTTTTTCAAAAACTTTATTTTGCATAACATACAAAATCACAGTTAAGTGAAAACATCATGTATGAAGGCACAATTTACTTCACAGAGATCCGGTCTGCAGGACCAGCCAGAGTCTCAAGACCCAACCTGTAATCCAGTACTTCTGCTTTTGTTCATTTAAAAAAAAAAATTAACTATATAACGTGGGAAAAGATATATAGAGTATATTACTCTAAAACCCCCTTGTATATATCATGTGTTAAGCCTGCACCCTCACACTCAGACGAGGACTATCAACATGAAACAAGAAAAAACCAACGTCCCCGCACCTTTTCACCCTCACTGATCCACATCATCCCCCAATGTCTCCTTTGAGTCAATCCACCTAAACCAGACCTTCCTAAACTTCTTGGGAGCTCCCCTGGCCTTGTACGTCATACCGTAGAGAAGAACGTCCGCATTCACAACTTTCAACCACATCCTTAACGCTAGCTGTTCCCCATAGATCCACCTCCTAGCTATGCCTTTCCGTACTCCAAAATATAGAACCCTAAGGAACAGCTTGGTGTACATTCAACTCCTCTTGGTCAAAATTTCCCAGGAGGCATCTCAAGGGGGAATATATATTAGGGAGATTAAATTTATCCGCTATAAATTCAGTCACCATAGACTACAGATGTTGCACCTTGGCACATTCCCACACCATGTGAATAAACATTTCTTCCACCCCCAGACATTTGTGACAAACAGCAGTCTTTTTTATGCATACAAAACAATCTGACCGGTGTATAATACATCTGACGGAGATACCTAAGCTGAATCATCTTATCCATTGAAGAAAGGACAGAGGTGAGGTAAGTATCCAGGACCTCCTGCCATAACTCCTCTGACAACTCCAGTACAAAGGCCCCATTACCATATAATATCTGGAAATTCGTTTGGTTGGGTCAGGGTCCAAAAGGACCTTTTCCATAGAAGTATTTTGAATCCAAAACCACCCTACTACCAAACTGCACTGCTGCTGCATGATGTAACTGAGCATATCTAAAATGCCAAGTCCTGGGTATCCAAAACCGTTCCCTCAGTTGAGCAAAGCTGCACAGCGTTCCTTCCTGGTATATGTGCTGGAGATACTTAGCCCATACATATCCATCCTCCAGTTTAAAGAAGTCCGTCAACTCTTTATTATAACATAGAGGACTATTAGGTGACATCCATAGGGGGCATCCCTCACCTGTTGGGCACAAAGATGAAATATCTAGATTCTGTGTGCACAGTTTTAATAAATCTCCCCCAATATGCAGATGATTTGTATTGCATTGCATACTACAAATTCCTTAATCCTAGTTAGTTCAAAGTAAAACTGAAACAAACATGGGAATTTTAATATTGATCTGTGTTTATATTACACAGTAATAGGCTGTTTTCACAACCTACGTACATGCATTGGACACGTGTTGTGCATATGTTTGGGGGGTACTTTCATTTATTTTTAATGGGTACCCAATACATCCAGGTAGCAATTATCACACCTGACCCTTTAATGTACCACAATGCACAACCGTGAAAACTCATGCACTGTGATACATTGGGAAGAAATAGTCAGGGGTGTTTTTTGATGTGTTAATGTTCATTGAGGACCCAATAAAAATGAATGGGTGTAGCTACTACAACAGTGTTGATTCTTCAAGAATTGCATCTGATTTCATTCCACAAAATGCAGGGCAAGTTCACTGGCACCTGACCAAACAGATTGTGTCTGTCTAAGAATATAAGCTCTTTTGACAAGAGAGTGATGTGACTGGGTCAGTTTACTTTATACAGTCCGTCCTGCACAATGGGTCATTGCTATAAAATACAGGAAATAGCAATATACAGTAACCACTGTAAACCACACAAAAAATGATGTAGTGTCATACCTTCTAATTCCCTTTACTGTATATAGCAGCCATCACTAAACAGTGAACTGTGGGCTAGATGTGGACCGTCACTATTCCATCCGGGACGCCGCGTTCTGCCATTTAGGAGCCGGTTCTTCACTTCAGCCACTGCTGCCGCCGCTGTTATCCCACCAGAGCGGAGAGAAAGAAGTAGCCACGGGACAATGATAGGCAGAGAACAGGAGACAAAGCAGCTTTGGATGGATGGCGGAAGCTGCCAGTGTTAACTTTTCAAATGTCCCAGCAGGTGATTGGTTGTTAGGATGAAGAGCGGTCATAGCGACCCATCACCTGCTGGGACAGTTAACTCCAGCAGCTCCTGTCCTCCATCCAAAGCTGCTATGTCTCCTGCTGTCTAGAGCTGTCCTGCCTCCTGCTCTCTGCTCTGTGTACCCGAATAAGGTATAAGTGAAGGGACAGAACTGAGGGGGCTACAATGTGAATGGGCAAACAAAATTTGTGGAGGACTGCAATGTGAATAGGGGGCAAAGCTATGGGGGCAAAGCTGAGGAATACTGCACTGTGAATGGGAGGAGCAGAGCTGAGGGGGGCTGCAATGTGAAAGAGTGGAGCAAAGCTGAGGGTGGCAGCAATGTGAATGGGGGGGGGGGTTGCACTGTGAATGGGGGGAGCAGAGCTTAGGGGCTGCAATGTGAATGGGGGGGGGGGGAATAGAGCTGAGGGGGCTGCAATGTGATAGGGGGGACATAGCTGAGGGGGACTGAATTCTGAATGGGGGGAGCAGAGCTGAGGGGGCTGCAGCGTGAATGGGGGGGCAGGTCTTGGGGGGTGTAATGTGAATGGGGGGCAGAGCTGAGGGGGCTGCAATGTGAATAGGGGGCAAGGTTTAGGGGGGCTGTAATAAGAATGGGACAGAGCTGAGGGAGTAGAGCTAAGGGAGGATGCAACGTGAATGGGGGGCACAGCTTAGAGGTGCTGCAATGTGAATGGGGGGCAGAGTTAAGGATATATTGGGGGTAGAGAACATCTCTTTTGTGGGGATGTGAAGGTGGGGGCAGTGGACCCTACTGGGGGGGTCAGTGTGAAGGGTTGACAAGGGACACTACTGTGGGGGGGGGGAGGTGATGTAACGGGGGGGCAGAGGACACCACAGTCAAGGTAAAACTGTGATGTAAAGGGGGACTGAGGAAACTGAAAACAAGGTTGTTATTTAAGAGGAGGGGGCTGTGATGTGAATGATCTGAGTCATCACATAAACAGGCAATTGATTTGGACCTCGGATGGAAGAAAATTTTACAGATCGGGCTCCCTGAATTTTAATTCAATACCCCTGGTATATAGGATGCCTTTTAGAAAGTCACATGACTAGAAAACACCAACTATAAAAAATTGCTACAATACCAAGGGCATATACAGAATGTTCTATTTACTTCACTCCTAATTCAATTATGTGAAAATATAAAAGAAAAACATGACCAATCTGATGGTGAAAGATGAATTATAGAAGTAGGCTTATTTAACAAAGCAGTGCAAAAATTACATGAGAAGTGAAGTTTCTCATAGCAACAACATTCCAGTTTACCATGGTCAGATCACCTAAAGGTTCACGCTGATAGGGATTGGGTTACTGAATTTAGCACATCAATATCTGCTTTAGTGAAGAACCTTTTAAATACTTACCACACTACATGACTGTGGCCTCATAAATAACAATAAAGGATAAAAAATAACCACAGTAACCGGGGACCTGTTTTACTTCCAACACGCATTTGAAATCCAATAACTGGAATCTGGTTACCAGGAACACTTCTAATTTCTCGTTCATTCAATG
Organism: Lithobates pipiens; assembly: GCF_037356315.1. Lineage (NCBI taxonomy): Eukaryota > Metazoa > Chordata > Amphibia > Anura > Ranidae > Lithobates > Lithobates pipiens. The sequence continues at coordinate 512,333,206 of NW_027507764.1, read as the reverse complement.
GGTCGAGCTCTGATTTGCATACACTATTGTAATTTAAAAACTTACTTTGCAATCTTCTGGTCGGGCTTTCCCCATGCATCTGCCTCCGCTGCATAAAGGGAGATGGGTGGGGTAGTGGTAATGACGACACATCATGCGTCTGTAGCTTGTACCAATGTGGCTCATCATCTAAAAGTGCAGTTTCTAATTCTATTAGAATCTGTGGGAAAGAAAAACACAGTTAATGCACACACAGGCATGTGAGATCAGCCAGCAGTTTCCCTCTATGGTTGTTTAGCTTTAAGTCCAAACTTGAACATGCTGGAACAGTGAGGTTGGGGTTGATTTACTAAAGGCAAATGGATTGTACACTTTGCAAAGTGCAGTTGCTCCCTAGCTTGATAAATGAGGCAAGGCTTCACTTTGCAAAGAGTACCGAATCACGTTCAAGGAAGATAAAAGAAAACAGCATTTTTGCTTGCACATGATTGGATGATGGAAGTCAGCAGAATATCTGCTCATTTACTAAGCTCTGGAGCAATTGCACATGCAGAGTGCAACTGCACTTTGCAACGTGCACAGTCTTTTTCCCCTTAGTAAATCAACCCCTCTGTAACACAATCTTAAACTATAAAAAGTAACCGTTTTTTATTTTAAACATTGACATGTTAATAGTATTTTTTTATTTTAAGCTGATCACACTCACTAATAAAGATTCTGTTTTACTAAACTAAAGTAATCTTGAACCTACCGTTTAACTAATGAAAGCAGGGCTAGACTTTTGAGTATGTACTCAAGTAAGGGGTGGCGATTGCAAATCTGAATCATTTGCCTCTTTCCAATATTCACATTCAATAGATTTTTATACATTTTTTATGAAGAGACTTCAATAAAGTTACAGAGATTCACATACTGGAACAATTAACATTTATCTGTCATATGATAAAGAAATATAATGCAAGATGACATGTACAGTTCATCCATTCACAGCACTTGATGACAACGTGAAAGAAGTTTGTTTGAAATCTTTGCAAATTTTTTCAAAGAAAAAAAAAAATGACATGCACATACAATAAGTTTCCACAGCCTTTGCTCAATACTTTGTTAAAGCACCTTTGGCACCAATTACAGCCTCAAGTCTTTTTGTATGATGCTACAAGCTTGGCACACTTATTTTTGGGGAGTTTCTCCCATTCTTCTTTGCAGGACCTCTCTAGCTCCATCAGGTTGGATGGGGAATGTCGTTGTCGAGCCATTTTCAGATCTCTCCAAAGATGTTCAATTGGGTTCAAGTCTGGGCACTGACTGGGCCATTCAAGGACATAGACAGAGTTGTCCCATAGCCACTCCTTTGTTATCTTGGCTGTGTGCTTAGGGTCGTTGTCCTGTGGGAAGATGAATCTTCGCCCCAGTCTGAGGTGCAGAGCGCTCTGGAGCAAGTTTTCATCAAGGATGTCTATGTACATTGCTGCATTCATCTTTCCCTCAATCCTGACTAGTGGTTTATGCTCTGACATGCACTGTTAACTGTAGGACCTTATATAGACAGGTGTGTGCCTTTCCAAATAATGGTTAATCAACTGAATTTGCCACAGGTGGACTCCAATAAAGTTGTAGAAACATTTCAAGGATGATCAGTGGAAACAGGGTGCCCCTGAGTTAAATTTTAAGTGTCATGGCAAAGGCTGTGAATACTTATGTACATGTGATTTTTTAATTTTTTTTTATTTTTAATAAATTTGTAAAGATTTCAAACAAACTTCTGGGATACTGTTTGTAGAATTTTGAGGAAAATAATGAATTTAATCCATCCAGGTTATAACATAACAAAATGTGTAAAAAGTGAAGCTCTGTGAATACTTTCCAGATGCACTATATGTCTTTATCTGTTGACATGCTTGGGAAACCTATGGGGTAGCGAGGGACTGTGCCATAAGCAATACCATAGGTTGTAGGGAAATGCACTGACAGAGGGGAATTTTCCTTCTAAACTAATAGGTATTTATTGGTATTTAAAATAGAAGTGAAAATGGAAGAGTTAAGTTGTGAAGGTGGGGGTCCATAATGGAAATTTTGTAAATAAGAAGACAAGAGCAAAGTTAACGAAGACAGGAAAACTCAGAGGAGTAGAATGAGAGCGAGGAAGAAAGAGAGAGACGGAAACAGGAAGGGTAGAAAGGACACTGGAAGTTCACCTAGGCACCTCTCTAAAACAGAAATCTGATAAGCAAGAAAAGCTTTCATGTGGAAGTGAGCCATGAGCATATTGGATGCATGCGGTGCAGACACTAAGATACTTCTCATGGGGGTTCAGAAGTATACTGGGAAGTTTTATGCAAAGAAATAAAAAATTAGTCAATGCCTTGCCTAACTTCCATAAATCACCTCCTTCTACTTTTTAAGACTTCATAGACATCATTGCTACAGTAATATGAATCCCCTACCCTCTCACATGGCCAGAGTAAGGGTGTGAAATGTAAATGTAAGTTTTAACGTGTGAAAATGAAAGTGGGGGGGAGGCATGGTCCATAATGGAAATTTGGCAAAGAAGAAGATGAGGAGCGAAGTAAATGAAGAAATGAAAAATTGGAGGGGCAGAGAGAGAACGGGGAAGAAAGAAAAGGAAAGAAGGGTGTAAAGGGCACTGGTGGTCCACTAATGCCCCGTACACACGAGAGGGATTAAGTCTGACAGACCTCCAAAGGAGTTCCGCCGGAGTTCCGCCGGAGTTCTGGCGGACTTTTCGACCGAACGGACTTGACCACACACCATCACACCAAACTCCGACGGAGTCGAACGTGATGACGTACGACTGGATTCGACGTAGGAAGTTCATAGACAGTAGCCAATAGCTGCCCTAGCGTCGGTTTTAGTCCGTCGGAGTAGCACACACACAAGCGAATTTTTCGAAGGGGACCGGGTCCGGCGGAGTTCCGTCGGGAAAATTTGAAGCATGCTTCATTTCTAAAGTCCTTCAGACTTTAGCGAAGCTAAAGTCCGTTGCAGCCCACACACGATCGGATAGTCTGACGGACTCAGTCCGTCGGAGTTTGGATGTCGAAAAGTCCGCTCGTGTGTACGGGGCATTAGGCTCCTCTCTAAAATAGAAACCTTATAAGCTTTTAATTGAAAAGGAGCCATGATCATAGTGAATCCATGGGGTGCAGAGAGTAAGACATTTATTATGGGTGTTCATAAGTATAATGGTAAGTTTTACAATAGTAAAAAAAAAAAAAAAAAAAAAGAGTCTATTCTTGCCTAACTTCTGTAAATTGCCTCCTTCTACTTTTTAAGAATTCAGTAGAAAACATTGCTACAGTAATGTGAATTCCCTACCCTCTAGCAAAGCCATAGTGAAGGTGTTACAATTGGACTTCCCAGTAATATGTTCATTTTAAATCATGTAGAATCCATCAGGGAAGTGTGATTCTATTATTTGGCTTTGCAATAACATTAACAGTGGGCATAACAAGACATTTTTCAAAAGCGATATCTCCATGTTGGAATCGAGATTTAAGAAAACAGCATGTCAACTTGCCAACAACCTGGTGTATCAGTTGTCAGTGAAGTTGGCCTTTAAGCCATTTAACTGTCTGGTATGTATGATCCATGATAATATGGCACTTGTATCTCTGCTTCATTTGGCACTGGCAGAAGGCCTTGTCATGTAGGTCATAAAGGCCCACATCAGGTACATCACTCTATGCGTTCGTATAGTAAGACTGCAGTGACTGCGTCTTGCACAGCGGACTTTTGCTCTGCTGTCTGTCAAACGTCAATAAACTGTCTACCATGATGGAAATTTGTAATTCAAATGTTATTTCATTTATTGTTTGAATGACAACTAAAAACCCAGCAACTGGGGCTTGAAAATGACACCAGAGTTTATAGATCTGAAAAAGAAGAAGAGTCATTCATACCATATTCTGCATTCAGATTTTATTCAGCTAGTGAGCAAAAGTGGTGCAGATGTGGAGTCATGGTGCAGTTTCATATACTGACGCATGCAGGCAGGTTGTCAAGTGTTCGGGCACAAATATACATACATGTGATTGTTCAAAACCACAGAAATACTTCAACTACACAATACAAATTACTATAGGGGAAAAAGGTACAAAAAAATAAAAATGATCGAGGACCTAGCTTTAAATACATTGTTTCATGTCAAGTACATGCAGACTAAGCAATGTGTAAGTGTAACACTTCTGGGTATTTATTACCTCTCGTAGGGATCGCAGTAGTCCCTGACTATGCCGTCACCTGTTTGTCTCTTGAGAAAGACAGAGCCCCCTGCCAGAGCATCATCCCAGGTCAGTATTTCCTGGGCTGTGATAGCAACTTAGGGATGATACAATCATGTAAATACTGGGGTCTGCGCAGCTTTGTGCACTGATAGAATTATTCAGAAGATGTTTAGAGGATCATGGGTATCCATCTAAAGTTATCCTATAGGAACTTTTGTCTTCTTCTGGGTGTGAGCCAGAGCAAGGTAAAGGATCTATATGAGGAAGAGGCATGGACAGGTTGCTCAAGCAGATTCAGGCAATCCGTGTTTCTGTCTCACACAAAAAAATTAAAAAGTGATTATGAATTCCCCCTCCACCCCTTCACCTAGGACAAATCTACCTCCCTGCTAAAATCCCCCCTCCCAAGCACAAATCTTTGCCTCCCCAACCCCCCTCCCAGCTCATATCATCTCTTTCCCCAAATCCCCCCAGCACAAATCCCAAACCCCCCTCCTATCACAAATCTTCCCCCAAAAATTTCACAACCCCCCCCCCCCAAAAAGTCCCCTCCTAGCAATAATAGCCTCCAGTCACCCCTACCCCAAAAAAGTTATTCTCCTAGTACGAATCCCCTCCCCCCTCTACAATATCACCTCTTGTAGCACAAGTGCCTTCCCCCATCCACTTTTCCAACACAAATACCCCCAATTCACCTTTCCTAGCACCCCTTCCCTAAAATTCCCCTCCTAGAACAATCCTTACCACCTGTTGTAGACCCATATCCCTCCACCTAACACAAATCCCCCCCACCCCCTCATCTCCTCTTGCCACCCCCGCACCTCACATGATACCACATTGCCCAGGGCAGCTACCCCTTCTGCCCACCCTTTGTCCCGGCCCTGGGGATAACTACAACCTTTGTACGGGCATACACTATAGTAAGCCCATGTGAACAAAGCCTAAAGCCCCATACACACGATCGGATTTTCCGACAACAAAAACCATGGATTTTTTTCTGAAGGATGTTGGCTCAAACTTGTCTTGCATACACACAGTCACACAAATGTTGGCCAACAATTACAAATGTAGTGACGTACAAGACGTACATGATATCTTCATTACAAATGCTAGTTTTACAAGACCGAGCTCTTCTGGCTCGTACTTGATTCCGAGCATGTGTGAACTTTTGTGCGACGGACTTGTGTACACATGATCTGAAAGTCCGACAACAAACATATGTTGGCGGAAATTTTGAGAACCTGCTAGCCAACATTTCTTGGCGGAAAGTCTGCCAACAAATGTTCGATGGAGTATACACGCGGTCGAACATTTCCCATCGGAAAATCCGATCGTGTGTACACGGCATAAAGCCCTATACACACTATCAGATTTTGAAACTCCTAAGGTTTGACCTCATATTATATGGTTTTGGTAAATCTGAAGGAAAAACTCAGCAGAAAAACTGATAGTGTGTATGGGGCTTGTATGAGTGTGCAGATCTCATGACCGGATAAACTAAAATTCAAAGTCATTGGCAGGTATAACAACTCCCATATATGTATTTTATCCGTGTATTTAGCAGTTTGCCTGGAGTTTAGTTCTAAGTCTGTATCTTTACTTAGAGTTTCTTAAGAAAATCAAAGTGCGGAGGTGTTTGTTCCAGCAATCAGGGCTTCAGGAATTTGGATGAAACACTGGTAGCGATCCAAGGCTAAAAATAAACATTTCCAAGTGTGTTTATTATAAGTTAAGAAGGATTTTCTTTGTCATGTGTTGTTTTAAGCTTTAATTTACACCTACATATCAACAGGTGACCCATGAAAGAGCATACCCAACGTATGGGAAACCTGACTGGGAAATGAAAACCATTTTGTTATTTAGAGACAGGAGAACTTTAAATAAAAAAAAAAAAAGGAGAACGATTATCACCACGGCGACATTTGCTCTGAGAATCTAAAAGTTTAGCACAATCTAATTATAGGAGCTTGACATTTAGGCCTGTGCACTAAAATTATAATGAACAATGTGTTAAGATCTGGAAGCAGAGGGCTAAATGAATGGAGACAACTGATACAACAGTATTTCTGCAAAAAAAAAGATAATTTCTTATAAAATGTAATTTGTAAATTTATTATGTAATTTAGGGTAATTGTTTTTCAGTTTTTAGCACACTGGGAAAAGGCTTTTTTTTCCCTGGAAACATATGAAAACTGCTTAGGCTTTTACTAACACACACACTAGGGGGCAGTAGGTAGTAAATTGTTGCTTCCTTCCTTATATTATCCACATTAAGGCCATTATGTACATGGGGCGTTTGTTTTTCTCCTCTCAACGCCAGAACTCTGGGTAAGAGAAAATCTGTTTAAAAAACGCTCCTAAAACCGTGGATTACACACGTGTTTGGAAGCGTTTAAGCGTGTCAAGCATTTAAGTACTAATTGATTCAATTGGCCAGAGTATTAAAGTGTTACTAAACCCACAACAGTAAAATCAGTCTGTACATGCAGCATGCCTGTTATACTCACTGTGGAACCTAAGGGGTTAATCCTCTGCATCCTGTAAAAAAGCTGTTTGATCCCATCTTCTCTGATCCCTCCCCTACTTCCACAGTCCCCAATCTATCTGCTGATAGAACAGAGACTTGGGGACATGCTGTACATGCTCTGTTTGGTGTGTACTGCTAGAGTTTTTTTTTTTCTTAGGAGAGTGCATGTGATCAGCACAGGGCCAATCAGCACTGTCAAGACAGAAGGTCAGGGATCCTGCAGCCTCATAGGACAATCAGGGGAGAATGAAAACTCCTCCTACAAGCTTTAACCACACACTGATAGAAGTTACAAGACTGCGCTAACTGCTGATGAGAAAAGGTATTTAGCAGTTTATATTTACTAAAATAATTGCATTTCCATGTTCTGTGTACTGTGGGAGACCAGATAGAGTGAATGCAGGGTCCTGGGTTTAGTAAAACTTTAATTTACTTTGGCCATTGGAATGTATTAACGTTAAAATGCATCTTGCGTTAAGATTCGTTTCCACGCGTTAAGAGCGCGTCAACCTTAGACATTACCTTAGACATAGGCCCACTTGTCTGGGGGCCAATGACATCATTCAGCCTTACTGTGGAATCCTAGAAAAGCTGTGGATCCCAAATCTTGCAAGAATGCACAGTTTCACCGGTAGTGTACTTTTTTTGTCTTTAACCCAGGGGTGTGGGGGTATGACTACTAAACTCCTGTAGTCCGCTTTAACAATTCTACTACTACCCACGACCATTAGCATAGAATACGAGATAATTCAGCTTCCTAATATCTACTGCACTAATCATTCACCCTGTCCTGTGGCATAAATATCTTCATAGACATACTTTTATTACTATGGCCTTTAATAGGAATAATGTTTTTCTCTAGAAAATGGGAGACAATGCTCTTTGAGTCTCATAGCCCACTGTGCCCCTGTTTGACCAGAACACATATCTATATAATTGTGTCCAAACATACAAATGAGTCATAAATGCAGGGCTTTTTTTTTCTCAGAAAATAGGTACAGGAACTCAACCACAACCACCCAACCCCCCCCCCCCCCAAACCGCATCAAATAGTGGGTGTGGTCAAATTTCGGAAAAACCATATGCAGCATCTTTGGTTCTTCCATACTATTTTGGGTACCTGCCATATTCATTATCACCGTGTTATCTCCTGGGTGCATGCCTCATATAAAGTCCCACTTGTCTCGTCTCTTTTTTTGTGGTCAAATTTCACCACAAACATTGGGAGGGCCTTAAAGGCGAATTAAATACCAGGAGTGCACTACTTGCAAAGTTTGGGGGTGCTTTACGTACATAGTGCCGAGTTCAGTGGCGCGCTACACATAGAGTGCGGAGTTAACCCTTCTTCCACAAATGCTCACCTCTGCATCTCCCATCCACATCTCACTTTCACCACTCTTCAGCTCTGACCTCTGCATGCAACCTCTCCTCCTTCTTAAAAGCTCTACCATCTTTCACATGTCTTATTTTTGTTGCTGTAAGGTGGCACCTCCTCCCTCGCTTGGAGATCATCTAGTGGGAGCGTCAGCATCCACAAAGGACCCCGTACACTTGCATCTCTCTTGATCCCATCCTGCACTCTGCAGATCTGTTGAAGACAAGCTATCACTGGTCAACAAAGAAGCCGGACTTCTGTGTTTACAAGTGATAGTGGTGAGCAAGAATCAGGAGGCCAGAGGTAGTGGAACTGAGTTCCACCAAGTTCCAGCTGAAAAAAAGTAAAGAAAAAAAAAACTGTATGGTCACTGTAACAATGCATACTTTTATGCTTGCACCACTGAAATGCCGTGCTGTTTAAAATCAGTTCATTTAAGGAACAGGCGCATACCTTTGCTAGTTTAGATATAAGTGAAAAGGGAGAAAAAATTGAGAATGTATTGAAATGTAGGGACTTCAAAAAGTAGGTTAATGAACCAACCAGCCAATGCTAAGAAATAAATAAGTCAATAAATAATTCCTTTATAGTTATAGTTTTTTTTTTTTTTTTTTTTTTACACTGCTAGACTGCTACAAGAAAACATGTCTTTTCACTACAGTCTACAAAGATTTCTAAGTGAAATTGGACACATTGAACCCCTCAGCAGTTCCTTATTTACATTTCAGTGCTTCAATTTCTATTACGTTAAGCCTGGTCGGATTGAATAAATAAAAAAACAAAAAAAAAAAAAACAAGAAATGGTACAAGTATAGAACAAAGACAGAATTCCTCTTTCCTCATCAGAACGGTAAAAGAGTTAACTCACCTCTCCTAAGAATTCACTTTCTTCCTCTCGAACTCTGGCTTGATCCCAAAGTGTAATCTCCAACATTCGTTCTCTAAACTCCCTCCGAGGAACTGGAGAGTACATGAATGTTTGATTCCATTTGGGTTCTAATGTCTTCTTCACAGTCTTTGTTCTTCTTTTGTTCTTATCACTGTAATAAAAGAAAAAGAAAATCGGTGTGAATTCAACAACTATTCACATAATGTAATTCAAGACATTAGTTGTATAATGTAATAATATTTATTTATACCTAGTTCAAAGTGAAACCCTCATATTCTTTTCCACCCCAATCATAATTTTTTGAAAAGAAGATGGTACAGAAATTAACAATTAACCTCTGTTCTTCTGTTCCTCTACATCAGCCTTTCTCAACCTTTTCAATGCAGAGGAACCCTTGAAATAACTTTGCGGTTTCAGAGAACACCTGCTAACAATTACCATATATACAGCTCATGATATATTAGTGTGATGGTCAGTGAGAAGAATTCTCCTTACACTTGTGGTCACTGAGAAGAAATACCCTTTTATAGATAGCTAAAAAGATTAATAGTGTCAGTTGGAACTCATCTGAGAGGCAGAAATTGGTCATTGCTCAAGGAACACCTAGCAATCTCCAGAGGAACCCTAGCTGAGAAACCCTGCTCTATATGCTAGATATTACACATTGGGACACCATTGTACCAGATTTCATATGTAAAATTATAAAGTAGGTGAACCATGCTGTCTCTTTAAATTGTGTATAGCAGGCGGCACAGCAAAAGATCAGTTTGCAAAGTAAAAAAACGATATACATAAAAAAAGTGCAGTGCTTATATGATACTTGTGGACCAAACCACAATAAGCCCTTGTACACACGGTCGGAGATTCTGACGGAATGTGTCCGATCGGACCATTTTGTCGGATATTCCGAATGTGTGTGGTCTACATCGGACTGTTTCCGTCGGAGTATCCGACAGACCAAGTTTTCCAACTTGTTGGTAAAATTTTCCGACAAAATGCTCCGATCGGACATACTCCGATCATGTGTAGAGAATTCCGATCGGACAAAGTGCCACGCATGCTCAGATCAAATTCCTACACCAAAGCTATTGGCTAATAGCGTGAACGTAGTCCCGTCCTAACGAAATAACGTAACTACGTCGGATTTTCCGACAACTTTGTCCGACCGTGTGTATGCAACAGTTTCGGACAAAATCCGTCGGACAAAATCCGACGTATTTGGTTGTCGGAATCTCCGACCGTGTGTACAAGGACTAAGATATAGAAAGATGCTCAATACAACAACCTCCTATGTGTGAAAAACATATATATGTATACAAAAGTGTCTGTGCTCTATATCTGAAAAATCAGACAGTACTCGTGTAGTTTGTTTAAAACATCAGGAGATAACTGACATTCAGTTATAAAAACCATCATATGAAGCAAAATAATAAACTAATATAGAGTCATATAAATGAGTAATGAAAGTCCATCAACATAAGTGCATAGTGATATGGTGACTTGAAATATATGCTTTGTCCAGACACAATTTGCTAGTAGATGATCCACCACCAATAAGTACAAGGCTTACCGGAAAAGTTGAACCCAAATAGGCATACGCCTAAGGAGTTAGTAAAGCTTTTTGTGTAATACACCCCAGGGGAACCATCATCGGCACACACAGAATCAAATTGGGGATGTAGACTCCTATGGCCCTTCACAGCACTGCTTCCAGTGGGTACCCAGGTCTCTCCCAAATGTTGTATTTATAAGAAGAAGAAGAAATAGGCCACATTGTGTGATTCCATTTCAATGAGAAGGGTATTTATTGTATAAAAAAGGGAACATAGAAGATAGAAAAGTGCTTGTAATAAAAGATCATGACGCAGTGGCATCAGCAGAGCCCGTCCCAACGTGTTTCGTCTAATAAGACATCATCTTGACAAGCACCCCAGATGATGTCTTGTTGCTGATACCACTGCATCATGATCTTTTATTACAAGTGTTTTTTTTATCTTCACAAATGTGAGTGTTCCCTTTTTTATACAATAAATATCCTTCTCATTGAAATGGAATCACACTATGTGGCCTATTTTTTCTTCTTCTTCTTATAAAATACAACATTTGGGAGAGACCTTCTGATTCATCCTCTGGCCATTACCCCTTTTGGTGGGTACCCAATGGAAGCAGTGTTGTGGAGGACCAATAGGAGTCTACATCCCCAATTTGATGCTGTGTGTGCCGATGATGGTTCCCCTGGGTGTATTACACCACAAGCTTTACTGACTCGTTAGGCGTATACCTATTTGGGTTCAACTTTTCCATTAAGCCTTGTACTTATTGGTGGTAGATCGTCTACTAGAAAATTGTGCCTGCACAAAGCATATATTTCAAGTCACCATGTCACTATGCACTTATGTTGATGGACTTTAAATAATCACTTATGACTCTATATTCATTTAATATTTTGCGTCATATGATGTTTTTTTTTTTATAATTGAATGTCAGTTATCTCATGATTATTAAACAAACTACATGAGTACTGTCTTATTTTTAAGATATAGAGCACAGATACTTTTGTCTACATATATGTTTTTCACACATAGGAAGGAGGTCATCGTTCTATATCTTATTGTTGTTTTTTCCACAGGTATCATATTAGCACTGCACTTTTTTATGTATATAGTTGTTTTTTTATGTATACCAGATTTCATAGCCTGCACCACAGATTTCTAAATATTTAAATTTCTATAACATTTTGTGCATCAGGTGCTGCCCATTTTCATCTTTAAGATGGCTCTTTCTCTGCATGGTGTATGTTATATTCTCAATAGAGCAGTTGTCTGTCTTTTGATTATGGTTGCCAATAACATAGTTACACACAGTGTGATTCTTTTAAAGGGGGGAGGGAGGGGGGAATAATTATTTTCTATACCCATTTTGTTGCTTTGCAGCCTAAAATGAAGACAGACATTTTTTGATTTATTATCAACTTAACTTATAGCATCCAAGTGAAAGATATAACACCAACATGTCAGAAAAAATAACAAAAATTCATAAACAGAATCACTGAGTTGGAAAAAGGATCACCCCTTATGTCAGTATATTGTTGGACCACATTTTGCTTTAATTACAGCCATTAGCCTGTTGAAATATGTCCCTACTAACTTTGCACATCTAGATTTTGCAATATTTGCCCATTCTTCTTTGCAGAACTGCTCAAGTTCAGTTAAAAATTTAATGGTGACCATTTGTGGATTGCAGTCTTCAAGTCATTCCACAGATTTTCAATGGGGTTTAAGTCTGGGCTCTGACTGGGCCATGCAAAGACATTCACCTTTTTCTCCTTCAACCACTGTGTGGTCATTTGTTCTGTGTGATTTGGGTCAACCTTGGGAAGGTAAACCTTCTTCCCATTGACTACTTTCTGGCAGAGGGCAGCATATTTTCCTCAAGAATTAGATGGTATTTACCCCATCCATTTTTCTTATATACTGACAAGTGTTCCAGTCCCTGCTGCAGAGAAACATCCCCAAAACAGGATATTACCACCTTCATGCTTTACTGTAGAAATGGTGTTATTTGGATGGTGAGCTGGATTGGATTTCGGCCAGTCATAGTGTTTGGTGTTGAGGCCAAATAATAAAATTTTAGTCTAATCTGACCACCTTAAACATTTTTGAGGCCACATGGAAAAAAAGGTGTTATGGTCAGATGAGACTAAAATTTTATTATTTGGCCTCAACACCAAATGATATGCCTGGCAGAAATCCAATTCAGTTATATACAATGACTTGAAGACTGCAATTCGCAAACAGTCACCATCAAATTTAACTGATCTTGAGCAGTTCTGCAAAGAACAGTGGGCAAATATTGCAAAGTCTAGATGTACAAAGTTAGTAGAGACATATCCCAACATTTCCAACAGACTAAAGGCTGGAATAAAGCAAAAGGTGGTTCAACAAAATACTGACATATACTGACATTTTGGTATTGTACAAGAATAATTTTCACGTTTGTCCCTTTGGATATTTTCGCATTAACTGTTGTGATCAGCTCTTGAAAGCTGCGTACTAACGATTCGATTGCTCAGAAAGCAGTATTTTACCTCCAATTTTCTGATTGCGTGTTCTATGCATTAGAGTGCAACCCTAATTACTGCCATCTAACCCACACTGGGAGAAAAAAAGAGACCCGGGTCAAACCTCCCTAGAAAAATGTAAATGACCCTCAAAACAAAATTAATTTTATTTGAACCCAGGCAACATAGAAACTGCAGCTGTGCTGAAGGAAGGCTTTTGAGAGTACAGAGAAAACTTGAATCTTCCAGTAATATGGTAGGCAGTGACTCAGGTAAGGTAGAGACCAATTAGCTGAATTGGGAGTACCTGGAGAAAACCACACAAACACTGGGGTTACATACAAATTATGGAGAACACATCTTAGAACAAGCTCCCAGATGGCAAGGATAACTTGCCACAAATTTGTGGCAATGTTGAATTGTAACTTGCTGCACATTTTTACTGTCAAGTTATACACTTGCAGAGCACTTGAACCCCAAGTTCTAGTTGACACTTTTCCAATTTGTTGCAACTGTGCATGGCAAGTCTCTAGCAAGAGCAAAGTTGCAGTGGGGAGTCTGCAGCAAGAGCCCCTCTAAGTCTACAGCATGAAAATTCAGCCACAGTGACCCCTGTGGTTGCATGACTATAGCATAATGTAACTGAACCAGAACTTGCAGCAGACTTGAAAAATGTTTGCAAAGAAAGTTGATCTGACGTCATGCGATGCTATTGTGCAAAAAACTTGTGAAGTCTGGCAAGTCTAGCAATATCTTAGCAAGTCATTTTCAAACTTGCAGCACAGGGAGGTTGCAAGGAGTTAAAATTGAAAAAAAAAAAAAATCAAATCATTGCTTTCACCGAATCCCCTTTTCACATCTAAATACTGTTCGCTATTCATTAAACACCTTTTATTAAAACCTATTGGCGTATTTTATTTATTACCAAACAGAAGCTTCCATGCATTTTGCAGGTGCTGCCTTTGAATTTTCTAATAGGATGTGTGCACATTTAGATCGGTTATCTGCAATTAAAATACTTTAATGACCTTCAGTAAGTGATATGAAACCTAATTAAAAGTTAACTGGTATTTTCAGACTACCCTCTTCATTAGTAGTAGTAATGCAACATTATCTCTGTGTGATGACACCCATAAACACAACGTGCTGATCCACAGACATTGGAAGTGAAACAAACAATAATACTACCGTATATACTCGAGTATAAGCCGAGATTTTCAGCCTCTTTTTTGAGGCTGAAAGTGCCCCCCTCGGCTTATACTCGAGTCATCGCTGTCTGCCCGCTCGATCAGCGTGTCGAGCAGACAGACAGCGGCCATTCTATTCAAAAGCCGCGCCTCCGGCTCCGCCTTCGCCTGTGATAGGCGGAACACTGAATTTCCCAGCAGCCTGTGTTCCGCCTATCACGGACATCGTATCATCCTCGTACTACGGACGAGGATGATACGACGTCAGTGATAGGCGGAACACAGGCTGCTGGGAAATTCAGTGTTCCGCCTATCACAGGCGAAGGAGGAGGCGCGGCTTTTGAATTTTACAATGGCCGCCGAAGAGGGCACGGGACGGAGGCAAGGCAAGGCAAGGCAAGGCACGGCACGGCACGGGACGGGACGGGACGGAGGCAAGGCAAGGCACGACACGACGGCAAGGCACGGCACGGCACGGGACGGCACGGGACGGAACGGAACGGAGGCAAGGAGGCAAGGCACGGGACGGAACGGAGGCAAGGAGGCAAGGCACGGGACGGAGGCTCGGGACAAAGGTAGGCTGGACACACACACACACACGGATACACACACACACAGGGATGGGTGGATGGATGGAGACACACACAGGGATGGGTGGATGGATGGAGACACACACAGGGATGGATGGATGGATGGAGACACACACACACAGGGATGGATGGATGGATGGATGGAGACACACACACACAGGGATGGATGGATGGATGGACACACACACACACAGGGATGGATGGACGGACACACAGGGATGGACGGACACACAGGGATGGACGGACACACAGGGATGGACGGACACACAGGGATGGACGGACACACACACAGGGATGGACAGGCATGTCTCACCCTCGGCTTATACACGAGTCAATAAGTTTGCCAGTTTTTTTGGGGGTAAATTGGGGGCCTCGGCTTATATTCGGGTCGGCCTATACTCGAGTATATACGGTACTTGTTCTGGACATCAAAGAATTCTTTTGTTTCAGTGCCGGTTCACACTTATGCAAATTCTACGCAGATAAGATGCGATCTAAAAAGCATAGATTCGCATTTCATCTAAAAAAAGCATTGTATCCAATGAAGGCTGTTTACATCAATGTGGTGCAATTTTTATCCGGTTAAAAAAAGGGTCCCGTGTGAATTTAGGGTGGGTGCGGTGGAAATTCAATCTCCAGCTATGCCCAGGTCCCCTTAGAAATCACATTAAATTTGCACCTGTCACAACAGAAATTGCATCAGATTTGCACTATATCAGTGTGAATGGGTACTCAGACATCAAATTCCCAGCATTTCGGGTTTTGTAAGGATACATTCTCCACTCCTTAGCTGTGGACAGTTTAGGAAGCCTGACAGCAAATGAAGAGAAATGGTGCTGCGTATGTATTTTGGTCTGATGACATGTTTATTGGGTGACAAATTCAGCCTTGCATTCAGCATCAACCCTTGATACATTTACAGATACAAACTCTTTTCATTATTATTATTATATAGGATTTATACAGTGCCAAGAGTTTACGCAGCACTTTATAATATTAAGGGAGTCAGTAAAGTCACAATACAATACCAGGGTCCTACTCATGAGCGCTTACAACCTAACAGAGTAGGGCAAGTGATACAAAGGGTAATCATTTTAAGATCAAATAACAATACATAACATTGGCGTCCAGCCAAAAATCTGACCTTACCAGAGGTGACCAGAATGGCGGTGCAAACCTTACTGTTGAAAAACAAAGGAGCCCCCCAAAGCCTCAATATCAACATAAAGGTGGACTCTTCAATAATGTTGATTATTTGAAATCTCCCTAAAGTAAGACGATTTCAATAAGAAAGCTCAACTCTTTAAAGTAAAACTGTCCTTCGAAAGAAAGATGGATGAAATAGCTGTCCTTCATTTGAAAAAATACTAGATTTTTGACTCTCATTCTGGTCCAAAGGCTTCAGTACTCAGACTTAGACACAGGTCTTACTTTAGCCTCAATTGCCTAACTATGATCAGTTTGAGAAAATACAATTGCACCCTTCTTAAGGCATACCCTGACCAACTAAAGAAGCATTCTGTTTGGTTCGGTTTACTGACCAGTAGCTATTTTGTCCACTGACAAAGCATCAGAGATATCCTTCTATTTCCAAACTCTTGCTCCATATGCTAAAACAACCTTCACAAGAATGTTAAACAGACCCTGTCACTTTGACCATTCAGGGCAAAGTGACAAGGTCTCTTTAAAGTTCATCCAGTTATACTCACCCACCACTCCTTCTATCACAGCTGCCACAAAATACTGGGTGTTTCTGGGTATAGGGGAGCATGTGGCATCTTCCCTTGATGCAATTCTAAGCCTGAACACTGTCACCCACTCCCCCTGTAAGCTCTTACATCAACTGAAAAATGGTATTTTGTGGCGGCTGTGGAAGAAGGAACAGCAGTGATGTGAAGGTGACTAAGTAGGTTGGGAGAGAATATTACAAAGACCCTGAGGGACCTAAATAGGCAAGTAGTCTCTTTGAAAATAGCAACATGGAGATTTTAAGGGCAAGTTAGATTTAATTGTTGAAAATTGTAAGGTTACCTAGGCCTGGGCAACAGCACCGTCATCTATAAATTAATCAATTACCGTTGAGCGAAAAAGTGCAGGAGAAAGACTTAGGAATACTGGTTAATAATAAGCTACAGTAAGTTAACACCACTCATTGTCTAGCAGCAGAAGTAAACAAAATTTTGGGATGTATACAAAAAGGGAGATTAAAAACCTGATGCTAATATAGCGTTGCCTCTATATAAATCACCTGCAAACTCACATCTATAATATTAGGTTTGTTTTGGCCACCATATCACAAAAGGTTGAGAAAGGATGCTGTGGACCAAAGCTAAGATGTGAGAATTTGAACTTAATAGACATTGGCCTTTTCTCAACCTTATTAACCATGTGACTATGTATGTGACTTACCTTCGATCTGGAAGAAAATAAATTTTAACATAAGGATTTCTCGGTCTCCCATCTTCTCTCGATGGTAGGTCCTTAGCTCCTAATATAGTGACTATTAATTGATGACCGCCTTTGTCATACCAGAGTTTTATCTGCAGAGTAGAAAGAATACAATGTTTATTAGCAGTATGTTTCTATAATTATAGTTTATAAAATACTGAAGATCCTACTAACAAATGTAACTCTGAATGCAAACTGAATGATGGCTAAAGACTAGATGACCTATAGTTTACTGCACATGCTCGGTACTGCCCACTGCTTTATCAATTATGCTCAGTAATTCTGCTCCTTAAAGTTTTTGTAAACGATCACCTTGTAAAACAACCCATTCAATTTAAAATGGAAATGAAAGGCAAACCATTTTTGTATAGATAAAAAACAAACAAAAAAAAAACCCATTATAAATACCCCTTTTCCCTTTTTTTATAACTGATCACATGCCCTCTGTTCCCAGCTGCATAAGAACTGGGGGGGGGGGGGGGGGGGCAGCAGCACACTGAGCTTCCCAGTGACAGACTCAGAAGGGAGTGTGTGTCAGTACAGGTCTGATCATTGGAGGAGAGCAGACTGGGTTCCCAGCACAGCTAGACAACTGACCATGGTGTGTCCTCCTGCTTAGTGTACTCAGTTTTTAATAGGAAAGCAAGGGGACTGGCAGGAATGTCAGCGATTTAACACAAATGAAGCAATTAAAAGAAAACAGGATACTTTATCATACAAGTAAATGGTACAGCAGCCACATATTAGGGATATGAAATGTTGGGATAACAAACGCTTTAATGTTAGAAACCAATAGCTACAACCTTCATTTTAATATACATCACACAATGCTTACTCAGTAGCCCAACAGATAGTGGTTTGCTAATTAGTAAAGTCCAGTAGCCGAGACCCTGGACAACCAACGGAGGAATAGCAGAACATTAATGAGACTCCTTTAAATTTATGAAAGCTGCAATCTGTTTAATTTGGATTACTGCACATCTAATGCATGGCTTACATATAGAAACCCTAAATGCCCAATATCAGCCAAGCCTTTAAATAAAAAATTTGGACATGTAGGTGTAGAAATAGTTTTTTACTGTGCCTCCCTTGGAGAGACGTCTCCTTACTTCCGGTTGTGACAGTAAATGAGGGTAAATCTTTCCAGTGTGGTAAAAGACAGTGGCAAAACACTTTATTTTCATCAATAAGTTAAAACCTCTGTCAGGTCTGCGTCTTACTGTCCTGGTGACAATGGTTGAAATAGTCAGTGAAGCTTTGCAGCTTCACCACCGGTTTCCTACTGCACAGCTGTAAATCGTGCTGCACTCTGTGAATGGGCTGGCTGTGGGGGGCAGTAGGGGGGGGGGCCAAAATTGTGTCTCACTTTGTCGTGGCGAACTGAGTCGGAAGTGGGAGCGGTTACCTGCCAAAACCAGGTACCCGCTCCCCCTCAAAAGCTGCCAATTATGGCAGTGGAACGGCGAGGAGGCAGGCAAGCGGAGCTTCTCATTTTGAGTGGAGATCCACTTTAAGAGTACAGATGCATCTGCATTTTCAGAGGAAAAACTGTCAATTATTCTACATGTTTTATTAATGTTATTTTTTTGCCTTTCTTCAGTCCCTGACAAGTTTCCCCACTTGTCTTCAATTGCTTGTTACAAAAACTGCATCTGGCAGTCTTTGCTTTTTACTTGATAAAACCATAGGCACGTTTTCTACTGTTTTTCTCTGTGGTCAGTGACCACCCCTTTCTGACCAAAGTTTTCTCTCTAGTAAGGCAAGATTTGTCTTGTGACTGAGTGCAATGAACAGTTATGCAAGCAATGCATTGTGGGACTTCATGTCTGATTTGAAGATCTCTACAAAAAAGGCCGAAGTCAGATGGGCCTACACAACAGCTTCACAGGGGAACCTTTGCAATTTACCAAAGTAAACCAAAATTATCAAAGTAAAAAGACTATGGAACCTATTGTGGATATATGTAAAGAAAGGTAAAGGGTTTTTAAACCCCGAAATATAATATTTTGCAGCTCATTGGTCCTTAGGTACCCTGGATTCATTATGTTTCTATTTTCAAACTTTAAAAAAACAAAATTTTCACCTATTGATCCTGCCAGTAACACACCTGTCCTTGGGTGACAACACTTACTCAGTACTGTGTACTGTACTGGAGAAGTAGCATTGTCAACCCAGGACTACAATTACTTCCTTCCTCTTCTTATCCATTGCATAGAGGGGAGTGGCTCTGTAGGTCTCAAAGATCCTTGAGAACAATGTAATGGTCAGCAGAAGCAGAGAGCAAGGGGAAAAAAAATCAGCTGGCACAATTTCTGGAAAAATTAAGATTTTTTTTGTGCTTATGGAACAAATGTAACAAAACTCTTTCAATTGTATATTTAATAGATTAAAAGAACCCAAATTGGATATTTCACTGTTAGGGTTAACATACCCTTTAGGCTGGGATCACACTATTGCGAATTGGATGCAGGTTTCCCCACATTCAATCCGCATGACAGGAGAGTGCGACTGGCTCTCAGTGGAGTCCTGTGCCTCTTTGGCTGCATTTCTGGTCCAAAGTCAGCCAAACATTCTGACCTAATTCAGACCGTGAACGACGACGCACCGGACCCCCTGCTGTGCCCCGTGATGCACACAGTGTGAACCCAGCCTCAAAGTAGTGTTTTGCTGTAAAATGCAATTGGATCTGAAATGTTCTTTGTCTGGGGTGGAGTAGGGGAAGAGTCTAATTCTCCACCAGAAATCTATTCTCAGCATGACACATCCAGGAAAAGCCAAGCCAAGAAAGTTCTGCATTTATTATGGTGGAGAAGCCACAAGAGAGACCATTGCAAATCATTTTTTTTATCATGTACTTTCTTAGATCCTCCATAGAAATATAAAGATAAATCAAAGTCTGGTGACAAGCCTACTTGGCTAAAAAAAATGAGCTTAGTTGCCATAGCCATGTCAGGGATGGGGGAGAGTTCCCTGCTGAAGTGCAAAACATAACTTCAGCACTGTTGAATGAATAGCTCTAAAAAGATACTAAAGCTGACAATACATGGATTGAAATTCAACCGGTTTGCAAGAAATGGACGAATTTCAATTCATATATGGCCGTTCCCGTTTGGGAGGATTTGATCTAGTGATTGACACCTCCTGAACGGGACTATCTGTATATTTTTGCTCAATCAGCATTTTTAGCTAATGGCTTCAGTGCTGATCAGTGGATTTTGGCAGCGGAGGAGTCTATCCTGACGAAGTTCCGGGGGCGGAATGAAACATGTAGACCAGACATAGGAATGCACTCTCCCCTCCATCCCCTGCAGCACCACAAGCTTTGGCTACATAGCCATCTATAGAGATCCATAGCGACTCTTAACCTATCGTTCTTTCAGAACATTCCAACATGGGACTTTCAATCATCTGTCAATTGCCAGTTAACAGCCTATAGTTACCCCCTGTCACGCTGTGGTTGGGTCAACAATCCCTCTCCCTCCCTGGGAGTTTGATTCAATACGGGAACTGTGTGTAATTGGCATTCACAGAGGAATCAGCTGTACTGCATCAGCTGCTTTACACACAGCACCTCGACTTTCATCTATATCCAGCCAGTAGCTACAGGCATACCGCACCTATAAGTACACAATGGGGTTTATTTACTAAAGCTGGAAAGTGCAAAATCAGGGTCACTTCTGCATAGACACCAATCAGCTTCCAGGTTTTATTACCAAAGCTTAATTGAACAAGCTGGGGTTAGAAGCTCATTGGTTTCTATGCAGAAGTGAGCCTGATTTTATATTTCCATCTTTAGTAAATAAACCCCATTGTGTACTTAAAAGTAGGGTATGCCTGTATTTGATTTTGGAACTGGAGGACTCCAATTTACATCAAGCCCACATTGGAGGAAGGAAAGTAAGTACTTTCAGCAATTGCAGATCGATCATATTGGCAGTTGCTTCAGGGGTATCCGGAGCAATGGGATCAATTTTGCGCACTGGCCGGATCGGATGCAATATACTGTGTTTATTGTGACACATGCCGCTGTTTGATAAGTCAAAGTACCTCATTGACTGTGTGATCTGAAATGCTACACATTGATGTATCAGTGATTAAACCAGCTACAGTGTGTTCTATATCATCCAATTCAGCAGTGCATGGACATCTGAGATTCAACTTACGACTCTTTCCATAGACATACAGGCATCCAAGTTTACCCACATAGTTGGGATCGGGACATTATCGCACATATGTATAACTCAACAGTTGTACTTAGCGTGGTGTGGGACTGATCTCTGGGCTCACCCAGAACGGAGGTGCTCACTACATTCACCTAATTAGGCTATAAGGTGTAAAGCTATCCGAGTGTGGCTCCAAGGGATCACCACTTTTGTCCCTTGTTTTGAATATTGGTAAGGTGCAGGTGCATTTTAGGGGTACCATCTGGGGAGATTAGACATGGTGGTTGTCGCAGCCGCGCTGTCCCAGCTCCCAGGGGAGGCTCTAATCCATACCATCGGGGGCCAGGGGAATAGTGGGGGTGAATAATTCTTGGGGGGTTATTTATGGGAGGGTTGGGATTTGAATTTAGAGGGTGATTTTGTGTTTATTGGCAGATAGCACTCTCTGTGGAGATGGCTGCTTCATTTCCACATGCATACCTATGATGCTGTTTTATTTCTAATAAACAAATTTTGTGCGATAGCCTTTGGGTGTACACGTTCCCTTTTTTGTTTTTCTTTTCTTGAGCGGAGGAGTCCTGCCGGAATACAATAGCGCAGTGTGGGCAGCTTATGGCTCTCCATTGCATCAGTTCAGCAATGAGGACAAAGCAAAACGTTACTTGTATCTAATAGAGCAGAAGTCCTCAACTTCTTTGATCTGTGCATCAGATATACTATGTGGTATTGAACTTCTCTAAATACCGAAAGTACTTTTTTAACATGTTTTAAGTTTTATAGGTAGATAAGACAAAGTGCTCCTTGCTTCTATCACTCCATCTCTACTTTATGGTTTGTTTAACCATGAAGATTCACATTTTCTGATTCTGCAGTTTTTCTTTAGAAGTTGGAGGTCTGCCTCCTGACAGATGCTTAAACCCTGCCTGATCTCTCTGCATAGTCTCAACGTTGGTCCCACCTGCAACCAACAGATGTAATATGAATATGTTGTAGATAGAAAAGGCTACAAATATGATTTACTGTTAGTCAGTCTTGCTCTGCTTTTTTCCCCATGTCTACAGCCTACTATGCTTTCTCACTGTCAGCCTAATTTGATCTCAATTTATCTGGAAGGAAGATGCTAATTTAAAATAAAGAAAGCACTGTCTACCTGACTATTTCATGAGTGGCCACCTACTAAGGCAACTTATAATGGACAAGTACATTTCTGAAACTTTTCAGTATATCCTTATTTTGTTTCAAATATTTGTTTGACTGTTTGACTATTATTGTCTAATTCAACAAAATAAACAGTGGGCCAATATTATTCTCTCTGTATTATGGCAGCCCTCAATGTGAATCTGTGGCACGTTTATGGACATTAAAATATTAATGTACTCGAAACAGGCAGTGGACGCACTTGGAATCAGGCCCTCACCTCTGTAGCTTTAGGCACTGTGGAGCAATTCATCCTAAAACTTTTACAATAGATACACTAAAGTGGACACTGTTTTGGCTTTATAGATTAGAAGGCTGCTGAGTTACTCCTAATACGGAGGAGCAAAGTGAGCCAAACTACTGAGTTACTATTGGGAGAGGGGAGCAGGGTGAGCTCAGTTGCTCAAATCCTACTAGGAGGAGGGAGCAGGGTGAGTTTCTGCTAGAGGGAGGCAGGATGAGCTGAGCTATTAAAAGAATGACTTGGAGAACTTCAGTGGTTGTGCTATGAACTTTGAGGTTCAATTATTCCACACTGCCTGTGGCAATCTCATGGTTATGCAGTGATCTTCCTGTGTTTGCTTACCTCCCCTCATGTGTTCAGACTAAGAGGCCAGCCACTTCCACCTGATGGTTTTTATAACCTCTCCTCTAAGCATGGCTCCACCCCAGGCCCTATAAGGGAGCCCTATATTAACCTGTGCACTGCAGGCCATCAGTGCTGATCAACCATTGTGTATTCCTTTGTGTGTTAGCTTCCTGTTACCTGCCGTGTGCTCTTCTACTGTTTTCCGTTACCGACTTTGGCGTGTCTTTGACTATTCCTGTTTGCCTGTGATCCTGACCTTTTGGCGTGCCCCCGACTATTCTTGTCTGCTTGTGGCCCCGACCTTGGCTTTGTCCCTCACCATCCCTATCCTCCTGTTGCCTACTGTGGGTGTGAGCTGGGGGACCCTGGGGGTCGCGACCTGGAGCCAGTTGCAGCCAAGTCCATCCTCACCACTCGAGGCTCTGGTGAACACCTGCTGGCTCTTAGACCCTGCGCCCCAGGGAATCTTATGCTCTAACCCCGGTGGGACCTGTCTCCCATCCGCAGCAGTCAGCCGTAGGGTCCACAACCTTGCGGTGCACTCCTGGTCCCTACGGTGTGCATCTGTCACCTCGCCTCAAGGTGACCTGACAGGCAACAGGAGTCAGTAAAGGCTTGTTTTAAAGATAATTTACAGCATAAAGATTATGTAAATACTTGAATATTCCTAGCCAGAGGCTCCCCTTAAGCATGACAGTATTTTAGTAAACAGGCACAACTAGGGTTGTGAGTTGAACAGTCAAAGTAAAGTATTGTATATTTAGATCTATATGAAAAATAAACTATTTACAATTTTTTTTTACAATAAAACCAGCAGGCACGAATGGTGCAAAATAATAGGTTAGAGAACAAGAAAAACAAAATCCTTAAATAAGCCAAATGCCTAAACCTCTGGCAGCACTGTGCATGAAATCCTAATTAGGGCTTATATCTGTACAATTAGATAATACTGAGTGGGAAGATGCAAGATATCGTACTAATTAAATTTTGTGAAGACTTCTGATATCCTTCTAAAACAAGAAGACATTTATAACAGTGGCGATTACAAGTTCAGTGGCCTTGTCTAGTCTAAAGTAAATAGCTGGAGATGTTAGTCTAGAGGATAGCTTATTAGTAGTGCTAATTAGGATGGTATGATCATTAAACTTGTGTATAGTTTTTGTTTATCCCCATCATGCATTCAGCCGTATATTTACTGCATCCTATAGGGACCAAACAATGCTTTATGCAGCAGCTCAACTTCTTTAAAGTTAGTTAGCTTTCAACAGCTTATTGATTGGTAGCAGGTTATTATTGTAAGTTCAAACTGAATCTTCTGCCTTGTTTGTTTAAAGTGGTACTCTACACTAATTATTATTGCAACAATAACATGTAAAAGTATCCTAGGTGTGGACACTCTTCCCCCCCTAGCATGTCTTAGCTCAGCCTGTCTGGGTTAGGAACAAAATAAAAACTCAAATTTTGGAATCATAAAGGAGGTGTCCTTTTTGTGTTTCAAGTGACAGTGGTGATGGTGCAATTGTGGAGTCAGGCATATAGACTGCATGACTCCCACTGGCTGCCAATGATCTTAAATCTCAGTTGAAGAATTGAAAGCTCCCTATTTATTACTCAGGGAGCTGTTGGCTGGAGCAGTGCGCAGGGGGACGTGTCCGAATGCTGCAGACTTGGACCACTGGTTGTGTGTGAAAGCAGTGGTCCAACTTTCCAGCAAGGTGTTATCACAGGGTATTTATTTTCCTTGTTGCATTCGTATGAGATAGACAGGTACAGGAGCGTATTTGTATGCAGACTGACTGCATTGCAATACCAATTAGGTTTCCCCTATCCAGCCTGCGGGAGGTTCCTCAATATCATCATGTACAATCCAGGGCTATTAATCCTGCATTGTGTTTGAAGGAGACAACTGTGCAACTGCAGCAGTGTGCGGTTTAGAGAGGAGGTAGCAGCAACCTGGTCCCACAGATAGGTAGAGCCTGCTGGAGCGCAGAATAGGATAAGTATTTCTCCTTGTCCCAGCACCCCTAGACTTAACGAGGGGTTGTACACTAAATTTGGCAAAAGTATTGTGATGCCTGCCTTTACACGTACATGCACTTTAATGCCACCCCAGTCTTAGTCCGTAGGGTTCAATATTAAAGTGGGGTTCCACCCTAAAGTGGAACTTCCGCTCATCGGAACCCTCCCCCCCTCCGGTGTCACAATTGGCACCTTGCAGGGGGGAGGGGGGTGCAGATACCTGTCTAAGACAGGTATTTGCACCCACTCCCGTGGGAGTCTATGCTGTTTCCTGTCCCGCCACGCTGTCTGCTGGGACATACATGGGTCCCAGAGACAGCGCGGACCATTCCTAGTGCGCTGTGCGAGTCGCGCATGTGCAGTAGGGAACCGGGAAGTGAAGCCGCAACGCTTCACTTCCTGATTCCCTCACCTAGAATAGCGGAGGCGATCGATTGGTCTCGGCTGCCAACATCGCTGGAACCCGGGACAGGTGAGTGTCCATTTATTAAAAGTCAGCAGCTGTAGTATTTATAGCTGCTGGCTTTTAATATTTTTTTTTGTAGGTGGAATCCCTCTTTAAGTTGGTCCACCCTTTGCAGTGATAACAGCTTCAGCTCTTCTAGGAAGGCTGTCCACAAGGTTTAGGAGTGTGTCCATTCTTTCAGAAGTGCATTTGCTAGGTCAGGCACTGATGTTGGAGGAGAAGGTCTGGCCCCCAGTCTCCACTGTAATTCATCCCAAAGGTGTTCTATCAGGTTGAGTCAAACTCGCTTATTCAAGCCATTAAAGTTCATGTGTGTGTAAAGGCAGGTGTCCCAATACTATGACAATATAGTGTAATTATAATGTATTTTGTTTCCAGTCCAGATTTTTAGCTTTAACCTCTTCACTGGCAGGTCTGTACATTGTACGGGGGGGGGGGGAGTACCACCAGGAGTGTATGTATATCTGACAAGCAGACTGCTGCCTATCAGATGGAAGTAGTCCTGGACCTCCGGATTGCTTTCAGCCCTCCTGGTAACATGCACCCCCACTTTTTGTCCCCTATGTGAAAATGAGAAAATGTAATTCGGAGCTCTACCCAAAAGGGGAAGTTCCACTTTAAGTACTCCTCCCCTCCACGCCTGCCACATTTGACGTGTCATTTTTTTTTTGGGGGGGCGGGTTTTGACAGGTACCCCCTCCCACTGCTGCATGAATCGCCTCTCCCCCTTCCTTCCTACAGTCTTCTGGGACACGTCACAGGCCCCAGGAGACTGCCAGACCAGTTAGGAAGTGCAGCATGACTTGTGAAATTCTGTTGCCGGGGAAGGAAGCCCATGGCAAGGGACAGCTTGGGAGAGCAAATCACTGGATCTTGGGACAGGTGAGTGTGTGTTTATTCAAAGTCAGCAGCTACAGCTACTCTTTAAGTTAAAAAAAAATTAACATTTTAATTGTGAAAAATGTAAGTTACACTCAAGCATATGAGATCCCACTCCAAAAAAAATTTCATGCCCCCCCATCCCCACATTTGAATGCAAACGCACAAGGTGCGTATGGAAACTGCGCATGGAAACATTGATTGCAATACATGTTATATATCAGCACGCACGCCGCAGTGAGACCAAAACTTCTAGCACCAGACCTCCTCTATAACGCTAAACTGAAGACCTATAGGAAGCTTTTAAAACCGCGCCTACAGAAAATATATGGTACTGAAGTTTGTCGTAATTTCACAGGAGCACACAAATTGATGGTTTGTTGTATTAGGTAGCTATTTACTCGGTGCAACCTCATCTTTTATATTTTACAAAAAAATTGGGTAATTTATTGTGTTTGTGGGCCCTAAATTTAACTTTAGTGCATTTTCTACTGACATTTTGTGTATACTAGACCTTTGTAGTGTACCGTAAAAAATTGGAACTACCACGTCTAGAGAAGTAAGGGGTGTGGTCCTCACCAGGACAGGAAGTCATGTCCTCGCCCTACTAAAAATGTGTTCTTTGTTATGTGTCCCTGTTGATGAGATTTCTCCTCAATACCGCTGACTAGAGCAAAAACCTGATAGAAGTTTTAACCCTTCTATGTGCCATTCAAAACAAAATTAAACGTTTTGGCTGGAGTTGGGCCATAAGAGGAACACAGTTAACAAATAATTCTGGGAATGTATATAATGAGTCCCACCAGATGCAGAATCTAAGAGAAATCTGTTCATAGCTCTTATTTAGAGATCTAAACAGCTTGCCATTACCAATCCCTTCTTTGAATTTAGAAATATAACAGAGCACCCGGGGACTTTTGAAGCTAAACACACTGTATGGAGATCCCTAATTGCAGCTGATTTTTTTTTTTTCCTTTGGTGGTGAATGCACCTGACGTTATCGTCAAGTGTCCTGTTAAGTGTTCAGCAATAGCGTTACATACAGCAGTTTCCTGTGTCATATGCAAGTCATATGGATACTTGGAACCCTTGTAAAGTTCAAAATTATCCAATGTGGAGGTGCAGGTACACAGGGTTTTTTTTTGTAGTGGCTGCAACAAAGTGAGGGCTGAGATGACCATAAGTGGGATGTGTGTGGGCTTTAAAGAGACTGTCAATTTGCCCTGAATGCGCATAATGGCATTACCATATCCTACTCTTTGATCCCAGGATGAAGAGAGTTATGTTTACAGAACACAGGAAGCCCACATGTATCTAAAAGAAAAATGGCAATATATTGCAACATACCAGTCCTCAGATGTGGTGGCTGCATTTGTTTTCTTATTTTTTTTAGGATTTTTTTTTGCTTAATTTTCATCTGATGATCCTGCCAGTAACATACTTCCTGTTCTAGGTCAGTGATGGTTCACGAGAAGATTTTGGTGGTCCCCGGGGGTTCTGCTGCAAATCAACATTGTGGCAGATGCTGTTTCCACTTTCCATTGTTGTTCTCAATGCAGAGCATTGACTGTCAGCGCACATTGATGTCTGATGCCTCCTCTGTAGTTCTGGCTTCTGTGAACTCAGAGAGAGGCGGCAGGAGTAGAACAAGGATCGGGAGGTGAAGAAGGAGGGGACTCCCAATGGCAGTACTGATCACAGACTGTGGCTGGATATGGAGGTGAGATCCAATGATGAGTGATGATGAGGTAACAGTGTGATGCAGAGTGCCGGAGCATTGTGTTTTTTTTTTAGTCCATATTTCTCTTTTAAGATTGGGGGAGGCACACACAGGTGAAGTGGTGAAAGTAAGAGTGCCGACATGATGGGTGGTGAGAGAAGGTGGGCTGCAGGCATGTTGGGTGATGAGAGAAGTGAGGCTGCAGGCACGATGGATGGTGATAAAAGGGGGGCTGTAGGTGCAATAGGTACTGAGAAAAGAGTGGCTGCAGGCTCAGTGAGACAAAGAGGATTGGTGGTAGGGTGGGCACAAAGAAGTTGGGATGACTGCATGGTGGGTGCTGTGACAAGTAGGGTTGCAGGCAAAGTGGATGCCGAGAAAAGTAGGGTTGCAGCTACCATGGGCATAGCTGATTTCAAGGGACTGCCCCTGATTTGGAACAAAGTCCCTCTGTCCTCCTCATTTGGGTCTTATCTATATAGTTGTATAAAAAAATAACTATTTATCTTTCAAAAAGGGTTATATAGTGCTAAACCTTCCATCCAGCTTCTTAATAGCTGCCTTTGTAAATGTCAATAGCCAACATAAAGGAATAGTAGTGGTAAAAAAATGCACTTGCGGGATTAACTAATTATTTTTTTTGTATAATTCTCCTTTAAGGGGGAAGGGTTGTGTGTCCTATGTCGACAGGTTTGCCAATAGGTGTCCCTCATTCCCATCTCAAAAAGTTGTGAGGTATGACCATGGGTGGTAGGCAGATGCAGAGAGTGTGGGCAAACTGGGTGCTTAGAGAGAGAGGGTGCATGTGCACTGGATGGTGACAGAAGAGGGAATACAAGTGTGGTGGTTGTTAAAAGAAAAGGGGTGCAGGCATAGTAGGTATTGGGAGTAGGGGAGCTGCAGGTGCAGTGGTGGTGAGAGAGGGAGGTTGCAGTGCTGGTGGGTGGTGTAAGAAAGAGGGGGTGATGCTACCTATATTCCTTTTCCGCGGTTGCACAACCATCCCTTACGCTAGACGCTGCCATCTGGGGGATAACAGACTGCCTAAGACCTTTTGTGCTGCTGCAGCCTGCTCCTGCTCCTACTCTCTGGGCCCTGACATTTTGCACAGTATAGTCAGGGCTTGGAGTAGTAAGGAGGAGATGGCACAGCAGTCATCTCCCTTCGGGAGCAGTGGCAGGAGAAATTAATGGCTTCATGATATGCATGTAGCAGAGATTATTGGGGCAGGGGGGGAGCTGGGCACAGGCAGAAGCATGTGTGCAGGCAAGAGGGTCTGAACACCAGAGGAAGGAGTAAGTGTTTTATCATTCCTCCAGTTCCCCAAGTAAAGTCCAAGTGCTTTAAAGGAGTTGTATAGGTAGAAGATTTTTTTATCTTAATGCATTCTATGCATTAAGATAAAAAGCCTTCTGTGTCTAGCAGCTGCCCCAGCACCCCCTAATACTTACCTGGGCCTCATCTCTCTCCAGCGATGTCCACGAATCCCTCAGCTATCCGGAACTCTCCCTCCGGATCGGCTGAGAGAAAGCAATGGCATAATTGGCTCCCGTGGCTGTCAATCAAAGTCAATCAGGGGAGAGAGGGACGGGGCCAAACAGCAGCTCTGTGTCTGAATGGACACACGGAGCTCTGACTCGGCTCGGGTGCCCCCATAACAAGCTGCTTGCTGTAGGGGCACTAGACAGGAGGGAGGGGCCAGGAGCAGCAAATAGGGACGCAAGAAGAGGATCCAGGCTGCTCTGTGCAAAACCAACTGCACATATGATGTAAGTATAATGTTATTGTTATAATGTTATAAAAAAATAAAAATAAACAAGACTTTACAATCACTTTAACTACTTGCTGACTGCCCTATACTGTAGCTACAAGATGGCAGCTCTGCTCCAGATCACGTATATATGCCTGCAGTGGGCAGGCACGCGCCTCTGGCAGGCCACTTCTGCTGTGATTTTTCACAGCAGAAGCCGGTCTGCGGGTGCTGGGCACTCAATGTCCGCCAGCACCAACCGATCGTCAAGCAGAGACTCAGAACAGAGCTCTGCCTATGTAAAAAAAAGGCAGAGTTACATTTTGACGGGGGGACATTGATTTTGTTTTCCAGGGACTAAAATGAATCTCTTCCCCTAGTAAAAGCAGCACATACAACAGTACACAAAAACACTGGCTAGGTACACAGTTAACCCTTTGACCGCCCTTGATGTTTAACCCCTTCCCAGCCAGTGTCATTAGAACAGTGACAATGCATATTTTTTGCACTGATCACTATATTAGTGTCACTGGATCCCACAAAGTGTCAAAAGTGTAATTTAGTGTCCGTTTGTCCATCACAATATCGCAGTCCCGCTATAAGTCATTGAACAAGTATAAAATAAATAAATAAAAATTCCATAAATATATACTATAGTGTGTACACGCTATAACATTTGCATAAAGCTTAATGAGATTTTTTTTTACCATAGACATGTAGCATAATACATATTGGTCTAAATTTATGAAGAAATTAATTTATTAAAATTTTTTAGAGGATATGTTTTGTAGCAGAAAGTAAAAAATATAGTTTTTTTCACATTTGTCATTTTTTTCTTTTTTGTTTATAGCGCAAAAAAAATAAAATTTAAATAAAATAAATAACGGAGTGGTGATCAAATATCACCAAAGAAAGCTGTATTTGTGGGGAAAAAAATGACATACATTTTATTTGGGTACAACATTGCATGGCTGTGCAATTGTCAGTTAAAGTAATGCAGTGCCGTATCATAAAAGCGGCCTGGTCATGAAGGGGGGGAGGGGTAAATCTTCCAGAGGTCAAGTGGTTAAACTATATACAGTAAATGTAGAAGCTGACATGTACAATCTTGTAGCGGCGTTGACCTATAATTAATGTTCAGAGTTGCTATTGTAGTAGTCATTAAGTGGTGTGGTTGTAATAGTGTTTGTAATATATTTTTGTTTTTTAGAAAAACTTCTTAGCTAGGGGTATATAGAAAGAATTATCAACTGATGCGCAAGCACATTTTTAGATACATTACTGCTTTGAGGAAGTATTTTGGATAGTCATGGGCCATGTCACACAGAGTTGCTATACGGGGGGTAAACAGGTATTGGGAAATCTCACCTACTTTCATGTGTCATCCACTTGCCAGTGGGATGAGCAAGACGTCACTCCCTCACTGGTGACTTACATTCTGCAGCTTTTCTGTCAGCGAGGGAGCTACACTTTGCCCATCCAGCTGGTGATGATGTGACACACAGAGATAAGTGTAGTGTGTCCATTCTTAGCCGCAAGAGCCCAGTGCAGTAGTTCCTATCTTGGGGATTTCAGCACAGACAAGTGATGACTGGAGACTATAAGAAATATTGCCTGCTCTTACGATTCTCAATTTTTGCTGTGATATGCAGATGGCTGTCAGAGTTCAGAATGCACAGCATCAATTGTTTGTGATGTGGTGGTGCAGACGGTTTTCAGGATTAACATGCAGCTGATGAATTTCCAGGAACTTCATGATGATATTGAGTCAGCATGGACCAAAGTCCCTACAGAACATTTATCGCACCTTGTGGAATCCATGCCATTAAGAGTTCAGACTATTCTTAAAGAGGAAGTAAACCCTGATGGGTTTTACTTCCTCTTTTGTTCACTGCAAAGTAAAAGCATAATGAACTAGTATGCATTGCATACTAGCCCATTCTGTGCCACTTACCTACAAACAAAGCATGCAATGTCCCCGCTGGTGGCTGTGTTCATCTTCACCCCTCTTCCTTCCGGGCCGCGGACTCCGGCTGTAACTGGCCGGAGTTACGTGACGTCACTTACATGCGAGCAGGCATGGGTCCTGTAGAGATGGCACGATCATGCCCTTTCTTCAGTGTGCATGTGCCGATGACATTGGCGCAAGCGTATATGTTAAATATCTCCTAAACGGTGCAGGTTTAGGATATGTTTCCTCTATCTACAGGTAAGCCTTATTCTAGGCTTACCTGTAGGTAAAAGTGGCATGTAAGGGTTTACAACCACTTTAAGGCAACTGACATTCCTGTTCCCCTGACAATGCGAAACGCTTTGGAAGGGTTTTGAACTTGTGACGTCATAAGCCCCCTGAGGAGGACTGCTGCCAAAACATCTGTGTTTCTGCGCATACAATTTTCTTCTATTATGTGCCTTGCGATTTCTCAATGTGGTTGATACAAATGGCCTGGCCTGCCTGGGTTTGAGGCCTTTGGGTCTGCTCAGCTTGATTGCTGGAAGCGGACCACCACGGGGTATCTAGAGGCGCTTGATATGGCACATGCTTGATTGATCTCTGTTACTGGAGATCCAAAGCATCTGGTAAGAGGCTCATTTGTGGTGTTGTGGAGTGTTTCTTATACCATCATTCACGCTGCTATGGGTGAACCCAGGAACCTGCACATTTCATTAATATTTTGTGGATAGACTTTTATTTATTTATTGACTGTGTCCACTTGTAATTTATATTGGACTTTTCATTGGTCACATATATATTTGATTTTTAGCACTTATCAAATCATTCAGTTGGCAGTGCACTTTGTATTTAATCCATTTTGAACCTTTGAAATATTCACATTCATTTGTTTTTTAGCACTCATTTGATTATCTATCTAGTAGCGCACCTGTTCTATTTGTATATATTATTAAGTCAATGCCTGGTGCTCTACACCTTATCAACTGCCAGTGAGTCTTTTTTTATTGGGGGTCTTAAAAGTAACAATTGTTTTAATGTCCAGCTCCCACCAAAACATTTTTTCTTCAGTTTTCATCAGAACTTTTCTCATATTTTGATTATTGCTTATGCTGTCCTCTTTATGGAGACTGTCTCTTACTTTGTCTTAAATATCCCCAAGCCCCTCGTTTCATATACTGACCCCTATCCTTTACCCCCACTGATTTCTTCAGCCCCCAAGAGTTAGGAAAGAAGCTCTGTGCAAGTTCTGATTTGGTTTAGTTAGAGCAGGGTCCCATGTTACAGTTATGTACCAATCATCAAGCACCAGTGCTGTCCATACACAAGAGTAATCGGTATTGCTACTGTCAAACAGAGCAGTTAGTATGTACTCCTGAGGATGGGTTGTTAAAGAGAACCTGTTATTTTGTCCCCATATACAGTACAGCTCTTCATCCCTTCCTTTCATTACCTACATACAATTTTATATAAATGCTGAGGGAGGAGTGAAGGGGAATACTATGAAGGGTCACTTGAGGCTGGTGACATCACATCTGGTGGCACACAGTAGCAGTCTTCGGTCTTTTGAATGTCTACACAATGTAAAGTGACCTACATAAAATATGTTAAATGCACATAAAATGGGAATTATTGTGTAGAAAAGAATGGTCTGACGACAGAGTGTCCTTAGGTATAAATGGTTAGTTAACCCACAACTGTTTTATGTACATACTCTATTTGTCCAAATCTCCCAAAGATTATCTTAATCAAAGACTCCAATGGCACTTAAAGTGATTTGTGGCCCAGCGTGGCCCAGACATTAAAGTATTTACCTAGTCTTAAACTGTAAATGAGCTTTAAACAAATTCTCATTAACCTATGTAGCTGTAGGCACTATGGATTAATTCATCATCAAATATCACAAAAAAGACTCTGATGTTAGGTTGCAATTGAATTATGAACAGCTTGCAGTTTGTTTACTTTAGCGCAGGGAACGCCAAACTAC
Organism: Lithobates pipiens; assembly: GCF_037356315.1. Lineage (NCBI taxonomy): Eukaryota > Metazoa > Chordata > Amphibia > Anura > Ranidae > Lithobates > Lithobates pipiens. The sequence goes on along the minus strand of NW_027507764.1, from coordinate 512,299,186 downwards.
GTCCCTCCAGCTGTCGCTGAACTACACATCCCATGAAGCATTGTAGTTCCTGAATAACTGGAGGGACATAGTTTGGAGACCCCTGTTTTGGAGGACTGACAAGTTGCTAAATCCCTGCTGCCAGAGGAAGCGAGGATAGGGTAGCAGTGATTTCAGTGTTTCTATTATGATATGTGAGGATAATCATCTCCACGCTGCCTACAGCTACATAGGTCCAGGAGGACTTGTTATTAGTAAGTAAATACTTGATTGTCCATAGTCTGGCCAAAGGTTCTTTATAATTCCCCCACTTCTTATGGAGTTTTACTGTTTTTCTCAGGCAGAGAGAGCCTCAGACATCCTACTCTAGTGTTCATGTTAAATAAATATAAAATGAAAGTCATACAGTGGCTATATTGAAGATTATCAGCAAAGCCTTAAAGGGTAAAAGAAGAGTAAATATTCACCTTTCCTGCTGCCCACACTAGTGAATCTGGGAAATTACTACCCTACATCCACTGGGAAAATGAAATTTGCCAGCATCTCTGTGTGTGCAACAAGAAAGGTGGGTATTTGCTGTCTTCTTTTACAGGTATGCTTTTGCTAAATATCTTCCGTAGAGTGACAGAGTCGCTTTAAAAGTGAAGTGTGAGACCAACTTGCACTGACTGTGGCAGGCAAATGGGGATACAAATACAAAAAAATCCAGTGCACTCTACACATTGATCAGACCCAATTATAAAAGGTTGCTGTGAGGAAATGGCAGATTTCACCACCAAAACATACACTATATACCCCTAGACTTAACAAGGGGGTGTACACTAAATTTGGCAAAAGTATTGGGACACCTGCCTTTACACGCACATGAACTTTAACAGCATCCCAGTCTTAGTCCGTAGGGTTCAATATTGAGTTGGCCCACCCTTTGCAGCTATAACAGCTTCAACTTTTCTGCGAAGGTTGTCCACAAGGTTTAGGAGTGTGTCTATGGGAATGTTTGACCATTCTTCCAAAAGCGCATGGCACAGAGTCCTGACCTCAACCCGAAAGAACACCTTTTTTGATGAATTGGAGCGGACACTGTGAGCCAGGCCTTCTCATCCAATATCAGTGCCTGACCTCACAAATGTGCTTCTGGAAGAATGGTCAAACATTCCTATAGACACACTCCTAAACCTTGTGGACAGCTGTCCCAGAAGAGTGGACACTGTTATAGCTGCAAAGGGTGGGCCAACTCAATTTTGAACCCTACGGATTAAGACTTGGATGCAAATAAAGTTCATGTGCGTCTAAAGGCAGGTGTACCAAATTTTTCGACTATATAGTGTATAGTGTATGTCCCAATCTAAATCACCAGGAGACCATGTTTAAACAAAAAACAGGACACTTTTTTTGGTCACCAAAAAATTAGACATTTCAAGGCTGCTAAGTACCTCTTCCTTAGACAGCCATGACCTTAGCGGTCAGGAAACTTCACTTTTTTGGAGATCATAAAAGTTTCCCCTTTTTTGTTTGAACATGGTCTGCTGGTGATTTTTGGATACGTAAGTGGGGCTGGGAGAACACTACTCTTTAAACCATATTTTTACAAGAGTGGCCAACATTGTAATTACTGACATTCTTCTTAACTATTTAAAAACATTACAAAATATACTTCATTTTCAGAGAAAGTATGGCAATTCTAAATCAAAATATGTTCTGCAAATAAGATAAGATTAAGCAAAATTACTACTCATAGGTTACTAAAAAAATGTAAAAGCTGCTATAGGACATGCTGGGAACAGATATCACAGAGGTAATAAGCTTTGGGAACAGGGTTTTACAAGCCACAGAAAACAAATTGTCTCTTTTTAATATAAATATTTCCTCTAATAGTCATGCGCAATATTTTTTGTGCACGTGTAGAAAAACTTTTTGAAAGGAAAAGTGTGATTGCCATGGCAACTGACAACAGCAGCAGTCGGAGTCTCCTTGATGGTTGCCATAGATAACAAGGGCACTTTCCTTTATTGCAGTTTTTTTACAAGGCTTCTTTTAAACAGTGCACACTTCAAAATAAATGAACAAATAAAATTGGGAGGGGGGGGGGGGGCAAAATAAATCTGCAGGCTTCAGTGCAGTCACACTGAGACAAAAAAAAGAAGAAAAAAACGAAAAAAGAAACAAACAGCTTTAATTTGTGTCAGGCAGAAAAGGCCTTTACCTGGACCCTAGGAACAAAAGGCGGAGTTCTTCTATTAAGGCTTTGGCTCTGGTAAGCAAAATAAAAAGAAAAGAAAAGCAACAAAACAAAACAAAAAAAGACAACAAGCTGAAATTAAAACAAATTCAAAATAAAACACAAGTATTCAAATAAACATTAACAGCAACAAAGTTCACATCAAAAGCACAAATTTCTGGCAAACATACTGATGTAACAAATTGCCGATTGACTGCAAACCACACACAACTTAACATTTCAGCATTAATAAATAAAAATTATCAGTTAGAGATTTTTTTTTTTTTTACATTTCAGTTAATTGTAGCAAACTTTTTAATTCTGAAGAAAAAGATTTCATATCACTACACAACTTATAAATAAACGAGCACCCATACTTCTGGAGAAAATCAGGTGGTGGGGACAAATGAGCACTACCCTTCTTTTTTTTCCAATTTTTTACAGAAATTATGCTAAAGTGTCTCTAAAGCCATAAGGTTTTTTACCATAATGCATTTTCTCCAATTAAAAAAAAATCTGTGACCAGAATCCTCATTATCGGGTGTTTGTCAGGGCTGGGCTCCTGCTATTTGCTAGCAACTCTTTTCTTTCAGTGCACAGAGGCTGCTTAGCTATTGGTTAATTACCAGCCACTCTTTGTTTCCACAGGGACTCACCATTACCATCACCTGCCTTATTAGTCCAGCCTACAGCCAGCCCCTTTTGGCTATTTAAACAACTTTGCTCATTCCCTCCGTGCCCTTGGGTGGTCAACATCTCCTGTGCATGACTTGGCCTGGTTGACTTCTCTTCTGATTCCTACTCCTACTGATGTTTGGCTCCTGGCAACGCTGAATTATGGTTTTCTGATCCTGGCTCGTCTGATTACCCACTCTGGCTTCCAAACCCTGGCTTCTGCTTTTGACTACGTTCCTGAAATCTGTTATTTTTGCTATTACATTAAAGGTGTGATTGTAACTGCATTTTTTGTATCTGCCTGGTTAATGGTTCCTGACAGTGTGTCAACTGTATGTATGAATAATTCATTATTTAATATGATAAATTACATGAAATTATTACACCTATTTTATTTTGCTAACAGAAATGTACCATTGTCTGTATCAAAAGAAGGCATTAATCTCCCTATTTGTGGGTGACCATAAATGCCAGGACTTGACTGCAAGTCAAACTTCTACACATTTTTTTTTTTAATGGCTTTCTGAAGGATGCTGAACAGTAGAGATGAGTTTGGGCATCCTTCAAACTCATTTGTAGCTGAATTCCAAATTTGCGCTTTTTTACGCCAACAAGCTGTGAGCTGGGTCATTCCCACCTTACCTCTTTTTTTACGTGAGCTGCAGAACAGGAACGACCTGGGCTGTGTAAAAAAAGAGCAGGAGTTTGGCTAGAGGTGAATTCAGGGGATGCCCAAGCTCTTCTCTACTGTACAGTAATGTAGAGTATGCAAACTAGTGGGAGATCATACATTTTCTATGTCTTATGTGGTGGTATGACATCTTCACCTTCCATGACACAGCTAAGATATGGTGGCAGCGCTCCATGAGAATGCTTAGCGGTAGCCTTTTAAGCAGTTTTGGAATTTCTACTTTGTATAAAGTATGTTGATATTTTATGCATTCAGTTCTATCAGCGGCCCCCAGTTAATATTACTGCTATGACTTGATATCTTAGTCATACAGAAGGGCTTCTGCAGACTGCAGGTACAGTGTTGAATCAACTACTACCACTCTTGCATCCTCCCTCTGTGATGTTAAGCAGTGGTGACTACACTGTCATTTCTATTTGTCAGTAAAATCTCAGGTGTGACAGTATTTGAAGAAGGAATACTTTCAATTACATGCAAGTAAGTGTTCAATCATATATATCAGTTGTGTTAAAAATAATAGCAGTCCAACATCACTAACCAGATCAATTACTGTCCTTGGCATAAAATATATTTCTACATAGCAAATAATTTACTAGTGAGTGCAGTAGAGTAATAGAAAACCAACAGACCCAACAGTCATGACATGCATGCTGCTGATTCTGTGTAAGTGAATCATTAATTGAAAGGGCCTATTCAAAATAATAGCAGTGTGGAGTTCAATTAGTTCATTCAGTCTGTTAAAAAAAAACAGGTGGCCCTTATGTAAGGACAAAGACAGCAGATGTTATACATGCTGGGTATAGTGCATTTCTCCCTGAAAATCTGAGTAAAATGGGTTGTTCCAGACATTGTTCAGAAGAACAGCGTACTTTGATTAATAAGTTGATTGGAGAGGGGAAAAATATAGTTTGCAGAAACTGATAGGCTGCTCAGCTAAAATGATCCTAAATGCTTTAAAACGGCAACCAAAACCAGAAAGACCTGGAAGAAAATGTAAAACTACCATTCGAATGGATCGAAGAATAGCCAAAATGGCAAAGACTCAGCCAATGATCAACTCCAGGGCAATGAAAGAAGATCTAAAGCAGTGATTCTCAACCAGGGTTCCGTGGAACCCTAAGGTTCCTCCAGAGGTTGCTAGGGGTTCCTTCAGCATTGGGTAATTTCTGCCTCTCAGATAAGTTTCCACTGATACCATTGATCTTTTTAACTATCTGTAAGGAGGTAATTCTTCCCAATGACCACAAGTTTAAGGAACATTCTTCCCACTGACCATCACACTAATGTATCATGAGTTGTAGATTTCTAATTTTTAGCAGGCGTTCACTGAGACCAGAGCACTATTTCAAGGGTTCCTCTGTGTTGGAAAGGTTGAGAAAGGCTGATCTAAAGTTACCCGTGAGTATGGTAACAATTAGAAGATGCCTTTTTGAAGCCAAGCTATCGACAAGAAGCCCCCACAAACTCCCATTGAAAAATGACATGTGCTGAAGAGGTTACAACTGACCAAAGAACACATTGTTTGGCCTAAAGAGAAATGGTGCACCATTTGGTGGACTGATCAAAGCAAGATTGTTCTTTTTGGATCTAGGGTCTGCAGACAGTTTTTCAGATGACCCCTAAACACTGATTTCAAGCAACAGTACAATGTGTAGACAGTGAAGCATGTTGGCCCAAGCATCATGATATAGGGATGTTTTCCATACTATGGTGTTGGGCCTATTTATCACATACCAGGGATCATGGACCAGTTTGAATACATTAAAATACTTGAAGAGGTCATGTTGCCTTATGCCAATGAGGAAACGCTCTTGAAATGGGCGTTTCAAAAAGAAAACGACCCTAAACATATCAGTAAGCAAGCAGCATCTTGGTTCCAGACCAACAAGATTAACGTTATGGAGTGGCCAGCCAAATTCCTGGACCTTAATACCAATAGAAAACTTGTGGAGTGACATAAAAAATGCTATAAAAACCAAAAAATGCAGATGAATTGTGGAATGTAGTGCAATCGGCCTGGGCTGGAATACCCATTCACAGGTACCGGAAGTTGGTCGCCTCCATGCAACACAGATGTGAAGCAGTTCTCAGAAACAGTGGTTATAATACTAAATATTCATTCAGCGATTCACAGGAAAGCTAAATCTTCAAGCATTTTTTAGTTCATACAATAAATGTTTGAGTTTGTAAAGAAAAATGTAGACACTGCTATTTTTTGGGGAAAAGCCTAATATTCCTTCTTCACTTTCTGTAAAGTAATAACAAATTTGAAATATTTTTCTTCATGTTTTGATTTGGAATAGACTGTGCAGTGTTCCCAATACATTTGCGTGTTTTGAAATAAAAGTGATTATAACGATTTTGAGTTTTACTTTTTAAACACACTGCTATTATTTTTAATACAACTGTACATATATATATATCTGTAAAAAAAAATCTCAGACACGAGATGAGGATGCTTTCAAAAATAATGGAAAGAATAGTTTTTATCAATTAACCTACAAAATGCATAAAGAGAAAAAAATAAAATGAAATTAATATTTGGTGAATAAATATTGCAAGTCAGACTGATGTGTTATCATGGCATCACATCCCTTATATAGAAGAAAATATATATATTGGTGGAATTTTAAAGGTGCCAAACAATTTACCTAACATATGTCTTTAAACATAACATTTTATTATACAATTCTGTATTAAAACATATGTGAATTTAATATTAGGGCCTCATTCATATGGGCATACACCCATTTGGAGGCCATGTTTTGCCCACATGGGATACACAGGTGTTCTGGGCATCAGCATGCAGGCAGTCCATTTCATGACAACTGGAATGCAGTACAAACATTTGTTCATTTTCTAATTATTAGTTGATCAAATCAATATTCGTTTTCCACTGCAGTGACAAGAAAACTTGAATGAGGAGGTTGGAAAATGTTTCTCAAACAAATTTCTAATAGGGTACTTTATGTGGTTTTCATTCAGTAAAGTCCATTCATTCCAAAATCAAATGTTAAAGCCAAACAAAATCTTTCGAACATCAAACTAATGTTCTGAGAGTTTTCACACAAATGTTCGTTATGCCGCGTACACACGATTGTAATTCTCGTCGTAAAAAGCTCTGATGGTTTTCCCGATGGAATTCCGACGGAATTCGGCTCAAGCTGTCCTGCCTACACACGATCACATCAAATTCCGATTGTTTATAACGCGGTGACGTACAACACATACGATGGGACTAGAAAAAGGAAGTTCAATAGCCAGTAGCCAATAGCCTCTGTCTTGTCGTTGAATCTGAGCATGCGTGATTTTTGGCGTGTCGGAATTGCATACACACGATCGGAATTACTGATAGAACATTTTTTCCGTTGGGAAAATTGAGAACATGCTATCAATTTTTGGCTGGCGGAAATTCGGACAGCTAAATTCCGATGGAGCATACACACGGTCGCATTTTCCGATGAAAAGCTCTCATCGGTCTTTTTCTGGCCGGAATTCCGATCGTGTGTACGCGGCATAAGACTTTCATCCATCTATGGCCAGCTTTACTGTATTCACAATGTCTCTCACAGGTAGAAATTACAAGAAACACGGGTGTTTTCAGATGTTCTGTACAATCTCTTTTGCACAAGCACAAAGAAACGGGCACTTCTAAGGACCAAAAACACTGTGCTCAACCAAGAAAATTTGTACAGCAGATGAAAGACACATTGGTGTTGATTTACTAAAACTGGAGAGTGCAAAATCTGGTGCAGCTGTGCATAGAAACCAATCAGCTTCCAGGTTTTATTGCCAAAGCTTAAAGTGATTGTAAAGGTTGTGATATTTTTTTTGAAATAACAAATATGTTATACTTACCTGCTCTCTGCAATGGTTTTGCACAGAGCAGCCCTGATCCTCTTCTTTTTCGGTCCCCTGATGGTGCCCTGGCTCCTTGCTGTGTGCCCCCAATAGCAAGCCTCTTGCAATTGGAGCACTTAAGCGGGAGTGTGCCTGCAAATGGAAATTTTCCATTTACACACAGCGGGTGGCTCGTCCCTGCCCCCCCCCCCCCCACTTTCTCTTCATTAGCTCACTGGCTGTGACTGACAGCAGCAAGAACCAATGGGCTAATGCCGCGTACACACGAGCGGACTGTATGGCGTACTTAGTCCGTCATACAATCCGACGGACAGTCCGTCATACTTTCCACTGAACGGACTTGACCACACACGGATACCCAAACAGTCCGACGAAAGCTTGCGCGATGACGTGTACAGCACGTACGACGGGACTAGAAATAGGAAGTCCAATACACAGCAAAGCACCCTTCCGCCGTGTAAATCCTTTCTGGGCATGCGCCATTCTTAGTCCGTCAAACTAGCATACTGACGAGCGGATTGTCTGCTGAAACCAAAGTACGACGGACAGAATTTCGAAAAATCTGAAATTCTTAGTACGCCGGACTGCACGCTGAAAAAGTCAGCTGAAGCCCACACACGAGCGGACTGTCCGCTGAAATGTGTTTCGACGGACTAAGTACGCCATACAGTCCGCCCGTGTGTACGCGGCATAAGAGAGACCTGGGAGAGCCGTTGCTCTCATGCACCTCACTAGATAGAGATGGGGCTCAGATATAAGGGGAGGCTGGGACTGGGAGGAGCTGCACCCAGAAGTTTTTTTTACCTTAATGCATAGAATGGATCTAAGTAAAAAAAACTTCAGCCTTTAAGAACCCCTTTAATTGAACAAGCTGAAGTTAGAGACTACCACGAGCAGCTGCAAAAAAACTCTCAAGTTTTAGTTAATCAACCCCATTATGCTGACTTCCCTTCACAATCAGAAGATGTCCATCAAGTGCATTTGAAAAAGAGGGCAGAGTCTCTGGACATGCATTGTGCACATCCCCTCTCCCAACATCCACCAGGCATTTTGACAGCTGTCACCCTTGTGTGCAGCCTAGAATGCTGGCTCCCTGTCATCCTCAGTCTCTGTTTGCCCAGTGATGCCCACAGCCTCACACGGATCACAGCTGCTTGGTCTCAGGTGTTCCCTGTCCATGCTGTTTTATGCTACCTTCAATGGAAGTGTGCTGCTTATTTTAATAAAATGTTTTTATTCGATACACACATCAGCGCCCTGCTTTTCCTTTTCTTCTACACTGAGGTGATCCTACCCAGATCTTCTGCAGGAGCTGCAGAGGTTCCAGTCTCGGCCCCTTCTTCTGTTCAGCCATCCATCCATCCTGTTGCCCCATCCATTCCTCTACCCTGTTGATGGTCTACAGATACAGATAAAAGTTCCAATGGACCAAGGGACTTTGCACTTCTCCCAGGGGTGCCGTATATATACTGTGTACACTCTTTGGATTTGCTAAATCCACAAGAGAACTGTGGTCTGTTTTCCTAGATGTCTAGAACAACCTACGTGCCAAATTCCTTTAAAAACTGCTTGCAAGTGTACCTAAAAGAATTGATGCTGTTTTAATGGACCAAATATCGACTTCATTCAGTTTGTTTTTCTGTTTATGCAGGTTTTTAATTGATATTCATTGCATTCGTTTGAAAGCACCCTCAGCATATACAGCATTTTTTCACAACTGCCTGATACTTTAACACAATATAAATACAGTACACACACACACACAATTTAGTTTTTTACAAGTACCTGTAATCCTTTTTAACCTTGAAGGCACTTGATACATTTAGCACAGTAGTAGCGAATGAAATATTAGCGCTCTACACTAATGAGTGACAGTGATGGACTATCTTAATTTACAATGAGATAAGAGGAACCTTAATGAGGATATTTTTAATTTCTCAGACTTCCTAATGGGTGAATAATCTGTGTGGTGGGGATATTACCCTGCTGTTCAATAGTAAAGGTGCAGTAAGTTGTTACTGTATATATGGCTATGCTATAACGTATATTCTCTGATAGTTTTACCAGATGGGTCTTCAATATATCAAACTTTGTACACTCAAGCTCAGGTATTACTATTGGGAAAGGTTGATTTTAACATTAGTCAGATTATACGCCTGCCAATTCAATGTCCTTCACAGATCATGGCTAGAAAGTGAGCACAATAGGCCACAATGGGACAAGTGCAGGGCACATCCTGTAGCTCACCTTAAAGGAACCTGTCATTAGAAAACTATATAGGCTTCCATTATTAATCACTTCATAAAAACACAAGCTGCCTTCTAGTCACATGGATCCTCCGGCTCAATTATTTCTAAATCGCTGAATCAGAACAAACATTGAGACAAAAGTACACCTGATCTACATACTTGTTCCAGATCATGCAATTAAAATAAGTAACATAGCCAGAGGATGTACATGACAGCCAAGCAACTAGGATTGCCCAAAGAAGGTCAGCAAACTTCATTCCTCCTCTATAATCCTATCCCACTCTTCTACAGAAATAATGCTCTTTTTCAATTTTTTAGGGTTATTTACTATTACTATTTTTCATTGTAGATGCTTCACCACCCTCCCCCCCCCCCCCCCTTCATCCTTCTTCATCCCTAGGCCAGTGGTCTTCAAACTGCAGCCTGGTGGCCATATGTGGCCCTTTTCTTGCTTTGATTCGGTCCTTGGAGCACTATTCCATCCACTGATTTTGGGCACAATTGGGCGAGTTCAGAGGGATGTGATAAATGGGGAGTACTTGGAATGGTCAGAGGTGGGTAGTGGGGTCCCCCAGGGTTCTGTGCTGGGACCAATCCTATTTCATTTATTCATAAACAACCTGGAGGAAGGGGTAAACAGTTCAATCTCTATTTGCGGACAATACTAAGCTAAGTAGGGCAATAACTTCTCCGCAGGATGTGGAAACCTTGCAAAAAGATTTGAACAAATTAATGGGGTGGGCAACTACATGGCAAATGAGGTTTAATGTAGAAAAATGTAAAATAATGAATTTGAGTGGCAAAAATACGAATGCAATCTATACACTGGGGGGGGAGAACCTCTGGAGGAATCTAGGATGGAAAAGGACCTGGGGGTCCTAGTAGATAACATGCTCAGCAATGGCATGCAATGTCAAGCTGCTGCTAACAAAGCAAACAGAATATCGGCATGCATTAAAAAGGGGATCAATTCCAGAGATAAAACGATAATTCTCCCACTCTACAAAACTCTGGTCCGGCCGTACCTGGAGTATGCTGTCCAGTTCTGGGCACCAGTCTTCAAGAAGGATGTACTGGAAATGGAGCGAGTACAAAGAAGGGCAACAAAACTAATAAAGGGTCTGGAGGATATTAGTGATGAGGAAAGGTTGCGAGCACTGAACTTATTCTCTCTGGAGAAGAGACGCTTGAGAGGGGATATGATTTCAATTGATAAATACCATACTGGTGACCCCACAATAGGGATAAAACTTTTTTGCAGAAGGGAGTTTAACAAGAAACGTGGCCACTCATTAAAGAAGAAGGGGTTTAACCTTAAACTACATAGAGGGTTCTTTACTGTAAGAGATGTTGAATTCCCTTCTATAGGTGGTGGTCTCATCGGGGAACATCGATAGTTTCAAAAAACTATTAGATAAGCACCTGAACGACCGCAACATACAGGGATATACAATTTAATACTGACATATAATCACAGACATAGGTTGGACTTGGACTTTTTTTAACCTCACTTACTATGTAACTATATGTCCTCTCACTGGCACCAACAAAAGGGCACAATTCCTCTCAATTAAACCAACAGTGGAGCACAATCCATCCCAATGACACCAACCAAGGGGCACAATTCTTCCCTCTGACACCAACAGTGGGGCACTATTCCTTCCACTGACACCAACAATTGGGCATATGTCTTTCCACTAACACCAATGAGTGGGCAAAATTTCTCCTGATGATACCACAGATGGGGCACTATTCCTACCACTCACACCAACAATGGGGCATTGTTTACTCTCACTGACACTAGGACATTTTCTATTCCCACTGGCCTCAGTCTAGCCCCCCACAGTCTGAAGGACAGCATACTGGCCCTTTGTTTAGAAAGTCTGGATATCCCTGGCCTAGGCGAATGACATTCAGTGCCCCTGGTACCTCCTGGGATATGTGGGAGTACTGCACGTCATTCCATTCATTAAAGGGGGGGGCAGCGGCGCCTCATCGGGAGGTGGTAGCCTGAACATGGGAAGAGGCTGCAGCTCCCTGATGATGTCAAAGAAACAATGGCAGTGCAGGCCTGAGCGGTGGCTACAGAGAAGTGGAAAGGTGGCATTCCTCCTTGGATGTTAGATGTGAAAAGTTCCACAGTTTCACAATCTAATATTCCATATGAAATAACTATGATGCCTTAAATGGACCCATGTAGGACAAACCAAATAGTTCACCAAAATGGTGGCCCTACCAGCTGCACATACTTACCTTTCATTTCACTCGCCTCGTCCCTCTATTCAGCCATTGAAACAGTGCAGAGTTGGCCCTGTGTAGGCTTCTTAGAGCTTTCATAGAAATGAGGAATCTCTTTCTAGCTACATGAGAAAGCACTGGGCCAATTGCCAATCACCGGAAATGGTCCAGGTCCCCATATGAAGGATATGATCAGAAAGATTTTCAGGCCTTATAGCAAAATGCTAAATGCTCAGTCAATGTATAACTAACTAGGAAGCTCTACGAAGAATGGCCTTATACAACTAAATATCAAATACAAACTTCTCAGCACTCAAGCCAGCAAAGTCTAATGAGTTCTTATATCTAATCTTATATCTATCTTATATCTAATTTTCACATTCGAAGAGAGCATTATTAAAGTGGAAGTAAACCCATGGATTTAAACAGTTAAAAAAAAAAGGCATGCCGGGAATGCTAACTGCACATTGGCTGTGCTCTCAGCCAAACTATCAAACCATCCAATGGTTGGTGTCATAACGAATCACATGTGCAGCACCATAGCAGTGGAAAGATGGCAGCTTCCTTGGCTGAAAACGATAGGGGAGTTTACAGCCACTTTAAGTGTCTGCTGAACAGTACTGAGTGTATAAGACTTTCAGACTTTTTGAATAAGGCTGTGCAAAAGGCAGCAACCAATAGCAACACTTCTAATGTCTTCCTTTGAACATTGTGAGTAGAGTTATCAGTCATAGTAACTGCTACGAGTAAGTATACTTTGCTAGTCCATACAACCGTTTGCACTGCCGTACTAAATAATCCCACTAGTCATTAAGGTGTGAAATAATAATCATACAAATATTGTCACTGAAACTTCTTATATGGCACGGACACTGCAAATTCTGGTAGCAACTGCAGATACACTGAAGTGCTAAATACATAGGGAAAATATGCAAATTGCCCCAGTATAATTGAGGCCAAGAGCGTTTTCAATACAGTTTCAGATTGTTTAGTTGTTATAATGAACACACTAGTGCTTTATATTAAACATACATGCTATTATAATATCATACTGTATATATATATATATATATATATATATATATATATATATATATATATACAGATCTTGATTCCCTAAAGCAAACAGTGCTTGTACTATGTACTCTGCCCCCCTCTAAACTGTAAAAAAAACTCCCTGAATCTGCCACTTTCTGTACGCCCTCTCTGCACTGACCATGAAAATCAGGGCTGCTGAGCCCTGACCACTATGGTCAGAGTACGTCCCTGCATCATACGCTGCTTTCTCCTCTGCTCTCCTCTCTCCCCCTCACCCCCTCCTTCTTGCCTGTCAGTTCCCTCTCTGTGTCTGTCTCCTCAAATTCGGTATTCACAACACTCGTTTTTATAAACCAATTTAGTGTACTAAGCCAGGCTCTAATAGAGGGGCTGGCATAGTCTTATATAAATGGGTTCACAAGCACTTTAATGTCTAAACCACTGACAACAAAAGTGCGTACATCCCTAAGTGAAAATGTCCAAATTGGGCCCAAAGTGTCAATGTTTTGTGTGGCCACAATTATTTTCCAGCACTGCCTTAACCCTCTTGGGCATGGAGTTCACAGAGCTTCACAGGTTGCCACTGCAGTCCTCTTCCACTCCTCCATGACAACATCACAGAGCTGGTGAATGTTGGAAATCTTGCGCTCCTCCACCTTCCATTTGAGGATGCCCCACAGATGCTCAGTAGGGTTTAGGTCTGGAGACATGCTTGGCCAGTCCATTATCTTTACCCTCAGCTTCTTTAGCAAGGCAGTAGTCGTTTTGGAGGTGTGTTTGGGGTTGTTATCATGTTGGAATACTGCCCTGCGGCCCAATCTCCGAAAGGAGGGGATCATGCTCTGCTTCAGTATGTCACGGTACATGTAGGCATTCATGGTTCCCGCAATGAACTGTAGCTCTCCAGTGCTGGTAGCACTCATGCAGCCCCAGACCATGACACTCCCACCACCATGCTAGACTGTAGGCAAGACACATTTGTCTTTGTACTCCTCACCTGGTTGCCGCCACACACGATTAACACCGTCAGAACCAAATAATTTTATCTTGGTCTCATCAGACCAGAGGGCATGGTTCCAGAAATCCATGTTTTTAGTCTGCTTGTCTTCAGCAAACTATTTGCAGGTTTTCTTGTGCATCATCTTTAGAAGAGGCTTCCTTCTGGGATGACAGCCATGCAGACCAATTTGATGCAGTGTGCGGTGTATGGTCTGAGCACTGACAGGCTGACCCCTTCAACCTCTGCAGCAATGCTGGCAGCACTCATACGTCTATTTCCCCAAGACAACCACTGAATATGACGCTGAGCACGTGCATCAACTTCTTTGGTCGACCATGGTGAGGTCTGTTCTGAGTGCAACCTGTCCTTTTAAATCGCTGTATGCTCAGTTTTAGGGTCTTGGCAATCGTCTTATAGCCTAGGCCATCTTTTATGTAGATCGGTAATTATTTTTTTTCAGATCCTCAGAGAGTTCTTTGCCACGAGGTGCCATGTTGAACTTTCAGTGACCAGTATGAGAGAGTGAGAGCGATAACACCAAATTTAAACACACCTGCTCCCCATTTACACCTAAGAACTTGTAACACTAACGAGTCAAGTGACACTGGGGAGGAAAAATAACTAATTGAGCCCAATTTGGACATTTTCACTTAGGGGTGTACTCACTTTTTTTTGCCAACGGTTTAGACATTAATGGCTGGGTGTTGAGTTTTTTTGAGGGGACAGCAAATTTACACTGTTATACAAGCTGTACACTCATTATTTTACATTGTAGCAAAGTGTAATTTCCTCAATGTTGTCACATGAAAAGATATAATAAAATATTTTCATATTACATAAATATATAAATGTGAGATACTGTAAGATACTATATATATATATATATAGATATATATATATATATCTATATATATATATATCTATATATATATATATATATATATATATATATATATATATATATATATATATAAATGATCTGTCACTAAAAGGTCTAAAGCGTCCCTAAACCATTTACACAGAGATTTAATTCATGAAGTATGCCGCACTCACAACTCCGCTCCCAAATTCCTGCTTCATTACACATAGACATTTGGAGGGTGGGTTCATGATCACACTGTTTTTAAATAAAACAAAGGTGTAAAGACAACTACAAGAAAAAAAAAAAAAAACACTGAACCTTTTATAACCTGAAAATCTCTGTTCTGGCACCAAAGTTTCACTTTGCAAAAAATACCCAATTAGGTGCAAGGAAAATAAAAATTCCCTAGCAAAGTGCAACTTCCCTTGTAAAGTGAACACCATATTTGCCTTTACTAAAGTGGTATTAAAAATTAAACCAAAAATCAAATATATTACAGCTTACCAATCATTAGATATGGGGACTGCATCACGTTTATTTTTTTCCCCGTTTTCACCTGGTAATCTGGCCAGTAAGACATCTCTTGTATTAGTGAGACACCACTCGGGATGAATGAGCGCAGGAGGCACGGCAGACAGCAACATTGTCAATCTTGAGGACTGGTGCAGTGTTAAATGTATTAGCAGATTTAAATACACTAACACAGACAAACTAAACTCCAGCTCACACTTTATAATCAGTTACAGCAAACAGTTTTTTTTTTTCCATTTGGGATAAAGGTTTTACATGAATAAATAAAAGTTGGTCATTTTAAAGCACTCCTGACAGTTTTGAATGGTTTGTCTCGTCCACGTAAACTAATATAGTCTGTAGGAAAGCTTGTACTTTTGAAAAACAACAGACTTGCTGGCTGGATAACCAGATGCAAATAGCAGAAAGAAAACCTAAAAAAGAAAACAAATGCAGCCCTCACATCTAAGAATTGGTAAGCTGCAATATAATATATGTTTGCTTTTGAGTTTAATACTGCTTTAAATCAAGCTCTGTATTTTTTTAGAAAGGTGAGAGCAACAGGATCAGAGTAGACACCACATCCCAATTTTTATGGAGAATACATAGAAAGAGGAAAACTGCGGGACTTTAAAGGTGTCATAAAATAGAAAGATAAAGTATATTTTTTGTAACAATAAAAAATTATCATAAAAATTCCTTGTTGTATTGCTAATTCAATTCATATACGGGTACAGACATTACCGCTCTACATGTTTCGCTTCGAATGAGCTTCTTCAGTAGATTCTAGAGTTCTGTATGAATTGCTTGCTAAAAAATAACAAGAGAGAAGACAACAGAATAGGAATGACAAGGATCAAATGATTTAATATCATTCAGCTGAGTAGATTAGCCTAATGGTAGTACTTGAGGGAGTGAAGGATGTTACTGCCAAAGCTCTTAGATGGCAGGATCAAAATTCATCAGGTTATCTCTCCACTTGATAATCCGATGGTTCTCCTCCTTTGTATAAATGAGAATCAAAATCAATTGGAATGAAGCCTTTAAAACGATTCAAGTAATAAAGGCTTCATTAATCAGAATGTATAGTACCGTATATACTCGAGTATAGGTCGATCCGAATATAAGCCGAGGCCCCTAATTTACCACAAAAAAAATGGGAAAACTTATTGACTCGTGTATAAGCCGAGGGTGAGACATGCCTGTCCATCCCTGTGAGTCCATCCCTGTGTGTCCAGCCCTGTGTGTCCAGCCTACCTGTGTCCCGAGCCTGTGTCCTTCTGCACATACGGCGGCCATGCCAGGATCGCCGCACCTCTTCTCGTCTGTGACAGACGGCGGCCATTCCACTGTTCAAAAGCCGCGCCTCCGTCTGTGATAGGCGGAACACTCAATTTCCCAGCAGTCTGTGTTCCGCCTATCACGGACATCCTCTCATCCTTGTCCGTAGTATGAGGATGAGCGGATGTCCGTGATAGGCGGACCACTGACTGCTGGGAAATTGAGTGTTCCGCCTATCACAGACAGGGAGGCGTGGCTTTTGAATAGTGGAATGGCCGCCGTCTGTCTGCTCGACACGCTGATCGGGTAGACAGACGGCGGTGACTCGAGTATAAGCCGAGGGGGGCACTTTCAGCCTAAAAAAAGAGGCTGAAAATCTCGGCTTATACTCGAGTATATACGGTAATTGAATTTGGGCCAAATATAATTGTTATATGCATGGGGATAAAAGTCCCTAGTAGAGCAAAGTAGCAAAGCTTACAAGTTTGTGAAGAGAAATCAAGGAAAAAGGAGGGAGAGGAGAGATGTATAGTCTCTCTCTCACACAAGCCCTCTGACAGAGGATGGCGATTTCTCTTTACAGACAGGTAAGCTTTGCTACTTTGCTCTACTAGGAACTTTAAACCACATGCATATAACAATTATATTTGGCCCAAATTCAATTACTTAAAGTGGTTGTAAACCCTTACAAACCACCTTGACCTACAGGTGAGCCTAGATTAAGGCTTACCTGTAGGTCCAAGAAATATCTCCTAAACCTACACGATTTAGGAGATATTTACAAAAAGACAAGCACCGCTGTCTACGGCGCATGCACCATAGACAGTGGTGCGCAGGCGCAATGGGCATGCCGCTGCTAACGGTGACATGCCATTAGCGGCGGCTCCCGTGCGCATGCGTGGGAGTGATGTCATCGCTGCTCCGGCACTGTGAGTGGCCAGAGCAGCGATACCTGGAGGAAGATGGATGCTCCTTGCTACAGGGGACAGCGGTGACATCGCTGGCTCCTGTGTCAGGTAAGTGACACATAATGGGCTACTATGCGATGCATAGTAGCCCATTATGTTTTACCTTTGCAGGGAGACAAAGAGGAAGTAAACCCATTAGGGTTTACTTCCTCTTTAATTATAGGGCATTTAAATATTCATCATTTTCCCTTCTTTATACACACACACACACATAAATATATATACATTTTTCCTATAGGACATGGGTGAATTATCCACATCTCCCCTCTGTGGTCACTTCACACTTTCATGAATGAGGTATTGGTCTGGATCATTTATAAGCCCGCTGCTTTCACAATTTATCCTGATCCATCTGTACCTGGTAGGTCCATCTGTGTTTAAATGTGCACTACATCCAAAATAAAACAATTGTTGATTGTAAAATAGCATGTTAAATCATAGAAAAGTGTACTTTTGTATACTCATGTTATGATAGATGCAACAGTTCTGTCTAAAACCTTATGTAATCATTCCTATTTTGTTGTTTTCTCTGTTGTTATTTTTTGTAGCAACCAATTCATACAGCACTCTAGAATCTCCTGATGAAGCTCATTCGAAGCGAAACATGTAGAGCGGTAATGTCTGTACCTGTATATGAATTGAATTAGCAATACAACAAGGAATTTTTATGATCATTTTTTATTGTTTCAAATAAAGTATATTTTTTATGATAATTCTATCTTTCTATTTTTTTTTACACCATTAAAGTCCTGCAGTTTTCCTCTATGTATTCAACCTCTGTATTTATTAACTCAACACTTTACACTTAATAGATATCCTCAGCAGTGGGTGAAGCTGTCTTTTGGATAAATCATAGTTGCTATAGAAGTTGATCGGGGCAGATATGGGTTCATTTACTAAAGGCACCAAGTGTAAATCATCGGTTAACAGATCTGACTACAGTACATCTATATGTAACTGGCTGCCATAGGTTACTGTATCTGTTTTACTACGCTGAAATGTTGACAATCATAGTTGTTCTGTGTCTAATAACCATGTAGTATACAGTTAATTAGCAAATAATGATGGTGATGTGAAAAGGGCAGCAACCCAAAGCAACCAATTTCAGATTACATCAATGAAATAAAAATTCTGATTGGCTGCTGCAGAATACTGTTTTTACCCACTGATTTTTGCCCTATTGAATAAACCTATATGTGGGAATAAAAAGCTTTGGAACAGTTTCAATGATAAAGCTTAAGACTGAGAAAACACAGCAAGAATATTTTCACATACTGAAATTTGTCCAGACAGGAACTGGGGAGCGTCACGCAACATTCCAGGACTCATGGGAGAAGTGACAGATATGGAGGGACGATCCATTTTCTGGGACTCAAACGAACTAGAACCTATTTGTGACATAAACAGCAAATTACTTCAGAGAACTAAACAAGGCAGAACAACACACAACTCATAAAATCTATTTCCATAACGGGTCAACCTGTCAGCAAGGGTTGAAATTGCCTAACAATATACCTAACCTCCTATAGTCCAGAAATGCCTACATTTTGTCTAGTTCCTATTATATAATAGAAGGCTTCTCCATAGGATCGAGTTCTTTGAGAGTTAGCCCTGTGAAAGCTTCAAGTCATGAAGCAGAGTTTTCATGGGACTGAAGAATCTCTACCCACATGTGAAAGCACTGCGTCAATCATCAATCACCTGGAATTCCCAGGTCCCTATGTAAAGGATATGCTCAGAAAGATATCCAGGTTTTATAAAAAATGCTAAATCAGTCAACCTAAAACAAAGGCTTCATGTACACTAGCAGCTCCTAAACTTGAGTTCAGGAGCTTTTGGCTTTTTTTTTACTTAAACTCAGCTCCATAAAAGCCTAAAGCCTCTTACACATGGGCAGAATGTTGGGAGAAAAAAATACCAGCCAACATTCTGCCCATGTGTATATTTGTCTGTCCAACAGAAGCTGGCCAGCTTCTGTTGGACGTGCATGCTGGAAAACCAGCAGCCGACCGACTGCCAATCAGTGCTCTCAGCCAATAGAGTGTGCTGACCGCAGTGTTCCGGGCAGGGGGCTGTCCCCCTGTCAGAACACAACAGCACAGCAGGGAAGATCGCTGGACTAACATTGCATGGTTAGTACAGGGGCTCCTGACCGGAGCTGTCAGGTTTTGGTTTTTTTGTGCAACCCCAAAAAAAAACTGTAGTGTGTACCAGGCTTTAGGGGTTGATTTACTAAAGACAAATAGACTGCTCTTTGCAAAGTTCAGCTGCCCTCTGGTCCAGAGCTTAGTAAATGCGATAAAGCTTCATTTTGCAAAGAATACCCAATCACGTGCAAGGAAAATTTAAAAAAACAAAATTTTTGCTTGCACATGATTGGATGATGGAAATAAGCTCAATGAGGGGGGGGGGGGGGGGGGTTGGGCTCTGCTGACTTCCATTATCCAATCATGTGCAAGAAGATTTTTTTTTTTTTTAATTTCCGTTGTGATTGGGCATTCTTTGTCAAATGAAGCTTTACATCATTTATTATGCTCTGGAGCAACTGTACTTGCAAAAGTGCACAGTCTACTTGCCAAATCAACCCCTATGTGTCCATGTATACACAGGCTTTTAGAAGAGTTTAGGAGCTTCTGTCCATCGCCTAAACGTGGAAGAATCGCAGTCAGGATAGTAATGCTTTGATGGGAAAACGCAAAGCAAGGCAATTTTGCCGTGGTTTCCCTCGGCTGCTGTAAATGATGCCTAAGTATACATGAAGCCTAACTGGGAAGCTGCATTAAAGAATCATGGGAGGTTTCTTCAGGTATATGCAGACATATTAGGCCTGGTTCACACTTGTGCGATGTGAGAACCCTGTGAATCAACTGCGGGTTCCCGCATCGCACCGGACATGCACGGCAGTTCACACTGCCATATGCGAACTGCTGGGGTGTGTCATTATATGTTAACGACACCCCCATTTCAGCTTGCATATCGCACTGCGAACTGACAGATCGGACATGAATCGGAACGCATGTGTGTGAACACACATGCGATCTGATTCTGGTCCGAACAGAAAAAAGGGTCCTGTGTGTGTTTGGACCGATTGCGGTGCGATATCAGCCATACTATCTGTATGGCTGATATCGCACCGCACAGACATCGCATGTAATGTGAATAGCAGTGCGCTGCGAATTACAGTGTGAACCGGGCCTAAAGGTAGCTGTAATCATGCCTACAGATTTTGTTTTATTTTAGATATCAAAGGGGTTGATTAACTAAAACTGGAGAGTGCAAAATCTGGTGTGGCTGTGCATAGTAGCCAATCAGCTTCTAACTTCAGCTTGTTCAGTTAAGCTTTAACAAAAACCTGGAAGCTGATTGGTTCCTATGCAGAGTTGCACCAGCTTTTGCACTCTCCAGTTTTAGTAAATCAACCCCAAAAGCTCTTGTATTGTTTATTCTGCAGGTGAAGAAACTTTTGTGGGAGAGTGGCATCAGAATCACCGACCGATTTCAATATCCAACATGTGATTCACCCATACAAATAAAAACAACATGTCACTTACTGGAATCTTGCGGGGCATGTGTGCTATCAGGTATCCTGGGGATATCTCTGAAACAGAACAGTAAAACTCTGTTAAACATTTTGACATATGCACAGTCATACCTAATAATAACTGCAAGTGAAACATACTTTTCCTACAAGATAAGAATGATTTTCAAGATCAGGAGGTTCCGTATGACACATGATCCATAACTGAATTTCATAGGTGCTTTAAGAGAAAACATGGAGAAATGTACGATCTTCAGGACAATTAACAGTCTATTGCCGATGGCCTTCAAAGCAGCATCCATTCCTCTGCCCCATACTAGCTGACTAGCCTGAATGTGATATTCTTCCAGTCAGTTTCATCCCACAAAGATCAGCATAACATCAGGATGTGAAATGACAGTTCAGGCTGGAGTCAGATAAGGACAGAGGCATGCCCTTGTCAGCACTACACTACAGACTCATCTCATGTATTGGTAAGTCTATGCAGAAGAAAAAAACATTCCCCTTTGGATGATCTATGTACACTGTAAGGATTTTAACAAACTTTGTTGCAGATTCCTACCTCTTGTTATTCTGAAGGGATAGCTGTTTGTGTCCACATGAAGAATGAATCTGTATGGGAGTGGTTTTATAATCATCAGTCAGCTGCTGCACCTGCAGGGCTCTAATGAGGAAAGAGGCAGGGTCTGCATCCATTTAGACATGATCTCCAAAGGGCGTAGCTCACAAAAAAAATACATTTTTTGCCTCGGGGATGCCAAAAATCTGACTTGTATCTTAGTGCAGACTTCTGGGAAAATCAGTAAGCCAATCACACAAGCAGGAAATTACATTTTTAGGTGGCGTTCTGTACACCAGCTCTGTGTAAAACACCTCTAGGTAGCCATATTGCATTGCATTTTACAGAAAAATATAGCACTGCAGATTGAAAAGGAAAGGTCATTTTAATAACATTCCATTACAATATATATGCTATATTATTTTGTTTGTGCCACGAAAGTGAAGTTACCCTTTAAGGATGACTCCACCATTCTGGTATACATGCTACCGTGAGCCAAGTCAATCAAAGAAGTCTGGAAAATACATGCCTGTCATGTCTAGGCTCTCAAAGTAGCCTATGGTGCTACTCTGGAAACTTGATTTACTGAGAAGAAATTTATATGCCGACCCCTTACCATGTGATCAGCTGTCAGCCAATGACAGCTGATCATGTGATTTAAAAAGAGCCGGTAATAGGCCATTTTCTCAGCTATCAATGTAAGTATAAAAAAAAGCTGATCACCAGCAGCTGTCAGAGGGACATTGGCCCGATCACGAAGAGCTGCCGCCGAGTGAACTGTGCCCACTTGTGCCACCTACCAGTGCACAACAGCACTGCCTACCACTGCCCACCAGCGCCATCTACCAGTGCCACCGATCAGTGCCTTGTCACCAGTGCTGCCTATCAGTATTACCTACAAGTGCCCATCAGTGCCATCTAACAGTGCTACCTATCAGTGACACCTATGAGTGCCCTTCAGTGCCACCCATCCATGCCACCTATCAGGGCCCATCAGTGCCATCTCATCAGTGTCGCCTTATCAGTGCCACCTTATCTGTGCCTATCAGTGCCCATCAGTGCAGCCTCATCAGCACATAGCAATAGAGAAAAATTACCTGTTTACAAAATGTCACAACAAACTATGAAAAATTATTTTATTTTTTTCAAAATTTTCTGTCTTTTTTTTGTTTGTTTAGCAAAAAATAAAAACCCCAGCAGTGATGAAATAGCACCAAAGGAAAACTCTATTTGTGTGAAAAAAATTATAAAAATGTCATTTGGGTACAGTGCAGCATGACCCGCAATTGTCATTCAAAGTGCGAGAGCGCTGAAAGCTGAAAATTGGTCTGGGCAGGAGGGGGGTTTAAGTGCCCAGTAAGCAAATGGTTAAGTATCAGTAGTATATAACACTTTATATGTCTTTACTATACTATATATTTACTTTATTAAATAGAGTAAAGATATTCTTAGAAGTACACACGTACCCAGGCAATGTATATTACAGTATATACTTATTCTTAACAAGCAAAAAAAAGAGCTTAAAAAAGCTACTCCTTACCTCTCTAGCTGTGTGTACTATGGAGTTATTCATGAATCCTCAAAGATCACAATAAAGACTCTAAAGTTGTGTTTCAGTCAGTTTCTAAAAGCTCAAAAACATTTCTGTGCCTTTATTGTGAAATTTGAAGACACATTTCTTTACAATGCCTATAGCTTGAGAGGTGAGTTGGGAATTTTTTTAGGGCATGTTTGGAATACTGAAACACTTTAGTGTGTGTAGTCTGGACATATCCAGAGTGATGCTCACCAGTAATTCAATAATGTGCAGGTGGTGAGACAGTAATATCAACTGCCTTATTTGATGCAGTTACATAACACGACAGGGAAAGATGGGTAACAAGATGCACATTATTTTACTAACGTTTTGTCAAGCAAAACAAATCTTTCATATGCAGTATATTACAAAAATGAGTACACCATTTGCATTTTTATACATTTTTATTATATCTTTTCATGTGACAACACTGAAGAAATGAGTGCACAGCTTGTATAACAGTGTAAATTTGCTGTCCCCTCAAAATAACTCAACACACAGCCATTAATATCTAAACCCCTGGCAACAAAAGTGAGTACACCCCTAAGTGAAATAGTCCAAATTGGGCCCAAAGTGTCAAAATTTTGTGTGGCCACCATTATTTTCCAGCACTGCCTTAACTCTCTTGGCCATGGGAGTTCACCGAAGCTTCACAGGTTGCCCCTGCAGTCCTCTTCCACTCCTCCATGACGACATCACAGAGCTGGTGGATGTTAGAGACCTTGTGCTCCACACCTTCCGTTTGAGGATGCCCCGCAGATGCTTAATAGGGTTTAGCTCTTGGGACATGCTTGGCCAGTCCATCACCTTTACCTTCAGCTTCTTTAGCAAGGCAGTGGTTGTCTTGGAGGTGTGTTTGGGGTCATTATCTTGTTGGGATACTGTCCTGCGTCCCAGTCTCCGAAGGGAGGGGATCATGCGCTGCTCAGTATGTCACAGTACATGTAGGCATTCATGGTTCCCTCACTGAACTGTAGCTCCCCAGTGGCGGCAGCACTCAGACCATGACACTCCCACCACCATGCTTGACTGTAGGCAAGACACACTTGTCTTTGTACTCCTCTCCTGGTTGCCGCCACAAATGCTTGACACCAACTGAACCAATTAAGTTTATCTTGGTCTCATCAGACCACAGGACATGCTTTCCAGTAATCCATGTCCTTAGTCTGCTTGTCTTCAGAAAACTGTTTGCGGGCTTTCTTGTGCATCATCTTTAGAAGAGGCTTCCCTCTGGGATGACAGCCATGTAGATCAATTTGATGCAGCGTGTGGTGTATGGTCTGAGCACTGATAGGCTGAACTCCCACCCCTTCAACCTCTGCAGCAATGCTGGCAGCACTCATACATCTATTTCCAAAAGATAACCTCTGGATATGGCGCCGAGTATGTGCACTCCACTTCTTTGGTTGACCATGGCGAGGCCTGTTCTGAGTGGAATCTGTCCAGTTAAACCACTATATGGTCTTGGCCACCGTGCTGCCCAGTTTCAGGTTCTTGGCAATCTTCACATAGCCTAAGCCATCTTTATGTAGAGCAACAATTCTTTTTTTCAGATCCTCAGAGTGTTCTTTGCCATGAGGTGCCATGTTTAACGTCCAGTGACCAGTATGAGAGAGTGAAAGCGATAACAGTTTAACACACCTGCTCCCTATTGAATGAATGAAATACTTGTATAGCACACAATGCGAACTGAATCGCCTCTAGGCGCTGTATTCACACATGAGACCTTGTAACACTAATGAGTCACATGACACTGGGGAGGGAAAATGGCTAATTGGACCAAATTTGGACATTTTCACTTAGGGGTGTACTCACTTTTGTTGCCAGCAGTTAATGGCAACATTAATGGCTGTGTGTTGAGTTATTTTGAGGGGACAGCAAATTTACACTGTTTTACACTGTACACTCCTTTACATTGTAGCAAAGTGTAATTTCTTCAGTGTTGTCACATGAAAAGATATAATAAAATATTTACAGAAATGTGAGGGGTGTACTCACTTTTGTGAGAAACTGTAAGTCCTAACTGTATATTAGGCTAGAGTTAAGTTTATACCCTAAACATTTGTCTTTAGCTAAAGACCTTGTGCACAGAAGAAAATTATCCTATGTAACGTGTTAGTGCCTTTACATGTCATCTGCTATGTGTCAACTCTTTTCGGGAACTGCCCAAAGCAGTGCTTCTTGTTAGCTGGTGGACCAGTCTTTGTGTATGAGCTGCTAAGCCCAGATCTTTTGATCCACCATCTGACCCCTTTTATGTTTTTGTTTTTCTGCTACATTGTTTGTGGGTTAAACCTTTCTTTTATGTCTTATGTCAGTACCTGTGGTATAAGAAGAGGCTGGACTATTACAAGTAAGTGGCACCAGATTGTCCAATTTATACCCAAATGAGTTCAGATAGCCCAATACCTCTATTAGACCCCTTTCACACCAGGGCGTTTTGCAGGCGCTATAGCGTTAGAAATAGCGCCTGCAAAACACCCTAAAGAAGCTGCACCATTGTGTGTAGTGTGAAAGCCGCGAGGGCTTTCACACTACAACGGTGCGCTGGCAGGACGTCAGAAAAAAGTCCTGCCAGCAGCTTCTTTGGAGCGGTGAAGGAGCGGTGTGTTTACCGCTCCTCCACCACTGCTGCCCATTGAAATCAATGGGGCAGCGCTGTAATGCCGCCGGCAAAACGCCGCTATTGCGGCGTATTGCCGGCGGTTTTAACCCTTTCGCGGCCGCTAGCGGGGGGTAAAAGCGCCCCGCTAGCGGCCGAAATGTGCCGCAAATCCGGCGGTAAAACGCCGCTAAAAATAGCGGCGTTTTACCGCCGACGCAAGGTGCGGTGTGGGGTGAAAGGGGTCTTAGAGCCTGGGGTGCATGTCCACAATATGCAATCCTGGGACCTGCACCAACACCAAAAACACAAGCCTATGCCCCACTATTAATACCATCCTCCCTATCGCAACATTTAGGCTGGATTCACGCCTATGTATTTTTAGTTCTTTTTACATTTTGCAGATTTGCACTACAGTCCATGTACCATGGTTTCCTATGGAACATGTTCTGTAGTGAAAATCTGCAAAATGAAAAAGCACTAAAAATGCATAGGTGTGAATCTAGCCTTAAATTAAAAAGCAGAAGAAAGGTATGATCGAGAATGGTGTAATGGCTGAGCAAAATGTATATTTATTTTACAAATAGCTTTGGAAAGGTATGACTGGAAAGACTGATGGTTTTGCCTAGTGCAAATTTGAAATGTTTCTAATATCCCAAACTTTATATTTTGCTTTGGATAAATTAGGAAAGGGTTTTTGCGAGTAGTTACTATTGTCTACGCCCCCAATGGGAAGATGCATCTTATTAATTTGTCCTGATAACCATTGTCACCATTACTGGAAGTATGGGAAAAGCTAAAATTTTAAGTTGTCACTGGAATGGGAATCAAGCGGAACTTTTGCAGTGGGGACACTTGCTGCAGTCACATCTAGAGAGGAATTGTGAAGTTTTGGAAAGACTTCCTCTCACTTCCTGTAGTGTCTATGGGACAAGATGTAAAAGTAACCTTTCCTCTGTTAATAAAAAAAAATGGATTTAAATACATTTAAATAGATTTAGCTTTAAATTAGGCAGAAATAAGACTTTCCGTTTAGCATAGCAAACCCAGCTGGCATATACTGTATTTAGTGCTATTTGTTTGTTAGGGGGTCACTTCACTACTCAAATTGCTTTTTTGCCTTATAAAACTGATAATGATTTCTCATACCATTTTATTGACTGTGGGTATGGGTTACCCTACTAGGATACCCTACTGAGTATGGGTTACCCTACTAGACATACTTACCCTATGGGTCTGGAGACCACTAATTCTACTTGTGCCTCTGGTTTGGACTCCAGAATTATATTGTAAACTTCTTCAAATGTTGCACCTTGTAATATCCGCCCATTCCACTCTAAAACCTCATCACCTGGAGAAGACCAGAAATATAGAGGTTACTTAATACAGCAAGTTCCACAAAGAACAGTAAAAAAAATTGATTACACTTGAATGGGAATTTTGTAAAATACTAAAATTAACAGTTGGGGGAAAAATACATCTAAAAAGTCAATGAGAAGTAATTTGTAGCAGTTTATTTTTGTTGTAAATGAAATAGGTAAACGTATTAAACGTTATGTCTTGTTTATTTCTCGTAGAATACTTACTTTGTCTTTATTCCGTCTGAATAAAACAAGTTGCAAGTCTGTAAACTGTTAAATTTGTAGGCATGCATAATAACGTTTTAATCTATAACCATGTCACAAACACTTAAAACACCTGGAGCTTGGAGACAATGTTTAACCTAATTAACCTGAACAGCTCATAAAAACGTGAAAACTAAACTTTTTTTTTTAAGATGTCTTAAACCACAATATTGAATATTAAAATAAATATAAAGAGATGTGTTCATTTTAAGGTAGGTACTTTAGTCCCTCACTCTGTTACAAAACCTTTGTCATCCTTCTTCCAAAAAAGCTCTCTCTTGCCTCACAGCTTCTTCTCACTCCAGCAAATCTCAGGCACTTGTGAGTAGTGTTACTTTTACATCCTCCTTGGTTGTCAAAACCTTGCTAACATGAAGTCATCTTCCTGATGCAACCTAATCACTCTTCTTTGAACTCCAGTTACCCGTCAGTAACCCTTACATGCCTTTCCCATGCCTCGTCTTCCATCAAACATCCTTCTAATTCCTCTTCTAAATGTCTGTCACTTTTCTCCCACATCTGTCTCACTCTTCTATGCTGCATAGTCCCTCATACGCTGTCCTTCTCAAAACTCCTCCGATCCTCAGTCAACCATCACTTATCCTTTTCATGACTCCAAACCTCAGTCTTGTCCTACCATATCATCCACAAACCACCTCTGATCCTCAGTCAACCATCACTTATGCTTTTCATGATTCCAAACCTCAGTCACTGTCCTAATATATCCTCCACAAACATCCTCTGATCTTAAGTCAGCCATCACTTATCCTTTTCATGACTCAACCTCAGTCTCGTCCTACCATATCATCCACAAACCACCTCCGATCCTCAGTCAACCATCACTTATGCTTTTCATGATTCCAAACCTTAGTCACTGTCCTAATATATCCTCCACAAACATCCTCTGATCTTAAGTCAGCCATCACTTATCCTTTTCATGACTCTAAACCTCAGTCACTGTCCTACTATATCCTTCACAAACCTCATCCATTCCTCAGTCAACCATCACGTATCCTTTTCATGACTCCAAACCTCAGTCACTGTCCTACTATATCCTCTACAAACCTCCCCAAATTCTCAGTTACAGTCTACAAACTTCTTCCGATCCTCAGTTAACCATCACGTATCCTTTTCATGACTCCAAACCTCAGTCGCTGTCCTACTATATCCTCTACAAACCTCCTCAAATTCTCAGTTACAGCTATATTTTTGTCAAACTTCTTTTAATCCTCAGACACCCATCAGTGGACCTCCTCTTACTCATCAATTGTCTTCTTCATTCCTCCTCTAAACCTCAATCATTCTGAGTCATCCACATTGCTTATTCTTCTGATTCTACCTGAGTACTATGTTGCCAGTCATCCTGTTTATTCTTTCTTCAATTTTTATAAGCTTTCCAGAAGTCAAACTGCGCACTGCTGCAACACTGTCATAATCACATCTAGTTATTTGTTTCTTATTTGATAATTTTATTTTCCACATATATACATAGATACCTCTCCCGATATAATGAAGGCTCCGACACTGCACCTAAACAGATCCTAAAGTCATGTATTTTGAACCTGACACATTGTGTAAAAAAATCTAACAAAGTCAGTTTTCTCTATGGTAGCATGGATATTAGTCTTGGTTGTAGCATGGAATCTTATCACATTTTGAATTCATCAGGCCAAAGCAAGAATGCTACTGACTACTAATGTCACTAGTATGTTATACAACAACAGAGTTAGTTAGAGTTAGCACTGGAGACTTGG
The DNA here is from genome assembly GCF_037356315.1 of Lithobates pipiens. Classification (NCBI taxonomy): domain Eukaryota; kingdom Metazoa; phylum Chordata; class Amphibia; order Anura; family Ranidae; genus Lithobates; species Lithobates pipiens. Next base: position 512,269,962 of record NW_027507764.1, on the reverse strand, counting down.
AGAAGGTTCCAGGGACTACATCAAAATCTGGTTGTTACAACTTGGTGTATCAACTTGGTACAAATTCTGCAGCTCAAAGTTTACATATAACATCCAGCTGAAAATGATATTTATGTTTCTGGAAAGTGCTAGAGATTTTTATTACCCTACGCAATAACATATCTCTTGAGTGGCAACAACTCAACAAGTTCAAAGACCTACAACCCCCGTTTCTGTTTTTTCACATTTCAAAAAATGTAATGGAGTAAGCACCCAGGAGTGGATGAGGAAAAATATATTAAGGAGAGCTTGCTACTGGGCCAGAGGCCAGACGGTAATAAAACGGCAACTACAGGTTTTAGGATCCCCTTGTCAACCAACTCCCTGAAAACAGCCGCCCACCTTGCCTATTTTTTTTTTAAAACGTCACTATACATATCTTTATTCCAGCTGGTCACATGATAATAGTGGAGGTAGGCAGCCCTTACTCCAGGATAGTGCAGCACTCCTATCATGACATGTGAGTATAGTTCTGTCCAGGAAATCTGTGAACGCAGGACAAAGTGATGATGCATCCCCTAGGGGGGCTTTTCTATGATGGCCTGAGTACACAGGAAATTTGGCTGGATGATGCTGCATATCATTCAATCAGAAAGCGAGCCAGTGCACACACAAAGCAATGACTATGTGGGGGGCAGAGCTGGAGTTAATCTTTTATCTAACTAGATCTATAACCTAACTGCTTGCCGACTCACACCGATATACGTTAGCAGAAGGGCGCGTACAGGCACATTAACGTACCTGTACGTTGCCCTTTAATAAGCGGCTTGCAGCGAGCTCTGTGAGGCTGATTGTGGGTTCCGTGGACTTGATGTCTGCGGGGATACCCGCGATCATCTCACAGAGAGGAAGAATGGGGAAATGCTGATTTAAACAAGCATTTCCCCCTTCTGCCTAGTGACACTGATCACAGCTCCCTGTAATCGGGAGCGCTGATCAGTGTCGTGTCACACGTAGCCCACCCCCCCCCACAGTTAGAATCACTCCCTAGGACACACTTAACGCCTACAGCGCCCCCTAGTGGTTAACCCCTTCACTTCCAGTCACATTTACACAGTAATCAATGCATTTTTAATCGCACTGATCGTGCTATAAATGTGAATGGTCCCAAAATAGCACCAAAAGTGTCCCATCTGTCCGCCATAATGTTGCAGTCATGATAAAAATCGCTGATTGGCGCCATTACAAGTAAAAAAAAAAAAATTTTATAAAAATGCCATAAAACTATTCCCTATTTTGTATACGCTATAACTTTTGCGCAAACGAATCAATAAACGCTTATTGCATTTTTTTTTACCAAAAATATGTAGAATACGTATCAGCCTAAACTAAGGGAAAAAAAGTTTTTTTTATATATTTTTTGGGGATATTTATTATAGCAAAAAGTAAAAAATAATGATATTTTTTTCAAAATTGCCACAATTTTTTTGTTTATAACGCAAAAAATAAAAACCGCAGAGGTGGTAAAATAACACCAAAAAAAAGCTCTATTTGTGGGGAAAAAAGGGTGTCAATTTTATTCGGGAGCTACGTCGCACGACCGCACAATTGTCAGTTAAAGCGACACAGTGCCGAATCGCAAAAAGTGCTCTGGTCTTTTGCCAGCCAAATGATGTGCTTAAAGTAACCAAAAACACCACTATAGCATGCCTAGTTAAACTCTCTTGTTGTCCATATAAGCCATTGTTTAACGGCCAATTGTATAATAAGCCAATAATGAACTGGGGATGGCCAACAAGCCCTACACAACTATATGCAGCTTGAAATAAATGGCTTTATAATTTTAGGATATACAGTATCAGTATATCAGTTTTAACTACAAGCTTGGTCCAATGAAATAACAGAATGAGTCTGGCCACTATTACAAACAGGAATTAAAAAACCTTATTTCTTTAGATATGTTATGGAAGTGGGACATGCAGAAAGCATTTGCAGAAAAAAAAAAAAAAAAGAAACTGTTTAAACTTTAAAAAAAAAAAAAAAGAACATTAAATTCCCAAGAAATAGTCTGGAACAACTTATGAAATCACTCTGAAATGTCCACCAGTTATTCTGATGTCATCAACATTTTTATTCTACTATCTTATGATACACAATGCCCACAGAGAGCCAGTGTTAATATTAAGCTGTGCAGTACCTTACCATAAGAATTGTGAAATAAATTAGCAAAATAAATCATTACTGCAGATATAAAAACCACAATGATAGAAAATGACATAATACCAGCAAAGGGCACTAATGTGATTTATTTATACTGATGTGCGTACATTTCAACCCTCAACTCAAGACACCACAGACCTCCCGAGACTGGCGCCACATGCAGCAATGACGTGAGTGGCTCTTTAGTGACCTGATCCACAGCACAACTGAGTCATGCCCTGATGCCCTGTTATATCTGCTTCCAGTTTACTAATGATATGACATTCATGGAGTGTCATCCAACACCCTACTTAGAAAGAAGCTTACATGGCCAATGTCCAAACATTATCTTCTGGCTTATTGTGAAGTACTCTTATTCATGAATGTTTTTATTTATTTATTTTTATTTATTTTATACCTTTATTTACTTCAGTTAACAGAAAGGGCTTTCATTTTTTGCCCATCACCTGAACACGTATGAAAACGTATCCCCTGTCTCACCCTCCTGTAAAACACAGTTAAATACCTTTTAAAGCAGTTTTGCTCACTTAAGACCACCATTAAAGTCAAATTTGTAGTGCCATTTCTGGGTGTCGGTGGACCAGTAATCCAGCACTTTGGATGTGCCCATGCTTGCTGGTCCTTAGTGGTCCTCTTGTGCTGATGTCATCACCTGCAGACTCTCTTCTGGGTCCTGAGAGGACCCTGACACTGCGGTCATGCAGGCGGTGACATGGACACCCAATTACGTACCTCCAATGCACAGGAGAAGGGAGCTAAAAAATATAGCCTTTGGTATCTTAAATAAGGAGTGATTAAAAATGTTATAAAGATTGAAGGTTTTTAAAATGCATGAAGGTAAAAACCTTCAGTATGCAACTCCCCTTTGGAGCCTACCCCTAATACTTATCCAAGCCAATCGGGATCCAGTGATGTACACGGCTTCTCTCCTACTGGCTCCTGCTTCTGTTAATCACAGCCAGTGAGGAGGTAGCTGGGGCGGAGACAAGCCCAATCTGTTTGTCTTATGGACACACAGAGCGAGGTTTGTGAGCGAGCACGTATAACATGTTTTGTTTTTTTGTTTTGTTTTTTAAACATTTAACCTTTAATATCACTTTAAAAGAGAAGTTCGGGGTTTTCAATCTTACTTACCTAGGTAGATGCAACATCGGCCCAACGCTGCATCTGTGCCCACTGGCTCTAAGGGTGAGAAGCGAACGATCAAACACCACTGATCTCTAAGTTCTCAAAGCTCCATCAGCAGGGAGCTGGTGACTATCAGTCACCATTGTCTGCTCTGCCCCCCCCCCCCTTGTGCTAATTGGAGCGCTGGGCAGTGGAGCAGATGGGAGCGGCTGGCTCAGGCTCTCAGTGGCTCGCTGAGAGGCTAAGCCAAGTGCCGGTCCAGGGCTGTGGGTGGATTTCAACCATATGGTCGCAATGTTTCCGAACTAGGACCTGCTCTGTGACGTCAACATTGCTGAAAACGGTTCACAGGCGTGCAGAACGAACTGCGCTCCTGTGATTCACAGGATAAGTACAGCCTAACGAGCTTTGGCTGTACTTTTCCTTTAAGGCCTCTCAAGAATGTGGCTTAGATAATTGCACATTTTAGATTTTAACCGCTGTCCCGCCTGAGCTGTGAATTGTTACAGCCCAAGCTGATCAGTGGGCCTCACGCAATGACTGATTGCTGGGACCTGCTGATCAGCTCCCTGATTCACAGAAGAGAGCTCTGTGTTGGTAAACAACATAGAGCTCTGTACACTGACAGGCGATCTTGCTGTTTTTTAATCCCTGCAAAGCAGGGAAAAAAACAACAAGATTGCTTAGCAAAAGCAGCACGCAATACACATTGTTAGGCACACAGTTAACCCCTTCATTGCCCCTAGATGTTAAACCCTTCTCAGCCAGTGTGTTCCCGGACACAAAGCCCTATGCACCAGATCTTTACGTTTTTGTGTTTTTTTTCCTTCTACTAAAAGAAAATAGACTGGCCTTAGTAAAAAAAAGGGGGGGGAAGCTCTGATGACTCCCATCATCCAATAATGTGCAAGCAAAAATGCTATTATTTTATTTTCATTGCATGTGATTGGGTATTTTTTTTTTAAAGTGAAGCTTTACTTCATTTACTAAGCTCTGGAGCAACTGCACTTGCAGAGTGCACAGTCTGTTTGTCTTTAGTAAATCAAATGCTTTATCAGACATAATGAAGAAAGAACAGACATACCCGGTCGAAGCCGCCCAACAGTGTCCGCTAGGCTTCCCTTCTTCACTTTGGTGATATAAGCACAGAGAAGACCAGTCTCTGACATTTTTCCTCCCACAACCTGCAATAATAAGAGACACAATATAAAATGCTGGTTAAATAATGTCTATTTAAGTTGCTTATATTTAAATTACTATAAAAACAGATTAAAGCATTGCAGTATAAGCTACTATACATTTAGGCATACATATACTGTAAATACCTCTTCCTTTATTCTCCTATGACAAAATAACAGCACTGTGTAGTCTATTGAAACCTGACTGGCTCCTAGAGCCTTGGTGAGACTCTGGTGGAGATTTACTAAAATGGCTGCACACAGCATCTGGTTCAGCCCTGCATAGTAACCAATCAGTTTCCAAGTTTTAGGCCCTTTTCACATTCCGATCAGACCCGCCTGTCAGTATTTCAGGCAGACCTGATCGGATGCTCCATCCACCTCTATGGAGCAGCGGATGTCAGAGTTGACATGTCCACTGACACCCGCTGCTATCCGATCCAATCCTGCCTGTGAAAGCCAGATGGACGGAGACCCTATTTTGCATCTGCATGGCGGATCTGATGAAAATGGACAGGCGGTCCGTTTTCATCCGATTCCTCAAAAAGGAGAGCGGGGCTCTGACAGGTCCGTCCCTACACAGTGAGCGGAGACGGACCTGTCATCCGCCAGCTCAGAGGGGATCAGCAGATCGATCCACGCTGGGCACAGTGGAGTCCACCCGGTGGACCGTCCGTGTAGAAGGGCCCTTATTGTCAAAGCCTAATTGAACAAGCTAAAGTTAGAAGCTGATTGGTTACTATGCACAGCTGCACCAGATTTTGTGTGCACCAGTTTTAGTAAATCTCCCCCTCTGAGTTTTTTACTGTATATTTGCAAATGCGAGCAACTAATCCCTCGGTTATTTATATGAAATGTTAGATAGGGCTAGTTTGTTTTTTGCTTTTACTGGTTGGCTGGTAAGTGTGCTGGGAAATTTTCTGTTGTTTGTGCAAAGGCCATTCATGTGCACATTACTGTAAAGGCTAGTTATAGATTGGGATGGTTGCCACTTCTCTGCACAGCTTGTCTGCTGAATTTGGCGTGTAGACACATTGGATGCCTACAGTTGCTATTGTGCTTTTGCTGGACATCCAATGTCTCCCTGCGTCTTTAAGGATGGGCCTCCCTCCAGTCAAACACCTGCCATGTCCACTCTGCAGAAACTGAGGGGACACAAGTGTGTCATCCACCCGCTCTACTCCAATCAGGAGGGGATCTGTGATCTGATCCCCTGCTGATTGGAATAGAGTCTTCCCTGCCGGGAGAACACAATGATTATTGCTAGTGGCAATAGCCTCTGGCAATATTTGCATGCTAAAGATCCAACATGCTAGTTGTACCCAAGTCAATTAATGGATCGAATTGGGTGCGATCAGCCTGCACACAGATGGATCAAATCTCTGGCTGATCCCTCACTGTTTTCTTTTTTTTGCAGGCTGGCTGGTAAGTTTGCTGGGAAATTTTCTGTTGTTTGTAATACAACAACGCATAAACCCTAATCTTATTTTAGTATGTGCTTATAACCTTTTAAATGAATAAATTACTGATCTTAGTTTTATTTTCTCCTTCACATTTGCATTGAGTTGATAGGACAGCTATATGCAGAGGAAGAACACCGCCAAGGTATAGGAGGTATCCACTATAGCAGGTTTCTGCACACATTGTGGGATTTAGTGATATAACCAATGTAGAGTATTTCAGAAGGGAAAATGTATTTAGAACAAGAGGTCGTGATGTGAAGCTGCAGAGTGGGCGGCTGCTGGATACTTGAGGACGTTCCACTTCTACAGAAGGAAAGCTGGATGTATGAGACACCCTATCCGCACACATGATATAGTAGCCGATGGAATAAAAGAACTAAAAAAAAAAAATCCTGGGGAGATGTAGGAGGCTGTTATGAAGTAAAGATCAAATAGCAGAAGGTCTGCAGTTTTGCAAGAAAGGGGAAAATTGGCAGATTACATGTGCCAAGCGCTGCTTTTAGGTCTTCAAATGCTGTGCTTCTAGGTGTTAAATTATTTCTGAGACGACTGACATATTCATTTGTATGGCTCGAGGAGGCGGACGCGTCTGTCTTAGAACGTGTACTTTGGGCTAAAGAAAGTCAGTGTGAAGAGAATACCCCGGAAGTCGTATTTGCTGTGCCAGCCAAGATCTGGAGGTGCTACACACTGAGAATGCAAAATGCCGAGCCTGACAGACACACCGCTTGTTCATGTCTAAGGAATACCGCTTTTATTACTGTCAGAGCGATTAACCCTCTCGTGTCTCTCAGGGAGAGATCAGTTGTATAGGAAGAGAGGCTACAATCCCATTAACTGCGCACAGAGCTCAAGGGGACAAGGCATCTTTGCTATAACCATCTCAGAGCCATTTTAAAGTATATCTGCTAATAGACAACCATGGAGGCTGCCATTGGTCATCTTCTTTTATAAAAGCCAGTTGTCTGGCTGCGTCCATATTTCTGTGTCACAAACATGGAATAATCATGCACACATCAATCTAACTGCACCGCTTCAGGTTCCTCTCCCCTCACCAGCCCCCAAAGCCAATCTTGGAGCTCTTCCCATCTACCTCACGGCAACCATGCAAACAAAGCCACACCATATATTCTGGCTTTGAAGAAAACGTAATTGTTTGGAGTGGCACACAATCTTAGAATCTTTATGCTCAAATGGGATTGGTTACTTTTCTCATTTGGAGCGTTCCCCACAAGCCCAAAGCTTGACCTCACCACATTTCCCAACCACCATTGGGGAAGCATGCAAGCTTTTAATCAGTTGCGTTTAACCAGTGGCATCACCCGTAACACTTGCCTACTAAAGCCAACAAGACCATGCCACAACTGTGTGACAAAAGTTGCACTGCAGTGCGTCCCTCCTGGCATTTTAGAGAGGAAAAGGTGCCGCATTCCTGCTGCCTGCAGCCTGTCAAAGTCTATGGGAGGCTGTAGCTGGATGGGGCTAAGCACTGTATTGAGTGGTACCCAAATGTAGGGCCCAATGCATTCAGTGACAAATTCCCTGAATGAATGGAAAGGCTTTGAATGCTGGTACCACTCAGTATATAATTCAGCCCTGTCCAGTCACAGCCTGCCATAGATTTGGAAAGGCCATCTGCATCGGGGCTGGATGCTGCACCACACTAAAATGCCAAGAGGGATGCACTGCAGCTGGATGGTCCCATGCAAAAGGGGCCTTAGACATAATTAACCCTTAAGGAGTATCTCACCAAAAAAATAAAATTTCGGTTGCAGAAGATGCCTAAATTTTAATCTGTATCTTAGACAGACTGCTGGGGAAAATCAGAGAGCCAATCACACAAGCAGGAAATACTATTTTTTGGTGGTGTTCTGTTTGGCGATTTTGTTTTAGTGGAGATACGCTTTAATACTCGGACCCAGACAGCATATCAAGATTGATTGGTTCTTCTTAGCCCTTTTACACACGGTCGGAGATTCCGACAACCAAATCCGTTGGATTTTGTCCATCGGATTGTGTCCGAAACTGTTGCATACACACGGTCGGACAAAGTTGTCGAAAAATCCGATCTTTCAGAACGTGATGACGTAATTTTGTTACGATGGGACTACGTTCAGGTTAGTAGCCAATAGCTTTGATGTAGGAATTTGATCTGAGGATGCGTGGCACTTTGTCCGATCGAAATTCTCTACACATGATCGGAGTATGTCCTATCGGAGCAGTTTGTCTGAAAATATTTCCAGCAAGTTGGAAAATTTGGTCCGACGGATATTCCGACAGGAACAGTCCGATGCATACCACACACAGTCGGAATATCCGACAAAACGGTCCAATAGGACACATTCCGATGGAATCTCCGACCGTGTGTACAAGGGCTTAGACCTTTCCGTAGATGAGTTTGTACACTTACTAACCCATGAGACTTTCCTCCAAGTCTCATGGGTTAGTTCAAGTGTAGTTTGCAATTTTCCAGGGAATTAATGAGATTCATTTGGTTCATGATGTAAAATGGCTTTTTTTGATATGGAAAGGTAACCGTTTCACCTTAATGTATACTACAATCTCCAGCAATTCTGAGGCCGCGTACACACGCGGGGACTGTTCGCTCAACTTTGTTCGTCAAACAGTTTCAGCGGACAGTCCGCTCAAAATTAGCATGGACGGACATGGCCACACACGACGTACGAACAGTTTGCTGAAACCGTGCGCGATGACGTGAACGGCACGTACGACGGGACTAGAAAACGACGTCCTATACACTGCAATGCAACCTTCGGCGTATAAATTCTTTCTGAGCATGCACGGAACTTTGACGAACAAGCCTACACACGAGGGGACTGTTCGCTGAAACAAGGTTTCAGCGGACAGTTTTTCGGAAATTCCGAAAAACCTTGTTCAGCAGACTGTTCGCTGAAACTGTCCGCTGAAAGCCCACACACGGGCGGACTGTCCGCTGAAACACTGTTCAGCGGACAAAGTTGAGCGAACAGTCCCCGCGTGTGTACGCGGCCTAAGAGGTTCATCCTTTTACTGTTTCAAGTAATAGAGCTCTTTTCTCCTGACCTTGTTCTGTCTTAATTACCGTATATACTCGAGTATAAGCCGAGATTTTCAGCCTCTTTTTTGAGGCTGAAAGTGCCCCCCTCGGCTTATACTCGAGTCACCGCTGTCTGACTGCCCGAACAGCGTGTCGAGCAGACAGACAGCGGCCATTCTACCTTTCAAAAGCCGCGCCTCCGGCTCCGCCTCCGCCTGTGATAGGCGGAACACTGAATTTCCCAGCAGCCTGTGTTCCGCCTATCACGGACATCGTCTCATCCTCGTACTACGGACGAGGATGATACGATGTCCGTGATAGGCGGAACACAGGCTGCTGGGAAATTCAGTGTTCCGCCTATCACAGGCGGAGGCGGGAGGCGCGGCTTTTGAACAGGGGAATGGCCGCCAGGGCGCCGACGAAGAGCGGCGATCCTGGCATGGGACGACACGGAGGCTCGGGACGGGACGACACGGAGGCTCGGGACGGGACGACACGGAGGCTCGGGACGGGACGACACGGAGGCTCGGGACGGGACGACACGGAGGCTCGGGACGGGACCGGACGGAGGCTTGGGACACAGGTAGGCTGGACACACAAGGCTGCACGGACACACACACACACACACACACACACACACACACACACACACATGGATGGATGGACACACATGGATGGATGGACACACACACACACAGGGATGGATGGATGGATGGACACACACACACACACACACACACACACAGGGATGGATGGATGGACGCACACACACACACACAGGGATGGATGGATGGACACACACACAGGGATGGACGGACACACAGGGATGGATGGACACACAGGGATGGACGGACACACACAGGGATGGACAGGCATATCTCACCCTCGGCTTATACACGAGTCAATAGGTTTCCCAGTTTTTTGGGGGTAAATTGGGGGCCTCGGCTTATACTCGGGTCGGCCTATACTCGAGTATATACGGTAAGTCATATTTCAATTAAATGTTGTTCTTTCCCAATTAAACATTCCAGCAAATTGTAGAAAGCCGATTAGTATAGCTCGGAATGAATTGTGCTCTGATAATCCATAGTTTCAGTATTTTATTGAACACTAAGCTGTACCTGAAAAGCAGCCAATCTGTGTCACCAGAAGAAAAAAAGGCTGGAGATTTGTTTATGGCCTATATATCATGTTCACCAAATAAATGCTATGATGGTGCAAATTGGTGTTATCCATGAATCATAAAGACAAAACCAATGTTTTCAATCTACCTATACATGCAATTAGGTGGTTCAAATAAATCAAAGTCAGGCCTGACAAATGTGAGCTTTCCCATGCAAGTAAATAAAAGAAAAAAAAAGTGCCTTTAACCCTTTTGCTGCCAGGTCTATATGGCATACGGACCTACAGCACTTCTTCCAGCTGGCCAGGTCCATATGCTGTACGGATCTGGCATTCCTCCTTCTGATATAAGCTCATGGTCACTTTAGTGACCATGAACTTATAGCAGAACTGTTCAGCAGACTTTGCTGAACAAATCAATGGCTATTTTGAGCAAACGACTAACCGTTGATCAGAGCTATTCATCTAAAATGCGAGTCCCCATCCCCCTCGTGTTTACCAGCCCCCTTCTTTTCCTGAATGAACATAGAAGCAATCAGTACTGATTGCTCCTGTGTTCATTCACTACTGATGAAGCATAGTAATCAGTATAAAGGGTTAAAGAGTAACTTCAGTATTAAAAAAATAAAATATCTGGCCAGCACCTATTGCAATACTTACATCCACTTATTTGCTGTCTCCTGAAGACTCACCTTTCTTGACGTCTAGCACTGGTTCTCTTTCAGGTTTAATGACAGTGAAGTTGAATGTGTCACAACATTGTCCTGGGCTCACAGTAGAATAATGTAAGACTGCCAATTATCACCACAGGAAAAAGAAAACCCAAGACATCATATGACCAGCCTGAAGACTACTGCATTTTAGATATCTACAGTGAGGGGAAAAACTTATTTGATCCTCTGCTGATTCTGTACATTTGCCCACTGACCAATAAATGATCAGTCTATAATTTTAATGATAGGTTTATTTTAACAGTGAGAGACAGAATAACAACAAAAATATCCAGAAAAAAGCATGACAAAACTTATAAATTGATTTGCATTTTAATGAGTGAAATAAGTATTTGATCTCCTATCAGTCAGCAAGATTTCTGGCTCCCAGGTGTCTTCTATACAGGTAACAAGCTGAGATTAGGAGCACTCTCTTAAAGGAAGTGCTGCTAATCTGAGCTTGTTACCTGTATAAAAGACACCTGTCTACAGAAGTAATCAATCAATCAATCAGATTCCAATTTCTCCACCATGGCCAAGACCAAAGAGCTGTCCAGGGATGTCAGGGATAAGATTGTAGACCTACACAAGGCTGGAATGGGCAACAAGACTAACACCAAGCAGCTTGGTGAGAGGGTGACAACAGTTGGTGCGATTTTTTCGCAAAAGGAAGAAACACAAAATAACTGTCAATCTCCCTTAGTCTGGGGCTCCATGCAAGATCTCACCTCGTGGAGTTTCAATGATCATGGGAATGGTGAGGAATCAGCCCAGAACTACAAGGGAGAATCTTGTCAGTGATCTCAATGCAGCTGGGGCCATCGTTGCCAAATAAACAATTGGTTACATACTATGCGGTAAAGGACTGAAATCCTGTAGCGCCCGCAAGGTCCCTCTGCTCAAGAAAGCACATGTGCAGGCTCGTCTGAAGCTTGCTAATGAACATCTGAATGATTCAGAGGAGAACTTGGTGAAAGTGTTGTGGTCAGATGAAACCAAAATCAAGCTCCTTGGCATCAACTCAACTCACCGTGTTTGGAGGAGGAGGAATGCTGGCTATGACTCCAAGAACACCATCCCAACCATCAAACATGGAGGTGGAAACATTATGATTTGGGGGTGTTTTTCTGCTAAGAGGACATGACATCTTCACTGCATCAAAGGGACGATGGACAGGGTCATGTACCGTCAGATTTTGGGTGAAAAGCCAGGGCATTGAAAATGGGTTGTGGATGGGTATTCCAGCACGACAATGACCCAAAACACACAGCCAAGGTCACAAAGGAATGGCTCAAGAAGAAGCACATTAAGGTTAAGGTCCCGGAGTGGCATCTCCAGACCTTAATCCCATAGAAAGTATGTGGAGGGAGTTGAAGGTTCACATTATCAAACGTCAGCCTTGAAACCTTAATGACTTGGAGAGGATCTGCAAAGAGGAGTAGGACAAAATTTGTGTGCAAACCTGGTGGCCAACTACAAGAAACGTCTGGCCTCTGTGATTGCCAACAAGGGTTTTGCCACCAAGTACTAAGTCATGTTTTGCGAAGGGGTCAAATGCTTATTTCATGCATTAAAATGCAAATCAATTTATAACTTTTTTGAAATGCGCTTTTCTGGATATTTTTGTTGTTATTCTGTTTCTCACTGTTAAAATAAACCTACCATTAAAATTATAGACTAATAATCATTTGTCGGTGGGCAAATATACAATATCAGCAGGGGATCAAATACTTTTTCCCTCACTGTATAAGGGGTATTTAAAATAGATGGGGGGCGAGGAGACAGGATCTTAGGTGCACAGCCAGATGTGGATTGAGCAAGTGCTGGGACCACTTCCACTGTCACAAAGACCTGGACATGGCTCATCATCTGCCCACTGCAAGAACAACATTTTTGATGAAGTTTTTGAGCCTTGCCAGTTATTAAACTGTCAGCAGGGACTGAAAGCAAGCACTTAAGCCTTGTACACACGGTTGGAGAATCCGTTGGTATGTGTCCTATCGGACCGTGTCGTCGGATAATCCGACTGTGTGTGGTATGCATCGGACTGATTCCGTCCCAATCTCCGTCGGACCCAATTTTCCAACATGTTGGAAATATTTCCCGACCAACTGGGCCGGTCGGACTTAATCCGATTATGTGTAGAGCATTTTGATCGGACCAAGTGCCACGCATGCTCAGATCAAATTCCTACATCAAAGCTATTGGCTACTAGCCTGAATGTAGTCCCATCGTAACGAAATTACGTCATCACGTTCTGAAAGATCGGATTTTTCGCCAACTTTGTCCAACCGTGTGTATGCAACAGTTTTCGGACAAAATCCGACGGGCAGAATCCGACGGATTTGGTTGTGGAAATCTCCGACCGTGTGTACAGGGGCTTACAGTTGTCTAAGCAGGTCATAGCTGCTTAGGCATTGTGTAAGCTCTAAAATCTGGAGCAAATCTTGCTTTACAACCCCTCCTTTCTATTTCTATCTTTGCATCTAAGCAGTTTTAAAATTCTGGTTTGCCACATTTATTGCAAATTTCAACATCCTGCGTCTTTCAAAGAAATCAAAAGTACCACATCTAAAATGCAGACAACACAGATTCTAATCATGACGCCAAGATCCTCCTCTATCCACATAATCCAGCACTCACCTTTAGACCAAGCATAGCTCCAGAATCTCGAGGCACGCTGCCATCTTTTAACCGCTTATTTAATAAGATGCGGCCAATTAATCGGTCGCCATCTTTGGACGCTTGCCACGTAACAGGGTGCTGATTTGTGTAGGGAGAAACACGAGAAAAATATGTTAGAGCATGTTTTCAACAGTACAGCAGTAACAGGAAATTTTTAGCCTTCAAGAACACCTGTAGTACAGAAGAAACCAAAAAGCTGAAAAGGAGACAGTTTGGAAAAATTATTATTGTCTTTCTTTTTTTTTAACTATAATGTCTTTAGGGTAGCTTGGAAGGGTCATTTTAAACCTCAACCCACCTTCCCAAGTTCCACTGCTAATAAGCAAAGCAAAGCCACTTATGCCAAGGTCTTGACGTTTTTATATATAGCTGCTGTTAAGAGGTTATGTCGTGGCAAAGTTTGTCCCTCTTGTTATATTCTAATAAAGTGAACAGCAGTTGAGTCTGTTACTCCAAACTCTTCTAAAACCCCTGGAGCCTATTCTGCAATGATAACAAAGGCCAACTACAGTGTCTACATTTTCTACCAGACACATTTACTTGTTTAATATACTGTAAAAGGACAATACCTTTGGTAAAGAAACAAGTCAAATACAGGTAAAGACATTGTGAAGGATCCTTAACCTCACCTTGGTTCCAGGGAGCATAATGGTACTTTTAGAGCCAGGGGAGCCCTGAAAAATTCAATGCCTCTCATTAACTGCTGACACATTCAGCATCTAGGACAGCCTTTCTCAACCTTTTCAACACAGAGGAACCCTTGAAATAGTTCTCCGGTCTCGAGGAACCCCTGCTAAAAATTTAAAACTAAAACTCATGATACATTAGTGTGATGGTCAATGGGAAGAATGGTCCATACACTTGTCGTCATTGGCAAGAATTACCTCCTTACAGATAGCTAAAAAGATCAATGTTGGCTGTGGGAACTTATCCGAGAGGCAGAAATGGCCCAATGCTGAAGGAACCCCTAGCAACCTCTGGAGGAACCCTAGGGTTCCAAAGAACCCTGGTTGAGAATCACTGATCTAGGAGGTGAACATCAACTGCTAGAGGGTAGGGGATACAATGGTACTCTACAATAACCCTAAAAGATTCCATAGCCCTCCTCACATTGCTTATCTAGAAAACCGAAACCCAAAGTGACTCCAAACACCTACTTTGTGTACAAGATAAGCACTAGGGAAGTTCTCTGCAGGGTCCTGTGCTCCCAAAATTGCCTACAATGGTTGAGTGATATAAGGAACCCTTCAATGGGCCTAAATAGATATTTATCTTTTTTTATTTTTCTAAAGGGTTATAGAGCTCATTTACATACAGGTGTACTTGTAGGCTGGTGGGGAACTAGACATACAATATGTTCCATAAAAGCTTATAGAAATCCTAATTCTTTTCTACAGGAGCATTAGAAATAGGCTATATTAATGAAGCTTTACACAAGGATAAGGATCTTTATTTTCAGAAAAATCAATTGGAGTCTGCAACAAAATTCATAAAATAAATGTAGTTTAAAAAAAAAAAGCCATGATCCTTACCCTGGTGTGTTAGCTTTGTGAATTGAGCCTAATACCAGCAATAATGAGAGTCAGTTAATTAAAGAATATAAAAGTGAGTAATATACGGCAAGGGTATTTTTCTCATTCACTTGTAAAAACTGATTTACAACAGACAAGCTATTTTATTGTGCAGTGTTATTAAAAAAAAAATGGCCTCTCTATTTTAATCCATGACGAAATAGTCTAATATGTGGCCAAATTGTTTATAGCTGCCAAATAAAATTTAGATGCAACAGTTGTCAGCATTCTAGAACTTCCACCCTCCTGTAGCTCCTGTTTGATATCGGTTTTAGATGTTTCTGAGTTCCATCTGATATTCTTTACAGTTGCATTTGACTTGCAACTGACCTTCTTCTGACTTACAGTTTACTTCAATCTGACCTGCACTTGACTTTCTTCCAACCTACAGTTGAGCTTCTGTTGACCTACTTCAGACCTACTGCTCATTGACCTACTTCTGATCTACAGTTGACCTTCTTCTGGCCTGCACTTGACCTTCTTTATCCACTTGCTGACCGGCACATGCACATTTACGTCGGCAAAGTGGTTTGTTCCCTTGAAACGACGTATGTCGGCTCCTTTAAAAGCCATAGCAGGAGAACCGATGCACATAGCCGGTAGGCGAGATCGCAGGCACGAGAGCCAGAATGGGGATTTATGTATGCAAACACACAAATCCTCGTTCTGACAGGAGAGAAGAGACAGATCTGCTGTTTGTATTAATTATGAACTGCGATATGTCTCCTCCCTCACCCCACAGTTAGAAAAAAAAACTCACAAGGGAACACATTTAACCCCTTGGTTGCCCCTAGTGTTAACAGCTTCCCTGCCAGTGACATTTACACAGTAATCAGTGCATTTTTATAGCTCTGATCGCTGTATAAATGTCAATGGTCTCGAAAAAGTGTCATAAATGTCCGATCTGTCCACCGCAATGTCGTAGTCCCATTAAAAATCACAGATCACCGCCATTATTAGTAAAAAAAAAATGCCATCAATCTATCCCCTATTTTGTAAACGCTATAACTTTTGCGCGAGCCAATCAATATAAGCTTATTGCGATTTTTTTACCAAAAAATATGTAAAAGAATACATATTGGCCTAAACTAATGAAGACATTTGTTTTTTAAAAACATTTTTGGGGATATTTATAATAGCAAAAAGTAAAAAATATATAATTTTTTTGTTTATAGCGCAAAAAATAAAAACGCAGAGGTGATCAAATAACACCAATACCGGTAAATTAACCTCAATGTGCATATGTGATTTAAAGATTCTACTGCAGTAAAACTTTTTAATTAATCAAATTACCTAAAGATAATCCTAGTTTCTACCTTGGAAAGGTATACTGCAACTTGAAAGAGCTATCTACATAGATTGCTAACATCTAATGGGATACAGGGGCTTCAAAATTTCATATAATTTTCAGATTAAGGGCTAGTTTACACTTGCTTCAAAACATGGCTTCAGACAGGCTTTGTTAAAGCTCTCTGAATGCCAGTCAAAGCTCCTGCCACTAAATAAAATGGTTAGCTTACAGTCCTGTTTACACCTTGCTGTTGCTTGGTCCTTCGATGAGGCTTTGATGAGGTTTCAGTGGGGCTTTGGTGGAGCTTCAATGGGGCTTCGGTGAGGCTTCAAGCGAGCTTCACCATAGACTTCTATGGAGGCTTTGAAGACGCTTTGAAGCACCACTGAAGCTACATGGGGTATAATTTTGGAAGCAAAGCAAAAGCAGGTGTAAACAGGACTGTAAGCTAACCATTTTATTTAGTGACAGGAGCTTTGACTAGCGTTCAGAGAGCTTTAAAAAAGCCTGTCTGAAGCTTATTGAAGCCTTTTTGAAGCCAAAGCAAGTGTAAATGAGCCCTAAGCATTGAGAACCTCACGCATCATAAATAGCTTTTGCAAAACTTTGCAGATGGGGGGGGGGGGGTATTTCTTGAAGAACTCCAGGTTTTACACATCCTGGACTTGAGGAACAGAATTAACACTTACCTCTGTTCCCACAATCCAGAGATTTTCAGAGTTAACATTTGGCAGTAATAACATTTCTGCTCAGTGAACTGCCCAGCAGGCAGCTAGATATAGTTGTGGGTCTTATACGATTGCGTGAGAGTTTATTTGGCAATCAGATGAATGCATTTCCTTGAGCAGTCAACACAAACATGCCGGTTGACAAACTTTACACCTCAAGAGCTCTTCATAAGGAGGGCATCTTACCCCACCCTATGTAAAGATTTGCACAACCTGGAGTTCTGCCTGAACCTATCACCTAGAAGAGCATTCTGCTCCAGTGTTGTCAATAGATTTTTGCAATTTCTGTGTCGCAGACCATCTAACATGACCCATTCCTTAAAAGTACAAAATGCTTGTGAAGAATTGACTGAAATGTCAGATGATTTTAATCAAAAAGTTGGAGAGAAGACTAAGCCCTTGTACACACGGTCGGACATTTCAACGGAAAAGGTGTCCGATCGGACCGTGTTGTCGGATAATCCGACTGTGAGTGGGCTCCATCGGACTGTTTCCGTCGGAGTATCCGACGGACCAAGTTTTCCAACTTGTCTATAAAATTTTCCAACAACGTGATCCAATCGGACTTTGTCCGATCATGTGTAGAGAATTCCGATCGGACAAAGTGCCACGCATGCTTAGATCAAATTCCTAGACCAAAGCTATTGGCTACTAGCCTGAACGTAGTCCCGTCCTAACGGGGGGGGCATAAGTGTTCAATTTGTCCGCCGCAATGTCAAAGTCACGATTGCCGCCATTACTAGTAAAAAAAATAATAATAATACTACAAATGCCATAAATCTATCCCCTATTTTTTAGGCAAACGTTTGTGCAAACAAATCAATATACGCTTATTGAAATTTTTTTTTACCAAAAATAGGTAGAAGAATACGTATCGGCTTAAACTGAGAAAAAAATATTTTATTTTTTATTTTTTTCAATGGGATATTTATTATGGCAAAAAGTAAAAAATATTGTGTTTTTCTTCTTTTGTTTATAACGCAAAAAATAAAAATCGCAGAGGTGATCAAATACCACCAAAAGAAAGATCTATTTGTGGGGAAAAAAATGATAAAAATGTCATATGTGTACAGCGTTGCATGACTGCGCAATTGTCATTCAAAATGTTATAGCACTGAAAACTAAAAATTGGCCTAGACACTAAGGGAGTGAAAATGCTCTGTGGTGGTTGAAGTGGTTAACAAAGCTTTATGGTAATATCTTTTCTACCACTATATATATATATATACATACACACTCTGGGGGTTATTTACGAAAGGCAAATCCACTTTGCACTGAAAGTGCACTTGGAAATGCAATCGCTCTAAATCTAAGGGGTAGATCTGAAATGAGGGGAAGCTCCGCTGATTTTAACAGCCAATCATTTGCAAGGTAAAATGCTGTTTCTTATTTTCCTTGCATGTCCCCCTCAGATCTACAGCGACTTTACCTCCAAGTGCACTTGCAGTGCAAAGTGGATTTTCCTTTAGTAAATAACCTCCTCTATATATAGTGGGGAGAGATACAACTTTTTTTTCTGTCTAATTCCTCAAGGGAGATTTTTCCCTTACCTCCAAACCCTGTGGTGACCATAGAAGAAGGCAGGGGTAGTCACAAGGACAAGAAGTCACAGACAGCAATAAAAACATTGTTAGGGGTTCTAACCCCCTCCTCACTCCCCCAAACGTTACTTTGTTTTGAGTCGCTATTGGAGAGATGCACCTTCACTTCCTGTTAGAAATCCCCCCCCCCCCCCCCAATAAAACCCAGAGGTCCTAAATCTACCCAGCTCTGTTCACAATTATAAAAAATTGTTGCAAATGTAATGAAAAATGTTCATTCATGTTAAGTGGTATTTTCTCGTGTACCGCTGTGCTGTCTTTTACACCCCTGTAGTGTGTAGTATATGAAAATATGGTTTACCCCATACAGTGCCGAAGGCATACTGAAAATCCTAACAGGACAATTTGTATATCTTACACTACAACAGGGGGTTCTCCAACTGTGCATCCAGATTTAGACAAATCACAGTCTTTTCTTATTTAATTGACTCTCAAAAGATGATTTGTAGAACCTGACAAAAGCATATGCAAATGTGTAGCTCTGATTACACAAACTATATCAGTGCTATTTGTCTAGTTTAAAATAATAGAATCTGCAAAATAGGGACAGAGGGGAGAAAAAAGGTTGTTAACGGATGGGATTGTGGCCAAAGTGTTTTTTACATAATTAAGAGTGGGGCTGTCCGCATGGTGGGCATGATTTAGGTGGGATCACACCTAAAGTGGGTGTGATCTGGGCAGGACTGCTTGTAACTGGGTCATATAACATAATGGAGTGGCTCATGGAGGGTGGTGACAGTGTCCTGACGATGAAGATATTGATGAGTATGCATTCTCGCCCAGTGAAGGTGCACATACATTCACTCTGTGTGAATGGTGCATGAAAAGCAAGTGTTATTAGGCTATTTTCTGTTTTTGACAAATGTTTTTAAGTGATTTAAAATGGAAAAAAAACATGCATTTAGCCACTAGATGGCGGTAAGCATAATTTCCTATGATACTTTGCACCATCTAAAGACCAAATGTGGGATTTGCTATTTTAAATCAATGACAAACATTTGTCTAGCACAGAAAATAGTCAAATAACATTTGTTTGTTTTTTGCCTCATTTGCAACGAACAAATGAACATGTACTTTTACTGGGAGAATTGCTATGCAAACTTTTTTTCATAAACAGACCTCTATGCGTCATGTCCATGTAATGTGTTATTAGGCGTTAAGACACCTTGTGATAAAGGAGCCCACTCACTTTACATTGGCTGGCACTGCAATGGAAGTGACCATTTTATGAATGCAGCTCACCATAAAGCTAAGGCTGGACTTGTAGGCACAGCTTCTCCACACTCCAGTGCTAATATCTGACCACCACTTCCTAACTCCTATGTATACCTATTGGCAAGGCTGTCCATAAAGTGATGGGCCTGTGGAGGTGGGGTTTCACAGAAAGCTTGTGCACTGCTCAGTAGAGATGGAGTTTTGCTTGTCAGTACGACTCAGAACATTACTATGGTAGGTAGGTTTGGCAAGCTGCTGCATATATGTGAGCCTGAAGGTGCCTTCACTTCAGACCGTTGGTCCTCTCTTTCCCTTTTTGATAGAATAACCTAAAGAATAAGTTCACCTTCTGGAAAAAAAAAAATAATAAATGCACATTTTGCAAGTAAAATGTGAATTTATTATAATAGTTCTAAAAAGCCTGCAGAGCATTGCACTCGCTATCAGCAGATCACAGGTGCAATGTCAGGCTCCAGCAGATTCTCGGGATAGCCATCTGCCTGGCGGTTACTTGACAGCAGGAAGATGAATGAGCTACGAGAGCACTCACCAGCACCCTTGTTGTTTATAGAGAAGTACAAGCTGCCAGCCCCAATGGCTTACAGTACTTGTAGTTTATTCATTCAGTTTCCTGCCCCAGCAGCCATGCTGCTTTCAACTTGTGACAGCGGGTGCAGGTAGAACATGCCGTGCCTGCTGTCACAGGTAGGATGGATTGGGGGGAGAGGAGACATACATGTTACATATTCCAGAACTGAAGTTATCCAAATCGGCTCTTTGCACTCTGATCTCCCCTCTTCCTGTTCCTCCTCTCTATGCAGAGTGCCTTGAAAAAGTATTCATACCCCTTGAAATTTTCCACATTTTGTCATGTTACAATCAAAAACATAAATGGATTTTATATGATAGACCAACACAAAGTGGCACATAATTGTGATGAGGAAGAAAAATGATCAATGGTTTTCAAAATATTTTACAAATAAATATCTGAAAAGTGTGGAATGCATTTGTATTCAGCCTTCCTGAGTCAATAGTTTGTAGAACCGCCTTTCACTGCAATTACGGCTGCAAATCTTTTTGGGGATGTCTCTACCAGCTTGGCAAATCTAGAGAGTGACATTTTTGCCCATTCTTATTTGAAAAATAGCTCAAGCTCTGTCAGATTGGATGGAGAGCATCTACGAACGGCAAATTTCAAGTCTTGCCACAGATTCTCAATTGGATTTTGACTGGGCCATTCTAGCACATGAATATTTTTTTATCTAAACCATTCCATTGTAGCTCTGGCTGCATGTTTAGGGTCACTGTCCTGCTGAAAGGTGAACCTCTGCCCTAGTTTCAAGTCTTTTGCAGATTTAAACAGGTTTTTTTCTGAGATTGTCCTGTATATAGCGCCATCCATCTTCCCATCAACTCTGACCAGCTTCCGTGTCCCTGCTGAAGAAAAGCATACAATATGATGCTGTCACCACCATGTTTCACGGTGGGGATGGTGTGTTCAGGGTGATGTGCAGTGTTAGTTTTCCGTCGCACACAGCATTTTGCTTTTAAGCCAAAAAGTTCAATTTTGATCTCATCTGACCAGAGCACCTTCTTTCACATGTTTTCTGTGTCCTCCACATGGCTTCTCACAAACTGCAAACAGGACTTCTTATGGCTTTCTTTCAACAATGGCTTTCTTCTAGCCACTCTTCCATAAAGGCCAGATTTGGTAATTTCAGAGTTATCATGGGCCCCTTGGCTGCTTCTCTGATTAATGCTCTCCTTGCCTGGACTGTCAGTTCAGGTGGACAGCCATGTCTTGTTAGGTTTGCAGTTGTGCCATACTCTTTCCATTTTCAGATGATGGATTGAACAGTGCTCTGTGAGTATTTGGATTTTTTTTTATAACCTAATCCTGCTTTAAACTTCTCTACAACTTTACCCCTGATCTCACTGGTGTGCTCCTTGGCCTTCATGATGTTTGTTCACTATGGTTCTCTAACCTCTGAGGGCTTCACAGAACAGCTGCATCTATACTGAGATTAAATTACACACAGGTGGACTCTATTTACTAATTAGGTGACTTCTGAAGGCCATTAGGTCCACTAGATTATAGTTAGGGGTATCAGAGTAAAGGAGGCTGAATACAAATGCACACCACACTTTTTAGATATTTGTTTGTAAAAAATTTGGAAAATAATTTGTAATTTTCCTTCCCCTTTACAATTATGTGCCACTTTGTGTTGGTCTATCACATAAAATCCCAATAAAATGCATTTATGTTTTTGGTTGTTACTTGACAAAATGTGGGAAATTTCAAGAGGGTATGGATACTTTTTCCAGGCACTGTATATGTTATGCCGCGTACACACAATCGGAATTATCGTCAGAAAAATCTCTGATGGTTTTCCCGACGGAATTCCGATGGAATTCGGCTCAGGCTGTCTTGCCTACACATGGTAACACCAAATTACGATCGTTTATAACGCGGTGATGTACAACACGTACGACGGGACTAGAAAAGGTAAGTTCAATAGCCAGTAGCCAATAGCTTCTGTCTCGTAGTTGAATCTGAGCATTTTGGCGTGTCGGAATTGCATATACACGATCGGAATTACCGATGGAAAGTTTTTCCATCGGGAAAATTTCGAACATGCTATCAATTTTTGGCTGGCGGATATTCGGACAGCTAAATTCTGATGGAGCACGGTCGCATTTTCCGATGAAAAGCTCTCATCTGTCTTTTTCTGGCCGGAATTCCGATCGTGTGTACGTGGCATAAGAGCTAAAAATCCTGAAAGGGTACCAAGTCACTGCTGGGAGGGGGAGTAGAATAAGCTGATCTTCTGAAAGTAAGAGTGCTTCTGCTGAATATTTTAAGAATGAATTGCTCCAGTGCCTGTACAGCCGTCGCCAAAAGTTTGAGAATGACACAAATATTCATTTTCACAAAGTCTGCTGCTTCAGTTTTTTTTAGACCTTTTCGTCAGATGTTACTATTGTGTACTAAAGTATAATTACAAGCATTTCATAAGTGGCAAAGGCTTTTATTGACAAATACATTAAGTTTATGCAAAGCGCCAATATTTGCAGTGTTGACCCTTCTTTTTCAAGACCTCTGACGCCCTGGCATAATTCTGGGCCACATCCTTATTGACCGCAGCACATTCTTGCATAATCCATGCTTAGAGTTTGTTAAAATGTGTGGGTTTTATTTTATTCACCTTCCTCTTGAGGACTGACCACAAGTCCTCGATGGGATTAAGGTCGGGGGAGTTTCCTGGCCATGGACCCAAAATGTTGATGTTTTGTTCCCCAAGCCACTTAGTTATCACTTTTGCCTTATGGCAAGGTGCTCCATCAACCTGGAAAAGGCATTGTTCATCATCAAACTGTTCTTGGTTGGGAGAAGTTGCTCTCGGAGGATGTTTATGTACCATTCTTTATTCATGGCTGTGTTCTTAGGCAAAATTGTGAGTGAGCCCATATCCTTGGCTGAGAAGCAACCCCACACATAAACGATCTCAGGATGCTTTACTGTTGACATGACACAGGACTCATCGATGGTATCACTCACCCTTTCTTCTCCAGACAAGGTTTTTCCCAGATGCCCCAAACAATCGCAAAGGGGATTCATTACCCCCAGTCCTCAGCAGTCCAATCTCTATAACTTTTGCAGAATATCAGTCAGTCTCTGATGTTTCTCCTGGAGAGAAGTGGCTTCTTTGCTGCCCTTCTTGACACCAGGCCATTCTCCAAATGTCTTCACTTACTGTCTGTGCAGATGCACTGGTGGTACCCCGATCCCATAGCTGAATCAACTGTAGGAGACAGTCCTGGCACTTTGCTGGACTTTCTTGGGCACCCTGAAGCCTTCTTTTTATGGGATTAAGTTAATTTTCATGGCAAAGAGGGACTTTGCAATTAATTGCAATTCATCTGATCACTCTTCATAACATTCTGGAGTATATGCAAATTTCCATCATAAAAACTGAGGCAGCAGACTTTGTGAAAATGTATATTTGTGTCATTCTCAAAACTTTTGGCCACAGGTGTAGCTATAGAAGTCAGCAAGGACTTTTTTAATATGTATGTTAAAAATATGTGAATAATAGAATGTCCACAGCCTAGCCTGGGTTGTACTTTAAACAAGCCAAAAACTTACAAAACCTTCAGATTTGTATTTCTGTCTGTGACCCCATTGTGGAGATGCTCCTTTATTTCTTGTCCTCTTTGAAGAAACGGGGGGTTAGGTGTAATGAGGACAGGAATGCATGGACATCAGTAAAAAAAACTGTCAGAAGGTCTAGCATTTCCCCATTCTACTAAAAATGTGATTTGTCTCTGTCCCCATTGGACAGATATTCTACTAAAATATGTTTTTGTGCCTGTCCCCATTGAAGAGATATTCTACTAAAAATGCGTTTTTGTCCATGTCCCCATTGGAGAGATTAGCCATCGCTTGCTTTCCTGGCAGGAAATGCAAGGAAATCTCCGTCAGGGACACAGACAGTAATAACATAACTAAAGCTCTAACCTTACCCTATTGCATCCCAAACTAAGTAAAATGTTCTGGTCCCCTGTACACTTTCTATGGTAAATTTACAAAACCGGTCTAAAATGTTCATTTTAATCTAAATCACTCTTAACCCTAAAAGGTTACTTTCTTTTTTCTCTCTCCCTTCATATATTTTTCCCTAGAACCCTTCTTCTGGAAATTAAAATTTGGAAATGTAAATGCCTTTTCCAGTGCAGTGCAGTTTCCATGCACATTCCATGGTGTAGCTAAAAAGACCATGTAGTTAAAGTTTAACTGAAGGCAAAACTTAGCCCTTGTACACACTGTTGGACATTCCGACAACAAAATCCGTCGGGTTTTGGCCGAAACTGGTGTTGCATACACACGGTCCGACAAAGTTGTCGGAAAATCCGATCGTTCAGAACGTGATGACGTTATTTCCTTACAATGGGACTACGTTCAGGCTAGTAGCCAATACCTTTGGTCTTGTAATTTGATCTGAGCATGCGTAGCACTTTGTCCGATCGAAATTCTCTACTAACGTTGGACAATGTTGTCGGAAAATTGTATAGCCCAGCTCTAAAACGTTGTCGGCCGGATATTCCGATGGAAACAGTCCAATGGAGCCCAGAGGTCAGATTATCCAACAACATGGTCCGATCGGACATTTTCCGTCGGAATGTCCGACCATGTGTACAAGGGCTTAGTGTTAGTGTGTGGTGTAAATTTCCTCCAGCATTGTTCCTGTTTTTTCTTGCTGAAGGCTGCCATTTTGCTGAAGCCCAGAGCCCCTAAGCAGTGGTAAATCTTTAGGCTATCAGCAAATCAGCCTCTAGTAGCTCTGACTTTCGACACAATGCCAAAAATGGGGAGCAACTGAGCATGTGCAGAGCAGGGTGAGACAGTGTATTACTGGATTTTACACAGTATAGCCAACTTATTTTTAATGTTTTACATACCAATACCTGCAAAAGGGGCCAGCCTAAAGTGATCTAGCAGGACTTTATTTTCTGACTAAAGTTCCACTTTAAATAAAACTAGATATTGTCAACTTCACCAGGAAGTGATGCTTCAAGGTTGCTTGTGCATTGAATCAAGCGTTTGCTTCTGATACCTCTAAGCCCCCGCACACACGGTCGGACATTCAGACGGAAAATGCCCGATCGGACCGTGTTGTCGGATAATCCGACCGTGTGTGGGCTCCATCAGACTTTTTCTGTTGGAATGTCCGACCAACAAAGTTTGAGAGCTGGATATAAAATTTTCCGACAACATGATCCTATTGGACTTTGTCCGATCGTTTGTAGAGAATTCCAATCGGACAAAGTGCCACGCATGCTCAGATCATATTTGGAGACCAAAGCAATTGGCTACTAGCCCGAACGTATTCCTGTCGTAACCATCTAATGTCATCACGTTCCGAACAATCGGATTTTCGGACAACTTTGTCCGACCGCGTGTAATCCGTTTGAAAAAACCAGTCGGATTTTGTGGTCGGAATTTCCGACCATGTGTACGGGGGCTAAGGCTGCTTTCACACTGGAGCAGGTGGGTGTTGATGGTAAAATTTTAGCAGTGCTATTTAATCCCTTCATCGGCTGCTAGCGGGGGTTAAAAGCGACCACTAGCGGCTGATGAAGGGGTCAAATGCCCCATGTAGCACCGCTGTCGTAGTGCTTTGCAGGCGCTTCAGCAGCGCTGCCCAATTTATTTCAATGGGCAGAAATGGTGGCGGAGCGGTGTATAGACCGCTCTAAAGATGCTGCTTGCAGGACTTTTTTTAATATCCTGCTAATGCATCGCCTCCCGAGTGCTTTCACACTGAGACTGCAGGGGAGGTGTTTTTCAGGTGCTTTACAGGTGCTATTTTTAGCCCAAAAGCGCCTGAAAAACGTGTGTGTGAGTGTGAAAGGGGTTTAAGGCTGAGACAGCAAGTATTCCCAAATTAATTGGCTAACACCATGAACATTACAAATTTAAAGTGTTTGTTACCCCCAACACTTCATATTCCCGATATGTGCATATGTGCCTGCTGTGCCATGTACTTGTATAGGAAAGTCTCCTTTTCTCTTTGTATTGCTTTCCTTGTGTGGAATACCTAGTGTTCCTGCTAGTTCCCTTGCTTTCCTAATAAAAAACTGACCACACTAAGCAGGAAAGTCAGCTCTCTAGCTGTGCTGGGAAATCAGCCTGCTCTCCTCCAATGATCAGACTTGTCCTGACGCGACCCCCCACACCCCCTTTCCGCACAGCCATTCACTAGCTAGCTCAATGTGCTGCTTCTACCCAGCCCCCTCCCCCTGTATGCAGCTGAGAACCGAGGGAATGAAATTGTTTATAAAAAAAGGGAAAAGGGGAATTTTTTATGTTTTTTTATTTTTCTATACAAAAACGTTTTGCCGTTCATATTTATTTTAAACTGAATGGCTTGTTTTACAAGGTGATCGTTTACAATCACTTTAAATGTTGAGGGCACTATTCCACCCTTGGATGTTTCTAATGAATACCAAACAAATAAGAGGGCCCCTACTATAAGGAGGTGACACCTTTGTTATGGCCAAATGGGAAGGGGAAGAGACAGGAACTTCTGGGGGAAATCTTCCCACAGATAGAAGAAGCCCAGGAGGTGATCCTACTCATTGATGACTACCCATAACTGCAGAATCATTTTTGGGTAAGCTTCAGAATGGGTGCAATTGATGATTTCTAACCTAGCACAATATAACTTGTGTAATCAAAGCTGTTCCTCTAGCTTAGCACATGTTCATGCTCCATGCAGATTTAACAAATAGAGAACACATTGAGAAAAATTGACATGTGTCATGACTGCTGTCAAGCTAAACGCAAAATAAACAATGAATGGCACACTACAACACAAACAACACAAAAACAATGGACAACAGATGAGGACGGACATAACATGAAAGTGAAAGGGAAAAAAGAAAAACAACTTTTCTGTGAAAACAGACCCAAATTTGTTTTTAAAAATTATTGTTTGTAGTTTGTCATGTTCTTTATTTCTTGAACCCGTTGACCCGGCCAATTCAACCTCAGTGGTTATAAAATGTGGCGAATAAATAAGATATCACAGTCTAAATTACACAAACAAAAATACAATTCTTGGTGCCTGGCAATTTTTTTTTATATTCTTGCCCTGCCAAGGGTGGCAATACAAGAATGAAATGGGGTTTTTGTCTATTTTTTTCTTTTTTTTAATATATATATATTTTTTTTTTCTTTCAGTTTTGTTTTTCTTTTCTGCACCTTAAGAAATACTACAGTGTCTATAAAACAGACTGGAGCTCATTCAAAGACAGCAGTTATGAGTCCCAACTGCCAAAATGGTAGCTTGTCATTGGCCAGTGGCCCCTGACTACCCTGCAGTCTTCAAATAAACCCCATCTGCCTGGTCGTTAAAAAAATGTTTTAAATTCAATGAGTGACAGAGAGCAAACGAAGACCAAATGAGCAGATCAAAATGCAGGCTTCCACAACGTCAGTACCTTGTCGCTATGGCTATGCTCCTCATTAAGGGTGGTGCTACTACACGTGTCTACCCCAGAGTCTTTAATCTGAGGCTCAGACCATTCCAAATCCTCTTCCAATGAGTGGGCTCCAAAGCACACCATTCTCTTTTGTCTTTCAGACAAGGTGTTAGAATCCGACAAAACTGCCTGCTCACTAGTTTTTCTTTTTCCCCTTTGACTGTCCCCTACAAGTGTGGGATAAAAAAAAAAAAGGATATATATATATATATGTATATATATATAGATATGTATATATATAAAAAGGAAAAGAAAACATGCATAGGTATAAATAAAAACGAAGGGAGGTGTGGATGGTAAAGGAAACTGGATGTTACGGCCCCGCATGTCTCACCAAAGACATTGGGGATGCCTCACTGCTGTGCCAAGAGGTGTGCTCCATCCAATACTCCATGTCACCTGTGTGGATCAGACAGAGAAGACAGTGCAGAGAGGGAGAGATGAGGATAGAAGAGACAAAGACATAACATGGCAGTTAATCATTATGGTGTATTCTCGGAGAGGCCCTCATTTATCAAAATTTCTTTAATGGACCTATACTTTTAAGTCCTATCAAATTTGTGGTGGAGTTTCAGTTGTGAATATCGTATCTTTGTTGTAGGGGGCTCCATTTTCTGGTCACGTGGTCTCTGCCAAAAGGATGCAGGAGAATAAAATTCACTGGTCACATGGTCTCTGCCAAGAAGGACATAGTGGAATGACATTCACTTGTCACAGGGTCTCTGCCAAAAGGAACACAGGGGCATAGAATATACTGGTGACCTTGTCTTAACCAAAGGGGCCCAGAAGAATGCCGTTCACTGGTCATGTGGTCTTTACCAAAGAGACACAGAAGAATGTCATTCACTGGTCATGCAGTTTTTTACCAAATGGACACAGAAGAATGACATTCACTGGTCATGTAGTTTTTTACCAAATGGACACAGAAGAATGACATTCACTGGTCATGTAGTCTTTACCAAAGGGACACAGAGGAATGCCGTTCACTGGTCATGTGGTCTTTACCAAAGGAACACAGAAAAATGACATTCACTAGTCATGTGGTCTTAACCAAAGGGACACAGAAGAATAACATTCACTGGCCATGGCCATGTGGTCTTTACCAAAGGGTCACAGTAGAATGAAATTCACTGGTTATATGGTCTTTACCAAATGGACACAGAAGAATGACATTCACTGGCCATGTGGTCTTTACCAAAGGAACACAGAAGAATGACATTCACTGGTCACATGGTCTCTGCCAAAAGGATGCAGAAGAATGACATTCACTGGTCATGTGGTCTTTACCAGAGAATGACATTTACGGGTTAGGTGGAAGAATGGCATTTACTAGTCACATGGTCTGTACCAAAGGAATGCAGAAGAATGACATTGATTGGCTATGTGGTCTTTGCCGAAGGCACACGGGTGAATGACATTCAGTAGGAGATAGCCAATTAGCAGGTCTGCCTTAGGAGCCCATTCACAATGGTCCAATGCATTATGTTGTGCATTAATGTGTGTGTTAAGACAACCCATTTATTTTGAATAGGCTGCCAACACACCACAACAAATATTTTACCAGGTATGCACAATTGTCATTTTTTTATTTTTAACATTTCACACTGCATAGTACAAATGTGAAATTGACATGCTTTGCTGTGTGCTAAAAAAACATGTGCCTTGCAGTGCGCTTTCTTGGTGTGTTGGGGTTTTCTGCAGTATTGCATGGTGAACTGGGCATTATATCATGCAATTTTGCCACACACTGGTGTGAATGGGCCCTAAGGGTAACCTTTCCTAAGTGGGACGTGGAGGCTTCCATTGCTACTTCCCATTCTTCAAATGCTAGTTTCCTAGCTGTCATGTTTGCCCTATACTTTGTATCCCCTCCTTAGGAACATATACAAATGAAGATGCCTGACTTTACAGATTTGCATACTTTTTCTTGGTCAGTGACTCAAACCTTATTGCTGAACCTAGATAATCAGTTCACTGGCCTAACAACCAGCATCTTCAGAAGGGCAATGGCAGTCCTTGTGTGTCCTAACTCTGATCCATCCCATCTGCAGAGACCACATGACAAATGCCACAGAAAACCCTATGCCAGAGGTAAGTCTTTCACAGTTTCCACCATAATTTAAAGTTTAATGGAACCTTGTTGTGTTGGCTGGTCTTAAAAGTATAGGTCTGCTTCAATATCAAATGTCCCTCCTGCCCCACAGCAATAGCTGTGTTCAAAGTTTGAGCCTTCATCTGCATTTTACAGCATGTTTCAATTTGAAGGATTGCTGTGGAGCAATACAGACAGTTCTTACGAAAAACATTTTGATAAATGAGACAGGATGCCCTATGACCATTAAAGCAAAGAGAAGAAAAAAACCTAGTGGTGTCCACAGCAACCAGTTATAGTTGGCATTCCATCACCTGAACTGGGAAAATGAGATTGGTTGCTAAGAAAAAAAAGTTCTAGCTATCTTTCACCTTTTAGAAACGAGAACTTCTGTGTTGCCCAGGGTAGCCAATAAGATCTTAAATGGCCCTTATTTACCAACGTAAGAGAAGAACGCTCTCAGACAGTAGGGACCAAGCTTTGGTACTGCCTCCACCGGCAGATTCGAAGCCCTGAAGGCTAGACAGTGATTGGTGGCTGTGATGTTTAATATATCGTTTTTTTTTTATTAGGCCCCATGCACACTGGGCATTTAGCCCCATTGCATGAGGCTCCGGCATTTAAGTCCGGGCAGAAGGCACAGGTGCACCATCCAGCCATTCTTCCAACAGCCTTTAAAACTATGAGAAGTTGAAAGCTACTGCAGATGAATGAAGTACCAAGCAGTACTAGCATTAAGGATAGTATGCACTAAGGGATGAATGCACGGAACATAAGAAGGCTGGGTTCTGGGTATTAGTCCCTGGGTGCATACTACCAAAATGTTTGTAGGACTCAGTGCACCACCCAACCACAGCAGCTCTTGGCCTCTCATAGACGGTTATGGGCTGCTGGCAGTGGGGCTGGACAGTATACCTGTGCCTTCTGCCCACACACAAAAGGACGAAGCCTAATGCACCAGGGCTAAACGCCAGTGTATATGAGGCCTTACTGTACAAGCCTGGGTTTGTGGAATGGAAGGTAAAAGGCTGGGCCTCAGGGCAAATCCAGCCATTGTCCGGATGGTGTATGAGGCCTCATCTCTCATTACGCAATCAGGTTTAAACCAGTACGGGTAAATCAATTTTAAAGTGTCACTAAACCCAGGACTCTGCATCCACTATATCTGGTCTCCCACAGTACACAAAACATGGAAATGCAATAGTTTTAGTACTTAGAAACTAACATAAATACCTTTTCTCATCAGCAGTTAGAGCAGTCTTGTGACTTCTATCAGTGTCCAGCAGAGAACTGGTTAAAGCTCGTAGGTGGAGTTTTCATTCTGCCCTGATTGTTCTATCAGGCTGCAGGACCCCTGACCCTCTCCCAAAAAAAAAAAACCTCTAGCAAAACACCCCAACTGAGCATGTGCAGCTTGTCCATTAGCCTCTGTTCTATAAGGAGATGGATTGGGGACAGTGGAAGAAGGGAAGGTTAAGAGAAGACAGGATCAAGCAGGCTTTTTACACAATGCAGAGGATTAACCCCTTATGTTCCACTATGAATATAACAAGCATGCTTTACTGCATATACAGACTGATTTTACTGTTGTGGGTTTAGTAACACTTTAAAATAAAAACCTAAATCGGAGTAGTTGCTACATGACACACGGCATAGTGACTGTCTGAAGAGGTTCTTTCTACAGTTTGATAAATAATGCCAACTAGGCCACATGTATGGAATGTGTCAAAGGAAAAGGATGTAGTTACCCATAGCAACTAGTCTGCTTCTAAATGTTACTTCAAATGTAGGTAAGAGAAGCAAAATCTGGTTGCTATAGGCAACAAAAACACCCTTTCGCCAGAAGACGCATCACAGAGCGGTACAAACACGGACACCTGTCTTGGCTGGTTGCTATGAACATCAAATACATTTGCTTTCTCCAAAATGCCTTTATAGGTAAAAATTAGCAAAAATACACTCTTCGCAAAATATATATACATCTCCATAATTATATAAAAATACATACATACATACATCAACAACAACATAGGAAACAACATAAAAAATGGTTAATGTTCAGTTAATAGGAAATCTTCAAATGGTAAAAAGAGAAATTTAATTAATAGAACAAAACATCATACAGTTCTTTGGCTGCTGCAAGCCATTAAATGGTGACATCTGATTGGCTCTTAACGGTTTACTACACTTTGCACGCTATTATTTGGTTTGCACTGCCTCATTAAATGGAGTTATTGTGGAGAGCTCAGACCAGTATACACGGAACACGCAAGTAGAATACACAGTTCTCTGGTAGATATTTAAAGGGCTTTTCTGGCTGAACCAATAAACGGTAAAATCCCTTCACTTGTGCAGTGCGTTCTGTGTGCAATCTGAGGCTGAGAGTTCCTAAAACTGAACTCAGGCAAATCTGAAATACAGAGCTATAAAAGTAGAACTATACAAAACATTTTTTTTTTTTTTTTTTTACATTATGGATAGAGAAAAGAAGGGTTATAACCCCTGTCACTTTTTTTTTTGCCATCTGTATCCCATTGCAGAGATTTCCCTTCACTTCCTGTCCCATAGCCAAACAGGAAGTGAGAGGAAATCCCTGCAAATTAAGGAAATTCCTTGGGGACCCCCAGGTTACCAGAACTAAATTTCCCCTCTATTACTTTTCTGCGGGCAACTGAAAATTTGTGATTCTCTTTTACTTTCACTTTCAATGATAATTGTAAACAGAGAGGGGGAATCTCCCGCACGGGAACACAGACAGCGATAAAAACTGACAGGAGTCCTAATCCCTCTCCATTCTATCCAAAACTAAAAAAAAAAAAGTTTTGCCTTAGACCCCCCATTCACACCTGTGGGACTTGTCATGCGATTCGACAGGTCCAAATTGCGTGACAAATCGCACCCTATTGTCGGCAATGGAACTGTTTAAATCGGCGCGACTTCGACTTTGCGGTGTCGCACCGATTTAAAACAAAAGGTTCCTGCACTTTTTTATGCGGTTTCAGGTGTGACTTGCATAGACATCTATGCATGAAGTCGCACAGATGACAGACAAGCCGCACCAGAAATTGCATTGACCTGCGGCTTTAAAATCGTGAGACTTCAAGCCAAGTAGCAAAGATTTCAAAGTCGCATTCAGTGTGAATGGGGGCTTAGTTGTACTTTAAGCCCAAAAGCAAGTATTTATTATATTGCAGCTCACAAATTTCTTTTTATGGGTCCCATTGACTTCAATACAAAATCGCGTCCCATTGACTTTTCATGTGAAAATGCCCCCTAGTGACTTTAATGCAAAATCACGTCCTATTGGCTTCAATGCAAAATCGCTCCCTAGTGACCTCAATGCAAAATCACGTCCCAGTGGCTTCAATGCAAAAATGCCGCTAGTGACATTCATTGCAAAATCGTGTCCCATTGACTTCAATGCAAAATCAGGTCTCATTGACTTCAATGCAAAATCAGGTCCCTTTGACTTCAATGTAAAATCAGGTCTCATTGACTTCAATGTAAAATCAGGTCCTATTGACTTTAATGCAAAAAATCCCCATAGTGACTTCAATGCAGAAATGCCCCCTAGTGACTTCAAAGCAAAATTGCATCTCATAGACTTCAATGCAAAAACACCCCCTAGTGATAATTTTTTTTTTTTTTTTAAACTGTCCGCTTCGGTTTCAAGTGCATCCTGAATCTTTGGTTTTGGTTCTGGTCCTGGAATTTTAATTTTGATGCACCACTAATATCAATAATAATCTCTGAGGCTTCATTCACATTAGCTCATCTCCAAAGTCACACGCTTTGCAGGACGACTTTGGAGCGCAATTTTGATGCGATTTCCGGTGTGACTTTGATCTGCGTTTACACCCAATGGATTTAAATCGCATCGAAAGTTTCAACAAAGTACCGCCGGCACCTTTTCAAAATTTCTGCGACTTTAAGAATGGGATGCAACTTGTCATGCTCCCTGGATGTCCAAAGTCGCACCACAAATCGCACAAGTGTGAATGGAGCCTAAGCTCTCTCTGCCCTCTCCTCCTATCAGCACGTTCCTTGTTCGTACATTTGCTTGCAGCCCACCAGATTGGTGCCCTTCTCTGTGCCAGTCTAAGTGCTGCTGCACAGGGGGCTGCAGGAGGCCGTGACAAAGACAAATTCAGATTCCTACAATAGCTGGATTTACAAAAATAAATGCGATGAATTATTAATGAATACAGAGCTGCATTCATTTCTTCTGTATTTTCCTGGAGTTCGAGTTTAACCCTTACCAAGCCCAAACAGGAAACCTATCGCAGCATAAAAATATCCGCTATAAGCAAAGTGTAACCCTAATCTGTGCCGGCACGTAGCGGCATCCAAGTCCTGACCGATCGGATAATATTGGCCCTGCTCAGACCCCGGCACATCAGCTGTCACTATACTTCAGCTATACACCATGAAACCGCCCGTCCAAAAATATCTTTCTGCCGCCCGCTCTGCTCCAGCAGCTGTTCCTGCCCTATGGACTGTTCCCGAACAACTGCATGGAAATCATTTGCATGCTTCAACAATCTGTCTTTGTGTTTAGGTGCCAAAGAACTCAACCTGAGCGTCTCTCCACCTTCAATGCAGAACATTCGAAAAATTCTCAAACCTATTTATGATGCTGCAATTCCTAAGGGATGAATGATCGTTTACTGCAGCCTAATCATTTTGTTAATAATTTCACATAATTAATGCTTCTCTCTCACGGTATATGTTTAATTTCCCAGCATAGTCAGCAGATGAAGAACTCTTCCTCCGGGGAGAGGCGTCTGATACACACTCAACATGTTACAGTTTAAAGGCCTTGTACTCTCTACATGAAAGTGTTTAGCAAAGCAACAATGTACAGTAGGCATCGGAAACACAAGGTTTTTCTTCTTATTAAACACATTCGGCGGTTACACAGGAGACACAGATACGATAGCTGAGAATTGGCCGCTTCGTTCGGTACATTACCCATCAGTGCCAGGAGCCTGGTGCAGGTTTTCTCACCATAGGGCTTTCCACTCTGAAAGTAGTCAAGAGCACCTTAGACATCTGTATCTTCTCTCTGTTAAGCATACCCCAAAACTTAACCCAATCTCCTACCTGAACCCTAACACCTAAACCACCTCCTACCTGAACCCTAACAACCCATCTCCTACCTGAACCCCAACACCTAAACCACCTCCTACCTGAACCCTAACACCTAAACCACCTCCTACCTGAACCCTAACACCTAAACCACCTCCTACCTGAACCCCAACACCTAAACCACCTCCTACCTGAACCCCAACACCTAAACCACCTTCTACCTGAACCCTAACACCTAAACCACCTCCTACCTGAACCCTAACAACCCATCTCCTACCTGAACCCTAACACCTAAACCACCTCCTACCTGAACCCTAACAACCCATCTCCTACCTGAACCCTAACACCTAAACCACCTCCTACCTGAACCCTAACACCTAAACCATCTCCTCCTACCAGAACCCTAACACCTAAACCACCTCCTACCTGAACCCTAACACCTAAACCACCTCCTACCTGAACCCTAACACCTAAACCACCTCCTACCTGAACCCCAACACCTAAACCACCTCCTACCTGAACCCTAACACCTAAACCACCTCCTACCTGAACCCTAACAACCCATCTCCTACCTGAACCCTAACACCTAAACCACCTCCTACCTGAACCCTAACAACCCATCTCCTACCTGAACCCTAACACCTAAACCACCTCCTACCTGAACCCTAACACCTAAACCATCTCCTCCTACCAGAACCCTAACACCTAAACCACCTCCTACCTGAACCCTAACACCTAAACCACCTCCTACCTGAACCCTAACACCTAAACCACCTCCTACCTGAACCCTAACACCTAAACCATCTACTCCTACCTGAACCCTAACAACCCACCTCCTACCTGAACCCTAACACCTAAACCACCTCCTACCTGAACCCTAACACCTAAACCACCTCCTACCTGAACCCTAACAACCCATCTCCTACCTGAACCCTAACACCTAAACCACCTCCTACCCGAACCCTAACAACCCATCTCCTACCTGAACCCTAACACCTAAACCATCTCCTCCTACCTGAACCCTAACACCTAAACCATCTCCTCCTACCTGAACCCTAACACTTAACCCACCTCCTACCTGAACCCTAACACTTAACCCACCTCCTACCTGAACCGTAACAACCCATCTCCTACCTGAAGCCTAACACCTACGCCATCTCCTACCTGAATCCTAACACCTAAACCATCTCCTACCTGAACCCTAACACCTAAACCATCTACTCCTACCTGAACCCTAACACTTAACCCATCTCCTACCTGAACCCTAATGCCTAAACCATCTGCTCCTGCCTGAACACTAACACTTAAACCATCTCCTACCTGAACCCTAACATTTAAACCATCTCCTACCTGAACCCTAACAGTTAACCTATCTCCTACCTGAACCCTAACACTTAAACCATCTCTTACCTGAACCCTAACACCTAAATCTTCTCCTACCTGAACCCTAACACTTAAACCATATCCTACCTGAACCCTAACACTTAAATCATCTCCTACCAGAACCCTAACACTTAAACCATCTCCTACCTGAACCCTAACAGTTAACCCATCTCCTACCTAAACCCTAACACCTAAACTGTCTCCTACCTGAACCCTAACACTTAAACCATCTCCTACCTGAACCCAAACACTCAACCCATCTCCTACCTGAACCCTAACACTTAACCCATCTCCTACCTGAAGCCTAACACTTAACCCATCTCCTACCTGAATCCTAACACTTAAACCATTTCCTACCCGAACCCTAACACTTAACATATCTCCTACCTGAGCCCAAACACTCAACCAATCTCCTACCTGAACCCTAACTGTTAACCCATCGCCTACCTAAACCATAACTTTTAACTCAACACTGCAAATGATCTATTGACTTTTAACCCCAACTCTAAGGCTAAGTTCACATAGGCAGCAAAGGGGTGGTAAAAACGGGCAGTCGCTACGAAATATGTAAAAAAATTATGTAATACATGTGGTGGCTGCATTCACTTTTTTCTTTCAAGTTTTGATTTTTTTCAACTGGTGATTCTGTCACCTTCTCACTGTACTATATCTATGGACGAGCAGCATTGTCCATAGGCTGCTCTCCTGATATGGACTACTAAACCCCTTTCCTCTCTTCATCTCTATTACATAGAGTTACAGAGGATAGCAAGAAAGCTTATAACACTAAGCCAGTTCAGATCACAGTAAGACCCTTTTCACACTGTGCAGCCACCAGCGCCAGCGGTAAAGCAGCACTATTTTTAGTGCCGCTATACCGTTGTTTTAGCCACTAGATGGGCGGTTTGCCACCGCAGCATCGTTTTGCCAGCGGAATAGCAGCGCTGCCCCATTGATTTCAATGGGGAAGAGCAGTGGAGGAGCGGTGAGTTCCCCGCTCCTTCACCGCTCCAAAGAAGCTGCTGGCAGGACTTTTTCTGACGCCCTGCCAGCGCACTGCTCCAATGTGAAAGCCCTCGGGCTTTCACACTGGATTGGAGTAGCTCTATTAGGCTGTGTTCACACTGCTGCGATGCGGGAACGCTGCGAATCTACTGTGGGTTCCCACATCGCATGCCTCCCAGCGGCCGTTCACAGTGCCCTATGTGTCAGTGAAAAGTTAATGACACCTCCAAATCAGTTCGCATATCGCAGTGCGATCTGAAAACTCGGACAGGAATCGGATCGCATGGTGTGAACACCCATGCGATCTGATTCTGCTGCGGACCAAAAAAAGGGTCCTGTACGAGTTTGGGCCGGATGCGATGCGAATTCAGCCATACTATCTGTATGGCTGAAATCGCATCGCACAGAGATCGCATGTGATTTGCACTGCAGTGTGGTGCGAATCACATCCGATCTCGTACACGGCAGCAGTGTGAACCCAGCCTTAGGGCGGTTTGCAGGTCCTATTTTTAACGCTATAGCGCCTGCAAAACGCCCTCAGTGTGAAAGGGGCCTAAGTTACAAAAGGCATAAGAAAAGGGACTTATCTATTACCATTGGACACTTTGGTGTATTTATAAAAAAAAGCGCTCAAGCATGTGCATTCGTTTTGTGCGAATAGGGCACAAAAATTATTGTTATTCGGTTGCATCCTTTGCAGATCTTTTTTTTTTTCTTTTTGTCAAATAATGCATGCACTTGGCATCTGGATGGTGCCAAGTTGTTAGTTGTTAGGGAATTCTTATGTAAATTGCCACCATCTAGTGGCCAAATGTGTTATTCTCCATTTTAAATCGGTCAAAAAATTCGACCAGCACAGGAAATAGCATAATGACAATTGTTTTTTTTTTTTGAATGGAGCAAAAAAAAAAAAAAAGTATATGTGCTTTTACTGGGTGAACTGTTATCAGATTTTTTAAATAAATGCCCCACTTATTAACAAGAAGCACCTATAATTTAAAACATTTGATAAGCCAAAGCAAAGCAGTGAGTACAATGAAACCAGTGACTGCTGGAATGTTACAGAACAAAGTCAGGGGGATACTGGGAAAAAAGCAATACCCTGGGCACCATGTGAAGCAAGCTCCCAGCAATCAATGTCACTCTGATATAACACATAACAATTTCTGACAGCACAGCACATAATGTGATCTTTATTTAATTAGGCAAAGAGCATTGCTTTAACCTCCAGCAGCCAATTAGGAGATATAGTTCATTGTTCTAACTGCTCTGACCTGAGCAAAGGTGAAATCTTATTGGTTGCTGTAGATTCCTACACATTTGTTCTCTTTACACTACCTTATTAAATAAGCTTGATAGTGTTTCAGTTTTCTTAGGCCCACGTGCCTAATGATATTATATTAAATCATATTATATGACATTGTGTTATGTTATATGTCATTTTATCACATTATATCATATTATGGACTCATTGTACTGGCAATCTCTTTAGAAAAACCTGTAAACGCACAAAAAGTTGTTTATAATAAGCACCACACCAC
This sequence comes from Lithobates pipiens, assembly GCF_037356315.1. NCBI lineage: Eukaryota > Metazoa > Chordata > Amphibia > Anura > Ranidae > Lithobates > Lithobates pipiens. The sequence continues at coordinate 512,230,879 of NW_027507764.1, read as the reverse complement.
TCAAATAGTGAACTATTATCTGTGCAACCAGTTTTTGGATCTACATGTTTGTACAGTATAATTTAAGATCATGTGTCCAACACAAGGTCCGAATCCAGCCCAACAGGCCATTTCATGTGGCCCTCGCACCTCTCCTGCACCTGCAGTACCCCTGTTGTCTCCGCTCCCTCCTGGTCTCAGCAGTTGGCAGCAGAGAGGAGAACTGAACTCATCCACTAGATCCTGTGCTTCTCCATACAGCCAGGCAGAGGCTCGCCTCTGCCTCCCTCCCCCGTCTCAATGGTCAGCAGCAGAGAGGAGGACGGATCTACTCCACCTGATCCTGCACTTCTCCATTTAGCTACAGAGAGTCTCATCTCTGCCCCCCGTCTCAGCAGTCAGCAGCAGAGAGGAGGACAGAAGTTACCCGCCAGATCCTGTGCTTTTCCATGCAGCTGCAGAACCCCCACATCTACACTTACCCTGGTCTCAGCATTCAGCAGACTCCGGCAGCTGACTTCCGACACTTGACTTTTGATGGTTAGTTACATCTTGACATCTGATATAAGTTAGGGGGGGGGGGGGGGGGTGCTCTGTACACCTAGTATAGCCGGCCCTTTGAGGGCAACCATAATTCGATGTGGCCCACAGTGAAATTGAGTTTGACGCCTCTGTTGGCTGCTTTATAAAATAAAACTGACATTGTCTAAGAGCAACAATATATTCTCCTGTGAGTCAATTCTGCTTCCTAGCAGTGGCGGCGCGTGCATCAAGGGCGCATGGCGTCGCCCCCTCTCTCCTGCCGCCCCCTCTCTCCTGCCACCCCCTCTGTGCACTATGGCTATGGATACATTCGTGCATTGCATGAATCTATCCATGACTGCCGCTTCCACCCCCCCCCCCATTCAGGCATCTGGCCCCTTTTTCGGGTGCCAGGCACCTGAATTACAGCAGCGGGGTGCATTTTTGAAGCACCTGATTAGAGCCAATTAGAGCTCTAATAGGCGTCAAAAACGGCAGTTCACTCAGCTGTGTTAGGAAAGCGAATCATTCGCTTTCCTAACACTGAACCGCCTCTCCGCCATTCAGGTGCTCGGGTCAGTTACCTGTCACCTGATTGGCTGAAATGACAGGCGCCACTATTGGATGCCTATCAGGAGGAGAGGACGGAAGTCGGGAGATGAGGACGGCAGGAGACGCTGGCTTGAAGGACCTTGCTCGTCGCCATCACCCGCTGCCCCACTAAGACAAGGTAAGTGCCGGGAAGACGCCGAGCTGGTCACACTGGCAGCATTTGATGGCACAGTGGCAGCATTTAATGGGCAGGCTGGCAGCATTTGATGGACACACTGGCAGAATTTGATGGGCACACTGGCAGCATTTAATGGGCACACTGGCAGAATTTGATGGGCACACTGGCAGCATTTAATGGGCACACTGGCACCATTTGATAGCACACTGGCAGCATTTAATGAGCATACTTGCAGCATTTTATGGGCACACTAGCAGCATTTAATGGGCACACTAGCAGCATTTAATGCGCACACTGGCAGAATTTGATGGGCACACTGGCAGCATTTGATGGGCACAGTGGCTGCAATTGATGGCACAGTGGCTGTGTTTGATGGCACAGCGTCTGCAATTGATGGCACAGTGACTGTGTTTGATGGCACAGTGGCTGCAATTAATGGGGGTATTTTTCTGAATTTTTTAGTTTGTTTGCCCCCCCCCCAAATGTTGAGCACCAGCAGCCACTGCTTCCTAGCACAGAGCAGATAGAACAGGGCTCGACAAAACCCGGGCGCCAGGTCGCATTTGCGACTAGAATTAGCTAACTGGCGCCTGGGGCAGCACAGCTGGGGGTATGCTGTCTCCGCGGACCCCCCCGGCGCGATCGCGTCGGGCCGCGCGGCCGGTAATTTAGCCCCCGGCTTTGAGGCCTTCTACGATCCTATGGTTCCTTCTGGAATCTGGCGCCCTCTTGTGGTGGCCGTTGGAATTACAACCAGCAATGCTAATGGATGCAATGCTAATTTTCCCTGCCTGCCAGCCTATCTTCCTTCCCTTTACTCAGAACCCCTAAAAATTATATATATATTTTATTCTAACACCCTAAAGAATAAAATGGTGGTCGTTGCAATACTGTCTGTCACACCGTATTTGCACAGCGGACTTACAAGCGCACTTTTTTGGGGAAAATGTATTTAATAAAAAAAAAAAATAAGACAACAGTAAAGTTAGCCCAATTTTTTTTAATATTGTGAAAGATAATGTTGCGTCGAGTAAATCGATACCAAACATGTCATGCTTCAAAATTGCGCCCGCTCATGGAATGGCGACAAACTTTTACCCTTTAATATCTCCATAGGCGACATTTAAAAAATTCTACAGGTTGCACTTTTTAAGTTACAGAGGAGGTCTGGGGCTAGAATTATTGCTCTCACTCTACCGATCGCAGCGATGCCTCACATGTGTGATTTGAACACCGCTTTCATATATGCGTTCGCTTCTGCACGCAAGCTTGGCGGGACAGGGCGCGTTTAAAATATATATTTTTTTTATTTTAACTTTTATTTTTATTTTTTTCACTGTTCTTTAAAAAAAAAAAAAAAAAATGTGTGTCACTTTTATTCCTATTACAAGGAATGTAAAAATAGAAAAAAGCATGACAGGTCCTCTTGAATATGAGATCTGGGGTCAGAGAGACCTCACATCTCATATTTACACTAAAATGCAATTTAAAAAAAATTTGTCATTTGAAAAAAATAAATAAAATGTCCCTCTAAGAGCTATGGGCAATGACTTGGAGACAGGTGGGGGGGGGGGGGGGGGGCTGGGGGCTATCTTCCCCTCACTCGTCTCCATGTCAGGCCAGGGACAGGTCCAGATCGCCGTCACGGACCCGGCTCCTAACTTTTTTAGCTGGCTCCTAGATTCCAAGCAAATTTGTCAACCCCTGAGATAGAAGATTAGGATGTGCTCATCACCCCAGCTCTGTCCCATCTCTCCCAATTCAGCAGAAAGGATCAGCAGGCTCAGCGTAAGCACTATCTGATATTCCTTCTGGTATGTAGGACACAATAAGAGCTTCATATTTTCAAATGCTATAGTTTCATAAGGACTGCATGTGATTACACACAACACAAAAATACTTTAAGGGCATTTACACGTCTGCATCATAGTAACATGCATTAAAGAGTCTTTTATTTTAAATGGCATCCCAATGTAATAAAGGCAACACATCTGCGCTGCAGTGTTCTGCAACGCATGACAATGCATAGTAGAATAGCATTATGGAAAAAAAAAAAATAGGTCACATCTGATTTTTGACACGTTTTGGGTGCATTGAAATCCCATTATTCCCAATGGGCTGCTCTAAGGCAATGAGCGCTAACAGGTGACATAAAACGTGGTAAACGCATGTGTGCATTAACACACCACAAACCTGTAAATTGTCCATCTGTGACTTAAAGGCCTCATTCACACGGCTGTAAAAATGTTACTGGTGCTATTACATGTGTTTTCTAGGGGTAGAGCTCCTGCATAATGATCAGTAAAATACAGAATTCGTTTTATGCTCATTTATTTCTTCCTTAAAGTGATTGTAAATGTTATTTTTATTTTTTTAAAATAACAAACATGTCATACTTACCTGCTCTGTGCAAGGGTATTGCACAGAGCAGCCCGATCCTCCTTTTCTGGGGTGTCCCTGGCTCCTCCTCATCATTGAGTGTCCCCCACAGAGAGACACTTTCCATGGGGGCATTTGTGTGGGCCCGCTCCTGAGTCCTGCTGCGGCATCCCTTGGCACAGACAGCAGGACTCGCCCTGCCCCCAGCTCCCATGTCACTGGATTTGAGTGACAGCAGCGGGAGCCAATGGCTCCTGCTGCTATCACTCTATCCAATTAGGACCTGAGACAGCGGATGGAGCCCCAGGGCTCCTGCTTGTCACTGGCACGGACGGGTTCAGGTTAGAAAAGGCTCTGGGGCGGGGTGGGGGGGGGGAGGGGTCAGCAGAAGCTTAGGTTTTCACCTTAATGCATTAAGGTGAAAAACGATGAGACTTTACAACCCCTTTAACCCATGTGCTTAGAAACGCATATACTGTACATGCGCTTATATGCCTAAGTTCATAAAGCGCATGTTCTTAGATGCATATTTTTAGATTCTATACACTAGGCCAAGGTACAATGATGGTGCAGTTCAGTCCCTAGGAGAGCTCTCATACACAGAAATTGCCTAAAAAGGGTATCTACCATTGGGAAAAATATTCTCAAAAGCAGTTGCCAACCAAAAGAAGACATACATTACCCACCAACCATACAACATACAGTATATTCTCAATTATGTTGTATTGTTAGTGGGTACGTTGTGCCTTGTTTTGTTGGGCAACTGCTTTTGAGAATATTTTCCTATGGCAGACACCCTTTTTGCTATTTGGCTTGTTTTTCTTTTTTTAATTGTGACATAATAATGACATGGTTTCTCTACACAGATATCCTACAAAATATTACTCTCTCCTGAAGAAGTGAACATTGCTTCACGAAACGCGTTGAGTCTTAGGATATCAACTGGCTTTCTATATGCATACAGTGCCTTGAAAAAGTATTCATACCCCTTGACATTTTCCACATTTTGTCATGTTACAACCAAAAACATAAATGTATTTTATTGGGATTTTATGTGATAGACCAACACAAAGTGGCACATAATTTGTGAAGTGGAAGGACAAAGATAAATGGTTTTCAATTTTTTTTACAAATATAAATATGTGAAAAGTGTGGGGTGCATTTGTATTCAGCCCCCCCCCCCCGAGTCAATACTTTGTAGAACCACCTTTCACTGCAATTACAGCTGCAAGTCTTTTTGGGGTCTCTACCAGCTTTACACATCTAGAGAGTGACATTGTTGCCCATTCTTCTTTGCAAAATAGCTCAAGCTCTCAAGATCTGTCAGATTGGATGAAGAACATCTGTGAACAGCAATTAACAGCAAATCTTGCCACAGATTCTCAATTGTATTTAGTTTTGGACTTTGATTGGGCCATTCCAACACATAAATATTCTTTGATCTAAACCATTCCATTTTAGCTCTGGTCGTTGCCCTATTTTTGGGGATGTCTCTACCAGCTTTGGAAAATCTAGAGAGGGACATTTTTGCCCATTCTTCTTTGTAAAATATCTCAATCCCTGTCAGATTGGATGGAGAGCATCTGTGAACAGCAATTTTCAAGTCTTGCCACTGATTCTCAATTGGATTTAGGTCTGGACTGTGACTGGGCCATTCCAACACATGAATATGCTTTGATCTAAACCAGGGATATGCAATTAGCGGACCTCCAGCTGTTGCAGAACTACAATTCCCATGAGGCATAGCAAGACTCTGACAGCCACAAGCATGACACCCAGAGGCAGAGGCATGATGGGACTTGTAGTTTTGCAACAGCTGGAGGTCCGCTAATTGCATATCCCTGATCTAAACCATTCCATTATAGCTCTGGCTGTATGTTTAGGGTTATTGTCCTGCTGGAAGGTGAACCTCCACCCCAGTTTCAAGTCTTTTACAGACTCTAATGCCGTGTACGCACGGCTGTACTTTCCGGCAGAAAAGGTCAGACGGAATAATTTCATCGGATATTCCAATTGTGTGTGGGCTTCATCTGACTTTTTTTTCAAAAATTCCGATGGGCTTAGAAATAGAACATGTTTTAAATCTTTCCGACGGAATCAATTCCTATCGAGAAAACCGTTGGTCTGTATGCTGTTCCTTTGGACCAACAACGGCGTAAGGGCAGCTATTGGCTACTGGCTATTGAGTTTCCTTTTTCTAGTCCCGTCATCTCGTTCTAAACTAATGGACTTTGGTGTGATCGTGTGTAGGCAAGTCCGTTTCAGCGGAACTCAGTCGGAAAGACCGTTAGAGTTTATTCTGACGGAAAAAACGGTTGTGTGTACGCGGCATAACAGGTTTTCTTCTAAGATTGCCCTGTATTCGTCTCCATCCATCTTCCCATCAACTCTGACCAGATTTCCTGTCCCTGCTGAAGAAAAGCATCCTCACAGCATGATGCTGCCACCACCATGTTTCACAGTGGGCTTGGTGTGTTCCGCCACACATAGTGTTTTGTTTTTAGGCCAAGCAGTTCAATTTTGGTCTCATCTGACCAGAGCACCTTCTTTCACATGCTTGCTGTGTCCCCCACATGGCTTCTCTCATACTGCAAACAGGACTTCTTATGGCTTTCTTTCAACAATGGTTTTCTTCTTGCCACTCTTCCATAAAGGCCAGATTTGTGGAGAGCACGACTAATAGTTGTCCTGTGGACAGATTCTCCCACCTAAGCTGTGGATCTCTGTAGCTCTTCCAGAGTTACCATGGGCCTCTTGGCTGCTTCTCTGACTAATGCTCTCCTTGCCCGGCCTGTCCGTTTTGGTGGACGGCCATGTCTTGGTAGGTTTGCAGTTGTGCCATACTCTTTCCATTTTCGGATGATGGATTGAACAGTGCTTCGTGAGTTGTTCAAAGCTTGGGATATTTTTTTATAACCTAACCCTGCTTTAAACTACTCCACAACTTTTTCCCTGACCTGTCTGGTGTGTTCCTTGGCCTTCATGATGCCGTTTGTTCACTGAGGTACTCTAACAAACCTCTGAGGGCCTCACAGAACAGCTGTATTTATACAGAGATTTAATTACACACAGGTGGACTCTATTTACTAATTAGGTGACTTCTGAAGGCAATTGGTTCCACTAGATCAGGGTTTATCAACCAGGGTTCCATTGAACCCTGGGGCTCCTCCAGGGGTTGCTAGGGGTTCCTTGAACAATGAGCAATTCCTGCCTCTCAGATAAGTTTTTAGTGACACCATTGAACATTTTAACTATCTGTAAGGGGGGAAATCTTCTGTGACCACAAACTTGAGTATCATTCTTCCCACCAACCATCACACTAATGTATCATTAATTGTAGATAAAATCATTTTTAGCAGGGGTTCCCTGAGCCTAGAACGTTTTTTTCAAAGGTACCTCCATGTTGGTACGGTTCAAAACGGCTGCACTAGATTTTAGTTAGGAGTATCAGAGTAAAGGGGGCTGAATACAAATGCACACCACACTTTTCAGATATTTCTTTGTAAAAAAAAAAATTAAAACCATTTATCGTTTTTCCTTCACTTCATAATTATGTGCCACTTTGTGTTGATCTATCACATACAATCCCAATAAAATACATTTACAGATTTGGTTGTAACATGACAAAATGTGGAAAATTTCAAGAGGTATAAATACTTTTTCAAGGCACTGTATATGTTATACAACTATTCATATTTTTTTATATATATTTCATGTAATTTTACTATGATTTTAATCATGTATTTGAATAAAAAAAATCCTTTTAGTCATTATGTGGCGATTTGCTTTTTTTGGGTGCAACTCCTCTAAAGCAGAGCTCCATCCAAAAGGGGAAGCTCTGCTTGTCTGCCTCCTCCCCCCTTCCACTGCCACATTTGGCACCTTTTGGGGGGAAAGCAGGGAGTGGGTGCCAGGTTTTGACAGGTACCCACTCCCACTTCCAGCTTAGTTCGCTGCAGTGAAGTGAGACGGAAGTTCCTGCACCTCAAACTCGCTCATCCATGCCTTTCTGTTTCCACAAAGTTGGGAGCATGAAATTATCCAAAATGTCTTGGTATGCTGACACCTTAAGAGTTCCCTTCACTGGAACTAAGGGGCCAAGCCCAAACCAAGCCCTGAAAAACAGCCTCACATCATAATCCCCCTTCCACCAAATTATTTGGTCCAGGTCACAAAGAAAGGTCCATAAAGACAAGGATGAGTGAGTTTGGGGTGGAAGAACTTGACTGGTCTGCACAGAGTCCTGACCTCAACCCCATAGAACACCTTTGGGATGAATTAGAGCGGAGACTGCTAGGCCTTTTTGTCCACATCAGACCTCGCAAATGCGCTTCTGGAAGAATAGTCAAACATTCCCATAGACACACTCCTAAACCTTGTGGACGCCTTCCCAGAAGAGTTGAAGCTGTTATAGCTGCAAAGGGTGGGTCAACTCAATATTGAACCCTACGGACTAAGACTGGGATGTCATTAAAGTTCAGGTGTGTGTAAAAGGCAGGTGTCCCAATGCACACACACACACACACACACACACACACACACACACACACACACACACACACACACACATGTATATGCATTTTTTTTTTTTTTTTTTACAATGTGAATGGAGCCTAACAACTCTTCCTAATGTGCATGTTTAAGGCGTCATTCACACAACTGTAAAAGTGTTACTATTGTTATTACACACGTGTTTTCTAGAAGAAAGGTTCCTGCGTAATGACCAGTAAAATAGTTGCATATCGATGCATGTAAACGCGTAAAGACGCGTATGCCTACATAGTGATAATTTATTTGTTTCCCTTTGTTTAGACTTAATTTACGCACTTACAAACATGTATACAAAGAGCATACACGTGTATTTTTGTAATTCCTAATAACCTGTCCCTAGCATACTGTATAACCTTTAAGGACCCAGCACTAGCTTGAGGTGCACTAACCCCTCTGTGTATATGTGATGTATCTCCTTAGTGCTCATTTCCCAGGTAAGTATGTTAACCACTCAGCACCCAGCTCAGGAACATTAAGTTAACCCCTCAGCACTCAGTACCCAATGTATGTTTTAATCCCTCAGTACCCATTTTTCTACCTATGTGTATCAATCTCTGGGGCATGTGCATTTACCCCTCAGCACCCAGTCCCCAGTACATATGTAATAACCCTTCTTTGCCCTCAGCACCCAGTCTCCATCACGTGTGTGATAACCCTCACATTTCCTTATTGCACTATCATCTCCGCTGATTCTGATCCACTGAGAATATCAGCTCCACTGTCCTATTTCTTGCTTAAACAACCCCCAGCAAAGCACAGTCCCATCTCCAACATCCCCAGCACTACCTCCATTGTTCCTGGACTCCGTGACACATTCTACGCTAATAAACTGATTACATTTCGGTGTCTCCTTTTCAACCTCCATTGTCCCCAATTCCACTAACACATACTTCCTGTTTCAGTATTCTCCTCACCACCTTTAGAGTCCGCAGGGATGCTTCATGATCCTTGCCTCCTCCCCTGTCCCAGAATTACAGGCTTCAGTTTTAGTAGGCCTCTTCCCTGGACACTGATTTTAACCTCCATTCTTCGTTTGTAAAGCTATGTGTGTGAACCACTCAGCTCCCATGCTGCTGCTCTGTAATTACTTTGATGTGCTTTCTCCTCCCCCGTCATATACCTGTATGGCTATGAGCAGACATTTTGTGACTTGGTTGCTAATTATGGGCAAATCAGTAACCACAATTGATGCGTCAAAAGATGAACTATTCTACCTACTGTCATACCCTCCACATAATGCCTGCTGTCATAACCTCCACATAATGCCTGATGTCATACCCTCCACATAATGCCTGCTGTCATACCCTCCACATACTGGCTGCTGTCATACCCTCCACATAATGCCTGCTGTCATACCCTCCACATACTGGCTGCTGTCATACCCTCCACATAATGCCTGCTGTCATACCCTCCACATACTGGCTGCTGTCATACCCCCCACATAATGCCTATTGTCATACCCTCCACATAATGGCTGCTGTCATACCCTCCACATACTGCCTGCTGTCATACCCTCCACATACTGCCTGCTGTCATACCCTCCACATACTGCCTGCTGTCAAACCCTTCAAATAATGCCCGTTGTTATACCTACCACAAACTGCCTGCTGTCATACCCTCCACATACTGCCTGCTGTCATACCCTCCACATACTGCCTGCTGTCAAACCTTTCAAATAATGCCCGTTGTTATACCTACCACATACTGCCTGCTGTCATACCCTCCACATACTGCCTGCTGTCATACCCTCCACATAATACCTGCTGTCATACCCTCCACATAATGTCTGCTGTCATACCTTCCACATACTACCTGCTGTCAAACCCTTCAAATAATGTCCATTGCTATACCCACCACATACTGCCTGCTGTCATACCCTTCAACTAATGCCTGTTGTTATAGCCTCCACATAATGCCTGCTGTCATACCCTCCACATAATGCCTGCTGTCATACCCTCCACATAATGCCTGCTGTCATACCCTCCACAATTCTCTCCCGCACATGACATGCTGATGTACCCTTTGCATTCTGCTCACTGTCATACACTCCACATACTGCCTGCTGTGCCATTCTTCACATACCGCTTGGTGTGACATGCTTCACATATTGACTGCTGTTAAATTCCTCCACATACTGCCCACTGTACCCTCCACATACTACCTGCTGTCATACCCTCCACATACTGCCTGCTGTGACATCCTTTACATAATGCCCGCTGTCATACCCTCCACATACAGGCTGCTATTATATCCTTCAAATACTGCCTGCTGTCATACCCTCCACATACTGCCTGCTGTGACATCCTTTACATAATGCCCGCTGTCATACCCTCCACCTACAGACTGCTATTATATCCTCCACATACTGCCTGCTGTCATACCCTCCACATATTGCCCACTGTCAAACATTCAACAAAAAAATAAAAATAAATGGGCAGACTCAATGGGCTACACTGTCTTTTTTCTGCTGTCCCGTTTCTATGTTTCTCTGTACTCCTCTCCACCTCCTACCCGTCACACTCTTCTGGTCTGAAATCCCTTCCATAATAATCCCTGGACTCCTCTACTGTACTGATTTTCAACCGCTCACATCTGGCACACCCAACTGTGCCATCCACATTTCTCAACCTTTTCTTATGGGCGGGGGGGGGGGGGGGGGGGTGACTACAGTTTAGATCCTTTAACTCTTCTAGCTCTATAGCAATGCCCTGCCTCTGTATGCTCTATGAACTACTCATGATCACTATAAGACTGGTAACACCCACCTTAAGGTTCTTCCATCCTGGATGCTCTTTTCAGTTGTATTGCAATTCAGTATATAAAAAAATGACATATACAGTATATAGTTCAGCCAACTGCATTAGCTGGATTGAAAAATGGTTTCATGACTTTTAAAGGAATATATACCTGAACTAAAAGCTGTTTGTATATTAGTTGACAGAGCTGGGGGATCTAAACGATGCTTCCAGCAAAGACTGGCAATGGCTTCTGCGCCATTTCCTGCTGACAGCAAAATACACCAGAGATGATGATTTGGTCCACTACACATCACTGGAATAACCGACATTGCTGCAGCAATATACTACGTGAGGTTCTGTTGGGAATATTCCTCTGGCTTTAAGAGCAAGCTTTCTCTGTGAACCAATTCACCCAGCTGCCATCTAGAAAATAGAGACGGGGGTGACAAGATACAGAAAAGCAACCTCAGGAGAAGAACATATATGATGGAATAGTGCAAGGGAGCAGGAGATCACCTCCTTACATATTTGCCAGGAGTTTCTCCTTATAGTAAGCCTCTCACACGTATAAAAGACTGCATTCACACGATTAAGTTTTACGAATGCCTGAAAGTCACGCAATATTATGCGCATTCACAAAATGCATGAAAACACACGTTACATTTGCGGTGTTGTTCATTGTTAATTATACCCCAAAAGCACCAAGCATACACAAGGTTTTCAAGTAAAAAGGTGAGCTACTTTGCTACTGAAATGAATGGGCAGCACAAATATACGTACCGTATATACTCGAGTATAAGCCGAGATTTTCAGCCTCTTTTTTGAGGCTGAAAGTGCCCCCCTCGGCTTATACTCGAGTCATCGCTGTCTGCCCGCTCGATCAGCGTGTCGAGCAGACAGACAGCGGCCATTCTATTCAAAAGCCGCGCCTCCGGCTCCGCCTTCGCCTGTGATAGGCGGAACACTGAATTTCCCAGCAGCCTGTGTTCCGCCTATCACGGACATCGTATCATCCTCGTACTACGGACGAGGATGATACGACGTCTGTGATAGGCGGAACACAGGCTGCTGGGAAATTCAGTGTTCCGCCTATCACAGGCGAAGGCGGCGGCGCAGCTTTTGAATTTTACAATGGCCGCCGACGAAGAGGGCACGGGACGGAGGCAAGGCAAGGCACGGCACGGCACGGGACGGGGGCAAGGCAAGGCACGACACGACACGGGACGGATGCAAGGAGGCAAGGCACGGCACGGGACGGAGGCAAGGAGGCAAGGCACAGGACGGAGGCTCGGGACAAAGGTAGGCTGGACACACACACACACACACACACACACACACACACACACACACACACACACACACACACACACACACACACACACACGGATGGAGACACACACAGGGATGGATGGATGGATGGATGGAGACACACACACACAGGGATGGATGGATGGATGGATGGAGACACACACACACAGGGATGGATGGATGGATGGATGGAGACACACACACACAGGGATGGATGGATGGATGGACACACACACACACAGGGATGGATGGACGGACACACAGGGATGGACGGACACACAGGGATGGACGGACACACAGGGATGGACGGACACACAGGGATGGACGGACACACACACAGGGATGGACAGGCATGTCTCACCCTCGGCTTATACACGAGTCAATAAGTTTGCCAGTTTTTTTGGGGGTAAATTGGGGGCCTCGGCTTATATTCGGGTCGGCCTATACTCGAGTATATACGGTAGGCTTTTTTTAAATATCGAGTTGCCCATGGAAAATACCGGATCTAGAGCAATATTGTGTTTAGATGCCCAAAAAGCCTTTGATATGGCGGAGTGGGAATATCTAGGAGTCGTAGGGTTTTGGTATAGGTCAGGGATTTATAAAATGGGTTAAAATGTTATATAGGAACCCAAAAGCAAGGGTAGGAATTAATAATACATTATCTAGTGTGTTTAATTTGTCTAGACTCTAGAGGGACAAGGTAGTTTGCTATGGCAGTGGAGCCTCTTGCCCTCACTGTTAGACAGTCAGCAAAAATAATTGGGTTCCGATGTGAGGGAAGAGAGGAGAAAGTGGCCCTGTACGCAGATGACACGCTTATTTTTCTGGGGATACCTCAAAGTCATTGGAGGAACTTATGAGCCTTATCTCCATATTTGGGTGACTTTCGGGCTTTCAGATAAATTGGGACAAGTTTGAATTACTACCATTAGATGAGTTAAAAGTCCCTTTATCAAATCAGGCGACCCAAATCCACATTAAGCATACAGTGAGATATTTGGGGATAGAGATATCTGGGAATATTAAAGACTATATTAACCTTAATCTCAAACCTTCATTAGTGAAATTTAAGGATAAATGGCGAAATTGGTGAAGGCTACCACTTATGCCGCGTACACAAGACTGGACTTTCCGGCAGACTAGGTCCGAAGGGATTAGTCTGTCGGACAATCCGATCATGTGTGGGCTAGTCCGATCGTTTTTCGAAAAAATAACCAGACGGACCTAGAAATAGAACATGTTTGAAATCTATCCAACGGACTCAATTCCGACGGACTAAAATCGGGAAAACCGTTCATCTGTGTGCTGGTCCAATGGACCAAACACAACACAAGGGCATTGGCTACTGGCTATTGAATTTCCTTGTTTAGTCCCGTTTACGTCATCACATTCAAAATGAATAGACTTTCGAACTAACTTAGTCCGTTCGTGTGTGTGGTCAAGTCCGTCCGTTCGGAAAGTTTGTCGGAACTCCGACAAAAGTCAGTCGGGAAGACGTCGGACCTAGACTGCTGGAAAGTCCGGTCGTGTGTACACGGCATAACAGTGATAGGTAGGAGCAAATCTTGTTAAAATGATTTGGACTATACATTAAAGAGGAAGTAAACCCTGATGGGTTTACTTCCTCTTTTTTTCCCTGCAAAGGTAAAGCATAATGGACTACTATGCATCGCATAGTAGCTCATTATGTGTCACTTACCTGACACAGGAGCCAGCGAAGTCACCGCTGTCCCCTGTAGTCCGCCGCATCCATGTTGCTTGTGGCGTCTCGCAGCTCCGACGAATCACAGCGGCGCAACCGCGATGACGTCACTCCCGCGCATGCGCAGGGGAGTCGCGTCTCGCAGCTCCGCCGCTGCCATACGGCGAAGCCGCGATGACGTCACTCCCGCGCATGCGCACGGGAGTCGACAAATTTGGCAAATCCATTCTTGGATTTGCCGCATTTAGTGCGCCTGCGCGCCGCTGTCTACGGCGCATGCGCCGTAGACAGCGGTGCCCATTTTCGGGCAAATATCTCCTAAACCATATAGGTTTAGGAGATATTGCTTGGACCTACAGGTAAGCCTTAATCTAGGCTTACCTATAGGTCCAAGTTGTTTGGAAGGGTTTACTTCCTCTTTAACTATGTGTTTAATAATTCACCTGTATGGATAACTGTACCTTTGTTTAAAAAAATAGAATCTCTTTTTAGAGAACTTATCTGGAATAAAAAACAACCAGGTATAAAGTTGACAACATTAATGTTAAATAAAGAGACGGGAGGTTTGGATGGGGATTTCCCCATCCAAAAAGTTATTTTTTAGCCTCACAAATACAAATTTTTTTTGGATGGACGGTAATATCAGGTTCTGATCCTATACAAGGTTTGCTACTATCAGTTTATCCACTGATCTCATTATTAGAGGTGCGAAATCAACTGTCCAAAAAGGGATTTGTTACGGGTAAATTGTTTGACAAGGTATGGCAGGAAATGAAAAATATTACCAAAATAAAGGGCTATACGATATACACTCCTATCTGGAACAATAGTAGTTATGGAGAATTGTTGAAATTGGAAGGGTTTGAGGTATGGAGGCAGGTATATGATACAACTATTCCAGGAAGATGTGCTAAAAACTTTTACTGAATTAAGAAATGAATATTATATTCCAAATCAAAGATTCTTTCAATTTTTACAGTTTAGGCATGCATTACAAGTACAGGCCTGAATGTGTAAATTGAAACTACATAAATAAGAGCTAATAGCCCTGCTGGAAAGATAGAAAAGAAAAAGAGTTTAATATCACAAATATATGACATATTATATGATAAATTTAGGGGAACAGAGGACATACCAGCAAGGTCAGCTTGGTCTGGTGATATAGGGCAAATCTCAGATGGACAGTTGCACTATCAGTAACACTGCTGGCATCTTTATCTCCAACACAAAATTTAACACAATTATTTATATTATTTACCAGAGAAATTATTCAAATGGAAAAGTAGGGATACAGCGCAATGTCCTAAATGTAAAAGGATCCCTGCTAACTTAATCCATATACTATGGTGATGTCCCAAACTCTCGTTATTGGAACGAGGTGGTATTTATGATTTAATAGAGTTTTTGGGACCGGGTTTTCCCCAGATCCAGGGGGATGCCTTTTTGGTATCCTGGGTAAAGGAGAAATTCCAGGGAATATAGGATTTCAATCATTAGGATCCTATTTCAGGCTCGTAAGCTTATAGCGCAAAAGTGGACATCACCATTTCTACCTACAGTAGCAGAGTGGAAGATACAAATAAGGGAAACCCTAATTAAGGAAAAATATTTTTTTTCTGCATAGAGGATATCCAGGGAATTGTGAAAAGATATGGAGAAGATGGGTTGATATTTTGGATATATACTGTATTTATTGGCGTATAATACTCACTTTTTCACCATGAAAATTGGGTGCAAATAGCATGTGTGCGTGTTATACACCAATATTTACATTTTAGCTGCCTTATTTAAAATGTAATTTTTTTCTTGAAACTTCCCTCTTAAAATGAATGTGCGTGTTATACACCTGTGCTTGTTATACGCCGATAAATACGGTAATTGGAGGTTGGAATGGGGGGGTGGGGGGGAGGAGAGGAGTTTGGCCATAGGAGGGGTTGTTTTTTTGTGTTTTTATTATGTGCCGGGGTTGTGTGTTCTTTGTTGTTTTAGTTATTGTCTGTATGAAAAAATAACAATACATTTTTTTGCGTCGCAGCAGCATGCAGAAAAGCGCACATAAAAGCAAAACTTCATGTCGTAAATCACTGTGAATGGGGTCTTAATGTGTAAAGAACAAACAAAAAATGATTTCCTAAACAATCCGGAAGCCTCACAAATTTGGGGAACTTAGTATGCAATGCTGGGGGGTGTCTTATGGAGTGTGTCTGATTTCAGAGCTGA
The DNA here is from genome assembly GCF_037356315.1 of Lithobates pipiens. NCBI lineage: Eukaryota > Metazoa > Chordata > Amphibia > Anura > Ranidae > Lithobates > Lithobates pipiens. The sequence goes on along the minus strand of NW_027507764.1, from coordinate 512,214,747 downwards.
AGGCACCCTGGCTGTCAGGAGAGGACATTGGAGATACAATAGCTACAAGCAGGCAGCTTGAGATGTCCTGGTTAGGCCCATTACACAGTGGGCTATCTAGGTGCAGCGAGCCCCTTCCGGTATTTTAGTGTGCCAGGAGGAACAGGTGCAGCCTCCAGCCCCACTGCAAGCAGCCTACCAAAGTCTATGCTATGAGGACGGCTTTGGCCGAAACGCGTTAGGATCTTTTGGATTTTGCCATTGCTGTAGTGCAACAATAAGGTTTTCCAATGAAGAAGCTATCCAGTTGCCGGCTTATGTTTGTCATGGATCTACAGTGGATGCCACAGCCAGAGCACAGACACTCTGCTCACACACCTTCCAATACAGCGCTAGAGCTTGGGTGAGTTTTTGTGCACACATAATAAAGGGTTTCTTCTTTCTGAGCATTCGTCACCCATAAAAATGTATACCATTTAATACAGCGTTCAGACCTGTCCAGCTACAACCTGCCATAGACTGACAGGTTGCAGACAGGACGCTTGCCCCACCTATGCACACTAAAAGCTTGTTTACACAAGCATTGCCTTCTGAAGAGTGATCCACAGTGGGTGAACTTTCAGTGGGCATTTGACAGGCTGTGAAGAGGTGTTATGTCGCATTCTCACCACAGGTTTTAACCCCCTACAAGCCTGCCCCACTGTGGGTGGTTGCAGAGATTTTGCAGTGCTGCCCCACTCTCCTAAATGGCCGCTGTTGAGCGGAGGCACATGCTTGCTTTAGTCATATGACTACCAGCCTGTAATACCCATTCATGCCCCTTCATTACCAGGCCATTTTCCAGTGTTTAATGCTGTGGCAGCTGGATTGGCAATTATACAGTCAAGCAACACTGTACCCATATGAATTTTCTATCATTTTTTGAGACAAATAGCGCTTTCTTTTGGTTGTATTTCATAACCACTGTGTTTTTTATTCTATTTTTTAATATATAAGAAAAAAATAAGAAACTTTTGCTTAAAATAAAGATGCCAGGAGAGTACAAAAACCCCTTTTTGGAAAGTAGGAGGGGCTGAATGGGTTAATGTACATGTCACATACAGTGGAAGGGGGCTTTAATGTACAGGCTAAGGTTGGTGAAGGGTTAATATATAGGCCGCATTGAGACAAATGTACAGTAGAGGAAGAAAGAAATGAAAAAATAATCCCTACAACCACACCATCACACCCTTCACCCACACCCCCCCTCCCCCCAAACTTGCTGCTGCCTGCAATTTGGAAGGAAAAGAATGATCATTCATTCTGTGGATTTCCTTCCTGTAGTACCATTTAAATGTATGATCGCTGTGACTGGTCATCAGAGTGACCACAAGGTGCAGAGCAGCTTGGGTCAGCTCTGTACACTGTGCCTGTGACCCATCCAATGACAACTCAGATCCCGCTCCTTAAAGGGTTATTTCTGCAATGCTGTTTATAAATGGTGCTACAAAAATAAACATATACCACCTTGCCATTAAAGTGGCACTGGCATTACAGAATTTCCCCAGCCCTCCCCAAATGCTTACAATGAATGAAAAAGTGGGGGTGTTTTTGCAACAGCTTGGAGACTTTGCTATAGTCGTCTCTCCCAGACCCAGCCGAGCGCAGTACTGCGCCTGCACTGGTGAGTCGCAAACACTTCTATGGGTACCCAATACATTAACTCAGGAAGCAAAAATACTGGGAGCCAGCAGTTTACCAGTGCTGAGCTTAGCCGATCAGAGAGAAAAACAATGCCGCTTATCAGTGCTGAGACTTAGCAGGTCAGAGAAAGAAACAACGCAACTTACCAGTGCTGAGCTTAGCAGGTCAGAGAGAGAAACAAAGAAGCTTAACAATGCTGAGCTTAGCCGGTCAGAGAGAGAAACAATGCCGCTTATCAGTGCTGAGACTTAGCAGGTCAGAGAAAGAAACAACGCAACTTACCAGTGCTGAGCTTAGCAGGTCAGAGAGAGAAACAATGCTGTTTACCAGTGCTGAGACTTAGCAGGTCAGAGAGAGAAACAAAGCTGCTCACTAATGCTGAGCTTAGCAGGTCAGAGAGAGAAACAACAGTTTACCAGTGCTGAGCTTAGCAGGTCAGTGAGAGAAACAAAGCCGCTTGCTAATGCGGAGCTTAGCAGGTCACAGAGAGAAACAATGCAGCTTACTAGTGCTGAGTTTAGCAGGTCAGAGAGAAACAATGCAACTTGTAATCTGGACTGCCACAAAGATTTGTCTGATCTGGGATCAGCATTTTTATTTATTGCAGGTCTTCGGTGAAGTGTTATGCCGCGTACACACGACCGGACTTTTCAACATCAAAGGTCCAACGGAACAATTCCGGCAGGCTATTCGATCGTGTGTGGGCTGCAGCGGACTTTTGATTTGCAAAAGTCTGACAGACTTTAGAAATGGAACATGTTTCAAATTTTTCCGCCAGAACTCCGCCGGACCCAGTTCCTACCGAGAAATCCGCTCGTGTGTATGGTAGTCCGACGGACAAAAACTGACGCGAGGGCAGCTATTGGCTACTGGCTATGAACTTCCTTATTCTAGTCCGGTCGTACGTCATCACATTCGAATCCGTCGGACTTTGGTGTGATTGTGTGTGGCCAAGTCCGTTCATTCGAAAAGTCCGTCAGAACTCTGTCAGAACTCCGTCAGAACTCCGTCGAAAGTCTGTCGGACCTAAGTCCGGTCGTGTGTACGCGGCATTAGAATAATTTCAGCTGCACTTTAAATGGATGCATTTAGTGTTTTCAGCACTTTACGATTATAAAAGAACGCACCACGTTTCCATTATATTTCTGGTCTATATACAAATGCCCACACTTTTGTATCTTTCCCTGCAGCGCGTGGAGGGAGACGCTCTCTAATTGGCTGGAAGGTTTCTTTAGCTGGGATGGCGGATTCACAGCAGCCTTCAGCTCACATGAAAGGTATTTTGGTACATTGGATCTCACAGCCTATCGTTTCCTGTTCACTTGTGTTGACCTCATTCAGTCAACTTAGCTAAACTAGACACCATTTCACAGTTTTCTCCTGAAATAGAAAATTAAGATGTATTACTGGCTTAAATGTAAATCAGTCACTTCGTTTTATATGGGAAAAAATAGTTCTTTAAAACCTCTAAGAAATGAAAGATACAGGAGATATAATCAAGCCTATGTCAATTAGCCAAACTGGATCTGCTGAATCCACATAATACGCATACATTATAATAAGCTGGCCTATATAAAGAGGACCTGCCATATAACCAGAAAAGGCAACCGCTTTGTCAGCTAAAACCAATATACATGATGATGAAGTCTATTAAAAAAAAAAAAAAAAAAAGTAGGCATGCTCTTTAGGGCTGCAGCCATGGATCATGTAAGCTTCCTGGCGGGCTCGGGCATGTGCAGTTGCAAACACGCCTGAGCCCATCCTTACCAACGAATAACAGAAAGCTTTCCGATCATGTGACCACAATGACAGACAGTCACAGCGGTCACATGATCATAAACCCCACCTCCCAGCATCTCAAACCACTTAAAGGGCCAGGAGGCACCAGTGCCAAAGGGTTAAAGCGGTTGTATAGTGTTTTTTTTTTTTTTTTACTTTTACCTACAGGTAAGCCTATAATAAGGCTTACCTGTAGGTAAAAAAAATATCTCCTAAACCTGTATGGTTTAGGAGATATTCCCCTGGCAATGAGCCACTGACTGCAGCTGCACATGCGCACAGGGGAATTTCAGCTGAAAGGCCGGCAGACGTCGGACCTTGCCAGAAAGAAATCTCCCATGCGCATGCAGGGGAGAGACGATATCGCGGCTCCGGAGCCGCGATACCCGGAAGACACGGCGAGGGAACAAGTCAGCTCCCTCGGCGTGGATTGTCGGAGATACCGGGGCTCGTTCTAAGGTAAATATTTCATAATGAGCTAGTATGCATTGCATACTAGCTCATTATGCCTTTTCCCTTGCAGGTCTGAAGAAGAAAGAAAAAATTTCAGTGGGTTTACTACCGCTTTAAAGAGGAAGTAAACCCTGATGGGTTTTACTTCCTTTCTTTTACCCTGCAACAAAAAAGCATGATGTGCTAGTATGCATCACATACTAGCACATTATGTGACACTTACCTGCAAATGAAGCTTGCTCTGTCCCCGCTGCAGGTCGCATCCATGTTTGCCCCTCTTCCTTCCGGGGTCACGGACTCCGGATCTGTGACTAGCTGCAGCCACGTGATGTCATGGCACTCGCTCATCAAGAAACAGCACGGCACACGGATATTTACAGTACCTATAGGTAAGCCTTATTCTAGCCTTATCTATAGGTACAACTTGCAAAGGGAGGTTTACAGCCTTTTTAAGTTCTGGTTTAAAGTGACACTAAACAATATACTTTTATACAATATACTTTAAAAATAATCCATACACATCCACTACTTAACCACTTCAGCCCCGGAAGATTTTACCCCCTTCCTGACCAGACCACTTTTTGCGATTCGGCACTGCGTCGCTTTAACTGACAATTGCGCGGTTGTGCGACGTTGCACTCAAACAAAATTGATGTCATTTTTTTCTCCCACAAATAGAGCTTTCTTTTGGTGGTATTTGATCATCTCTACGGTTTTTATTTTTTGCGCTATGAACAAAAAAAGAGCGTCAATTTTGAAAAAATTCTATATTTTTTACTTTTTGCTATGATAAATATCCCCCAAAAATATATAAAAAAACATTTTTTTTTCCTCAGTTTAGCCCGATATGTATTCTTCTACATATTGTTGGTAAAAAAAAAAAAAAATCACAATAAGCGTATATAGTGTCTACAGAATAGGGGATAGTTTTATGGCATTTTGATTTTTAATTTTATTAGTAATGGCGGTGATCTGCAATTTTTATCTGGACTGCGACGTTATGACAGACACATCGGACACGGCAGACATGCGTGCCTTCTATCCCTGCCTCTTAAAGAGGATGTACAGGTACGCCCATTTGCCCACCACTGCCACTGTGCCAACGTATATTGATGTGCAGCGGTCGTCAAGTGGTTAATGGCCCTGTAAGGTTTTTTTTTCTATAAAATGCCCATTGTGTGTTTTTTTTTTTTTTTTGCCTCAATGTAACATCCTCCAGGAGCTTCTGAAACTCCTTCACACTTCTGTTTGTTTGGAACGAGCCGTGCACATTGGTTGGGGTCATCTGCACTGCTCTATGCACACTACAAATTCCATAGTCCATAGCCCTTAGGACCGAGCAAGACAGGGTGGCTACAGCTCTACATACAGTGGGACTATGGAGAACAAAGGTAGCCACCCTCTAACAGGAAGTCACAGAACAGTAGCCAAAAAAATTAAGGAATTTGGATATTTGGAGGCTGAGAGCATTACAAGGGACTTGAGTTAGTAATAAATAAGGTTGAGCTTTGGTTTCTGGAGGATGATGTTGGAATCATGAATATCAACCAAAATTTTAGGATTTATTAGAAGCTTTATATTTTTCTGCATCTATATCTAAAAGCAAGAGTCCCGTGTACATGCTGGGATATGGGTTAAAGGGCAGGTTGTGATTCCCGAGAGGGAGGCATGTTCAAATGTAATAGGATTTGGGGTTTCTTCTTTTTCCAATACTGTGAAATAAATTTTACATAAAGCTGTTAGCCCTTGTACACACGGTCGGATATTCCGATGGACAATGTCTGATAGGACCGTGTTGTCGGATAATCAGACAGTGTGTGGGCTCCATCGGACGGTTTCCATCGGAGTATCCGACAGACCAAGTTTTCCAGCTGGGCTATAAAATTTTCCGACAACATGATCCGATCGGACTTTGTCCGATTGTGTGTAGAGAATTCCGATCGGACAAAGTGCCACGCATGCTCAGATCAAATTCCTAGACCAAAGCTATTGGCTACTAGCCTGAACGTAGTCCCATCGTAACGAAATTATGTCATCACGTTCTGAACGATCGGATTTTCCGACAACTTTGTCCGACCGTGTGTATGCAACAGTTTCGGACAAAATCCGTCGGACAAAATCCAACAGATTTGGTTGTCAGAATGTCCGACCGTGTGTACAAGGGCTTTAGAGTAATGGCCCGTACACACGACCCGAATATTGTACGACCGTTTTCGGTTAATAGTCGCAAGTAGAAATTGAATAGAATTGAATAAAGTCACGAAAATTCTCGTATGATAGAAAAAAAAAAATCGGAAGTGATGTCATGTGTTGTAATGTATTTGTATTGAATTTCCGGACGACAACTATACTGACTAGCCGAAAATCGTACAAGGAAAATTTTCGTGAATGCCCGATCGAATAAGATCGGATGAACGGTCGTGATTGGCTGTCGAAAGTAGTGTACGATCCTTCCTCAGATGAACGATTTCGTACGATATTCGGATCGTGTGTACGGGCCATAAGATTCAAAATAAAAAAATTGCACAAGCAGAAGGTTAAAAGGGTAATGCACACTAAGGCTGCATTCACACCTGAGCACTTTGAATCACAGACGATTCAAAAACGCTCTGCTAAAATGACAAATCGCACAATGCAAATTTTAGATGGCATTCATTTTAATGGCGCCTAAAAACACGATGCGGTTCTGCAGCGATTGTCACATGAAAATTGTGGCAAAGCACTTTGTGCAAAGCTTGTCACCAGATAGAAACTCCTGATTCATTTTTGGGTGACAAGCTTCACGGGATGCGGTTTTCTGCGATTACAGCAGGATCTTAGCGTTTAGCCCTAGACTATGTATTTCTTCTGGTTGCCTTTAAAATCCAACTAGCCACATCAGCCCTGGAAGGTTTTACCCCCTTCTTGACCAGGCCATTTTTTGCGATATGGCACTGCATTATTTTAGCTGACAATTGTGCCACGCTGTACACAAATTAAATTAAATTGATGTCCTTTTTTTCCCACAAATAGAGTTTTCTTTTTGGTGGTATTTGATCACCTCTGCCTTTTTTATATATTTTTTACGTTATAAACAAAAGAAGACGATGTTGGAAAATAAAAAAAACACAATTTTTTTTTTACCTTCAGCTATAAAACACAAAAAAAAAATCTATTTTCTTCATAAGTTTAGGCCAATATGTATTCTGCCGCATATTTTTGGTAAAAAGAATCCCAATAAGCGTATAGTGATTGGTTTGTGCAAGTTATAGAGTCTACAAAATAGGGGATATTTTTATATTTTTTACTTTCAATAGGTTTTTATTGAGTATACATTATACAAACAATGTTTTGAACGTTTTTACCAATGGACAACTGATAAGAACAAAAGAAAAAATAAATAAAAATGACATCACCATGGTAAGGGTAAAGTTTTAAACACTAGTACAAAATGAGATCTTGGGACAGATATGTCAAATGTCACTTAGTACAATTGTCAAAACTATGGGATATTTTTATGGAATTTTTATAGATTTTTTTCTTCTACTAGTAATGGCGGTGATCAGTGACTTATCCCGGGACTGCGACACTGCGGCGAACAAATCAGACACTAAGTGACACTTTGTTGGGAACCCGCGCTAAAAAATATGCACTGTCATTGTACTAATGACACTGGCAGCAAAGGGGTTAAGATCAGGGGCAATCAAAAGGGTTAAATATGTGCCTAGGGGGTGCTTTCACTGCTTAGTAGAAACACAAGATTTCTGTCTTCTCCTGTCAGAGAACAGCAATCTGCCTTCTTTACATAGGCAGACCTCAGTTCTATCTGCCTCGAGAACGATCGGCGGGTCCCGTCGGACATCGGCTTGCTTGACCTGCTGATTGGCTCCCGCTGTGTCCAAATACAGCGGGTTGCTGGTGCGAGTTTGCGTGCCCCAGATCCAGAAAAAAAAAATATCACATACAGGTACGTGACTTCGTGCTTAAAGGCCGCCCTGCCGCAGTATATGGACGTGGGGCGGTCCTTTAGCGGCTAGAGGAAAATAATGAGAATAGAGTTTAGCCCTGATGCATGGGGCTCTGGTGTTTAACTGCTGGTGGAGGGCACCGGTGTCCCAACCAGACCCCTCTTCTGGCAGCCTGTCAAACTCTAAGGCTGGCCATACATTATACAATTTTCCTTTAGATTTCCTAAAACCATATGATATGAGGTCAAACCTAAACTCTTTCAATTTGTATGCAATCAGGCAGGCCCTTGCACTACATAGTTGAAGGTAAAATGAAATAAGAAAATTGTACGGTGTATGGCCAGCCCAGCTTTAGAGTCTGACAGCTGCTGCTGCTTTACAGGACAGTGTGCCTAGCTGTAAAAACTGGACAAATGGCCAGACTTCTTGGATTCCGAACATTGATCCCTGGGAGTATACTGCTGTAAACATAAGAATTGCTAGGGGCGCCATCCAGCCACAGAAGCTTTCCGACTCTCATCGTTTGACAGGCTGCTGGCAGTGGGGCTAGACAGGGCACCTGTGCCCTCCACCAACAGTTAAACATCAGAACTCCATGCACTGGAGCTAATGAGCTGCAATTATATTTTTGTTCTTGGGTTTAGATAAAGTGATCTTAAACTTTACAGTGATTACAGGACAATGTATACAGGACTGATTATTCTGTAACCTTGTGCACTTTTTGCATTATACGCTCAGCTTATATTAAACAGGCTTCTAAAAGGCTTAAAGGATCGAGAGGTTTATGGAGACCCCATATTTTATTCATAAAGTCCAGTGCTGACTTCCAAAATGACCAGACATATTAAATTCAATAAATTCGATCATAGCACAGCGCATCTTGGCCATGCCAGTAACTGGTCAGAGTGAGAAGATCTCAAAGTGACAATAAAGGTTCAATGGGCTCTAATTGAAAGCAATAACTGAAAGTAACCCTGTCCCCAAAATTAACAAAAATTAGAACAAAATCGCCCTGTAGAGGGCTCTTTTTTTTTTTTCTGCCTCAAAACAAAAAAAAGGCAGGGAAAAAAAATGCCAAACGCCCCTGGGAGCCGCGAAAAAACGTCCAGTGTGCATAAGGCCTTACAAATCACAGCTTATCAAAGTTTTATCAGTGCTGTTTGAATGTTTTTAAGGCCTCGTGCACATTGTACTTTTTTTTACAGCTGCTGTTTCTGGCTTCAGATGTTTTTTTTTTCTTCAGCCAGTAAACACCCCAGCATGTTATCCTATGTGTCCATAGGGACTTTTAAGGGTGCAGTACACACAAAAATATATCAAAAATTATTTTTATTTTATAAAAGTTAAAATCAACAGACTATAATCCATCTAGATAATAAGAGACAGTTTCAAAATGTGCTTAAATTACAGAATTCTCTACATGTTTCGCCACCAATTAGTAGCTTCCTCAGGAGATTTACATTTGTCAACATTTTGTCTGTTTCAGTTCCAAATTCAGCATAAAATTTGGGGTGAAATCGGACCCGAAGCGGTGAACCAGAACGCAATGGACCCCTGATGTGAGATGGATGCGTGTTGGTGTGAACCTGGCCTCATGCAATCTATATATGAAGGTTAAAAACCTTCTCTGTGCAACCCCCCCCCCCCCCAATACTTATCTGAGCCCGATCTTCCTCCAGTGCTGTGCATGAGAGCCTCAGGTCTCCAGGGCCTCTTCCTGCTCATTGGCTAAGAATCACAGCCAGTGAGCCAATGAGGAGAGAGAGGCGGAGCTGAACCGTGGCTCTCTGTGTGAATGGACACGCAGAGCAGCAGCTCTGGAGCGAGTCGGCCTGGGTGTCCCCAGAGCAAACTGCTTGCTCTGGGGACGCTCAGGAGGAGCCAGGAGCGCCGGTGGGGGACCCAGGAAGAGGATCCGGGCTGCTCTTTTTAAAACTACTGCACAGAGCAGTTAAGTAAGACATGATTATTATTTTAATGTAAAAAATCCAAAGCTTTAATATCACTTTAACTTGTTCAAAATGTTGTGCTCCACTCTGTCAGGCCCGGGTGGTATCCCCATTACCTCTATATTTCCATTATTTTAATAAAATCTATGAGAGGTTATTGATTGGGATTATATATACTTGAAATGGTCACAAATGCGTAACGAGGGTTACAGTTTCAGGAAAGAAATTGACTAGTAGCAGAAAAGAGCTACAAATGAAATATCTCGCTTATCTGAGGTTCTGGTAGGGTGGTCCATTTTAAGCCTGAATATGCTGGCTCCACTGAAAAAAAAAAAAAAAAAACATGTCCGCTGCAGCTTTTCTGAAATGCTGGCGTAAATGAAATTAACCAAGACGTCTGGGGACTGGTTGATTTTATGCTCTACCAGCCATTCACAAGCATTGCCAAGAGCCAAAGGGTTTAAATGACAGTACCGGGGAAATGCTTCAGCTGAACAGTGTGTTCCGATATTACAAGACAAATGGAATGGAATGTGAGATTCTGTACTCGTTATAAACAGCCAATAGGCGGCAAGAACTACATTCTGGATGTAACATAAACTGGCTGAGACAAATTTCACACTCCTAAGTACAAGATAAAATTTAGACTAAGCACGATTCCTATTAGTCCAAATGCAGCCAAAACTTGCTTTCTTTTCTGTAACGGCCGACTGTACTAAAAAACGACCCCCATCTTAAAGGAAGACCTCCTCAGAGCATGCCTGCCATTTTCACTAATTGATGGAACGTTGCTACTGCTGTAGCCTCTGCAGCATTGTCAATGTTGATTTAAGCTGGCTATAGATGGTTCAAATCTCGGCAGATTCAGCAAGGACCAGAGGAGATTCAAACCATCTATGGGCAGGCTGATTGTACCCAAGTCAATCCGTTGATCGATTTGGGTACAACCAGCATGTTTGATTTCTAGGATTGGCTTATTGCTAGCAGCTTTAATCATTGTGCCCATTCCCCTCAGGGATGGCTCCTTGTGCCCCTCCCAACCCCCACCAGAAGAACTGAATAGCTGTACGGGAGGGATCCCCCCATTAACACTAACTGTCCAACCACACAGACACTTTACATTCCACACACTGATAGAGAGCAAAATTATAAAGCAGCTGGGTATTTGCCACTGTGATGTAGCACAATCCATAAACTTTCAGAAGGGGGCTAATTCAGCAACCTGGAATGGAAGCAGAAGCCAGCCGTTTTACCAAGTTGTAATTAGGATGCTGGGAATGGGGGTCCATTTTGTTCTTCCACTCAAGCAGTTTCAGAAGAGACACCTGCCTTGGGAATGAGATGGCAGGGTGGGTATAGGGGTACTCTGCAGTGGTTCAAGCCTTTGCTTTACTCTCCTTAGTGTGGCCCCATGACCCTCTTTCCTGCTTGATGTGCTGTATCCTAAGCCTCTTAAACCCCTTGTGAGACTTTCACTGGAGGCCAATGGAGTCCACAGATGGTGCGGCTTATGCAACAGAAGAGTATTGTGGAGGCATAGCAGGGATGCAACAAGTTGGGAATGAAGAGGAAGAGTGCGGGCCTTTTACTGCTAAATTGTCTTATTGCAGTGCTGCTTCCACCAAGCTCCATGGAGCTCCATGTTGGAGTCATGTGCTTCCTGGTGCACACAGTACGCCAATGTCTGGTACTTTTACTAGAGCTGATATGCTACAGGGAGAGGCTGCAGACTACATCTATGCTGTTGGCAGTACATACATTAATAAATGCCCATACTGCAAAGGCCCTTGGGGAAAGCAGTGGCCTGTGCCTGCCAACTGACTTTATTCTGGACAGAGGCTGTTTACCTGAACTTCTACTTTAAATATCTTTCTCAAAAATGGCAAAGTAGCATGATAATCTAAGTTTGCACTGATTAAGTGTTCTCAGGAATGGAGCATTGCCCCATCAAAAAGGTTGCCTTCAAAGAATCGTGTGAAAAGACACTGCAGTCCCACCAAAAAGCACTGTGAAAAGGCTGATGAGCCAGGCTGCAAGAGGATGTGTGAAACTTGTTTTAAAGATAAATTGAGAGAATTTCATATTCTAACAGCAACGACGATGATGCCTAGATAGAATTACCACTACACTGGGTTTACTTGTTGCCTAGACCCACTCTTTAACAGCCCAGTATAATTTGGCTAGCATGCTAATGGAATGTCTCTATTGTTACGAAGGGTGGCTTAGGTGAAGAGCTACAAACACAAGATGGGACCCAGATAACATGCTCAATTATATACAGGTGAGGCAGGAAAGTGTGGAAGTTCAATGATTTTTCAGGATGATTCATATGTCAGCTGTGTATGGAAAACATTGATTTGTGTCCCTTCTATTGTTCGCACACCTGCCTTATACAACATTGGTTACATATGTTTACATGACGCCATGAATTCACTTAGAAAGAACATCGGAGTGCATTTAATGCTATTGAAAGGTTCACATACATGGCATGAAGGAAACGGTTATTTCAAGCTTTTACTAAAGCAGTAATGGGAGTCCTGAATTTTTGCATTCTTTTTTTCTGATTTAATCATTTTTATTAGGTTTTCATTATATAACAGGGTGAGCACCAAATATGCCCAGGCTGGGGCTACAAAAGGAAATTTCACAGAACACTAAACATGTCAAGGTGCTGAATATGGCCAGACAAAAGAACATGTAAACAAATGAATGGGAAGACCAAGAGGTCATAATGTGAATCAAAGGATACAAAATTGTGTGCATCGCGTCCTAAGTACAACCCACATAAAGAAAAAAGAGAAGGGAAATTAGGGGCTAGAGACCCCAAAAGAAAGAAAAAAAGAGAGAGGGGAAAAAGATGGAAGAGGGGATGGTAGAGGGTAAGGAGGGCAGAGGGGAAACAGATTTGGGACTGTCCTAAGCGATGGTCTTAGACCTCATTCAGACAAGGCGGATCCGCTTGCACAGAGTCTGCTGGCTCAGCGGGAGATCTCTCTGTTGATCTCCGCTGAGCCGGAGGATGACAGGTCCCTCTCTGCTCACTGAGTGGGGAGGGGCTTGTCGAGCGCCGCTGGATTCTATGGAGAGATCGGATGAAAACGGACACCATGTCCATTTACATCAGATCTCACCCGATCCGCCAGTGACGGATCCGAATGTAGGGCCATCTGTCTGCTTTTGGCGGATTGAACCAGGTCGGATGTCAGCGGACATGTCACCACTGACATCCGTCGTTCCATAGACCAGCATGGAGCGCCCGTTCAGGTCCGCCGTCAAAACTGACAGACGGACCTGAACAGTCCGACAGTGTGAAAAGGGCCTTAGGCGACCAATACTGACCAGGCTCATAATTCCTTTATTTAAACTTTTACAATCCTGAAGCAGATATGTAAAGAAATTCGGTCTTTCAAACATGGATTCAAACCTCCCCAATCTGTGATCACACCTATTTCTAGTATGCGGACACAAGGGCAGCATAATGGGGTGAAGGAAAATAGATAATTTTACAAATGTTACTAAAAAAAAATAAGAAAACATTTATGTGGATACTTCTTCCAGTTACAACAAAGAGGAATTTTTCTCTCTTTTTTAGGGCAGCCTTTCTCAACCAGGGATCCATTGGAACCATAGAATTTTTTCAAAGGTGAGAAATGGTTCCTTGGGCACTGAGCCATTTCTGCCCTTTAGATAACTAACCATGGACACCAACTTGCTTTATAGCTGTCTCTATGGGGTATTATTCCCACTGACCAAAATGGTAAGGAGCATTTTTTCCACTGACCAAAATGGTAAGGAGCATTTTTCCCATGACCACAAATATAATGGGCTTTGTTTCCATTGACCACATCTAAAGGTTAAATAATTTCATTGACCACCAATGTAAGGGGGCATTTCACTGACCTTCAGTGTGTTGGGGGTACTTTCTACTGATCACCATTGTGAGGAAACACTACAAATTTCAGTGTGTGGGTTTATTTTTTTGCTGTTAATATTATAATTATGTCTTTCATTTCATTATTATTATTACTGAAATTAATTTAATTAATGCTTATTCATTTACTTATTGTTATATCTAAAAGGTACTGTTCACGCTAACATACCATCAAGTGGAGCTATACATTATTATTAGGGGTTCTCTGAGGCCTGAAAGTTATTTTCAAATGTTCCTCCATGTTAAAGGGGTTGAAAAAAGCCGTTATAGGATTTTCACTTTCTGTTGCACTTCCAGGACAGAGAGCGAAGGGAATAGGCCCCAATGAGACACATGTGATCTATCCAAAACTAAAATAAAAGGTTTTGGCAACATATACTCTTTAAAGAGGAACTTCACTCTGCCTACTGCCCCCCCCCCCCCCACACACACCCCCAAAAAAAGACGTTGCACATGCGCAAACATGCCATCTAATTTCTGCCAGGAAACTGGTAAAGACACGTGTCATGTCTGCACATAGATGGGGAGAGAGGGGTCTGCTGGGATGCCATCCTTACCAAGGCCTAGGAAGCAGAAAAAAAAGAAAACTCAGGCAATTCATTTTTTTACTTTTCAAATATTTTTTGGGTGATTACGTGTAAGGAAGAGGGTGATGGGGACATGAGAGAGGACCTTGAAAAAATGGGTAAATATCCACTTTAAGCTAAAGAATCTTTTAAAAAACATTTATGCCGTGTACACACGGTTGGAATTTCCGACAACAAATGTTCTAAGTGAGCTTGTTGCCGTGTGTGGGCTCCATCGGACATTTTCTTTTGGATTTTCCAACAACAAAAATTTGAGAGCTGGTTCTCAAATTTCTGGACAAAAAAAGTTGTTGTCGGAAATTCCGATCGTGTGTACACAATTCCGACACACAAAAGTCCACGCGTGCTCGGAATCAAGCAGAAGGGCCGCACTGCCCATTGAACTCGGCTCGTCGTACGTGTTGTACGGCACAACGTTCTTGGCGCTTGGAATTCCCGACAACATTTGTGCGACCGTGTGTATGCAAGACAAGTTTGAGACAACATCCGTCGGAAATAAATCCAGGATTTTGTTGTCGGAATGTCCGATCGTGTGTACGCGGCATTATGGTAGAGCTGTATGATTAATCGTTAAAAAATCACGATATCGATTCAACCCTCCTCACCATCTTAATCCAGCATTTCCACGATTCATGAAACAAGTGCTGAGCTTCTCTGCTCAGAGCTGCCAAAAAAAAAAGGCAGCCGGCAAAGTTTATCACAACATTGCTCAGCGCTGAGCGATAAAGAGAAACATTGTATTTGGTTCTTTTAGAATAGATCAGGGGTAGGCAACATTTTGAGCATAATGTGCTAAAAAAACATTCTAATAAAAAAAAAATAACACAATGCCAGCTACGAAACGAAAAAAATTTCAACTTCACATTCAGTCGCAAAAAGGAAATTCTTATAAATAAATGTAAACGACCAATTCCTGCACATTTACCCCTCAGATTACCCCAATTCCTGCATCTTCACCCCAGTTCTTGTACCTTCACACCTCAAATCAGCCACCATTCCTGCACCTTCACACCTCAGATCAGCCCAATTCCTGCACCTTCACACCTCAGATCAGCCCAATTCCTGCACCTTCACACCTCAGATCAGTTCAATTTCCCACACCTCTAAATTTGCAGTTCCCAGTAGCTGGTTAATTACCAGTGCAAAATGAGAGCAGGCAGCTTGGTGCATCCAACTCAGCACTAGGACCAGATCTAGCCTGTCTGATGTGAAGGTGCAGTAAAAAATTATGGTGGGCAGAGGATGGGAGGTCAGTAGGGCAGAGGATATGGTCAGCAGTTTGTAGGATTTTTAGAGCAGTGTACAGAGGCCAGCAGGACAAAGAATTGGAGGTTAGGCAGAAACCTGTAGGGTGGAGAATAGGGTTCAGCAGGGAAGAAAACAGGGTTCAGTAGGGCAGTGTACAGGGTCGGCAAGGCATAGTACAGGGGTCAGTAGGGAGGTGGATGTGGTCAGCAGGAAAGAGGACAGGGTCAGCGGGGCATAGGGAAGGGGGAAACTGGGCAGAGGACAGGGTCAGTGGGGCAGAGGACAAGGTCAGTGGGGCAGAGGACAAGGTCAGTGGGGCAGAGGACAAGGTCAGTGGGGCAGAGGACAAGGTCAGCGAGGCAGAAGGCAGAGTCCATAGGGCAGAGGACAAGGTCAGCGGGGCAGAGGAGGGTGTCAACTGAGCAGAGGACGGGGTCAATGGGGCAGAGGATGGAGTCAGTGGAGCAGAGGATGGGGTCACTGAGGCAGAAGATGGGGTCAGCAGGGCAGAGGCCAGAGTCAGCAGGGTATAGCATGGTGTCAGCAGGGCATAGAATGGCATCAGCAGAGCACAGAGCAGGATCAGCAGGGCATAGGATGGGGTAGTAGGGCAGAGCAAAGGGGGGTCAGCAAGCTAGAGAAAGGGGTGACTGCTGGCAGGGCACTTATCAGAGCAGTTCCTCCCTACACTGCACACAGCTGAGATTATTTTCCAGACACAACCCCAATCCTCACAGTGTGTTTCTGCTGTTGCAGCTGTGTTGCCTTTCCGATCTGAGGATTGCATAGGTCAGAGCTGCAACAGCCAGAAACACACTGAGGATTGGGGGAGAAGCTCACCGACCCAGCCACAGCATCCATGGAGGGCTGGGGGTGCACAACCCACTACATACAGCCATCCTCAACACAGTTGCATTGTCGGCTGCAGGCAGGCTGAGTGAGGTGGGTGGGACCAGCGGCAGCAGGAGATTAAAGTGAAAAAGAGCCAACCGCGCTCCCTTCTGTGTAGCTGGCCGGCTTTTCCTGATGTGTTAGAGGTGTCCCACTATTGCCTCGTCCTAAATGTGTCTGCGATCCACGTCTGGCACGCTTGCCGGGGGTTGCTGACCCCTGGAATAGTTCAAAGGGATGAACATCAGTCTACAAATGAGGGCAGTTTAACCACTTAAAGACTAAACCTTTTTCTGACACTTGTTGCTTACAAGGTAAAATGTAAGTTCACCTTTATAGAAAATCTGTAAGGTGAACTTACACTGGACCCCTTCCCCATCGCACCTGGTCCCGTGATCACCCGTTCCGACATGTCGCCGCTTTACCGGTCTGGGGATTTGAAATCCCTGCGGCTTTCTCTCCTCCTGTTCAGCGCTGACAGGATGTGCTATGCGGGTGTTGATTGGTCAGCGCGCCCATGTGATGGCACTGACCAATTACAATGCTTCCTATAAGTACCTTTATGGGGTATGTTTAGGAGATTAAGCTCAGGGGATTTCTAATCCCCAGACCAGTAAAACGACTAGCCGATGTGTCAGAGTGGGAGATCACCAAACTCCAGGTCTTTTTTTTAGCAAAGATCCTAGAGCAGGGGTCTCAAACTGGTGGCCCTCAAGCTGTTGCGAAGCTACAAGTCCCATGAGGCATTGCAAGGCTGACAGCTACAAGCATGACTCCCACAGACAGAGGCAAGATGGGAATTGTAGGTTCACAACAGCTTGAGACCCCTGGCCTAGAGAATACAATGGCGGTCGTTGCAATATTTTATGTCACACTGTATTTGCACAGCTGTCTTTCAAAAGCAATTTTTGGGGAAAATATTAAACTTTAATGAATTAAAAAAAAAAACTAAACAGTAAAGTTAGCCCAATTTTTTGTATAATGTAAAAGATGATGTTACGCCGGGAATCGTGATTTTTTTTCTAAACCAAAAAAAAAAAGTGATTCTCATTTTATCCAGAATCATGGAGCTCTATTTTATAAAAAAAAATACAAGGTATTGACCAGTAATTTCAAAGTTACTAGATTTCATCCACTTGCAATTCTATTTTAAAAGTCTAGTTACTTGATCATAGGTTGAAATCTCAGCAACTATTGTTCTTGCTATTAGCTATGTGTGGCCAACATTAGGCCCTCATCCTCTCTATGCATTAAGACGTAGTATGTTGTATGCATGTTGTGCATTTTAGTTGTAATTTACATGGTCTACTATTGAACTCTAACATGTGTTTCGCTGGAAACATCAAATATTCCGCAAGCTGGACATTTTTCATTGCACCGTACCCACAATGCAGAGCCCTCAAAGGAAGGAGGAAATAAAACAGAAAAGTATTGTTTAACAGAAATTAGGTGTGAAGTCTAGTCCCAATGGAGGTGTACTAAATGGAACTGTTCAAATCTGTTCAAATCTGGGCAGTTTATTGCAACAAATCCGGTAATTCAGCACTTCATTCTGCAGAGATACACAAGTTTCGCAGGAGTACATGATTCTTGGCATCCTCAAGGAAAATCCCTAGAGTGAGTATAGATGCCAAGAATACATTTACAAAGCTTTCCATACCAAGTGAAACCTTCCTTTCATCCAAATATTTTGACTAATACAAGGCTGGATGTGCACACAAACATGTCATATGCGGCAGTGAAACCATAGACCGACAACTCCCGTTTACCCATGGCGGCGGTGTCAGGAAGACAGCCAAGTGAATAAGATGCAAGACAATCCCATTATTCCAGAATCATTTTCAATCCCGCTCCTTCTTGCTGGGTACGCTTTGTTCATTTCACTATGCGCTTCCTGAAATCTTAAGCATAACAAATATCATGCATGTCAGCGTATCGTGCAATACAGTGAAAGCTTCATTTAATGCTCCAGTTGGGCGCCAAAGCATTCGCTATGTGAGGTTGAGATAAAGCAACGTTCTAACATATTCTGCCATGTCATGTCAGGTGAGTAGAGGTAAATCATAACTGAATGACGCTTGCTAAAGCACTTTTTGTAACCCCCTGCCACCTCTCGCTGGCTCTTCACAATGCTCACAATTATTACATTGAGCAGAAGCCCCTCCCACCAGCATGCGTTTATAAACATGTGATGTCAGCACCCCTTCTTTACAAGTCTTGTCAATTGTCTGTGCCCCAGGAAGACGTCAAGTGTGACAAAACATGTTGGGCGGTGCTACGCGCTGACGCCATCACACCCCATGTGATCCCGGAAGGATGGGTGTTTGTTTGCCGGCAAAAGGATTTTATATTTGCGCATATGATTTTTTAACCTTGTAAGTAGCCATTTGCCTTTTTTTCTTTAATAAAACTGTTGAATGAATGTATTAAACTATTGGAGCTTTCTTTCTCCCTATGAAACTTCTTTGGATGATCTGGAGAGACCCCTGTGAGTGGAGGCTATAGTTAAGGATTTACCTGCTGTTTTAACTATCTTCAAGGGCTTTCCCCCATTACCCCACAGAGGTTATTCTGCTTGCTTGTTTGACCATCCTAGTGATAGGCGGTCCCTACTATCTGGTACCACTTACGGTGTGTCACAGAAGATTAAATATTTTTCACTCGGTGGAGGAATACACATCTATTCATCTGGGGAGTTTTTGATATCATATTATGGGCTTATTTATTTATTAATTTGGTGGCTCTGTTATTTATAAAAAAATATGTTGCACATTGCACTTTTTATGCTCTTTTTAGTGTGTTGCAGCACTCAGTACATTTAACCAATTGGTGTGTTTTTAATTGCTCGTGTGATTCAAAAACTGCATCAAAAATGCGAAATGGGTGCATTTGTGATGCGTTCTTGCTGTTTTCAATGCATTTCAATGGGAGGCGGGTTTTTGGTGCATTTTTCTAACTGACCAAATATGCACCAAAAATGCGGCAAGCAGGATTTTTAATACCGCTTCAAAAGACGTCAATAATGGGAGACAATAAATTCATATTCATTTAAATTTATGATATTAATTAAAAAGTAAAATATAATACAATTATTTATAAAAAAAAATATATTTTTTTTTAAACCGTCAATTTCGGTTTCGGCCAAGTGCATCCTGAATAAGAAAATGAATGCTGCTACCACATCTAAGGACTACTAAGCTGCAATATATTTTACTTTGTGTTTATGTGTTCCTGGGTTTAGATACCTCCCAATGCAACATTTACAATTAATATACCACTATATATACGGTGTGTGTGTAGATATCCTGTATATATATATATATACCCTCTATGCTCATATCGGTTTCTGTGTCTCCTAACAGAACTGCATGATTTCTATTTATATCATGTGCTAAACCAGCAGATTCTTCTCATACAGTAGACCAATGTAAGGCGTTATAAATGTCAGACCCTACGTAGCAGTTTTAATGCTTTGTCGGTCATTTTCCTTCTTTGATGGATATTTCCATTTACTAACCCCACACTTATCGCCATTTATAAATATGCAGAGAGGGGGCCCACAGAATTTCCGACCGAACAGATAAACTGTTACTTCCTTGAAGGACTTTCATTAAAGTGTATCCATCACCATCAGCAGCAGAATTCTCTGCAGTACACTCAAGATAAATGAGGTGGCGAAAAGGAGAAAAATTGACAAGAAGTAATGTTTCAAGGTGGAAGCATATAGCTCTTCTTTAAGGGAAGATTTCCCATTCGGTACGGAGCGGTTCTCACCAAGAATCAGAAAAAAATAGGAGCTAAACCTATGGAAGGAGAACAGCATAAAATGCCAACTAAGCATAGCAAAGAGACCTTGGCTGAGCGTGATAAAACGCTCCAATTAAAAACTATAGCATATTATTCGTGAGCTATCTAAGTATATATATGTTGAAAGGGTAGCCATGCCACTCTATGCTTGAAGTAAATGCCCAGGTGCTCACCCACAAAGAAATCCATATAAATCCAAAACTGGTTTAGAGGCACTCGTGGGTCTTGCAGAGGAGGAAAATCAAAAACGGTAATGTTTTTATTGGCAAGAATTCGATGAAGCTCAGTCCATCTTTCTCAAGAAAAAATATGGACTGAGCTTTATCAAGAGTATATATCTATATATATATATATATATATATATATATATATAAACATACATACAAACACTGTATATACACCATATTACCAAAAGTATTGGGGTGCCTTTACACGCACATGAACGTTAATGAGCATCCCAGTATTAAGTTGACATACTCTTCTTGGAAGGCTGTCCACAAAGTCAAGTTCCTCCACCCCAAACTCACTCATCCATGTCTTTATGGACCTTGCTTTGTCCACTGGTCCAAATCATTTGGTGAAGGGAGGATTATGGTGTGGGGGTTGTTTTTCAGGAGTTGGATTTGGCCCCTTAGTTCCAGTGAAGGGAACTCTTAAGGCGTCAGCATACCGAGGCATTTTGGACAATTTCATGCTCCCAACTTTGTGGGAACAGTTTGGGGATGGCCCCTTCCTAAACCCTCCTATCCTTTTCAGCCATTTGATAGTTTGACAGTTTGTTCAAGAGCATAAGTATATGTCACAGTTAGCAATCCAGGCATTGTTTTTTGAAACCATTCAATTGATAGGTTTAGTTAATTAATTAAAGCAGAACTAAGCCCTCCTATCATTTTCAGCCAAGGAAGCTGCCGTCTTGGCCTCTATTTGATCTTCAACAGTCATGATGCTGCATATGTGATAAGTTATGACACCAGCTTTTGATGGTTTTACAGTTCGGTTGAGAGCACATCCAATGTGACAGTAAAGCCCCATACACACTATCAGATTCTCTGCTGATTTTTTCCTTCAGATTTACCAAAACCATATAATATGAGGTCAAACCTTAGGAGTTTCAATTTGTATGCAATTAGGCAGGTCCTTGCACTACATGGTTTTGGTAAATCTGAAGGAAAAAAATAGCAGAAAATCTGATAGTGTGTATGGGGCTTTACAGTCCCAGCATGAGCCGGTAATGTAACTGTTGTTTTGAAACTGGTAAATCAATGGGTTTGGTTAGGCTTGAAACCGGAACTATGCTCACTTCAGCTCCAGTGATGCAGTGTCCCCACCTGGCTGCTGACATCTTTGGATAGCCGGCTTCCAGTTCTCGATAGCTGGCTGTTTTCATTAGCCAGGCGGAGATAACATCCCTCCCACACATGTGCAGTTCAGTTAGATTCCGCATTGCCGAAGTTATACAGTAAGCTGCATGTGCGAGGCTCACTGTACTGGGGTGGACAGGCAGGTAAGTAGCTTTAATGCAGACAAAGCATGTCTCTTCTGCATTAAAAATCCTGCCTGTTTACCAATTTAAATACCTTAGTCTAAAGTTGAATTGTGCTTTGACGTTCTCTAGCATGTGTGATGCCTTATTACTATCTGAACAGACTTTCCAAATATTTAATGACAGAAGCTGCTGCAACCCTTTTAACAAGGCATCAGTGCTCATTTTCATTCAAAGGTTCATCACAGCAGCATCTATAGTAAACGGTCCCCAGATGCCCAGGTGACACATTCATAATGATTTCTGACAGATCTATGGTGTGTTTATGTAGATCCTGTAGAACACCATACATCTTGGCTAGAAAAATAGCCTGTATTAATCTAAGCTTGGCGCTGTTTAAAACCAGCGGTGCTGATGTTGTTCTGTTCTAGAGCAATACCCATTTCCCTTAAGACTTGCGCTCTTTCACTTCTACCACTGCAGACTGTCGTGGCCTTCCAATAAATCATGCCGATGTCACGCGGCCGAGGCCTATTTATTAGGTGGTGTGGTATGGCACAATGAGCCAGTTACATCATTTTGTTAACTAAAATCGTACAGAACTCTATCATGTCTGGTTATTCCCTTCTATGGCTCCGTATATATCACAGTATATCACTTATTGCAAGATGTTAATACCATATCTCAGGGAGATCCAATCATAAGTTACACTCTACTTCAGTACACCTAAGTTTAAACACACCTACCTGCTACCTTGGCATTCACAGAATACACCTAGCTTTTTCCCTAAATAAATTCCTATAGCTGCTCGTATCATCTATACCCATGTCTGTGTTTTTCTGATTCATGTATCACTTCTGAGTCCTCTGTTAAAACACACTGGACCATGAGAGAGAGTTTGTACAGCCCAGCCACACCCTGAACCTGGTAGCAATCAATCAAGTCAAACAAAAATTTTCTATTTCAACAAAATTTTGGCCGTACTACATACAGACAACGACTCTCTGTTGCATAAATGAGAATGAGATGGGTAAAAAATGGCTTCAGCTCCTGTTATCCATCTGTAGAGAACTCCTCGGACGCGTTTCGCCTTTTTAGGGGCTTAATCGTAGAGGCCTCATCTGGTATAGGGAGATTTATGGTTATTTGTTGAAATGAGCATGCTCACAGGAATTGAGGGAAAATACCTGAAAGCAAATTTGTTTAGGTATTTTTCTTTATGTGTGCTATTTCTGAGACAATCTCCAGTATAGAAATACATTGTTTAATATTAGATTCATAGGACCATCTGGTCAGCATGAGTGCATTTTAAAAAAAGTACATTGACCCTCTCACCCTAGCTTAATCTAAGCTAAACCAACCACTTCCCACCCAAGTGTTGTCTCATATGTATAGCACCCCCCTGACTCCCAAAGGCACATGAGGCAGTGTGGGCTAGCATTTCACCAAGGGGTCTGATTTTTGGCACTAGTGGAGTAATGTGTACAGTCACTTTTCAGAAAAAACACAAATTTAGCTCCAATTGAAACTCCAGGGAGAGGGAGTTGAGGCACAGGACACTCATGGCCGTAGCAGACTCCAGAAGATGGACAAGAAGTACTTGCAGCCTCCACAGATAGTGGACATTAAGACCAACCCAGGATTCAGTGAATTAACCTCCTGGTTGCTAGGTACTGGATGGGTCAGCTACCAACTTCAATTTGGGAAGAGGTCAACACACATCAGTGGAGGATCAATTTATACCCAGTTTCTCTGGTAGCCTACCTTTACTAATATTCGTTTATAGTGCTTTGAACCCCTTGCTCTATGCTTCAAACCTGGGCCTTTGCTCAATCATATTGTCACACTCTTAATCCAGCAGGTCTTATGCCACGTACACACGACTGGACTTTTCGAGGGACTAGGTCCGACGGTCTTTCCGAAGGACTTTCGGCGGAGTTCCGACGGACTTTCCCAATGAACGGACTTGGCCACACACAATAACACCAAAGTCCGACGGATTCGAACGTGATGACGTATGACTGGACTAGAATAAGGAAGTTCATAGCCAGTAGCCAATAGCTGCCCTAGCGTCGTTTTTTGTCCGTCGGACTAGCATACACACGAATGGATTTCTCGGTCCGGCGGAGTTCCGTTGGAAAAATTTAAAACATGTTCTATTTCTAAAGTCCGCCGTATTTTTGGCAAGCAAAGGTCCGATAGAGCCCACACAAAATCAAATTGTCCGACGGACTCGTTCCGTCGGACCCTTGCTGTCAAAAAGTCCGGTCGTGTGTACACGGCATAAGAGGACCAAACAACTGGTCCAGGGGAGACTGATTTCCCAAGGTTTTTCCTGAATATCTATACTCTCTTTCAACCTGTTCCATTGGCAATAAACCTCCTAGTGGATGACCAAGTAGAATACTAATATTTATTATTTAGATTATTACCGCCTCTCACACTATTACCAGGCACACTTCCCTGTCTTCCCTGTAGCAAGCAGAAGCAAGCAATAACCAGAGCTTATGAAAGACCCAAGAAAGCTGGCTTATCAATCAAGCTTAAGCTGGTTACAGCCAAGCAACTCTAACTTAAATTGACATCAGTGGCCTCCTCCCAGGTTTACATCCTCGGGCCTGAAATCTTCCTCCATGCTGGTGTGTGCAACACATCCCCACAGATTTAAATGTGGCGGTACCTCTAGAGGCCTGACTTCTTTCAAGGACTTCCTCTCAACAAACAGCCTCAGTTGCTTCCAGTTCTTACAGGAATTACAGTACTCTTACCTAACACTAGCATACCTGGAGTGTTTTTTAAACTTTACCTTTGGAACTTGCATTGAAGCAACAAGAATCAACTCTAAATGTTAACAGTAGGCTCTGATCAGAGTGACAAATGGTCACACTTATGTGGCTTTACAGAGCTCTGCTTTTGACTTACAGTAAGGGAAAAAAGTATATGATCCCCTGCTGATTTTGTACATTTTCCCACTGGCAAATAAATGATTGGTCTATAATTTTCATGGAAGGTTTATTTTAACAGCGAGAGACAGCATAACAACAAGAAATCCAAAAAAAACGCATTTCAAAAAAAGTTATAAATTGATTTGCATTTTAATGAGTGAAATAAGTATTTGACCCTTTCGCAAAATATGACTTAGTACTTAGTGGCCTTGTTGGCCACTAAGTACCCTTAGTACTTACTTAGTACTCTTAGTACCATTGTTGGCAATCACAGAGGTCAGACGTTTCATGTAGTTGTCCACAAGGTTTGCCAACATATCAGGAGGAATTTTGTCCCACTCCTCTTTGCAGATCCTCTCCAAGTCATTAAAGTTTCGAAGGTGATGTTTGGTAACTCGAACCTTCTGCTCCCTCCACATATTTTCGATGGGATTAAGGTCTGGAGACTGGGTAGGTCACTGTTTCTTCTTGAACCACTCTTTTGTTGCCTTGGCCATGTGTTTCAGATCCTTGTCATGCTGGAATACCCATCCATGACCCTGCCTTGGCTGAGGGATGAAGGTTCTCACCCAAGATTTGACAGTACATGGCCCCCTCCATCGTCCCTTTGATCCAGTGAAGTTGTCCTGTCCCCTTAGCAGAAAGACACCCCCAAAGCATAATCTTTCCACCCCCATGTTTGACAGTGGGGATGGTGTTTTTGGGGTCATAGGCAGCATTCCTCCTCCTCCAAACACAGCAAGTTGAGTTGATGCCAAAGAGCTCAATTTTGGTCTCATTTGACCAACACTTTCACCCAGTTCTCCGCTGAATCATTCAGATGTTCATTAGCAAACTTCAGACGGGCCTGTACATGTGCTTTCTTGAGCAGGGGGACCTTGCGGGCACTGAAGGATTTCAGTCCTTCATGGCGTAGTGTGTCACCAATTGTTTTCTTGGTGACTATGGTCCCAGCTGCCCTGAGATCAGTTCTTGGCTGATTCCTCGCCGTTCTCATGATCATTGAAACTCCATGAGGTGAGATCTTTCATGGAGCCCCAGACTGAGGGATGTTGACAGTTAGTTTATGTTTCTTCCATTTGCAAATAGTCGCACAACCCTCTCACCAGCTGCTTGGCGATGGTCTTATAGCTCATGCCAGCCTTGTGTAGGTCTACAATCTTGTCCCTGACATCCTTGAACAGCTCTTTGGACTTGGCCATAGTGGAGATTGGAAACTGATTGATTGCTTCTGTGGACTGTTGTCTTTTATACAGATAACAAGCTAAGACTAGGAGCACTCCATTTAAGAGAGTGCTCCTAATCTCAGCTCCTTACCGGTATAGAAGACAGCTGGGAGCCTGAAATCTTGCTGATTGATAGGGGATCAAATACTTATTTCACTCATTAAAATGCAAATCAATTTATAACTTTTTTGAAATGCATTTTTCTGGATATGTGTGTTGTTATTCTGTCTCTCACTGTTAAAATAACACTACCATTAAAATTATAGACTGATCATTTCTTTGTAGGGGTGCAACGGATCATCACTGATCCGTGATCCGAACGGGTCACCCCGCTCGGATCGGCACACGCCGCGCTCCGCGGTTTCAGCCTTAGGAAAGGCCGCGGCTTCGGCCTAGCTCCGAAGCGGCGGCCATCTTTCTACACCTAATGTGATCGCTCCGTCAAATGACAGAGCGAATAACTTGTAAACAAACCGGCGTTGTCATGACGCCGGTTCCTCTCTCCCCTCCGTGTACAGATCTGTACAGTGGAGGGAAGAGATCAGATGGAAGCAGTGCTGTGGGCTGCATCTGTAGTGCCCACAGTGCTGCTCTGTGACAATTGCAGTCGCAGCCATCCCTCAATACCCTGCCAATACTCTGCAGTACCCTGCCAATACTCAGTCTGCAATACCCTGCCAATACTCTGTCTATACTCTGCAGTACCCTGCCAATACTCTGCAGTACCCAGCCAAACCCCGCCAATACTCTGCCATAACCCTGCCATACCCAGCCAATACTCTGCCTTACCCAGCCATGCTCACCCATACCCAGCCATGCTCAGCCAATATTACAGTGGGGGAGATTGTGGATATTACAGTGGGGACTATATGGTGGTGGAATTTTCACAGATTTTTGCAAATTCAATTATTATTTGCTGATCCGAAAAATGATCTGATCCGTGACTCTGATCCGAGGAACGATCCGATCCGTGAGTTTTTTGATCCGTTGCACCCCTATTTCTTTGTGAGTGGGCAAGCGTACAAATTCGGCAGGGGATCAAATACTTTTTTCCCTTACTGTACACAACTGCAATGGCTTTGAGGTTTGCATTAAAAAGCATTGTTGTGGAATAAACTCATTACCCTTTCCTTAGAGAAGACAGGTACCCGATGCCCCCTACAACAAGCAACTGAAAAAGTGATGTGAGAATGGCGATAGCTATGCACCAGCTGTCCAGTCAACAACCAGACCAACATCTTCCCTGGGCCTCATGATCCATCAGGAACCCACAGCACCTGTTGACTTGCTCACCAGATAAATGTTACAGCACCAACCAAAAACACAGAAGACTTACCAACTTAAAGTGGTTGTAAACCCTTAGGCCGCGTACACACGTGGGGACTGTTCGCTCAACTTTGTCCGTCAAACAGTTTCAGCGGACAGTCCGCTCAAAATTAGCATGGACGGACTTGCCCACACACGACGAACGAACAGTCTGCTGAAACCGTGCGCGATGACGTGAACGGCACGTACGACGGGACTAGAAAACGACGTCCTATACACTGCAATGCAACCTTCGGCGTGTAAATTCTTTCTGAGCATGCGCGAGACTTAGTTTGACGAACAAGCCTGTCCGCTGAAACTGTCCGCTGAAAGCCCACACACGAGCGGACTGTCCGCCGAAACACTGTTCAGCGGACAAAGTTGAGCGAACAGTCCCCGCGTGTGTACGCGGCCTTACAAACCACTTTGACCTACAGGTAAGCCTAGATTAAGGCTTACATGTAGGTCCAAAAAATATCTCCTAAACCTACACCGGTTTAGGAGATATTTACTAAAAGACAGGCACAGCTGTCTATGGCGCATATGCTGTTAGTGGTGGCTCCCATGTGCACTCCCGTGAGTGACGTCATCGTTGCTCTGGCGCGGTGAGTGGCCGGAGCAGCTATACCCGGAAGAAGATGGACGCTCCGGACTACAGGGGACAGCGGTGACATCGCTGGCTCCTGTGTCAGGTAAGTGACACATAATGGGCTACTATGCGATGCATAGTAGCCCAATATGCTTTACCTTTGCAGGTAGACAAAGAGGAAGTAAAACCCATCAGGGTTTACTTCTTCTTTAATGTCAATGACACATTTGAGACACTCTCTGCCTATTCCTCTGACACATCCTCACATGCATACCAAAAATCACTTTAGGTAAAAGCAGTTTTGCGTGCCAGTATATTTTTGAACTATGGATGGAATGCAGCACACCTGGAAGGACCCAGGCAGAACATACACATGAAGTCTTTGGTGGAATCATACTGAGGACAATAGCAGCTCTCACCAGTGTAATAATTTAATTATTATTTTTAATATTAGTGGAGATTATGAAGAAAAATGAAACAATCAATGATAAAATAGCAAGTTACTGTATTAAACTGTGTCTGACTTTTTTTTTTTGGCTGTATTGTTCATAAGAAAAAACAACACACCGCAAAGTATTGAGCCCGTAACAGGAAATGAAGCTGTGTTATAAAATCCTGCTTCTGTGGGTTCTGGAAAACATAGCGGCTATTTAGCTACAGTATTAGTTACAATGCACTTTGATTTGCTCTAATCTGACATAAGGCAATTTCATTGTGTTATTGCTGTTGTGCACAGCCAGAAAAGGAAGTCTCCAGTAAATGCAATCCTCATATTAAAGTGTAAACCCTAACAATGAAATTCTCTTATTTACTCCCTATTGGTTTGTTAAAGTGGTTATAAAAGTTTATGTTTTTTTTTACTTTAACGCATTTTTGGCATTAAGGTAAAAAAACTCACATGGCCAGCTCCCCTCCAATTACTTACCTGAGCCGGATCTCGATCTAGAGGTGTGCCTGAGAGCAGCAGTGCTGCTCTCTCTCCTCACAGGACGCCATTGGCTCCTGCTGCCGTCAATCAAATCCTGTGAGAAGGGAGCAGGTGGTGTGCTAGGTGCATCCAGTGAGCATGCCCTTGGGCACACAACCTATGGTCTCCATGGATGCATACGTGTAATGGCTGGGCGTTGTGTGGTCAGCAAAAGGTTAAATCTAACATTGAAAGCATTTTGTTGTATCAGTTCAATAAGTGCATACAATTTTGTTGATCTTCAGATGAGAAATTTATACTATCCCGATCCCCCCGGCCGGCGGACATCCATTGGCCAGCACTTGCTGTTTGGCTTCTCCTGTGACTAATCACAGCAGAAGCAGCGCGTGTGCGTGCCCACCCCCCACCCAAAAGTGCAGAATCATGTGTGATTCTGCACAGAATGGCCGCCCTGTAGCAGTAAATCTGCAATAGAGCGGTCGGCAAATGGTTAACATACAGATCCTTGTTTGTATACAGTATATTTACCATACCCATTGAAATCACAGAACATAATTGCATAGAAAATGAAGGATGACAAGGCAGATATACAGCTTTGTAGCCCCAAGTCAGCATTTGCCTGAACTGGAATACACAAATTAGAACAGACACAAGTGGGGCACAAGATGTCTTGGTGAACGAGAAATACTTTCTGCTCTTCGCAGATATCCGTGGGCTGGTTCCCTGCAAAACCCGAGGACTGCTAATCTACTGCCATTCTCAGCTGTCTGGTTCCCCTGCTTGTACAGCAAGAGAAAAAATCCACCAACAGATATTGACAGGACTGGTGGTTCCTACAACTCTACATATAGCAAAGAGTCATAGAAAGGAGTCTGTAAATACGAAAGCTGCTGTCCTCCCAGTCTGCACATTTTACCATGAAAATACATAGAATATGACCACCCACCATATCGGGGCATGGACTCCACTAGACCTCTGAAGGTGTGCTGTGGTGTCCGGCACTGAGCCATCAGTAGCAGATCTATGGGGCCTCCATGGATCAGACTTGTTTTTCCAGCACATCCCACAAATACTTGATTGGATTGAGATCTGGAGAATGTGGCGGCAAAGTCAACACCCAAAACTCATTGTTATGTTCCTCAAACCATTCAGACCAGGCCATTTTCTTCCATTCCTCCATAGTCTAGTTCTGATGCTTACATGCCCATTGTAGGCACTTTTTGTTGTGGACACGGGTCAGCATGGGGACCCTAACCTGTCTGCACAGCTCCATACATAACAAACTGCAATGCACTGTGTGCTCTGAAACCTTTCTATCTGAACCAGCATTAACTTTTTTCAGCAATTGAAACTACAGTAACTATTCTATTGGATCAGACAATGCAGGCCAGCATTCACCCCCCGCCTGTATCACTGAGCCTTGGTCACCCAAGGCCCTGTCACCGGTTCACCTGTTTTCTTTTCTTGGACCATTTTTGATAGGTCCTGACAACTTCAGACAGAGAGCAACCCACAAGACCTGCAGTTTTGTCAAAGCTGCTCAAATCCTTACACTTAAAGGGGTTGTAAAGCTTTGTTTTTTTATTTTCTAAATAGGTTCCTTTAAGGTAGTGCATTGTTGGTTCACTTACCTTTCCTTCGATTTCCCTTATAAATGTTTTTTTTCTTTTTCTGAATTTCTCACTTCCTGTTTCTCCTCAGTAAACTTCACACCATCATCCGAGCGGTGTTTAGTCAGCCAGAACAGCTTACTGAACAGCTTACTGAGGAGGAACAGGAAGTGAGAAATTCAGACAAAGAAAACTAAGAAAAAAACATTTAGAAGGGAAACCAAATGAAAAAGGTATGTGAACCAACAATGCACTAGCTTAAAGGAACCTATTTATAAAATAAAAAAACAAACCTTTACAACCCCTTTAACTATTTTTTTCTGTTTTCAAAACATTAACTTCAGGGACAACACGTTCACTTGCTGCCTAACATATCCCATCCAATTTCAGGTGCCATTGTGATAAAATAATCAATGTTATTCACTTTACCCATCAGTGGCCATAAGGTTATGGCTGATCAGTGTATGTTCTATACATGACACTGTACAGGTCAGAGCCATTGGCTGCTATGACTGCTGCCATATGCATGTCTGATTATATTCCATCTGGTCAAGAGACACAATTACAGAAACTTCATTAGTAATGTTACACAATGTGCTAGGTTGATTCTATCCTGAAGATCTGTTACGCTTCATTTTGGACTTTGAGCTATTGATGCATGTTAAGCCGCGTACACACGGGCGGACTGTATGGCCTACTTAGTCCGTCATACAATCCGACGGACAGTCCGTCATACTTTCGAATGAACGGACTTGACCACACACGGATGCACAAACAGTCCGTCGAAAGCTTGCGCGATGACGTGTACAGCACGTACGACGGGACTAGAAATAGGAAGTCCAATACACAGCAATGCAACCTTCCGCCGTGTAAATCCTTTCTGAGCATGCGCCATTCTTAGTCCGTCGAACTAGCCTACTCACGAGCGGATTGTCCGCTGAAACCAAAGTATGACGGACAGTATTACGGAAATTCCGAAATACTTAGTACGCCAGACTGCACGCTGAAAAAGTCCGCTGAAGCCCACACACGAGCGGACTGTCCGCTGAAATGTGTTTCGGCGGACTAAGTAGGCCATACAATCCGCCCGTGTGTACGCGGCTTTAGTAGGGAAGTATCAGCCCCATACACACTATCAGTTTTTCTGCTGAGTTTTTCCTTCAGATTTACCAAAACCATGTAGTAGAAGGGCCAGGCTGATTGCATACACATTGAAACACCTAAGGTTTGACCTCATATTATATGGTTTTGGTAAATCTGAAGGAAAAACTCAGCAGAAAAACTGATAGTGTGTATGGGGCTTAAGACAAAAGCAGAAAAGAAAAATTAAAGGAACTTTAATTAAAGCGTTAAGACCAGCCAGTTTTGAGTAAACACCCTCTACATTGAATCAACCTAATTTCCTGTATCTCTCAAGGTCTTCAGAAAACAAACTATCTTTAGGGTCACAACTTTTTGCCCAACTCCACTTTAACCAAAGACACTAAAAATATGTTTTTTTTAGCAGTTTTTAAAATAAATATTTTCCAGGTTAAAGTGTTTGTTACCCCCCCCCCCCCAAAAAAAAATATACATATCCTGGTCCCTTAAAGCATAAGCAAGTGCTTATGTTGTGCAATCTGCCCCCTCTAAACTGTAAAAAAAACCTCCCTGAACCTGCCTTCCTGTATCCACTCTCTATACTGACCACGAAAATCAGGATGGTTCAGCCCTGACCACCGTGGTCAGAGTATGTCCCTGCATCATACGCTGCTCTCCCCTCTGCTCCCCTCTCTTCCCCCTCCTTCCTGCCTGTCATCTCCCTCTCTGTGTCTGTCTCCTAATGTGACCGACCTGAAGACACCTCAAATTCGGTATTTAGAATGCTCGTTTTTTGAAAACTACTCACATAGTGTGCTGTGCCAGCCTCTAATAGAGGGGCTGGCACAGTCTTATATGAATGGGTTAACAAACCCTAAAATGATGACCACTATATTTAATCCTATTCCTGTGTGCCCAGGATGTCAATGACCCGCCCACTGAGGGGAGTGCATCATTGCACCGCTCTGGGCTCATGGTGCTACTATACTGCATAGTGCTTATGTGTTATTGCACAAGCCCCATAGGGTAAAGCAGCAAAGAGTCTTTAGTAGTAAAAGAGCTAAAAAAGCCATAAGGGCTGCTGGTAGTTGCAATGGAAAGAGGATTGTAACAGTCAAGTGACTACTAAAAGCAATAAATATACATTTCTGGCACTGTGGCTACATTTATATTTGTACTGTACACATAGTTTAGCAGAATATTTATGAAGTTGAGCATCCCTCCCACAGAATTATCTGTACTGTAAAACAAATTTATCAAGAAACCAGTAGCAATGCAAGAAGTTAAATTGTCCACACCTAGCAGATCAGACCACCCAATCATTCTAATTTTTGACTGCAAATGGCTTTACTTGGCACACCTGGCCATCTAAATGATGTCTCAATTTGATTAATGGACAGTATCAATAGCTGCATGATTAATCGTTAAAAAAATCGCAATCTTGATTTAACCCCCCCTCACAATCCTAATCCGGCATTTCCACGATTCATGTAACAAGTGCAGAGTAGTTCTCTGCTCAGAGCTGTCAGCTGTTTATAACAACATTGCTCAGAGCTGAGATAAAAAGAAACATTGTATCATTCGGTTCTTTTAGATTAAAGGAATGAACTTTTGTCTGTAGATGAGGGCAGTTTAAAACGGACCTTCAGTAATTTTTTGAACTTTCCATCTATTAAATCTTCTGCCATTGTTGTTTTAACTTTGGATAGTAAAACATTTTTTTTCTGCCAGTAAATACCTTATACAGCCCACTTCATGTTTGTCTGGTAAAAAGCCTAGACTAATCACATCATGCACATGACAATATGCAAAGTGGTTGGAGAGAAGCTTCAGAATGGCATAGGTGTTTTTATTACAAATTATGTGCGCAGACTGCAGTTCCTCTTTAAAGACTTATGCCCCGTACACACGAGCGGATTTTCCGTCGGAAAAAACTTGGATGATTTTTCTGACACAATTCCACTCAAGCTTGGATTGCATACACACGGTCACACAAACGTTCGCTGAACTTTCGACCGTCAAGAACGCGGTGACGTACAAAACTACGATGAGTCGAGAAAATTAAGTTCAATGCTTCCGAGCATCCTCCGAATTGTTTCCAAGCATGCGTAGGAATTTTGCGTGTCGGAATTGGTACAGATGATCGGAATTTTTCCGACCGAAAAATTGAGAACCTGCTCTTAATCATTTGCTGGCTGAAATTTGGCCAGGAAAAGTCTGATGGAGCATGCACACGGTCGCATTTTCCAACCAAAAGCTCTCATTGGTCTTTTGCTGGCCGATCGTGTGTACAGGGGCATAAGCCTTTTTCTGACACTTGTTGCTTACAAGTTAAAAATCGGTATTTTTTGCTAGAAAATTACTTAGAACTCCAAAACATTATATATATATATATATATATATATATATATATATATATATATATATATATATATATATATATATATTTTTTTAGCACAGACCCTGGAGAATAAAATGGCGGTCATTGCAATATTTTATGCCACGCTGTATTTGTGCAGCGGTCTTTCATAGGCAATTTTTGGGGGGAAAATACACTTCAATTAATAAAAAAAAAAAAAAAAGGAAACAGTAAAGTTTGCCCGATTTTTTTGTATAATGTGAAAGATGATGTTACGCCAAGAATAGTGATCTTTATTCTAAGCAAAAAAAAAAAATGGTGATTCTGATTTTATCCAGAATCGTGCAGCTTCCTTATACAGCCTGCATACAAAGCTATTTTCCATTACACATATGATAATACAAACCTCTAAGCCATAAAATCACTCAAAATTAACCCCACAATAAATAATAAAAGATGCCCTCCAGGAATATGAAAAAAAAAAATATATATGAGCAGCCTCAGCCAAATACCTTATCTCATCAGTCACTAAACTGGGAAAATCCGGGCTTTCTTGGTACAACACATACAGTATATAATAACTAATTATCAGGTAAATAAAGCCACAATATCATCACAAGAAAAATTCTAAGCTCATAACTTTATTAACATTTAAATCTGTTGTTAAATTAGGGATAAGAAAATGCTAGATAATAAAAATGACAAAACTAAACTAATAATACTAGAATAATAATGATGAAAATAAATTTAGGACAATTACTATTAATGTTTGGAGATACAATCTATAATGCTTCTGGGTGTATCTTGGGTGGGAAGCCTTGGGCAGCCCTTGAGGAAGGATCTGTCATGCCACAATATGGGTGCCTTTGTTTAGATTGCTGTATACAGGCCATGGCAGATTTACTTCAAAGGGGAGTTTACGTAGTTGGTGAGTACTGCAAGTCTTTTTCTATGAATCTTCTTAGGAAAGTAAAAATGTAGGCAATATCTTCTGCTGGTTAAAACCTTGTACACACCACTAGTTTTTTTTCGTTCAACACAGCGAGTTGAATAAAAAAAACAAAAAAATGGCAGCTTAGTTCGGAGCCCCTGTACTAACAATTTGTGTTAGTACAGTTATGTTAGTACAGTGATCGCCCCTGCTGTGTTATTGTGTTCTGGGGGGGTACCAGGGGGCGCCCTCCCCAGAACACTCCGCTCAGCGTTCTCAGCCATTGGCAGACAGCGCTGATCAGGAGTCATCAGTGGACCTTTTTCAGTCATGACCCGGCTTCTGTCGGACACACGGACCAAATGTCGGCTGGTTTCTATTGAACCGGCTGATGTCACCCGGCATTTGGCCTAGTATGTACTAGGCTTAACTGAATACATTTTGCGATTCAAGCTTCTATAAAGACTTTGTTTCACTCTTCAGGCGTGGTTTCATCAATTGATTTTTATGTAGATAAGAGATTGGTTTGATGCAAATAGTTTTATCACTCCCTATGTGGCCGATATACAAGGTCTGTCCAGAAAAAGTCCAGCCTTTGTTCATATAACAAGAACTGTTTGCGGGACATCGGTGTAACCTGGCAGCCAAGGAGAATGGACTGGAATGCGTAATGCGTGACGACTTCACTGTATTAGGCTGGATTCACACCTATGCATTTTTAGTGCTTTTTGCAATTTGCAGATTTGCACTACAGAACGTGTTCCATAGGAAACCATGTTAAGTGGACTGCAGTGCAAATCTGAAAAATGCAAAAAGCACTAAAAATACATAGGTGTGAATCCAGCCTTAGTCAGCTAGATGCCACTGAGTGAGCATGTGTACTGTGTGGGCATCTCATTTAAAATGACCGAGTAAGTAAAGCAACAAATTTACATCAAATTCTGGGTAAAGCTCGAACATTCCTCTGCAGAAACGATTCTGATGATTCAGAAGGCTTTTGGGGACAATACAAATGAATGGGCTTCTGTGCCCGCACACATAGGCTCCGTACAGAGGTTGTCACAGAAGTCTAGCAATCCCTGGATAACAGCTGTGAAAACTCACTGTAAAAATCAACATCCTTGTAACCCTCGTTTTTTATTTTTTTTAAATAACAAACATGTCATACTTACCTCCACTGTGCAGCTCATTTTGCACAGAGCGGCCCAGATTGTCCTCTTCTGGGGTCCCCCGGCAGCTCTTGTGGCTTCTCCCCACATCAGATAACCCCCTAGGAGAAGTGCTCTCCCAGGAAAGTTACGTTGAGGGAGCGGTTTTCATTCCAGCATTTGCAACCATAGACACAAATGCCAGACTCACCCCCGACCCCCCGGCGCCCGCGTCAATGGACCTGATTGACAGCAGCGGGAGCCAATGGCTGTGCTGCTAACAATCTATCCAATCAAGAGCTTGGACCCCATGGAGAGAGTGAGAGTGTGTCCCCACCTAGGGAAATATGGGGCTCAGGTAAGTAAGGGGGCTAGGGGGCCAGTCATTGCCAGGTGTTTTTTACCTTAATGCATAGGATTAAGGTTTACAACCCCTATTTTTTTGTTTATTGGGTGAAGACAAAGGTGAAGGGGCAATGAAGGAAAGTAAATTGAAAGATGGTAAAATCAGATGTCTAGTATTAGTTTCAGCAGCTGCTATTTTGGGATTTCTACACATCTGTAAGATGCGAAAGGGAGCAACAGAGCTTGTAACAGCCCCTATGCACAGCTACTGTAAGATAGGATAGCAAGATTTATGACATGGGCCCTTTTAGGGTCAGTTCACACCACAAAAACACAATCCGGATGCGTTTCTGCATGCACACTACTTGTTTTTGGTGCGTATTTGATGAGTTTCCGGATGCATTCCAGGTGCTTTTTTTATTATTTTTTTCCTGTGTTTTTTCACTATACTAGGGTCCAGTGCATTTTTTATGTGTTTATGATGCATTCTTGTGTGTTCCAGTGTGTTTTTGATGTGTTTTACTGAGTTCCAGTACAATCCAGTGCAGGAAAAATGCATGTTCTACCCTTTGCCCTGGAACTGACTGCACTGGTGTGAACTATGCCATTGGAAACCATATAACCTATTTTCCTTGCATTTTTGATGCAGAACAAAAGCGCACTGGACTGCAAGTGGTGTGAACAAACTGAGAAGGTGAGCAAGTCAAATACAGAGCTTTCTCTAGTGGTTAATCTACAGTGCATCCGAAAGTATTTGCACCTTTTCCACATTTTGCTATGTTACAGCCTTATTCCATTTTGCAGATTTGCACTTCAGTCCATTTAACATGGTTTCCTATGGAACACGTTCTGTAGGGCAAATCTGCAAAATGCAAAAAGCACAAAAAATATCTAGATGTGAATCCAGCCTTAAGCCGCGTACACACGGGCGGACTGTCTGGCCAACTAAGTCCGTCAGACAATCCGACGGACAGTCCGTCCTACTTTCGAATGAACGGACTTGACCACACACGGATACACAAACAGTCCGTTGAAAGCTTGCACGATGACGTGTACGGCACGTACGACGGGACTAGAAATACGACGTCCAATACACAGCAATGCAACCTTCCGCCGTGTAAATCCTTTCTGAGCATGCGCCATACTTAGTCCGTCCAACTAGCCTACTCACGAGCGGACTGTCCGCTGAAACCAAAGTTGGACGGACAATATTACGGAAATTCCGAAATACTTAGTCCGCCAGACTGCACGCTGAAAAAGTCCGCTGAAGCCCACACACGAGCGGACTGTCCGCTGAAATGTGTTTCGGCGGACTAAGTTGGACAGACAGTCTGCCCGTGTGTACGCGGCTTTAGGCTTGATTCAGACTAATGTGTTTTTTGATGCATTTTGCAGAAATGCAGGAAATGTTTTAACATGGGTTCCTATGGAACATGTTCACATCCATGCATTTTTGTGCCTCTGCGTTTTTGGAAAGGGTTGGGGACTTTTTATCATGCAAAATGCAGCGTTTTGCATGTAATAGAAGTCAATGGACCCGCATCCAAAACGCAAGTACTGCATTTTTACCGCGTTTTTCTTCATTTTTTTACACTGTATATAGCTGGTGCTAAACAACCACACTGTAAAAACACACTGTAAAAACAAAAAAACAAACAAAAAAAACCACGCAAAACGTGGCAAAAATGCAGTAAAATGCGTGTCCAAAAACGCAGCAAGCACCGCAAAAAGCACTGCAGAAACGCTCAAAAGCAACATGCATAGATGTGAATCGAGCCTTAGGCTGGATTCACACCTAGCCATTATTAATGCTTTTTGCATTTTGCAGATTTTCACTACAGTCCATTTAAGGCTGGATTCACACCTATGCATTTTTAGTGCTTTTTGCATTTTGCAGATTTGCACTACAGAACATGTTCCATAGGAAACCATGTTAAATGGACTGTAGTGCAAATCTGCAAAATGCAAAAAGCACTAAAAATGCATAGGTGTGAATCCAGCCTTAGTGGCAAGATAGCAGGCAAAGATCAGTAACCCATAGCAACCAACCAGAACTCATCCATCATTGCTCTAAGGCTGAATTCACACCTATGCATTTTGCAGATTTGCACTACAGAACATGGAACATAGGAAACCATGATAAATGGACTGTAGTGCAAATCTGCAAAATGCAAAAAGCACCAAAAATGCATAGGTGTGAATCAGGCCTTACTGTTCTCTTTGCACACTCCGTTACTTAATACACCAAAAATTCTGCATGACAGTCAACACAGTGCTGGGAGCAATCATTACATTTAAATTTGTTTACCGCAACTGGCTCTCTTTAAAACAGTAGGGAGCCGTATTTATTTTTCTCATTGTGCTCACAGTGAAAAAAAAAAGCTGTCCAATGACATTTAAAATGTCCTGAAGCAAAGTGCCTAGGAAATGAAGCGAAAAATACTGTTCTGCCCTTTGTAGTTAAGAAATAATAAAATTCTTTATTAGTAACCCGAAATACCAAACTGCACTTCCCAGGCCATTTGAATATTGCACCAGCTCAGCTGCTTGTGCAGTAACAACAATCACCAAGGAGCACCCCCTGCTCATCAAGCTGAGAAAATATGTGTGAATGCAGACGCTACTACAGCACCGCATGCCGAGTATACACAACTTCATCCCAAGGATGGCTGAGCAGTACTACAGAACAAGCCCTTCCTTCCAAGAATAGAGTACATAGTTACCAAGTGAACCTGATTACCTGTAATAGGTCTTAAATATTTGCCCTTGATGTTTTTACCCATGGAAGTGTCCCTGACTTTGGAAATATGAAGACTGTCAGCACCGATCTTCATCTGAAAATGCTAATATCATGAGTCTTATGTTGACCCTCTAGCTTCAGTACATTCTGAGTTGCTGACCTGGGACAAGTAGGTAGATCAGAAGATCTGGACTTCACTTCCACACAAGTTAAAGAGGAAGTAAACCCTGATGGGTTTACTTCCTCTTTTTTTCCCTGCAAAGGTAAAGCATAATGGACTACTATGCATCGCATAGTAGCTCATTATGTGTCACTTACCTGACACAGGAGCCAGCGAAGTCGCCGCTGATCCCTGTAGTCCGCCGCGTCCATCTTGCTGGTGGCGTCTCGCAGCTCCGACCAATGACAGCGGCGCAACCGCGATGACGTCACTCCCACGCATGCGCACGGGAGTCGCGCCTCGCAGCTCCGTTGCTGTCATACGGCGAAGCCGCGATGACGTCACTCCCACGCATGCGCACGGGAGTCGACAAATTTGGCAAATCCATTCTTGGATTTGCCGCATTTAGTGCGCCTGCGCGCCGCTGTCTACGGCGCATGCGCCGTAGACAGCGGTGCCCATTTTCGGGCAAATATCTCCTAAACCATATAGGTTTAGGAGATATTGCTTGGACCTACAGGTAAGCCTTAATCTAGGCTTACCTATAGGTCCAAGTTGTTTGGAAGGGTTTACTTCCCTTTTAAAGTAAGCACAGTCTCTGAGCAACAGCATCTAAAGTCAAGGGAAGGCAGTCCATCTAATGCCCCGTATACGCAATCGGACTTTCCGACAACAAAACCGTGGATTTTTGTCTGAAGGATGTTGGCTCCAACTTGTCTTGCATACACACAGTCACACAAATGTTGGCCAACAATTACGAACGTACAAGACTTAAGTGATATCTGCATTATGAATGCTAGTTATATCTCTGGCTCGTATTTTATTTCGAGCATGCGTGGACTTTTGTCCGACAGACTTGTGTACACACAATCCGAAAGTCCGACAACAAATATTTGTTGGCGGAAAATCGGAGAACCTGCTAGCCAATATTTGTTGGCGGAAAGTCCGACAACAAGTGTTCTATGGAGAATACACACGGTCGAACTTTCCACCAACAAGTTCATATCCAACATTTGTTGGCGGAAAATCTGATTGTGTGTACGGGGCATAAGAGTAGACTGTGGTATATCATATGAACCTAGAGGTATGGTATTGCTCACCTCGGAGTCTGCCTGAAATACACATACAGTATCTGTAGTTCAGCAACATGCAGTCATTGGGATTTTCCATATCCTGCTTGTTGGCAGACTCGGAGGTGAGGAGCAGTCTTTAGCGTAGCCAGCTCAATAGTGCAGATAAGAACTTGAATGGCACCTGACAGATCAATGGTTTCAGTAACACATTGCAATTAAGGCCCCTATGATATGGGCGGACCAATCGGGTCCACTTGTCGGTTTTTTTATACAGACTCGATCGGACCCTCCATTATCCTCTATGGAGCGGTGGATGTAAACAGACTTGTCTGTTACAACCGCCGATGTCCACTCCTCATCCTTCTAGTGGATTTGATCGGATGGCATTCGGGTGTGAACAGACTGGTGGTCCGTTTACATTCGACCACCCATAGAGGAGAGTGAGCATAAACAAAGCAGATATGGATTAGTGGAAAAATTCCCCCTGAGCAGGCAGACTCCTGGTGGCGTCCGCCCTGTACAAAAGGGGTCTAAAAAAGCTGTATTATTCTTTCTGTCTTCATTTATATTTCAGAAATAGAGAAGGAATCGTTTTCTCTATAAACATGGTTGCTGCTGTAGCTGGATATACTATTTGTTTGTATATATCAGTTCATTTGTCTCCTAGTCTTGGCAATTCTTTGGGCCAGCTCTCTGGACAACATTGTTTGAGACTCTTGAGAGCCCTTTTACCATAGAATTTTCATCAGGTAGGTTATCAGGCCCTGAATACTTAAGACCTAGGACTGGTATGTTGAATGTGATAGTACATGGCCATAGCCAGTTTGTACATAGAGACTAGAGACGATTTAGACAGAATCCAAATAACCTACTTGTCTTTGAAGTGTACACACGGTCAGACTTTCCGACGGGAAATGTTCGATGTGAGCTTGTTGTCGGAAAGTCCAACTGTGTGTATGCTCCATCGAACATTTGCTTTGAGATTTTCCAGCCGCAAATGTTCCACCAACTTCTCTTTTTGTCAAAAAGTCCAATCATCTGTACACAAGTCAGTCACACAAAAGCTCACGCTTGCTCAGAATCAAGCAGAAGGAGCCGCACTGGCTATTAAACATCCTTTTTCTCGGCTCGTCGTACGTCACGGTGTTCTCACGTTTGGAATTTCCAACATTTGTGTGACCGTGTGTATGCAAGACAAGTTTGAGCCAACATCCTTTCGGAAAAAATTCCACGGTTTTGTTACATAGATACATAGTTAGTCAGGTTAAAAAACGACACAAGTCCATTCGGTTCAATCACAAAAAAAATTAAAAATATCATACAATCCCCATATACCCAATTCTATACCCACAGTTGATCCAGAGGAAGGCACAAAAACCCCAGCAGAGCATGATCCAATTTGCTAAAGCAGGGGAAAAAATTCCTTCCTGATCCCCCGAGAGGCAATCGGATTTTCCCCGGATCAACTTTACCTATAAATGTTAGTAACCAGTTATATTATGTACACTTAGGAAATAATCCAGGCCTTTCTTAAAGCAATCCACTGAGCTGGCCAGAATCACCTCTGCAGGAAGTCTATTCCACATTTTTACAGCTCTTACTGTGAAGAAACCTTTCCGTATTTGGAGATGAAACCTCTTTTCCTCTAGACGTAAAGAGTGCCCCCTTGTCCTCTTTGTTGACTGTAAAGTGAATAACTCAACACCAAGTTCACTATATGGACCCCTTATATATTTGTACATGTTGATCATATCCCCCCTTAATCTCCTCTTATCAAGAGAGAATAAATTCAGTTCCTCTAATCTTTCCGCATAGCTGAGTTCCTCCATGCCTCTTATCAGTCTGGTTGCCCTTCTCTGCACTTTCTCCAGTTCTCCAGTGTTGTCGGAATGTCCGATCGTGTGTACGCGGCATAAAGAGAAAACCCATAAAAGCACAGGGAGAATATGCAACCTCTATGCAAATAGTGTCCTAGCCAAGATTAAAGCCAAGAACTCCAGTCCTGCAAGGCATAGGTGCTTTGTTGTTTGCTTGTACAAAACTACCATGCGATCCGCTTGCAGTGCATTTCCAAAAGCAGTGCATGCACAACCTTTAGTGCAGTGCAGTGTGATTTCAGCCCATTCAAAATGAACACTGCCCAGAGCTGCCCAGAACTGCACATTGTTCCCGTGCGGTTCACATGCAGTCCTTAGTGTAAATGAACCCTTAAGGCTTAATAAAAAGTGACAAGTGCTAATTATCCACTACAAATCAATCCTAATTCATGTTTTAGATAATAAAAAATTGTAAATAAATGTCCCAATATATTAAATAAATGGCCAAAAAAATTATATTCAAGAATGTCCAAACCATAATTGTATTATATATATATATATATATATATATATATATATATATATATATATATATATGTAATAGAAAATTAAAAATGTAAAATCATCAAAAAATTAATAATAATCTGTGAATGGTGGTCCGTGTGACAGCAGAAAAAAGGTGACTTCTTCAGTGCTCCCCTTCTCCAGGTG
Source organism: Lithobates pipiens (assembly GCF_037356315.1). Classification (NCBI taxonomy): domain Eukaryota; kingdom Metazoa; phylum Chordata; class Amphibia; order Anura; family Ranidae; genus Lithobates; species Lithobates pipiens. The sequence goes on along the minus strand of NW_027507764.1, from coordinate 512,172,043 downwards.
CGTCCTCCCTTTTGTAGCTGCTCTCACCAGAGCACCTCGCCCCTGCAGGGGTAACAGGTGTATAGACTCTGTCCAGGTGTCGGTCTTCCTCCTCAGCAGGGGGTCCCTTGTGGCCGGGCGCTGTAATCCACTTAAACAAGATGTTCCTCTCACTAAGAAATCCAAGAGTTCCTCAGTACCAGACATCCACTTGCATTAGTTTAGGCAGTCTCAGACGAGCAGCTTTGTCTGCCCAGACAAAGCTGCTCGTCTGAAACTGCCTGAACTAATGCAAGTGGATATCTGGTACTGAGGAACTCTTGGATTTCTTAACGAGAGGACTGGGTTTAAATCCCAACTATGGCACTACCTGCACAGAATTTGCATGTTCTCCCAGTGCCAGTGTGGGCCCCCCCCCCCCCCCCGCACTCCAAAGACATTTCTGAAGGTTAATTGGTTCCTGTTTAAATTGGCCCTAGTATGTGTATGTGTGAATGAGTTAGTGACCTTAGATTGTAAGCCTCGAGGGCAAAGACTGATGTGAATGTATAATACATATGGAAAGTGCTGTGTAAATTGATGGTGCTATATAAGTACCTGAAATAAATATATTGCACTGAGAAGGTGTGTGTTGGGGTTGCAGTGATAATGAATGGCATTGCACTGCACCAACACGTCAGTGCGCTGCAGTAAAACATGCAGTACCAAACCGCTATGGTGTGAATGGGCCAGCTTTCAGTGTTGTCCCTATTTAAATGAAAATTACGTGGTCATGCTACACTGTACCCAAGCAAAATGTTTATTATTTTGTTCCCACAAATAGAGCTTTATTTTGTTGGTATTTAATCACCTGTGCGAAACAAATAGAAAAATACCGAAAATGTAGAAGAAAAAACAAAGTTTTTCTTTGTTTCTGTTTTAAAATTTTGTAAATATGTAAGTTTTCTCCTTCACTAATGGGCACTGATGAGGCTGCACTAATAGGCGGCACTGATGATGGGCACTGAAAGGCTGCACTGATGTGTACTTATGGGTGGCACCGATAGGCGGCACTGATGGATACTGATGGGTGGCACTGATAGGTATAACTGATGGCACTGGCAGGCATTGCTGATGGGCACTGATTGGTATCATGTCTGGGCACTGATTGGCATTCCTGGTGGCTATCCATAATCAGCATTCCTGGTGGTCCTAGAGGCATCAGCGGAGGGGGCTGCGCTGATAATCAGTGCAGACCCACCCCCAGTCAGGAGAGCCGCCGATTGGTACACGGCTTTTCCTGTTTACACTGTGATCAGCAGTGATTGGACACGGATGATCACGTGGTAAAGAGCTCTTTACCGAGATCGGTGATGCGGTGTGTAAGACTGACACACAGCACCACTGATCTTCATGCATGCATGAAGATAAAAAGCCTTGTGTGCAGCAGCCCCTCTCCGCCCCCCTAATACTTACTGGAGCCCCATCTCTGTCCAGCGATGTCCACGAATGTCTCAGCCGCCCGATATTCTCCCTCCCGATTGGCTGAGAAACAGCAATGGTGCCATTGGCTCCTGCTGCTGCCAATCAAAGTCAGCAAGCCAATCAGGAGAGAGGGGGTGTGGAAAGTCAGTAGCTCGGTGTCTGAATGAACACAGGGAGCTGTAACTCGACAGGAGGGAGGGGCCAGGACTACTGAATAGGGACCCGAGAAGAGGAGGATCTGGGCGGCTCTGTGCAAAACCAACTGCAACAGAGCAGGGAAGTATAAGCCCTTGTACACACGGTCGGAGAATACGTCGGCAATCTATCGGACCGTGTCGTCGGATAATCCGACTGTGTGTGGTATGCATCGGACTGATTTAGTCCGAATATCCGTCGGACCCAATTTTCCAACATGTTGGAAATATTTCCCGACCAACTGGTTCGATCGGACATACTCCGATCATGTGTAGCGAATTTTGATCGGACCAAGTGCCACGCATGCTCAGATCAAATTCCTACATCAAAGCTATTGGCTACTAGCCTGAATGTAGTCCCAACAAAATTACGTCATCACGTTCTGAAAGATCGGATTTTTCGACAACTTAGTCCGACCGTGTGTATGCAACAGTTTCGGACACAATCCGTCGGACTAAATCCGACGGACAAAATCCGACGGATTTGGTTGGCAGAATCTCCGACCGTGTGTACAGGGGCTAACAGGTAATCATGTTAGTTATTTTTCTAGAAAAAAAAAGGAAACTTTACAATCGCTTTAAGGCGGCTGGTAGCAGCTTCTTTACATGGGAATGTAGGTAGAGCTGGGAAAACCGCTGGCCATGCTATCTGAAAGCAGGATCTCTCACCAGTAAAGTTGACTCCTAGCAGTTTTTCGGCTGCAGATACAAGTTCCATTCGAATGAAGCACACGTGTCATTTACAAAGCGTCTGCTGCCTGTACATATTCGTTTTTTATATTAATATTTTATATCTATTGTCACATGGATTAACTCCCAGGAAATTGCCAAGTTACATTCTCTAGGAAATGAGTCAGATTCTAAAAATGGTTACTTCTATGACAGGTACACTTTAAATGTCACAACGAGATGAGCCACTGGGGAATTGGCTGGCCTTCGGTTCTGAATGAACACTTCCTTTAAGAGATCACAGAGCACACTGGAGACACCAGGTAAAAGCATGTCAAAGAGACTCCTGAATGAAATCATATCTTATTCATCATGGCTAAATATAGATTTCCGGGATTATCTCTATCCTATACAGGTCGGAGAAGTCCCTTCCCCCACTCTGGGAAAGGATCATGGGGCTAGCACACATGTACACAAGGCCAGATGCAGTGAATGCCTAATGGCTGTAGACGGTGGCTGTAGAAGAGTGCATTGTGTACCTGACTCAGCAGAGCATTACACAACCTCAAAGACAAACACATTACATATTAATGTAATTCAGAAGATTTATCAGTCTTCTAAATGACAATGATACAAATGAGTACTTAGCCTGGCATGTGAATGCTTTGGGGCCCAGAAGTACAGGGATTGTGTGCTGTCCAGCAGATGCTACCGAATTCCAAAGTATTTATTTTACAAAAAAAAAAAAAACATTTGGACGAAGGATACCATTTTCGTTTGATGTTATCTGAGATAACGCACAGTTAAAAACCCAAAAAGTTGAAGAAACATGAAAAAATAACTGAGCAAAAATATTTTTTTGTCTGACCCCCCCATACAGTCTCCAATAAAAACGGCGTATGAGACAGGGCCCAATCTTAAAGTCATATCAATATTGTACAAACCTTCGTTTCCATAGAGGCACCCCACATACTGGTATAGTAGTTACACATTAAAGCAGAATTATGCTCCCCATTCCAGCTTTGTCTTAGCCCTTGTACACACGGTCGGACATTCCGACAACCAAATCCGTCAGATTTTGTCCAATGGATTTTGTCCGAAACTTGTGTTGCATACACATGGACGGACAAAGTTGTGGGAAAATCCGATCGTTCAGAACGTGATGACGTTATTTCGTTACGACGGGACTACGTTCAGGATAGTAGCCAATAGCTTTGGTCTAGGAATTTGATCTGAGCATGCGTGGTACTTTGTCCGAATTTGCCGGAATTCTCTACAAAGTCCGATTGGATCATGTTGTCGGAAAACTTTATAGCCCAGCTCTAAAACTTTGTCGGTTGGATATTCCGATGGAAACAGTCCGATGGAGCCCACACACGGTCGGATTATCCGACAACGCGGTCCGATCGGACATTTTCCGTCAGAATGTCCGACCGTGTGTACTAAAAGTGGAACTAAACCCTCCTATTCTTTTTAGCCAAGGAAGCTGCCATCTTGGCCTCTGTTTGATATTCAACTGCCACGATGCCGCACATGTGATCAGCTATGACACCATCCGTTTTATGGTTTGACTGGTTAGTTCGGAGAACAACCAATGTGACAGTTAGGCTACTTTCACATTGAGGTGCTTTACATGTGCAATATTGATAAAAATAATGCCTGCAAAGCACCTGGAAAGCACCTCTGTCACTCCAGCGTGAAAGCCCCAGTGCTTTCACACAAGCGGTGTGCTGGCAAGACGCAAAAAAAAAAAAAAAGTCCTGCAAGCAGCATCTTTGAGGCGCTTTAAGAGCGGCGTGTCCCTGCACCTTGAAATCAATGAGCCCCTTTGTCAGAGCTTCTAACCCTTTTTCGGGCGCTAGGGGGGGTCAAAAGCTCCTCTCTAGCGGGCGAAAAGTGCTGCTAAAAAAACGGTAAAGCCCCAGCGCCTCAATATGAAAGTGCCCTTACATTCCTGGCATATGCTGGGAATATATATTTTTTAAATCAATTGATTTAGTTCTGCTTTAAAGCGGAACTAAACCCTCCTATCCATTTCAGCCAAGGAAGCTGCCATCTTAGTTTCTGTTTCATCTACAATTCCTGTGATGCTGCACATGTGATCAGTTATGATACCCGCCATTTGATGGTTTGACAGTTTGGTTGCGAGCACAAGCAAATGTGACAGTTAGCATTTCTGTAACTGCTTTTTGAAACTGTTAATTCGATGGATTTAGTTCCGCTTCAAAGTGGAGCTTTACCCATAACAACTTGATAAAAAAAAATGCTCTTTAGCAAGGATCATACATTCCACATTAACCCCTTCGCACCTAATGGTAAAATGTGGATGTCTAAGCATAACTTTGACATGTGTTAGTAAACTTGCATATATATCACAACTATTTTGTGTATCCAGGTGGATTATACCTTTTTTTTTTTTTATCAGCATTTATTGGGTTTTAATTTAGTGGTAAATGGTAATGGATATCTCCTGAGTTTTTTTGTGGGAAAACTGGCCCAAAATAGTAAAAAAAATAAAAATAAAAAAAAAATACTTTTTTTAATATATTTCTTGCTACTACCATAGCATACCACAAAGGAACAACCCAAAATAAATTCTCCAGCTCATGACGATTGCAGCGATAACACATGTGTGTATATGTTGCTTGTAGTGCGCATTTTGCTTTTTTTCTCCTGCCTAAAACACACTGACATTGACACTAACCGACATACCGAAATACTGAACCTGACCTTTGACCCCGACCTTGCCCGAAACACCAACCCAGGGGCTGACCTAGATCAAACCTTCATCTAGGTAATTTTTTTTAAATTAGTATGCATTTTATTTTTTTCTACAAACACTTTTTCTTTTCTATCTCTGCAAGGACAGAATAAGATACAATGTATCTATCTCACCCATTCACAGTGACTGATCACTGTGGTAGCCAATCAGAGGCCATTGCAGCGATCAGGTGACCCAGCGTTGGGAGTTCCGGGTCCCGATCGTTAGAACAGGGTCCAGGGTTTTTGGCCTCGGTGCTGGGAACACGCTGTTTTGCACGCTCCCAGCACAAAGGGAGATACACAAAAAAAAGGCCCCACGGAAAAAAGGCCAGCCCAGTGGGGCCACATTTTGGCGTATGGTCAGCCTGAAGGGGTTAATAATGCTATCAAAATGAGGGTGTGCTTTAAATTGCCTCCAGCTTCACTCCTTTTTCTTCTTGCTGAAGGCTGCCATTTTGCTGAAGCCCAGAGCCCGAGCAGTAAATCATGAAGCAGAACTAAACCCATCAATTTAACAGTTTCATAAACATTCCTGGAATGCCAGGATTGCTGTCATATTTGCTTGTTTCCTCAACCAAACCATCAAATGACTGGTGTCATAACTGATCACATGAGTACCACCATGACAATTGCAGATTAAACAGAAGCCGCCCTCTTTGGCTGTAAAGGGTTAATTCTGCTTTAAGGATGTCAGCAGATCGGCCTTTACAAACTCGGCAGTGCCTAAAAATAGAGAGCAACTGAGCATGTGCAGAGCAGGGCAAAACAGTGTATTACTGGATTTGAAACAGTGTAGGCACTTATTTTAATGTTTTATATTAAATACCTGCAAAAATGGCAAGATTGAAGTCATCTAACAGGACTTCATTTTCTGACTAAAGTTCAATAAAGTGCTTATACTTATATACCATACCAAAGCATCATTTCCAAAGTCTAAAAACTTTACAGCATCTGATTTCTTGCCTTTTTCTCTGCTGCCAACACAAAGCTGAGCATGCACAGTCTCTTCACTGTTTTTGGTATGATTACTATGCAGATCTGTGGAATCAAAAATGGATAATGTCATCTGGAGGAAGCAATGGATTTGTTGAGAAATCCTCCTCTCTTTAAAGCCTGTCATGGAGATGACTTGCAATTGTGACCACAACGTCACATCTCCATGGCAAAAAAAAACGACAATCAAGGTGGATGGAGGAATCCACCCACAAGGACATAGTATTCCAACAGCAGCACCCACCACTGATACACTGATCAACAGCTGTGACTGATTGGCTGCAGCAGCTGACCAATACAAATTTTCAAACGTGTTCCAACAGTTTCCAACATGTCCCTTACCTGATAGACTTCTGTCGAGAGGGTCTGCAACAGCACCGATATCCCTGTACAGATTTTGATTAAAGCAGCTGACAGCCGCTTCTCCTCCTTTCCCCCCTTGGCTATCAACTGCTTTATCAAAATATATACAGGGAGATCGATGCTTGTAACTCCCCCCAACGTCACACAGATCACACCCAACTGTCCCCTGTATTCTCCTCCGGTCCACCTTCATGTCCCCTTCCATGTCCATCTCTGTGCTCCTCTGGCCCCCCTCTGTGTCCTCCTCCAGTCCCCCTCCGTGCTCCTCTGGTCCCCTCCATACTCCTGCTCCGGTCCCCCTCTGTCCTCCTCTGGTCCCCCATGTCCCCAGATCTGTCAGGATGGAGAGTAGAGGAAGGAGCCGATAAATCTGTCATTTACTGGCTCCTTCCTTTTTTGAATGCACACAGTCAGTGATCACTGACTCTATCTATTCATAATTGTGCATCGTAAACTGTGTTTACGATACTTCAGTTTATGAATGAAGAGGAGCCGCTTTCTCCGGTCCATTCATCTTCAGTGCAGCTGAGGCTGCTGAGAAAGGGTCTGGGGAATCTCTGTCCTCAGTCCCTTTCTGTCTCAAAGGGGAGATGTCAGGGGTCTGTTTCAGCCCCTGATATCTGACCAAAGCCCCCCCCCCCCAACAGAGCTGATAAAAAAATAATAATAATAAAAGATAGAATTGTAATAAATATTTTAAATAAAAAAAAAAAAACACTAACACCACCCCCCCCCCCCCCCAAAAAAGAAAGCATTGTAAAATATATATATATATATATATATATATATATATATATATATATATATATATATATATATATATATACATACACACACACACACACACACACACACACACACACACACACACACACACACACATATATATATATATATATATATATATATATATATATATAAAGAGTCGAGGCGTCATCAGTGCCCGCTTAAGACTGCATATTAGTGCCACTATTACATGACATTAAAGAAAAAGTATCGGTATCTGGAATTGGTCTTAAAAAAAGTGGTATTGGTGCATCCCTATAAGAGATGGAAAGAGACAGTGAACATGTTGCTAATGGTCATTGAAGACTGAGGAGATATTACATAAGACCGCTAGAAATCAATGCCAAGAGCAATACAGGGGCAACCGATGGCTGCACAGAAAGTGCCTAAGGGCCACGGGGCAGGCACCAGAGGTCTAAAGTGCGGCTTGGCCAGGCATGCACAGGGGTTGTAAGTAGTAGGTGCCAGGATTAATCCAAAATGGCTCTAGCTTCATTGTGTGTGGCTTGCCGGTCTGAGAAGTGTTAAGAGAAGGTCAAATGAAATCAAAATAAATTTTCAATCATTTAGTATTTGGGGAACATATAAAGTAAGATTTTGAGTTTATCTGGTGGTGGAAGGTGGAGTTTAATTATGACTGTGTAGTTCAACAGGCTCTAGAGTTTGACCACACTACCCACTGCACTTGTAAAGAGTTTTGGTTCCATGTAGACTTTCTTTAACATTTATGTTTTTTGATTTATTGTGACTGATGCATAACTATGCTGTTCCCACATTTGTCTGGAGATTAGCTTTAACATCTGAGACTTTTCAATGATTACAATTATAAATTAGGTGTTAACATTACTTTAGGTTTCTACCAGCTACAATAAACAGTGTAATTGGTATATATCCTATTGGCTAATTCAATAAATTAGGCAATACCAACGTGTGAATCTCCCACAATACCATCCAGGAGACCTAACTAACTACTGACTCATTTGATCTCTAACCTCCAGCCAGACAGGGAACAGGAAAAGTCTGCACTCCAAAAGGTAACACCAGATGAGGTTTAGACAGGAACAGACCCAGCGTGGGATGTCGAAGATCGGGAGCTCATCCTGGGATTATTTTTTGTTACACTGAGAACAATATGGCAGTGGAGAGAAGTTAGTAGCCGTCTTTATTCAACAGTGTTTTTAAAATATTGATTTTGGTGTCTATTTTAACTATTGCAATCTCACCGTGAACAGAGATTTATAGAACCAGGGTGTTTCCTTCACAAGAAAAGACAAAATAATCTACCTGCTATACACAGTAACACTTAGCCCACGTACACACGGTTGGAGATTTTGCCAACCAAATCCGTCGGATTTTGCCCGTCGGATTTAGTCCGATGGATTGTGTCCGAAACTGTTGCATACACACGGTCGGGCCAAGTTGGCGAAAAATCCGATCTTTCAGAACGTGATGACGTAATTTCGTTACGATGGGACTACATTCAGGCTAGTAGCCAATAGCTTTGATGTAGGAATTTGATCTGAGCATGCGTGGCACTTGGTCCGATGAAAATGCTCTACACATGATCGGATTAGGTCCGTCTGGCCCAGTTGGTCGGGAAATATTTCCAACATGTTGGAAAATTGGGTCGGACGGAGATTCGGACGGAATCAGTCCGATGCATACCACACACAGTCGGATTATCTGACGACACGGTCCGATAAGACTCATTCCGACAGATTCTCCGACCGTGTGTACAAGGGCTGAAACCTCCACCAAAGGACAGCACCTCCTGGGTACCAGAGGTGCAAGAAAGCCCAATGTCCTTCAGAGTCAAGCAGAGTCAAGCATCGGAATATTGAAAGGCATGTATACAACCTCACTATGTTTTATATACATTTTATTGGAAAAAATAATAAACATTTGTCATGTCTAGCACTTTAGGGACTTTTCCCATAGCAACCCCTAATGCAGGAAGGGATACAGGCTTGGTAACAGCATGTTGGTGGACTGCATACTCAATGTTCCTTCAGTATTAAGAATATCAGCTCTATATCTGTTATAGTGGGGTTGTATCTTTTGGTGGCGGTGGTGGTTTTGCCTGTGGTGATGTATATTTGTTAAAAAAAATGCCTTGCCCAGTTCTAATCCTTAACCACTTCCCACCCGGCCAATGCACATATACGGCCGGGTGGGAGCCGCCTACTCCTGATATGACGTTCAGGAACGTCATTCAGGAGTAGCGGGATCGCGCGCGCGCGCCCGCGCAGCGGCGCGATCCCGATGCGCCCGTGTCACCCGGACACGGCGCATCTCAGATCGGCAGGGGGGCTCTGTGATTGGCCCTCCTGATCACATGACGGCCGTGTCCAATCACGGCCGTCATGTGATGTAAACAAACAGCCGGTTGCTAGGCAATCGGCTCCTCCTCTCCTCACACAGAAGTCATCGCTGAGGAGAGGAGAGCAGATCGCTGCAGCCGGCTGCTGATCAGTGAGTATGAGCTGCTTTTTACAGCTTTTTACTCACTGATCACCAGTCTAGTGTACACAGTAAACACACCACACAGTAAACACATCACACAGTATAAACACAATGTCCCCACACATGTCCCCAAAACATACATGTCCCCAAATAATAAAAACACATGTCCCTAATAATAAAAACATGTCCCCCACATATGTCCCACTAAAATCACATGTCCCAATGATTATCTGCACACATATGTACGTGATCACCTGCACACATATGTACATGATCATTTGCGTACATATGTCCGTGATCACACAAACCAATTATTATACACTTAACTGATTTTTTTTTACCAAAAACATGTAGCAGAATACATTTTGGCTTAAATTTATGACAAAATTTGATTTTATTGGATTTTTATTGAAGTAGAAAGAAGAAAATATTGTTTTTTTTTTCCAAATTTCCGCTTTTTTGCGCTTATATCGCAAAAAATAAAAAACGGAGTCGTGAATAAATACCACCAAAATAAAGCTCTATTTGTGCGAACAAAATGATAAAAATTTCATTTGGGTACAGTGTAGCATGACCGCGCAATTGTCACTGAAAGCGCTAGAGCGCTGAAAGCTGAAAATTGGGCTGGGAAGGAAGGGGGCGAAAGTGCCCTGTATTGAAGTGGTTAAACAACACAAGATCAGCACCATGGACAGCATACCAAATACCTTCTGCTAGGCAAAGCAGCTCCTGCAAAATCTTAAAAAATACTGTAAATATGGTCAAATTCAAGGCCGATTTGACAAGCACTGTTTCCTTATAGCTCACAATCTTACCCACCCCACCTACCTCCTGCACATACCTATTGGCCAGTAAGGCAGCCCATCATATTACTGGGCCAATAGGAATGTAAGGTGGTGGAACTAGGGGCAAGAATGTTTCATTATCTCATGCAACTTTTCCATTGCTGATGTGAAATGAAGAGTAATTAATCTAGATCTGATACTGTTTTACTACAGCAGGGAATGCAAGATACTGTGACATCATTTAATGCATAGGACCATATGCAATTTACTTCTTAACTGCTGATTCACAAGCATTTAAAAAACCTGAAGCACAAAAGGGCCACCATAAAAATGTGCAAAGCCACCTTCAGGAAAACTTTTCAATATTAATTCATATGTCAAAAAGAAAAGATAAGATTGCGCTATGGACAAATTTACCCGTTTGCTAGACAAGTTTAAATAAGTGAATGTTAAAATGATTATAATAAAGTGAACTGTGAAGGGTTAAAGCTGCCTGTGCTTGAAACCTATCCCTCTAGATGGGAATAGATTAGAAATGTGAAAAGTAAAATAAGCTTTGGCGCTAAAACCTAAATGGTGTACTAAAAATGCTAATACTCTGCAAATTACATAAAATGAAGCCCAATGTGGGAATTTCACCAATACACTGTATACGTGATATTAAAGCTATATGTAAATGGAAATGTGTATCCGTTATCCTACATAGTAACTATGCACAAGTGTGGTAAAAAATAATGACTATGCACAAGTGTGGTAAATGATATGATAAAAATTACAACTAATCTATCACAACTAAAAATGTAGGTGCTTTGACAAAAAGTGCTTTAGCTCACGTAAATGAGCCAATACTTATATTCTAAAAAGTGACAATCAAAAGGACATTGTGAAAATACCAAGTGAAAACATCAAAAAAATCAAAAAAATCATATAATGTCCAATCCAAAATGTGTTATAATGTCCAAAAAAATAACAATATTTGTTCAAAGTCGCATCATCTAGTTGCTGAAAAAACGCATAAGACTTTTATCAGATAGGAAGGTGAAGCAAGGTGACTGGTGAAAACAAGGGTTAAATTCCTCTCCGGTGCGCCACTCTGTGTTAGAGAAAAAATGTATATATGCGCTCACCAGACATTAAACCCTCAATGGGTTAACCAAGCAGTCACAGTATGAGCCACTGTGCAGCTCTCTCGAGGCTCTGCCACCGCTGTGCTGTGGGGATATTTTACACTCTTCCTTCCGTGAATGGTCCGTTTAGCGTTTGTACATGAAGGGAAACAGAAGTACAACCATGGTGCAATATTGTTGTAAAAACGTACTATGTTTATTAAAAACAGTTTTACTCACAAATTCCAAAAAAGATAGATCGCTGTGAAATATACTCCGCCTGGCGTTACTGCTTGAATAGCAGTGTAAGGTGCACGTCCTAGGCCACGCCCTACGCGTTTCGTCAGAGCGACGTCATCTGGAGCGGCCATATTGGTGCACCTTCACGTTTATGTAGGGTGCAGTGCTCTTCTGCGCTTGCGCGATGTATTAGCGCCATTTTAATTGTGGGAATGCCCTATCCGAGCCGCTGTGTGTCTGTATTGTATGGTCTCTTGTGACAGTATAAACGTGGGAAGATTCTTTGCTTATTGTCAATCCAGGGTGTGCCGTCTTATATTGTGTAACTGTCACAATTAAACTTTTGCCTATATATTTGTAATTGCGGACTCCGGGCATGGTGAGATATAGTAATATAGCACCGTAACCTACATAACTATTCCAGTATACTTATAAAGGGAATATCAGTAATTATACATGAATACAATTGGTATTTATAAAAAAGAGGTTAACAACTATATATAAAAACAATTAATAAAATTAATACCATGTATGTAAAAAATATATGAAAAGAAAAGAGAAAATATTAAAATATATGAGGACCAAATATATAAAATTTAATATATTTAATATATTTAATAGTAATACCCTAACCAGCTGTATATTGCATGTGTTACCTGCTGGGCTTCCTGAATACAGGATTTTTATATGTGTTTATTTTCAGTATGAATGATTAAAAACAAAAATACAAAAAACTGTAAAGAACTATATGTCCACTGTATTAATAAATGGACATATTCCCCAGAGAAGGGGACAAGAGGAAAGGAAAATAACTAAAAGTGAAAAAATGTGTATGTGTGCTACTAAGCTCACACAAATTAGAAAAAACTTTTTTCTTTTTACCAATAAGGTGAAATAAATATATTGTGGGGAGATGTTGATATCTGCTCATTTTTAAAAAGCCTTATTTTTAAAACCATTTGTTAATAGGGCAGACTAGATAGAAAAAGTGCGGTGAAAGGAAACTAATAGTGAAGTTGAATGGGGAACTCAGTGTGTAGATATGTACCTCATTTCAAGGCTTTGTATATGGCCTCACATGTTGCTAGGCATATTCTCCCGTAGGGGGCAGACTTTTTTCTATGATGTCAAATAATTATTGATAGGGGGGTGGGGGAGGATGGGAAAGGAAAACCTTCTAGGTTGTGGTTCGAATGTTATAATGTGATTTATTGGTTTTTTTTTTTTTTGGGCTGTATTGGTCCTGCCCTGAACCGATAATGTATAGTTATGAGTTTAGACTGGGGGAGTTTTAAAAATTCGTTAAAAAACAATTCAAATCCAGCTCTACATTCATTCCCTGGGGTTGGAGGGTATCTAAAATATATATCCATTTGGTTTCATTTCTGGATATTTTGATGGTTTTGTCCTCACCTCTCCAGTGGGCCTCCCAGAATACCGGACACTTACCACAACCCATGGAGAGAAGGAGGACCTTTTCGATACCCGGGAAGAAACCAACAAAGAAGCCAGTACAGAAATGGAGGTTGGAACCCGAGATGGACCAGACAAGACAACCCAAGGAGAAACCATGGAGAACACGAACGCCCTTGGCAACAGAGAAGGGCGGAACCATACAGGCCATCAGACTGGCAAACAGAAAACGCACAAGGGGGAAGAGAGGAGGCCTCCAGAAAAAGAAGAAGAGAACAATAGGAGATGGCATTTACAATCTCAGCCAAGTCGTGTTCACAGAAGAGGAACTCAGAATTTTAAACATGGGGTTGAAATTTGCACCTGATAAAGGTCTGGATAAATTTGAAACTTACATAGACCTCCAAAAATTCGTGAGGAAACTTAATATCACCAAGTTTTTTGGTCCAACAAAGCCAAATACCAGGGACAAAGACAACGGTCCATACAAACATTCTCAATTAAGGAACAACTCCACATTCAACCCTAAGGTAACGCAGGATGAGAATATAAAAGTTTTCAAAAAGATGGTGGAGAACGATTTGAAGAACTTGGAAGTAAAAAGAACTAAAGGAAAAAACATATGGAACACCATTAAGCGGATAGAAAAACAGAAAGGCATAGTAATTAGACCAGCGGACAAAGGGGGGGGCCTGGTAATTTTAAACAAACAGGACTACGAGAGGGAAATGGAGAATTTACTTAACATCCCTAACACCTATAAGAAACTGAAGAAAAATCCCAAAGCTGAATACGAAAGGAAACTTAAAAAATTTGTAGAAAAAGGAAAAACCCTCGGCATTTTAAACAAAAAGGAATCCAGATATCTAATACAGAAGGCACCTAAAACTCCAATTATATACCACGTCCCTAAAATACACAAGAATCAGAGCAACCCACCTGGGCGACCAATTGTGAGTGGGATCGATTCCTTGTTCTCCAGATTAGGGGCCTATATTGATGGCTTCCTGCAACCGTTGGTAATCAAAGGAAAGTCTTATTTACGTGACAGCAAACAACTGATTGGAGAAATGAAAAATCTGACAATTCAAGAAAAAGACCTATTGGTCACGATTGATGTGGAATCGTTATACACCAATATAAGACAGGATGATGGGCTCAGTAGCGTCGAGTGGGCATTGCAACAGATGTCCGACCTAAAACAAGAACAAATACAATATCTAACGGAAGGTCTTAAAATGGCAATGCACCACAATTATTTTTGGTATAAGGGAACATACTATAATCAGATCAAAGGTGTAGCCATGGGGGCCAAATATGCCCCCAGTGTAGCGAATTTATTTCTCAATAGATGGGAGGAAGAGCAAATATATGGTGTACATAGGGAGAACCTCAAAATGTACCGACGGTATATAGATGATATCGTGATAATATGGGGTGGCACAGCAGAACAACTCCAAGAATTTTTCAACGAGATTAACCATAATATTTACAACATAAAATTCACTGGTAATTACAACAGCAACAGTGTAAATTACTTAGATCTACAAATATACAAGGAAGGAAACAAACTGGGCACACGCACTTTCTTCAAACCCACCGACCGTAACGGTTACATTCCCACAAATAGTTGTCATCATGCTAAATGGTTGGGGAACATACCGAAAGGCCAACTGATGCGACTTTACAGAAACTGCAGCAGAAGCACTGACTATGAACAACAAGCGGAAATAATAATAGAAAGGTTCAAAAATAAGGGATATGATGAAAGGGGCCTGCGTAAACTCAAAAATGAAATAAAACAAATGGAACGGAACAAATTATTGGAAGATAAAAAACAAGAGAGAACAAACAATACATCAGTTGCTTTCCTCACGGGATACAATAGGCAACATAAAGAGGTGGAATCCATCATCAAGAAACATTGGCCTATCTTGAAAGCAGATCACACACTCAAAGACATCCTCCCAAAAAAACCACGATTCATTTACAGAAGGGCACCTACACTGAGGAACAAACTTGTTAAAAACACCATTGATCCCCCGAAACAAATTAAAGTAGGGGGCAATCTGAAAGGTTTCTTCAGGTGCGGGAAATGCCTCCCGTGTAGAAATAGTAAAAAAACTGAAAAGAAAAGAACTACTTTCCAGTCAGCTTCAAATAAAAAAGAATATAGAATAAATGAGCTCATTACATGCAAAAGCACTTATGTCACCTACATTATAGAGTGCCCGTGCTCTAGACAGTATGTAGGACGCACCACGAGAGAACTCCAAACTAGAATTGGTGAACATATTAGGAACATTAAAAAAGGGTACCCCAATCACAGTGTCTCCAGACATTTTAGGGATTACCATAATCGTGACCCAGGACAAATGACATTTTATGGTATTGACAAAGTAAAGGCCCACTGGAGAGGTGAGGACAAAACCATCAAAATATCCAGAAATGAAACCAAATGGATATATATTTTAGATACCCTCCAACCCCAGGGAATGAATGTAGAGCTGGATTTGAATTGTTTTTTAACGAATTTTTAAAACTCCCCCAGTCTAAACTCATAACTATACATTATCGGTTCAGGGCAGGACCAATACAGCCCAAAAAAAAAAAAAAAAAAAAAAAAAAAAAAAAAAAAAAAAAAAAAAAAACCAATAAATCACATTATAACATTCGAACCACAACCTAGAAGGTTTTCCTTTCCCATCCTCCCCCACCCCCCTATCAATAATTATTTGACATCATAGAAAAAAGTCTGCCCCCTACGGGAGAATATGCCTAGCAACATGTGAGGCCATATACAAAGCCTTGAAATGAGGTACATATCTACACACTGAGTTCCCCATTCAACTTCACTATTAGTTTCCTTTCACCGCACTTTTTCTATCTAGTCTGCCCTATTAACAAATGGTTTTAAAAATAAGGCTTTTTAAAAATGAGCAGATATCAACATCTCCCCACAATATATTTATTTCACCTTATTGGTAAAAAGAAAAAAGTTTTTTCTAATTTGTGTGAGCTTAGTAGCACACATACACATTTTTTCACTTTTAGTTATTTTCCTTTCCTCTTGTCCCCTTCTCTGGGGAATATGTCCATTTATTAATACAGTGGACATATAGTTCTTTACAGTTTTTTGTATTTTTGTTTTTAATCATTCATACTGAAAATAAACACATATAAAAATCCTGTATTCAGGAAGCCCAGCAGGTAACACATGCAATATACAGCTGGTTAGGGTATTACTATTAAATATATTAAATATATTAAATTTTATATATTTGGTCCTCATATATTTTAATATTTTCTCTTTTCTTTTCATATATTTTTTACATACATGGTATCAATTTTATTAATTGTTTTTATATATAGTTGTTAACCTCTTTTTTATAAATACCAATTGTATTCATGTATAATTACTGATATTCCCTTTATAAGTATACTGGAATAGTTATGTAGGTTACGGTGCTATATTACTATATCTCACCATGCCCGGAGTCCGCAATTACAAATATATAGGCAAAAGTTTAATTGTGACAGTTACACAATATAAGACGGCACACCCTGGATTGACAATAAGCAAAGAATCTTCCCACGTTTATACTGTCACAAGAGACCATACAATACAGACACACAGCGGCTCGGATAGGGCATTCCCACAATTAAAATGGCGCTAATACATCGCGCAAGCGCAGAAGAGCACTGCACCCTACATAAACGTGAAGGTGCACCAATATGGCCGCTCCAGATGACGTCGCTCTGACGAAACGCGTAGGGCGTGGCCTAGGACGTGCACCTTACACTGCTATTCAAGCAGTAACGCCAGGCGGAGTATATTTCACAGCGATCTATCTTTTTTGGAATTTGTGAGTAAAACTGTTTTTAATAAACATAGTACGTTTTTACAACAATATTGCACCATGGTTGTACTTCTGTTTCCCTTCATGTACAAACGCTAAACGGACCATTCACGGAAGGAAGAGTGTAAAATATCCCCACAGCACAGTGGTGGCAGAGCCTCGAGAGAGCTGCACAGTGGCTCATACTGTGACTGCTTGGTTAACCCATTGAGGGTTTAATGTCTGGTGAGCGCATATATACATTTTTTCTCTAACACAGAGTGGCGCACCGGAGAGGAATTTAACCCTTGTTTTCACCAGTCACCTTGCTTCACCTTCCTATCTGATAAAAGTCTTATGCGTTTTTTCAGCAACTAGATGATGCGACTTTGAACAAATATTGTTATTTTTTTGGACATTATAACACATTTTGGATTGGACATTATATGATTTTTTTGATTTTTTTGATGTTTTCACTTGGTATTTTCACAATGTCCTTTTGATTGTCACTTTTTAGAATATAAGTATTGGCTCATTTACGTGAGCTAAAGCACTTTTTGTCAAAGCACCTACATTTTTAGTTGTGATAGATTAGTTGTAATTTTTATCATATCATTTACCACACTTGTGCATAGTCATTATTTTTTACCACAATTGTGCATAGTTACTATGTAGGATAACGGATACACATTTCCATTTACATATAGCTTTAATATCACGTATACAGTGTATTGGTGAAATTCCCACATTGGGCTTCATTTTATGTAATTTGCAGAGTATTAGCATTTTTAGTACACCATTTAGGTTTTAGCGCCAAAGCTTATTTTACTTTTCACATTAATTCATATGTGTATACACATACTTGTGGGACCTATAAGCAAAATATTCTAGATTTAAATTTTTTTTTCAGTTTAGTATCATTTATAAATGTCAAAGCTATCTGATTCCCTGGTATTTCACTATATACTACATATACACAATATACTTTACTAAACGATCTGGCCTATTTATTAACCGGCTGTGCTAAGGAGACCCTTTAGCCCAGTGGTTCTCAACCTGGGGTCGGGACCCCTCCGGGGGTCAAATTATGATTTGGCAGGAGTCACTAAATCCTGGGCTGTTCCTGAAGCCCGTGCTGCTCTCCCAGCCTTCAGCAGCCGCCCAGCAGGGCTGTTCCTGGAGCCCACGGCCACCAATTCAGCCTCTTCGCAGCCTCCCATTCAGTTCACAGCATGGCTGGGGGGAATAGACTAGAGGTTTTCCACTACAGTTCTCAGTTCAGCAGATGACCTTGATCAAGAGCACCTAAGTTGGCTGATCAGAACTCCTCCCAGCACTGCCACTCAGCCCTAGAAAGAGGGATGGGGGGGCAAGAAATTAGCATAGAGAGAGATAAAAGGAGACGAAAGGAGATCAAAGAGAAAGATGTAATGTATCATAAGGGGTTTTAATAAGTGGAAGAGACTCAGGCAGCGCTAAATGTCGGTGGGTTAGGGGCGCAAATTACTTGTCTTGCCTTAGGTGCTGACAACCCATGCTACAAAAATAATTTTACTGTTAGGGGTCCTCACAACTTTGGAAATTTTTTCTCAAGGGGTCACGGCATTAGTAAGGTTGAGAACCACTGCTTTAGCTTAAGAAAAATGTCTGAGTAAAGCATGGGCGTGTAAATAGAGACTAAATACTTACGCTGCAGAGTCCCACTCCAATCCCGAGAAATGGCCCCCCATGGTCTACTGGGAAACCAACAACTGTATGAGTGTTGATCTCCTGGGTCTTCTGCGGCACTGTTTCCTTCATTACCTTCTCCTGCAATGAGGTTTACAGGTACATACCTTGCTTAGACTTATATGCTTTTACTTATGTGACAGGGTTTCTGTAACCTGTTTTGAACTTCTTCTCCAGCCTTGGCCACACATTATCTGTAATTCTTCGTATTTTCTCCATTATTTTCAATGCAGATAAGATGAAGAAAGATATAGCCAAGGTCTGTGTTTGTACAAAATGCGTGAACACTTAAGTGCTTTTTTTATGATATACCGTCATGCACAAGTTATAAAGCGCTGCTTTAAAGTATCATTCAAGGCAACAAGTAACAATAATTAAAGCGCTATTAATGATATCCAGCTAACAATGCAGTTGTGCTAAAAACAGCAAGTTCACTGAGTGAACAGGTAAGTATTCATCTAAAGTGTACATAATTCTGAAACTTAAAAAAAATGGTGTACAGTAGTTGGGGACTAAAACCCTTACCAGGTTTTGCTGTATGTGTCCCTATTAGTGTACTCCTTTCTCTTTACTTGTCCTGGTGACCATTGTCAACTGAACTAAAAGTGAGAGACAAACCAAAATTTTAAGTTGCCATTTAGAAATGGAAATCTTTAAAGGGGATGCTTTTTTCCAGTGACAACTGGAATTTTCTTTACTTTTTCTATTATTTTCTGTTGTGTCTACAGGACAGGAAATAAATGAAAAATAATGAGAATAATCCCTATTATATCCAATTTTTAGGTACACTTTAACCAGCAGCACCCAGAATTCACATCTTCATATACTAACAGTAATTTCCCCCCTCAGCTGCACCAATCAATCCCTCTTGTCCACAGTCCCCTTCCTTCTGCTGTCAGGTGCCTGACCCCACTGTTAAACTGATGGAGCTCGGGCCCCCTACAGGAGGGCAGGTTGTACACCCTTATAAGCAGCCCTGGGTGGTCCCTCTGGGTTGTTGTGTACAATGTAGAGCTATTAACTTTGCATTGTACATGGAGGAGGCTCGCATGCAACCATGGCAGTGCATTAGAAAGGAAAACTTACAGGAGCAGCCGCATAGCAGGAGGGAGCCTACAGGAGCGAGGATTAAGGTTAAATATTACTTCTCATTGGTAAAAGGGACCCCACTGCAAGGGTCATTTTTTTTTTTCTTGTGCTCAGAGTTTAGGTTTAACATTCAACTCTTCTGGGAGCATGTGTGCCTGCTTCCCTTGCCTGGTGCTGTGGTTCTTCCCATCAATAATGAGTCTGGTAAATATGCAGGGGACCTGAAAAGGAAGCACAGTATTCGGTGGGGGATTGCTATGTATTTTTAACCCAGCAACAGAGATGCTTTCATTCTTAATTTTTATTTTTGACTGGAGTGTGTTTTTAACTGGCCTGATGCTGCAGTGCCAAGAATACAGTCCTGCTACTAAAGCAGAAGAAAGAAAATGCCACCATTTTTAATATTATGATTTTGTATGCCATTTTTTCATGTTTTGCTGCATTTTATGTTCCCACGTTATACACCTCTATAAATTGGCGTAAAAAACAGGCGTGAAATCTGCCTCAATAAAATGCCAGATTTCTCTAACCTCAATAAAGATGAAAGAAACCCTCTACATGTTTACATTGTATTACAAATTCCTCAGCCCCCAACCTGACACTGAGCACCGTTTTCTCTTCGACGTCACTTGGCAGCACAATGAACTCCTAACGCTTGCTGCTTATCCAACATCTCTCCATCATAGCAGAGCTTTAAATGTGCGGAAAAAAGTCTTTCTGAATAATTATATACCAGAGGCAGATTCAGAAGCAAAAAACCAGACCGTTAGACAGCTGGAGCCACCTTTACTGTTCTTTACAAAGATATTCAAGGACTGAAAAAATGCATTCACCAGCAAGCTTGTGTATGAGTAGAAGATACTTTCAATCCTTTTTAATTTCTTAAAATAAAGATGTGTTGGAATAGTTAATAGTAACTCTGGGAGAGGGTCTAGTTCGCTATGGACAGGGACTGAAGCTTTGGGTTATAGCAGACTGATCTTACATCTCTGCAGTGAGCAGATACCATGCCTTCTGCAGTACTGCAGCAGTCACATCTATGCCCACGCTCTGGAGCTGAGTGGGCGGCTGAGCCGAGTGGGAGGAGGTGGAACGGCTTTGGGAGAAATACATCAATATAAAGTGAGCTGCATTCTAGAGAGCACAATTTAGATGATCAAAATGAAAAATTATTGGTTGATGGCATATATATATATATATATATATATATATATATATATATATATATATATATATATATATATATACACACACATACATAGACACACACACACACACACACACACACACACACACACATATATATATATATATATATATATATATAGTTTCAAAATTCAGGCAGTTAAATACATTGGTTTAGGTTCCTTTTTTCTTACACTGCCCTGTGTCAGGTAGCTGGCAGTTCCCACAGACTGAATTGTGCACTGAACTGCGACAGTAAAGGAATTCTTTGCTGAAATAAATATATAGACTGCCAGCGCTGACCTCATTTCGGAAAAGGTAGTTGCCAGGTTGTCATGTAACCAGCTGCAATGCTCAGAATTACATATCCAGG
This sequence comes from Lithobates pipiens, assembly GCF_037356315.1. Taxonomy (NCBI): domain Eukaryota; kingdom Metazoa; phylum Chordata; class Amphibia; order Anura; family Ranidae; genus Lithobates; species Lithobates pipiens. Next base: position 512,150,611 of record NW_027507764.1, on the reverse strand, counting down.
ACAAGCATGCAGCCGGTAAAGTCCAACTAACATGATCTCTTGATCTGCATGCTTGTTCCAGGTCAGTGCACTTAAAGCACTGAAGGCACCAAATAAGCAACACATAAAACTGGCATTTTTTTAGGTGCAGGGGTCAGTAGTGGCAGCTTACATCAGTTTATCTTTACAGATTTCCTTTAATTAGCTCTCGAAATTATTATTATACAGGATTTATATAGCGCAGACAGTTTACGCAGCGCTTTACAACATTAGGGTAGACATTACAATACAATACAATTCAAGGCAGAGGGAATCAGAGGGCCCGGCTCGTTAGAGCTCACAATCTAGGAAATTATATTTTATTAAATTAAATTATTCTAAAGCTGGCCATAGACGGAACGATTTTCCACCATCCCCTGAAAATTGCCCAATTCTACCACCAACACCGTCATTGCTCTCTTGGGGGGGGGGGGGGGCTGCCCCTCCAGGAGAACACAGTGATTATTGCTAGCAGCTGTTATAATTTCATGTAAAATCCAACAGGCTGGCTGTATCCAAGTTGATCTGATCGATCAGTCAACTTGGGTACATCCAGACTGCCCATAAATGGTTTTATTCTTGGCCGGTTCCTGCTAAATCAAACCGTCTATGGCCATCTTAAAAGGTAAAATTATTTTTGGTAGATTTTGTGTACAACAGCCCTGATCCTTCTCTTATTGGGTCCCCCACTGGTGCACCTGGCTTCTCCCCCACCCTCACCAAGAGCCCCCATAGCAAGCCGCTTGCTCTGGGGATCTTGTGCTGGCCCGTTCCCACTGCTGCCTCTCCAAGGAGGAGAGAGAGAACCGAGAGAGCCTCTGCTCTTGTGCACATCACTGAATCAAGATCAAGCTCAGGTAAGTATAAGAGGGAGCTGGGGATGGAGGCTGCATCCAGAAGAAAGAAAAAAATCTTGTTCCTTTAGAACAAATTTAAAGAGACCCTCTAGTAAACTGAAACAAGCATGCCAGTAAAAAAAGCAAGTGAATCCCTTCTTTCCTGCTGCCCATGCCACTAGAACTCTGCTGCGTTCAACAGAATTTTTTCTTCAAAAGTCCACAGAGCAACCAAGACTTCTAGGAATGTCAATCTCCCGGGTCCTCTGCCGCTCTCGCTGGTCCCTCCTGCTGACCTCCTCGTCATTGCTGTATCCTTTAATGGGTCAAGGTCAACCAGTTAGAGCCAAGAGGAACCCAGGTGATCGACACTCCTAGAAGTGTCGGCCTCCTTGTGGACTTCGGAGGATGATTTTTACTGAGCTGAGCAGAATTCTAATGGTGTAGGCAGTGAGAAAGGTCGTTATTTGCTTAATTTCCAGGTACGACTGTTTCAATTTGTGTTAATCACAAGGTCACATTGATGAACAGGTGCAGTTCCCAGTCATCTTGGTGGTGTCTCCTTTTTTCACAATACTCTGCTAGAATAAAAAAGCAGGATGCCTTTTTAAAAATCTGTTAAAAGCACTAAATACAGTCAAATAACACTTTATCTGATTGGGATTTAAAAACAAAACAAAAAAAAACACAATTCTCACCTAGGTGGATGCAGCATCAGTCTGATGGTGCATGTGTCCCCCGCCACCTCAAAGACCAAGAACAGAGAGATCAAACACTGCTGATCGCTCAGTTCTCAGCGCACTGAGAGGCTGAACCAGCTGATGGTCCAGGCATCTTGGTGGATCCCGACATTAAAGTTGGGATATCAAGTTGAGATAGCTCTAAAGTCTGGAATAGCTGAATAAAGGATAAAGGTTCTGCTAAATACTGGTCACAGGAATACAGAAAGTGCACTCCTGTGATCTCCAGGAAAAGTTGGGCCAAAAGCCCTACTTCTCCCTTAAGACTGCCATTACATAGAACTTGTTTTTTCTTTTCTGATTCAGACCTGGTAATTTATGACATGCACATAGCTCCCAGCTGTCCCTGATTTCAAAGGAATGTCCCTGATTTGGAACAAAGTCCGTCTGTCCCTCTTTCCTCCTCATTTGTCCCTCATTTTAGTCTGATCTATATAGTTGAATATAAAATCCACTTTTTATCTTTCAAAAAGTGTTTCCCATTGATAGGCCCTTCATCCAATTTCTAAATTGCTGCATTTGTAAATCTCAAAAGCCAAAATAAAGGAGTAGTAGTGGAAAAAAAAAAAAAAACTTTTGGATTTACCTAATCATTTTTTTTTGGATAATTCTGCTTTAAGGGGGCGTGGTAGGGTGTATCTTATGGCTACATACTTTTGCTAATAGGTGTCCCTTGTTCCCATCCGAAAAAGTTGGGAGGTATGCATGCATAGGAAAAATCTCACAACTGACTCACATGTTCTTAAAGTGGTGTTGCCACCAAAAAATTAAAACTGCTTAAAATTCGTAAAAAAAATAAAAAAAAAATAATTGGCAAAAAAAAATAATTTTTACTCACCTCTAAATACCGGTTGCTAGGGGGTCCCTCGTAATCTGCCTTCCTCATTGCCCGGGCTGGTGACATCACTTCCCCTCGCGCCGCACATTCACCTGGGACCTGTCATGTGTCCCAGGTGACTGTACGGCGTATCACGGCGCCCTGCGCCGCTCGCGCATGCGCAGTGGGTGCCCGGCTGTGAAGCCACAGCCGGGTGCCCACAGTATGCATGACGGCGCCGCGAGCGGAGCGGGGAGCGAGGGGGGGGGCTTTGTTCCCCCGCATCGCTGGACCCTGGGGCAGGTAAGTGTCCGATTATTAAAAGCCAGCAGCTGCAGTATTTGTAGCTGCTGACTTTAATTTTTTTTTTTTTTAGGGGGTACCCCACTTTAAGGCCCCTTTCACAGATGCGGACGATATGTTTGCGGATGAAATACGGGCATACATTCATCCCTATGGGATAGCGGGTGTCTGCGGATGAACATCCGCAGACACCCGATTTCGTCCGCCTCCGCTATGGTCCGATTCTGCAGACGGAGGAAAATCCTATTTTTCTATCCGTCTGCAGAGCGGATCGGATGAACACGGACAGACAGTCCGTGCGCATCCGATCCCCATAGAGAGCGGAGAGCTGACAGGGCGGTCCCCGCACAGTGTGCGGAGACCGCCCTGTTCGCAGCCAGCTCAGCGGGGACAACGGAGCGATCGGATCATCACGGGGCGGATCATTACTGATCCGTCCCGTGTGAAAGGGGCCTAAAAGAAACTCTTTCTGGGGGGAAAACACAGAAACAGCCATTGTTGATTTCTGATACTACAAATGATATTATCCAGTTTAGATGCAAACTGTGTTTAGTGAGTCCCATCTTCAATGGTCATGTGATGATCATTTGGTGTTGATTTCACTGGAGCTGCTGAGGAAAAGAAATACCTCCAGAAAGATTTAACACCTTCATAACCAGGCCATTTTTGGCTATTCGGCATTGCCTTAGTTTAACTGGCAATTGCGACGCGACGTCATGCATTGCTGTACTTAAACTAAATTTATATTATTTTATTTTTACACTAATATAGCTTTCCTTTGGTGGTATTTGATGACCTCCGAGTTTAAAAATTTTTGCGATATAAATGAAAAAAGATTGACGATTTTGAAAAATAAATTCTGTTATAAAAGCGCTGCGTAAACTGTTGGCGCTATATAAATCCTGTATAATAATAATAATAATAATAATAATAATAATAATAATAAATATTCAATAAAAAAAAAAAAAATTAAAATCTCTTCACAAATTTTGGCCAAAATGTATTCGGGTACATTTCTTTGATAATAAAAAAAATTCAATACATGTGTATTGATTGGTTCACGTAAAAGTTATAGCATCTACAAACTATGGAATATATTACTGGAATTTTTATTTATTCTTTTATACTACTACTGGCGGTGATCAGCGACTTATGAGACTGTGAAAGTGCTGCGTGCAATTGGATACTAACGGACACTGGGGGGGGGTACTGACTAATTGCCGCTGACATCACCAGTGACATTTAAGCGGTGCTCCAACCCCCCCAGAAAAATGTAAGTCAGCAGCTACACATACTATAGCTGCTGACTTTTAATATTAGGACACTTACCTGTCTTGGAATCCAGTGATGTCGGCATCCCAGCCTATGTTTTTATCAGCTCTCGGGTGCTGCCACCCCCATAGCCTGTACAGGAAACCGGCAGTGAAGCCTTGCCTGTACAGGAAACCGGCAGTGAAGCCTTGCATGAAGCGCGCTGTGCTTTCTGAATGGCCTGGCCTGGAAGGAGGAAGGGGGCCGAACTTCTGATGTACCTCGCAATGGAAGCGGGGACAGGCACCCATCAAAAACAGGTACCTGCTCCCCCCCCCCTGAAAGGTGGCAGATGTGGCAAGGGGGGGGGGGGGGTGACAGATAAGCAAAGCTTTCACTTTTGGATGGAACTCTGCTTTAATGCAGTGATCAGTGCTAATAAAATGTACTGGCACTGTAATAATGACACTGTGTAGGAAGGTGTTAAGATTAAAGGCGATCAAGGGGTTAAATGTGTGCCTGGGTGGGTTCACACTGCAGCATGAGTCCGGTGCATCTTCATTCACTGTTTCAGGGCTGATTTCAGCAAATTTTGGGCTTAGTTTGGACCTGAAACGGACCAAAAAATGCACAGGACTCCTGTGCAACTCGCACCGGAGCCCTGCAGAGATGTGTGAACTGGCTCAATAGAGAGCCAATCAAAATCTCCTGCTATGCGAATTGGATGTGGAGAAACCTGCATCCAATTCACAATAGTGTGAACCCAGCCTTATGCTTGTATTCCCTGTATAGCAGGGAATGAAAACAACAACAAGATCCCGTTCTCTGTATTGTTTACAGTGCCAATCACCAGATCCCGGTGGTCAATCATTGGGCAGGAACTTGTAACGAATTATAGAATTACAGCACAGCTGAGCCGATGGGGGCGTGGTTGCGTGCGCATCCCCACGCCCGAGCACATGGATCCTGTACTAGGTATGTGATCCAGTGCAGGAGAGCCGTTCTGCCGTCGTATATGTAAGTTATATGGTCGGCAAGAGGATAAACAGATTTCTAATTCATATTAAGCTGCCAATTTTCCTTATCAAGTATACAAGACGAAGTGCTGTATGAAGGTCAATGCTCCTCACCTTTGCAGTGAAGAACCAAGCAGCAATGTTCCAAGTCTCAGCCAGCACCAAACATTCACATTGATTATAGCTATTTGTCTTTGCAAAAACTTCACCAAGATGGGCCATCTGTTCTTTTCAAAGCACAAACTAAGATTCTTTTTTCATCAGATCACTACTACTTCTGTCAATAACAAGCCATCAAGCACTAAACAGCATAAACACTATTTCAATATTAGCACTCACTCCCCATGTTCAGAACATAACCAGGAACACAGCGTTCCTTCCCATTATACACGGATCCAGAACTGTTTCAGGTAAACACTGCAGCCTAAATGCTTATGTATCACAGCATGTGCTTATTTAGAAGTCCCAAGAGGATATGCAGTACGTTAAAACATATGGCACACTTTAAGATATCTGTCATCAAATCACAAAGGAGGAAGACATTTTCCATAATGTTAAACCTCTCACATTTTTAAAGGGGTCATGACAGACCAAATGGACAATTTAAACTGGTTGTAAACCGCTGGCCTTTTTTGGGGGGAAACCTGCAAGCTAAAGCATAATGTGCTAGTATACATTTGATACTAGCACATTATGTTAAGCTTACCTTAAAACAAAGCCCTCCTTCACCAAGAAGCCAGCGTTGCAGGAGCTTTCATCTTCACCCATCTTGTGAACAAGCACGGTCCTTTTCGTGTGAAACGTGTCAACTGATCATCACTGCAATTTGGTCTGGCTTGTGACAATAAAGAAATTTCTACATCATTTTTTGGATTCAAGTGTGTGATCAATCTTTTCTTCTCTTCTTGACATTGCCTACGGTGATGAGGCCAGGATGTGCACCCTTGCTCTGTTCACCCATCTTGCTTCTGGGTTTCTGGACTCCGGCTCTGTGACTGACCAGAACCATGATGTCACTCCCGCGCATGCCCGCAGGAGCCACTGTTCCTGGCACAGGGCTCTGAAGGAATGGCACAGGTGGCCGTTCTTTCAGAGCCCATGTGCCAGTGATGTCACTGGCTGCATATAATGTAAATGTCTCCTAAACGGTGCATGTTTAGGAGATAATTACACTACCTATAGGTAAGCCTTATTATAGGCTTACCTATAGGTAAAAGCAAAAGATGGAAGTTTACTTCCTCTTTAAACTTTTGATTTTATCTAAAGATGAGCAATAGGGCAACACTAGGGGGAGAAAATAGGAAGATGCATACTAGCACAAGATGGCTTTACTTTGCAGGTCAGAACAATAAATTAAAGTGAATCCTGCCAGTTTACTTCCTCTTTTAAAGTGGTTGTAAACCCTTACAACACACTTTGACTTACAGGTAAGCCTAGATTAAGGCTTACCTGTAGGTCCAAGAAATATCTCCTAAACCTACACGGTTTAGGAGATATTTGCCAAAAGACAGGCACCGCTGTCTACGGTGCGCAGGCGCACTGAGCGCGCCGCTGTTAACGGCGATATGCCGCGAGTGGCGGCTCCCGTGCGCATGCGCGGGAGTGACGTCATCGTGGCTCCTTCGAATGACAGTGCCAGAGCAGCGAGACCCACCAAGAAGATGGAGGCTCCGTACACAAGGGGACAGCGGTGACATCGCTGGCTTCTGTGTCAGGTAAGTGACACATAATGGGCTACTATGCGATGCATAGTAGCCCATTATGCTTTAGCTTTGCAGGGAATCAAAGAGAGTTTACTTCCTCTTTAATATTCATTACTGTGTCTTTTTGCAAAAGGGGAATATACTTTATTGAATGGAAAGGTTTGCATATTTTAACTCATACTTGCTTATGTGTCTAATATTTATGTCATTTTGTTTCAAATAAGATAGATAGAGTGTTTTTGATGCTGCAAAATTCTACTTGTTATTAGCATATGTGGACAAACAGTGTGAGAACTTGCAACATACACCATATGGCCAAACATATGTGGTGGTTTCCAGGGAAGAGAACTGTGAATTCTACAGCATACAGACATTCATTTATTTATTACAGATACTTATATAGCACCGTCAACGTACGCAGCACTTTACATATATATCATAGATTCATATCAGTCGCTGCCCTCAAGGAGCTTACAATCTAAGGTCCCTAACTCACATTCATATGTACACATATATTAGGGCCAGTTTAGACAGGAGCCAATTAACCTACCAGTCTTGGGAGTGTGGGAGAAAATGCAAACTCCACACAGGTAGTGCCATAGTTGGGATTCAAACCAACAACCCTAGTGCTGCTAGGGCGGGGGTGCTAACCACTTAGCCACTGTGCTGCCCCAGACAATCATATGCTCCAACCTAGTGGTATCTGTTTGGTGAAGGCCCTTTTCTGTTTCAGCATGACTGTGCCCCTGTGCTAGAGCAGCACGATTCTGTCTAAAATGAGAATCACGATTTGTTTGCTTAGAAGATAGATCACGATTCTCGCGGCGTATCATCTTTCACATTACAGCAAAAAAATTGTGCTAACTTTACTGTTTAGTTTTGTTTTTTTATTTATTGAAGTGTATTTTTTCCCAAAAAATTGCATTTGAAAGACTGCTGGGCAAATACAGTGTGACATAAAATATTGCAGCAATTGCCATTTTATTCCCTAGGTCTCTGATTTTATATATATATATAAAGCGTTTGGGGGTTCCAAGTAATTTTCTAGCAAAAAATATTGATTTTAACTTAAGAAAGAAGTGTCAGAAAAAGATTTAGACTTTAAGTGGTTAAACTTCCTGCATTTACACATGGTTGAAAGCTTGGCAGACTGCCCAGATTATTTGTTTACACAAGAAGTTCTATTCCTTTGATCTAAGAAGTAAGTGTTAGTTACAATGTTTCAAGTTCTACACTTTGCAGATTGCCCAGGATGCTTTCTTTTGACAGCTGAGTGAGTAGATAATCTCTCCACTTGTTTATATAAAAGAAATCGCCTACTCTCAGCGGAAGAGCTAGTGGGGGGGGGGGGGGGGGGTGATTTGAGATCGCGTTTTTTTAACGATTAATCGTGCAGCTCTACCCTGTGCACAAAGCCAGGTCCATAAAGACATGGTTTAATGACCTTAAAGTGGTTGTAAACCCTTACAATTCACTTTTTACTACAGGTAAGCTTATAATGAGGCTTATCTGTAGCTACCCAGGATATCTCCTAAACCTGCACGGTTTAGGAGATATCCCCTGTATAAGCATGTGCAGACATCATCGGCACATGCACACTGAAGCCATTGCTTCAGTCGAAGTGCCGTTACTGGTGGCTCCCACACACATGCACGGGAGTGACATCATCGCGGCTTCAGCCAATCACAGCACCGGAGCCCGCGATACCCGGAAATATCTCCAAGAGCGATGTGCTGGCTGGAGCAGTGTACTGGGACTGCTGCGAGGGCTTCAATCTTAGGTGAGTATTTCATAATGAGCTAGCATGCTATGCATACTAGCGCATTATGCCTTTGCCGTGCAGGTTTTTATTTTGTGCATTTACAACCACTTTAAAACCACTTTTTAACCGCATAAAAAAAAAATCGGGTCCCAGGCAGTTTCATAGTTTCATAGCAGTTTAAGTCACGAAGCATGACTTTAACTTAGTTTTCAGGTAAGTCTGTCATAATGTGCTAGTATGCAATGAATACTAGCACATTATGACAGACTTACCTGAAAACAAAGCCCTCCAGTGGCGCACTGTCACCGCTAAAGGCACTTCCATCTTCACCTGGTTTTCTTTCCAGGTTCCCGTGACTCAGCAATATATATGGCAGAGCTGGCGATGAAGTCACTCCTACGGATGAGCGTGGGAGTCGCTGTTTAAGGCATGGCTCTGATGGAGCAGCATGGGTATGCCGTTCCTTCAGAGCATGTGCATCTGTGAAATCACTGGCTGCATCTAAAGTAAATATCCCTTAAACGATGCACATATAGGCGATATTTACAGTACCTATAGGCAAGCCTTATTATAGGCAGAAATCATACATGGGAGTTTTCTCCCACTTTAAACCACTGGCACCAGCCACATGCAAATATGAGGCCTCTCGCCAGGTGGGCCTCAGCGCTGAGCAGCCGCATATTTGCTTGAGTTGGTAGGATACAGCTGTGCCGAGAGCACACGCCCTGCAAGCTCCTGGGACATTTACCGGAGGCTAATGGAAAGCTGATGACCGCTGCTTGCCATGTTATGGCGGCACATGATCTGCCCCCTCCCCGCAGTGCTTGAAATGGGGAAGAGAGTTGCGGCGGGTAAAGGAAAGTGCCAAACGGTGCTGTAACAAAGGTATTGCCCACAATTATATCCCAGAAACACACTCATTGGTCATTATATAATACTGTAATAGAGTGGATTCTAGGATTTTACAACCACTTTTACTTTGTTCACACTGGGGATTCCTGACAGGCAGGGAGGGTGAAGGGGAGAGAAGATAGCACATTACATAAGACCTACCCCGAAAATAAGCCCTATTATGTCTTTTGTTGCCAAAATTAATATAAGACCTGGTCTTTTCTTTGGGGAAACACGTTAGTCACTTCTGACAAATTTTCCTGACACCAAGAGAAAAAAAGGTGGCAGTGGTGAGAGCTCCAGCTAGAAAGGAGAGGGATGCTCCCATTTAATGTCCATGGTCTTGGAATGGCATGGCCAATAAGCTTGCATAGATGTGATTGATGTCCACAAACACTTAGCCATGTATTGTATTTGATGTTCTTCTAGTATTTATTTTGTTGGGCTTTCATTTAGGCCTCTGTCCTTATTGGGGAGATGTCCCCTTCTTTCCTGTCTCAGAGATTACCGTCTTCCATGAAGACTGGTTGGAAAAATCTCTCCAACATTGTCAAAGGCAAGAAAAAAACTGAGATTTGTTCAAAGCTTTCTCTACATTACAATTTTCTTTTTTGCTATCTGTCCCCTTTGCCATCCCCAGAACAAGAACTTAAGGGAAATCTCTCAAAAAGAGACACAAACAGCAAGAGTAATCTAAAAGGTTTTAATCCAACCCACAAAAATAAAATGTTGTCTGGAATTCTGCTTTAAGTGAGGTGATGACAGCGTGTATAATGTTGTGTCTGCGCCCAATGCTCCCACAAATTCCTTCACTTAAAGTGGAGTACCACCCCAAAAAAAATGTATTAATGTGCTAAAAAAAAAAAAAAATTGGAGAAAATTATTTTTTTTACTCACCTCTAAATGCCTGTTGCTAGGGGGTACCTCATAGTCTGCCTCCTTCGGTGCCTGAGCTCCTGACATCACTTCCCTCGGCGCAGGAAGGGAGATCACCTCTCCCCCCTCCCTCTTGCCAATCATCTGGGGAATGTGACCGGTCCCAAATGATTGCGTGGCCAGTGACGGCACACGGCGCCCCAATGATTGGACACTATTTCTCCCACTGACACCAACAATGGGGCACCGTTCCTCCCCCTAATACCAAATATAGGATACTATTCCTCCCCCTAGTATCAAAGATGTGGCACTATTCCTCCCACTGACGCCAACAATGGTGCATTATTCCTCCCCCTAATACCAAAGATAGGACACTATTCCTCCCCCTAATACCAAAGATAGGACACTATTCCTCCCCCTAATACCAAAGATTGGGTTCTATTCCTTCCACTGACACCAACAATGGGGCACCATTCCTCCCCAGAATACCAAAGATAGGACACTATTCCTCCCCCTAATACCAAAGATAGGACACTATTCCTCCCCCTAATACCAAAGATAGGACACTATTCCTCCCCCTTATACCAAAGATAGGACACTATTCCTCCCCATAATACCAAAGATTGGGTTCTATTCCTCCCACTGGCACCAACAATGAGGCACCATTCCTCCCCCTAATACCAAAGATAGGACACTATTCCTCCCCCTAATACCAAAGATAGGACACTATTCCTCCCCCTAATACCAAAGATAGGACACTATTCCTCCCCCTTATACCAAAGATAGGACACTATTCCTCCCCATAATACCAAAGATTGGGTTCTATTCCTCCCACTGACATCAACAATGGGGCACCATTCCTCTCCCTGATACCAAAGATTGGGTTCTATTCCTTCCACTGACACCAACAATGGGGCACCATTGCTCCCCATAATACCAAAGATGGTGCACTATTCCTCCCCCTAGTATCAAAGTTGGGGCTCTATTCCACCCACTGACACCAAGACAATTTCTACTCCTGCTGGCCACTGCCTGGCTCCCGTAAAGTCTGAAGGACAGTAAACTGGCACCAGGGGCGGACTGACAGCTCATGGGGCCCCCGGGCAATAGGAGATTATGGGGCCCCTAGACAATCAGAGATTATGGGGCCACACAGCATACACACACAGTATACAATTACACAGTATACACAGACATGTACACACAGTATACACAGACATGTTTCTATTGGCTGAGAAGGTACTGGAGAGGTGGGGCAGCTATAATCTCAGGATTTTTAGACCAAAAGGATGTCGGTAAGGGAAATTTCAGAGACAGATGTAAATAAAACACAGATTTTTATATACCGTCCCTGGTTTTACTGAGGCTGGCAACCCTGATAGGGCCCCCGGGCACTGCCCGAGTGGCCGAATGGTCAGTCCGCCCCTGACTGGCACTTTGTTTAGAAAGTTTGGAGACCCCTGGTCTAGTGCCTTGGCACAGATCACATGATCTGCCCTGGAGGGGAGAATTCCAAAGATTCCAGAAAAAGGAATTTCAGATCGCTATCTGCAATGGGGGGGGGGGGGGGGGGAATCTATCTCAAGCTTATGAGGATGGTGTAGATCTGCTCTAATGCGACCAAATGAAATAACCTTGAACAAACCCTTGGGGGCAGCATTCATTACCGTGGCCCAGTGATCATTTCCTTTGTGGCCTTCACATCCACAAACCTATGATAGAAAGATATTGTTTGGTCTTTTCCGAAGGTCTCCTCACATAAGAATAATGAACAATCCCCTCATCAGCTGCTTGTTAAGCTCGCTGTAGGAATTAAAAACTTTGCGAATGTTAAGAGTCGGAAAATGTGAGGCTCAGTGATGTGTAACAAAAATGAAAACAAAATAAGGAGGTTATGACATTTTCTGCTTCCTTCAGGATATTAACTCTGAAGGAAGTGACATGTAGACAAATTATCACCCATTTATTCCGCTGTCTCCAATCAGTCCTGGTGAGTCAGTCAATCAGCATGCTCTTTGAGAGCAGCGGGAGGCCGCTTATTTTGCCAACACAGTGTTCTTGTCCTCATGAATGCCTTCATTAGCTGAAGACGTGGCATCCCAGGACATCACCCAATGAGATCTCTTTAAGTCCACCCCTCCCAATGTTCTATTGAATACAGCTGTATTTAAAGGAAACCTGTTATGAGATAAATATGGATGTTGCCATTGCTGACCTTTCCCTCTCATAATGCTAGTTGCCCGTCGGTCATGCTGGCCACCTTTCTTCAATAATATATAGCAGAAATAAATCCAAAAATAAGAAGAACAAAATAAATAGCCCATTAAAAGAGAACATAACAAAAAAAAAGCTGATGCTTACCTTCAGTCCAGAGATTTTCCTATTTTTACACCAATATATGTGTTAATTCTCATGGCCAGTAATATCCAACCCACTTCCTTAGCCCAGGATGTCCTGCACCCACCCGAGCCGATACCTTGCCATTAAAAGAAGAAGTAGGACGGTGATGAGCTCATCTCTCTGTCACTCTGCACTCTCTTCCTATCAGCATGCTCCTTGTCAGCACATGAACTGATTTGTTCCTTGCACTGCTTCTTCCTCTCACAAGGTCAAATGTAGGTAGGTACACTGCTTGTATATCAAAAAATCCCTTCACACCACAGCGATGCGGGAACGCCGCGAATCCGCGGCGTTTTCCCGCATCGCATGACTCCCGCCGGCAGTTCACACTGCCCTATGCGAACGGCTGGGAGTGTCAATGAAATCTTAATGACACCCCCAGATCCGTCCGCATATCGCAGTGCGATCTGCAGACTCGCACAGGAATCGGATCGCATGGTGTGAACACCCATGCGATCCGATTCTGTTGCGGACCAAAAAAAGGGTCCCGTGCGAGTTTGCTGCGGGAGCGATGCGAATTCAGCCATACTATCTGTATGGCTGAACTCGCATCGCTACGGAGATCGGATGTGATTTGCACTGCAGTGCGGTGCGAATCACATCCGGATCTCCCCCCGCAGCAGTGTGAACCCGGCCTAAAGAGGAAGTAAAATCCTGATGGGTTTTACTTCCTCTTTTACTCCCTGCAAATTGAAAGCATAATGGACTAGTATGCATCGCATACTAGCCCATTATGTGACACTAACCTGCAAATTAATCCATCGCTGTCCCCTGCAGGATGTGTCCATCTTCGCTTCTCTTCCTTCCGGGGGCTGCGGACTCCGGCTCTGCTTAGCCGGAGCCACGTGATGTCACTCCCGCGGATGTGCGCAGGAGTCGTCAGTAACGGCACACGCTGGGGGAAGAAACAGAGGTCTGTTTCTTCACAGCGCATGCGCCGATTACATCATCCGTGCACTACAAGTGAAATATCTCCTAAACGTGCGCCGTTTATATATATATATATATTGTATATATATTTCCCCTACCTATCGGGAAGCCTTATTCTTAAAAGTCACTAGGGAGGGTTTACAGCCACTTTAATGATGAACTGATTACGGAGATACATTCATTTTTGTCTTTTATATTTGCCTCAAGTTCAGTTTTAAGTAACTGACTCAGGAGAACGTATTACTTATTCTCTGAGTTTTCTGGTCTGCATACTTGTTCTGGTTCAATGAATCAAAAATTATTAAAACCAGTGGGTCAGCACAAGAGCCAAGCAGTGACTATATTAACAAGAAGGTCAGCAACGGCCCTAATACATCTTTTAACTAAATTTGGGGATACAGCCTATTAATTGGGCAGGTTTGATTTTCACACTGGTATGGTATCTGCACCTCACTGACCACTAGTTAAAGGAGAAGTACAACTAAAACTCGTTTGGCTGTACTTCTATACATCACAGGAGTGCAGCTTGTTTAGCACTCCTGTGATCCATTTTCAGTAGACAATGTCTGTCTGCTGACATCACAGAGCCGGTCCAGGCTCGGGCAAGATCGCGACACTGGGGTGGACCAGCACCCGGCTCAGACTCTCAGTGAGCCACTGAGAGCTTGAGCTGGCAGCTCCCGCCACAGCCCAGTTCTCCAGTGAGGGAGGAGAGAGCAGAGCAGAGCAGAGAAATGCTGACTGACAGTCACCAGCTCTCTGCTCGGGGAGCTGTGAGAACTGAGCGATCTGCAGTGTTAGATCCCTGGATTCTCAGTGTCGGATCTGCAAAAACCACAAACCCCATACTTCTCTTTTAAATACTAGAATATTCGCCCCGTCTAGCCCTCATTCTGAGCTAGTGAATATGCAGGCCACTGTGTATCCTGGCTCCAAGTACAGTGGAACCTTGGACTGCGAGTAACGTGGTTTACGAGCGTTTTGCAATATGAGCTATTTTTAAAAACAAATCCTGATTTGCTTTTGCGAGCGTTGTCTTGCAAGACAAGCAGGATTCAAGCTGCTGGGGTGTGCAGTACTGCATTTGGCCAGAGGTGCGAGGGGCACCGGTGACGCTCAGAGACACTCGTAAACCATTCTGAGACACTCCGTTCCCAAGTGTCTCAGTCCGTCCTCTGGCCGCACCTCTGGCCACATGCGGTACTGCATATAATAGACAAGCAGTGGCTGTGGAACAGATTATCTGAGTTTCCATTATTTTCTATGGTGAAATTCACTTTGATATACGAATGCTTTGGATTACAAGCATTCTTCTGGAACAAATTATGCTCATAATCCAAGGTATTCATGTATATCGTTCTGAATCCACTGCTGCCTCCTCCATACACTGGAACATTAGGGGTTGCACTACAAGGTACAAGGCCAAGCCACCAATGAGGCCAATTTAGGTGGCTGCCTCAGGCGGCACTCAGAGAGGTACATGGGGGGGGGGGTTCACGAGGCCAGAAGGTCCATAATGTTTTGGAGCCACATGCCTGATGAAGGGGTCCTCCGAAACATTGCTGTAACGATCTGACCCATGGTGTACTGGTGACATTTCTCACTCTGACTGTTCACGGTTCCAACTGGTATATGTATGAAATAAAAAATGTTCAAAATGATTAAACAGAGCAGCACAAAGCATGCACGGAAAAGCGATTGCACATACCCATAGGTGTAGATTTTGGGTAAGAAGGGTCAGTTCCAGAGAACCTTTGTCAGCTCCCTCCTGCTATACTGTAGGGTCTGCTGAAATAAGGATTCCCCTTCAAAGACTCACATAGTTATTTCTGAACACCAAACTACTCAACAAAGTTTCACTCAAAATTCAAACTGGCAGATTTACCAACATAGCCAAATATGCTACAACCAACAGTGCAAATAGTGGGGAAACCTTACACTAGGATGCAAGGTGCTCACCAAATGATAACAGTTAAAGTGTGACTTCGACTAAACTTTTTTTAATAGTTTTGGACAGAGTAGACAATGGTTAAAGATGAATTCCAGGTATGGATATGTTATGCATTGCTACATTGGTCTAATTTGCACCAATGTAACTATGTATATACTATACCTGGCTGATGTCCCAGAAAGCTGGAGATCACTGAAGTGGACGTCACTTCTCCAGTGGTCTCCACATGCTTCCAAGACCCACGCTGAGCATCTGCCTTGCTGCATCAAGGTTGGCTGCTCGACAGGGGCGCCATTAAGAGAATGCTTTGCTTTTTTTGAATGAATGCAAAGAATTCTGTGATTGGATGAGGCGGAGAGACTGACAACACTGCCCTGCCTCTTCACTTTGTCTAACCAGAGAACGCTCTGCATTCATCCAGAAACCACAAAGAATTCTCTGAATGACATCTGTGCTGAGTGGGTGGTCTCCTGTGATCTAACCTTTCTCTATTCACAACTAGAGTTATACTTCAAGACTGTTTTAGCACCTATTTTACTGATACTGTGTATATTCAGGTCTATAATATCCCAAATATGCCTAGCTTTAGGCCTGCTCTTCAGGAGGCCACTATTCATCTCTGTTTAATTTATAGCAGTCTGAAATCATCTATTGTAGTTAACTGTAACCGCTTGTAATAAACTAGAGGACATTAGAGGATCACTGGTCAATAACCTGATTTAAATGTACATCTCACATTACAAATTAGCAGACAAATATTACATTTGCTTAATGGGGTATAGCACTTTAGCAGCCTTGTTCACTGTGGGAGAAAAAATTATTTAAAGAGCTGAAAGCTTCTAGTGAATCAGCACAAAAATCTTCATTCCCGCACGGGTAAATTGGTTCATTTAAGACCATCCTCTGAACAATGCAGATAGGTTAACAACCGCTATACGTTCCATTATTCCAGCATTATCATTTATGGGGCAAACAAAATATTAAAGAACAATTGTAGCAACAAGGGGAATCCCATCAGTAAGCTATAAATGTTATGCGGCGAACACTATTACTGTGCTAAAACCAGAAACTTCACTCAATTTCCCTTCGCCAATAAGAGTTCTCTGTAAGCCAATACAGCCAGAATCCAGACAAAGCCTCATGGGGTCACTGGGAGTGTACTTCCTGAACCATGTGCTGCGGTAGTTCCTCACATTCATACTTTACAAAATAAATCTAAACCTGATTAGTGGCTATAAGAAACTCCTCAAGAGCTCATACATAGTTACATAGTTAGTAAAGTTGAATAAAGACACCAGTCCATTCTGAGTGAGTGTCTACAATTGCCCCTATCCCTGTACGTTGCACACTCACATCGGTCCATACCCTCAAGGAGCCCACAATCCAAGGTCCCCATTCATATACTAAGGCCGAATTTTTTTTTTTGGACAGAAGCCAATTAACCTACCAGCATGTCTTTGGAGTGTGGCAGGAAATCGGAGTAAACCCACGCAGGCACAGGGAAGAACATACAAACTCCAGGCAGGTAGTGCCATGGTTGGGATTCGAACCAGCGACCCTTTTTTACTGCTAGGCGAGAGTTCTAACCACTACACCACTGTGCTGCCCACAACATTCAACAATCATTTCTTTTTTTTTTCATTCAACCCCCCCAAAAAATGACTCGATCCCCCAATTACACATTCAAGGTGAATGGGATAATCGCTCATGTTGATTACCTTTCTGCCATCAGAATACACTGATCAGTGCAGCCAGCTATATCCGGTGGCACAGATCATACTGGAAAGACTCAACAGGCTGGTTGTACAGAATTTGACCATACATAGATTGAAATTCGTCAGGTCCCTGCTGAACTGGCCAAATTTCAAACCACGTATGACCGCTCTTTTGCCGTGTACACGCGATCAGATTTTCAGATGCAAAATGTTGGGTGTGAGCTTGTTGGTGGTAAGTCCGACCGTGTGTATGCTCCATCGGACAATTATTGTCTGACGTTCCGCCAACAAATGTTGGCTATCATGTTCTCAAATTTTCCACCAACAAATGTGTGTTGTCGGACTTTCCGATTGTGTGTACACAAGTCCGATGGACAAAGGTCCAAAGTACAAACACGCATGCTCGGAATCAAGGACGAGCCAGAAGCACTCGCTCTTATAAAACTAGCGTTCATAATGGAGATATCACATGACTATTGAAGTTCCTTTTTATCAGCTTGCCGTACGTCTTGTACATCACTATGTTCGTAATTGTTGGCCAACATTTGTGTGACCGTGTGTATGCAAGAAAAGTTGCAGCCAACACCCTTCGAACAAAATTCCACTGTTTTGTTGTCGGAAAGTCCGATCGTGTGTAAGGGGCTTTAGTCTTGACCATTTACATCAGATAAAAAACCTGCCATGGGGATCTCTGGGGATTCCTCTCCAGCAAAACTCGGACACATTTTTATTGCCCCCAACTGCTCCCCCCTTTAGCTGCAGAGGCAGCGGCACATGCTTTTCTCCGTGATAAGAATTATATCTCATTCCATTCATTTAAGTGAAGCTCTGGAAGCTACATGCAATGCTTGCTGGTGTGACATGCTAGTGTGGGCATCAAGGTGGTAAAGCAGGCCTCAGGCCCTCTGGCCGCCTGTCAAATGCTCTCTAAAGGGCATTCTGAAAGTGGATCCTTACCGCTTGTTGCATTCTACATTATATAAATTAATTTATTGAAAGGACAAAGAGTGGAAGTCCAGATCACATGAATTAAAAGCACTGAGCTAACAGTATTTCTGCCTCTGTGTTTCTGCAGAGCTGTCTCTAGGATAGGACAGTACAGAAGAAAGGGTAAATAAAGCTGACTTCTGACTTACAAACCCAGATCACCTTGTAGTGGTAACATCATTGTGGAAGAAAACGAACAGCAGGGTGCTGAGGTCAGTATCAAATAAAAAAAACACTTTAGTAGCCACCCTGGCAGTATGAATATGTCAGATTTTTATAACTCAAAGCAGTACAATTGTTTTGCATAGAAATTTGGTGTTTTATATTGTAGGCCTGTAATTCTTAGTAATAACACACTTAAATCTGTCCAAACAAGAGTCTAGTAGATATCCCGTGTATGATAAAGTTTGAAACACGGAATCATAAATTATAATATAATAAATAACTATAAATAATTATAAAAATAATAATAATAAAGTGAATTTCCCCACGATTCACAATCGCTCAATTCTGCAAGTGTTCTAATTTACTATCACTGTTTTCTAGCTGGTCTAAAACCACTTTTGACGTAAAGGGACACTTTTTGGTTTCTATGGACAATCTTAAGTTTCCAGGCAGAGAGAACAGTATATATAATATAAAATTGCATGTTGGGCATTGGACAAAGCACTAGGGACAAAAGGGATATGAAATTATTTCATACAGTAATGTAATCTGTAAGACTTCCGTGTACTGTATGTGTTACGAATTTAGTACTTTTTTAATTTGCTGCCAGGCTCCACTCCCATGCGCCTCGATGCTCGCAGAGGCATTGGGCAGAGGACACAGCCTGCAGACACAGTTTGGGGACATTGAGGGATCCTGGGGACAAGGCAAGTAACCTGCACCATGATCCTGCAATGCAATCCCGAGTGTGGCTCGGGGTTACCGCTAATGGTACTGAAATTTAACCCCCAAGCCACACTCAAGAAAACCGCCAGGGAGGTTAAAATAAACAGCACACTTACATTGAAGTTAGCATGAAATAGCGTGTATAGGGAACACCTGAGACCAAGCAGCTGTGATTAGTGTGAGGCTGTAGGCATCACTGAGCAATCAGAGATCGAGTGTGGATATTAGCAGCGGTGTTCTAAGCTGCACAAGAGGATGACAGCTGTCAAAATGTCTGGTGGATGTCGGGAAAGGGCACATGCATGACATGTTTCCAGGGAATTTACCCTCTTTTTCAAATGCATTTGAAAAAAAGGACAAAGTCCCTGAAAAACGCATCATGCACACCCCCCCTCCCGATATCCATGAGGCATTTTGACAGCTTTCATCCTCGTTTGCAGCTTAGAATGCCACCACAAATGTCCACACTTTGAGCTAGCTGGCTGCCTGTCATCCTCAGTCTCTGTTTACTCAGTGATGCCTACAGCCTCACACTGATCACAGCTGCTTGGTCTCAGGTGTTCCCTATCCATGCTATTTCATGCTAACTTCAATGTAAGTGTGCTACTTAGCTTAATAAAGTGTTTTTTATTTGATACTGACCTCAGCGCCCTGCTGTTTGTTTTTTTCCACATTAAGGTGATCCTACCCAGATCTTCTGTGGGAGCTGCAGAGGTTGCAGTCTCAGTCCCTTCATCTGTTCAGCCATCGATCAATCTATCTATCCAGTTCCCTTATCCATTCCTCTAGCCTGTCGATATTCTACAGATACAGATGAAAGTTCCAATGGACCAAGAGACTCTGCACTTCTTCTAGGAGTGCAGTATGTACTGTGTACTTGTACACTCTTTGGATTTGCTATAGTGATAACATCATCACTGTGCTGCACATACCTTTTGCAGAGCAGAGCTGTGGCAAGGGCCCAACAGGCTCCACCCACTACAAGCTGCCTGCAAATAACTATAGAAGTGGCGGATACAAGATCAGTTCACTTTGCACAAGCAGAGATAGCAGCAGTCACCAGTCTTTATCACAAGAAGACTCTTCACAGATGTAAAGCGTCATGCTGGATTGCTGCGGAGATCCGGAAGAAGCACACAAAGGACACCAAGAATATCATCAAGTAATAATACACATGCCCCTTATATTAAAAAGCATTTACTTACAGCAGTGTTCAGCTTTAAAGTTTATTAAATGTACCCCATAGAAGGATCAAATTTTGTCTGATTCCTGCTGAATCAGCTGAAATTTGAGCCATGGGTTACCCAGCAAGAACCCAGATGGACAAAGCAAGGTGTTCAATTATCGACCAAACAGTGTCTGTATCCTATTATATGCAGTCAATGGGGTTGATTTACTAAAGGCAAATAGACTGTGCACTTTGCCAAGTGCAGTTGCTCCAGAGCTTAGTAAATGAGGTAAAGCTTCACTTTGCAAAAAATACCCAATCACATAAAGGGGGGGGGGGGGGGGGCGGCATTTTTGCTCGGATGATGGAAGTCAGCAGAGCTTCTGCTTTACAAAGCTCTGGAGCAATTGCACTTGCAGAGTGCACAGTCTATTTGCCTTTAGTAAATCAACCCTACTGACTGTCAGATCCACTGCAACCAGCAGTAGAAATTCCTCCATCCCCATTGGATGGAGGCATTGACTAAATTTCTCTCTACAAAAATAAAAATTGATAATAAAATATTATAAATAACAAGGAAGTATGCAATGCAAATCCAGCAACTACAATTTAACATGGATACAAAAAAAAATATTTCCACAATGAACTTCTATACAGAATGTATAAAAGAACAAAAGTAACACAATCATCTGCTTCATTACCTCCACTGTGTTAGGGCAGCTTATCTAGTAAGGAAGGCAGTGCAAAGAGGCACAGTGGTGTGCAAAGTGCAGTAAACAATAAAATAATCAGATTTAATCTCTACAAGCAAGCAATGGAGAAAACAAAAATAACAAAAGCTGATCTGTGATTTGATTCTGTGGCTTGTCGTAGATCATTGTTCTTTGAAGTACTTCTTTGGCTAGAAAGAAAACTCAGTGATGACCAATAAAACTGTAAAAGGATTTAAAGTCCTACACATTTCTACACACCCTGACATATTTCAATATTAAAACATATTTACGGCTTTATTTAAAGCGATTGAATTCTTAAGTGCAGAGACACTTAAAAACTTAAGTTGCAACCAATCAAAATTCATGTTTTCCAGGTCTGATGTTAGCAGAATGAATCCTGATTGGTTGCAATGGAATATTAGACTTAAAGTGTTGCTAAACCCAGGACCCTGCATTCACTATATCTGGTCTCTTACAATACACACAACATGGAAATGCAAACATTTTGGTAAATACAAATTGCTAAATACCGTTTGTCATCAGCAGTATATAGCAGTCTTATGACTTCTATCAGTGTCTGGTTAAGCTTGTAGGAGGAGTTGTCATTCTCCTCTGACGATCCTTTGAGGCTGCATGACCCCTGACCCTCTGTCTGGACAGTGATGATTGGACCTGTGTTGATCACATGCACCCTCCCAAAAAAAAAAAAAAAAAAATTCTCCAGCAGTACACACCAAACTGAGCATGTGCAAAATCCCTCCTAGGTCTCTGTGCTATCAGGAGATGGGATGGGGACAGTAAAAGATGGGGGGGGTCAGAGAAGACTGGTTTAAACAGGCTTTTTACACAATGTGGAGGATTAACCCCTTAGGTTCCACAGTGAGTATAATAACAAGAATGCTTTACTGCATATATAGACTGATTTTACTGTTGTGGGTTTAGTAACACTTTAAGAACAGAACTTGAATAAAGCCAATGAGATGTCAGTATGATAGTATTCTAAATATACAACTAAATAGCATTACAATGTTCAAATGTGCTCTGATTGGGAAAAAGTCCTACAGTTTCGGGTAGTATTAAAATCTCCGGGTACCTGCACATCAGACATTAAATCAGCTTTCAGTATTCCTGTGACAAAGAAGTCTATCGCCAGTCATTCATTTTTTTTTATTTATTTTTTTTAGATAGAACTTCTGTAGTCTGTGCCCCAGTTAGGGTAGCCAACCCTCTGCATTTGCCCTGGAGACCAATTGATAGGAAATTCTAAATTTGTACAGCTGTTGTCAAGACAAGCAGGAAGGGGAAATCCTCCATCGGGGACACCATTAGATGACAGCTGTCAGTCTGAGGAGCTTTCCTCTCATTGTTTCTCCAGGACAGTAAAAAAAAAAAAAAACATAATAAAGGATTTAATAATTCAATTTTGACTACAGATACACTTCAATTCTAAAATGCAAAAATTAACTTGTAAGAGAAAACTATTAGACCTTTTATTTTATTTTTTTGGCCCAGGGCATGGACCAACAAAAAATTGTATCTTATAAGCAAGTATGGACTGGAAAACATACTGTGCTTACATTTGAACTAACAATAGAGAGCAATGGCTGAATGGCCGAAGATGTTAGGTATGCAACTATAGGGTGATGTGATGGCCATCTCATGTCTATGGGCCCCTTATTAAAGCTACTTTCGAATTTTAGCCCTTGTACACACGGTCAGAGATTCTGACGGAATGTGTCCGATCGGACCGTATTGTCAGATAATCCGACTGTGTGTGGTCTCCATCGGACTGTTTCCGTCGGAATATCCGATGGACCAAGTTTTCCAACTTGTTTATAAAATTTTCCGAAAACATGCTCCGATCGGACATCATCATGTGTAGCCTACTCCGACGGACAAAGTGCCACGCATGCTCAGAACAAATTCCTAGACCAAAGCTATTGGCTACTAGCCTGAACGTAGTCCCGTCGTAACGAAATAACCTCATCACGTTATGTACAATCGGATTTTCCGACAACTTTGTCCGACCGTGTATATGCAACAGTTTCAGACAAAATCTGTCGGACAAAATAGAACGGATTTGGTTGTCAGAATGTCCGACCGTGTGTACAAGGGCTTAGACTTTACCTATGTTAATTTCAGAGAGCCCAACCACACTGATCTGCAGCTTTGAAATCGGGCTGAAGTAGCACAATTTCGAAGCCGCACTGGTGTGAACCAAGGCTAAAGTGGAGTAGACAAATTAAGCATGGGCTGTGAATTTGAAGCTTCAAGTGTACTTTCAGTTTAAAAGGGATACCCAGATCCTCCTGAATATGTATTAGTTCATTTTTACTGTACACACAGAATTATACATTGAATGGGCCTTTGTAATCAGGATGTATGACTTGATTTTCCTGTGTATACTGTGCTATACTTAGCATTTATATATTCAGTAAAATCAGCCAATCATATTCAACCTACAAAGTATCATAGCTGCACAATTCATCTAGCAAGAAAACTGCAGCTGAAACCAATCTGTCAATCTCTCTCATACAATAATATGACCAAAAAAATCAAATACCAAATAACTGTTAAAACTGAGATACAACTCCAATCATAACATCATTTCAAAAACATTTGTGCACAAGTTATTCTCAGAACAGACAGAACAACACAGAGAGAATGCGGAAAGATCGATGAAATCATGTATGTAGGGCGATTCCACACCGGGATATGGAACCGGCTGAGAGTCTTACCTTTCTCACTCACACTTTCACTTTCAATCTCAACATCGTCACAACTCGTGTACTCCGGCGTTGAAGCCAGCTCTTCTTCCGAGCTGCTCAACGAGATCTGCCGTGTTTTACCTCCCTTTTTCGTTTTATGAGGCTTGGGCGGTGGTGGCCTGACAGATTCAGATTGGTCTGAACTAAGCGAGTCATTCCTAAGCATGGTTTCCATCTTTTCTCTTTTGGTTTTCCTCACAGCAGAACTTGGATCCAAGTGTTGCTGCTTCCGTAAAGAATCACTGCGCCTCAACTCTGGCCTATCGTTAGGAATAGGGCTCCTCCTAGGAGTTGGGGGACTATGATTTGAGTTCCTTTGCCGACCAGGACTTGGCCCCTGCACATCTCTAGTTCTTTCTATAGAATAAGAGCGCTGACTCTCCATGGCCGCCCTACGTTCAGATGCAGACCTTTGCCGTGACGGTCTGTCTAGCCTCAGCATTGACATCCGAGACTCTTCTAACTCTGTGTGAGCTAGAGAAACGTCACTATGTCTCCTTTCATGTCGCGCTCGTGAAACCTCCGCATGGATGCGCATCTGTTCTTCATAAGGTTGAGGTTTTACTGGATATCGAGCCAAATTAGGGTCACTCCTATACCTTGCTTGATACTCCTCTTCCCGCCTTTGTCTCTCATATTCATCCCTGTCCTGAATGTCCTCCTCATCTACCGAATACTCATTAGAATGCCTCCGACTTCTCCGGTAATCATCGTGCTCAGGTTCATCGTACATCTGAGGCCCCCGCGGCGATCGCCGGTCAGAAAAATCTGATGGTGATCTAGGCATTGCGCTGTCTGATGTAACATACTGTGAATGTTCCCCTATATCGTCCCGAGAGTCGTATCTTTGATTCTGGTCTCTGGATATGGATGGACTTCTTTTCCTGTAACATGAAACACAACTGCAGTTACTCTTTGTAGACAATGTGGTCTTCAAACATGCATTATTACACATATTATGGCCAATTAAAGACCATTTAGAGGTTACGGTCCTGTTTTTTTCTGGTTTGATTTAATGAATATCTAAACCCAAGAACAAAAATGTAACAGCTTACTTGTCTTTTGGTGTGGTAGCTGCATTGTTTTTTTTAACAAGTATTTTTTACCTCACATTATTCAAATATTTATTCACACATCTGTGAGTACATTTTATGACAATTTCTTAATAAACGACTAGTGTGGGATAATGCCCTAGGCCGGTGTGCCCTTTTGTGTTTTTTTCTTGTAGTTGATCCTTGCCATTAAAGAGGAAGTAAACCCTGATGAGTTTACTTCCTCTTTTTTTCCCTGCAAAGGTAAAGCATAATGGACTACTATGCATCGCACAGTAGCCCGTTATGTGTCACTTACCTGACACAGGAGCCAGCGAAGTCGCCGCTGTCCCCTGTAGTCCGCCGCATCCATCTTGCTGGTGGCGTCTCGCAGCTCCGCCGCTGTCATTCGGCGAAGCCGCAAAGACGTCACTCCCGCGCATGCGCACGGGAGTCGACAAATGCGGCAGCTCCATTCTTGGAACTGCCGCGCTCTGCTGTCTACGGCGCATGCGCCGTAGACAGCGGTGCCCGTTTTCAGGCAAATATCTCCTAAACCATATAGGTTTAGGAGATATTGCTTGGACCTACAGGTAAGCCTTAATCTAGGCTTACCTGTAGGTCAAAGTGGTTTGTAAGGGTTTACAACCACTTTAACACTTTTTCTGTCCTAGGGGGACAAAGCTCACTGACTGTACTGTATTTATGTGGTCAGCCTTGGACTACGGAACACCTCCCCCTTTCTTCACTTCCACAACATAAGAGAATACAACAGGGCTAATAACATAGCTTTTTCCGATATTGGTGCAGCAGAGGCAGAGTGCAAAGGAAGTTAGAGCTGGATTTCTGGCAGGGACAACAGGTATATGTTTGCACTTATCAAACAGATATACAATAAAACCTTGGTTTTGGAGTAACTTGGTTTGAGAGCGTTTTGCAAGACAGACAACATTTTTGAATAAAATTTGACTTGATATACAAGCGATGTCTTGATAAACAAGTAGCGTCGTGTCGCAACTGGGTATAAAAGAGAAGAGAGGTGCCTCTAAGTGTAGCAATATGGTTACATTTAATGAAGGTACAACATTTAGCAACATATTGCTACACTTAGAGGCGCCTCTCTTCTCTTTTATACTCTGAAGCTCCTGTTGGATTTTGTTTCTAATCCCCTTGTGGAGGCTTCCATTGTGGATGGACATTTTATGGTTACACAACCTGGTCACATTGCTATATTTTTTTTAAAATGGACTATAAACTGAAGGACCTATGATGAATAAATGGCTGTGGAACAAATCATTTTAGTTTCCATTATTTCTTATGGGGAAATTTGCTTTGATATACAAGTGCTTTGGAGTACAAGTATGTTTCTGGAACTAATTATGCTCGCAATCCAAGGTTTTACCGTATATGAAAATGCTTTCAATTGGTTAACAGCACAAAATGGAGGAAATATAAAAAATTTTATTTTTAAGCTAAAACTCCTCTTAAAAAAAATCAAGGTATCCCTCAAATACACCTCCAGGCTAAAGCTAGAGTTACCAGATTATCAACCAGGGTATAGCCTCCACGTCTAAAGAATGCTCCCTGGTACACCAGTAACAGCATTTCATACCAGACTGGGTTGGGTTAACATCTGCCCCGTCTCTGGTTTTCATTAAATTTCTAATCTCTATCTATGTATCACATTTTAAATCAACCAACCACCCATAACATGGAATAAGTACACAAAAGGCAACATTTTAGGCATTATTTTCCGCTATCAGTCTACGTTGAAACAATCATCTTTATTGCAGATTTCTGTGCTCTGACTGGTGAGGCTCAGATTCCAGCTTATTGAGTGAAATGTGTTGTAGCTCTCTGTAATCTATCACCAAGCCTCAGGATTAGAGGGAAGTGCAATAATGCCTCGCTGAAGAAGTTTTATCATTTGTCAAGTTGCTAGTGGAATGGAACACAGCTCCTAAGACAAACTCCATCTCCTTTATCATTAGTTGAGAGCAATAATATCTACGGATATTACAAGTACGTTATAGTTCAGCTGCGTACTGATTGATATTGTGGATGTGGTTCTAATGTTCCAAGAGTAACTGTGATGTAAGAACAGATGTCAATGTACAGCAATCCTTAAAGTCTAAGTTTCTGTAAATGTTATTTTATTTTATTTTTAAAACCAACTCAAGGGACGTTACTGACATTCAACGAGTAGTGTCTTGGGTACTAGTGGCTGCTTTAGCCAGTTATACAAGCAGCGTGCCCATAGATGGTTCAAATCTCGGCCGGTTCAGAAGTGACCAGCCGAGATTTGAACCATCTATGGGCACGCTGCTTGTACCCAATTAGATTGTTCTATGATTCGAACCATCTATGGGCAGCTTTAGTTAAAGTCTTCAGTCCTCTGCACCCCCACTCATCCCTATACACCTGCAGTGGTAATCTTCCATTGCTCAGTATTAAGTTTGTCTACTAATATTTTTGTTGACAAAATTAACACTGTTTTAGTCGACTAAAATATGGCTAAAACGTAAACAATTCAGATAATTAACTTACGACTAAGACAAAAATGGCAAATATAGTCAAAAGGATATGACTAAAACAAAAAAAATCGAAATTTGACATCAAAATGAACACTGGTTATACAGTAGATCACAACAGCTAAACCTGTGTCTGTAGTGCATGTTCAAATATTAATACCATAAATAATAACATGTTATTAGATTTTTTACTCCAGGAGTATATAAGTTGGGAAATTCTATAGAAAAGATTAAATAATTGCATTACAATTTAACTAAACCCATTCGATTTTAGTTGACTAAGGCTGGGTTCACACTGATGCGCATTGGATGTGGATTTCTCCGCATCCATTTCGCATGACAGAAGAGCGTGACTGGCTCTCAATAGAGCCGGTTCACACAGCTCTGGGGCGGCCGCGGTCCACACTAGAAAATAAAGAGTCCTGTGTGTTTTCTAGTCCATTTCGGGTACCAAATCAGACAAAAATTTGGACCTGAAATGGAGAACAGGGACGCACCGGACCCCCTGCTGTGAGCCAGGACCGCAGTTAGTGTGAACCCAGCCCAAAATGTACTGAAGATTTTAGTCAACTAAAATACAACTACAACTAAATTGGCTGGACCTGTCATGTCACTCATTAAGAATGCAGACTATGCCCAACCTTACCACCCCTTTTTTCCATTTATAAAGGCTTTACTATGGCTTCCATGTAAAAATAAGTGCTCTATGAATGGAGGACAAGTAGATGAAAGGGCTTCATTCATAAAAGGCTTTTTACTGAGGGAAGCTGTAGTACGTATGAATGGAGGAGGGGGGTAGAAATGCCAGTCAGCACATTTGATGAGTGTCTATGACAGGTTCAGCAGTAGTATTAACCTGAGCAGCACCAGAACAGTACACAACTGAAGATTTCCAGCAATCACCAGCACAAGGGACAATTCTCATTGAATGGAAGTACCATCACTTACAAAAACATTTAACCTAGTTTAGGTTGTAAAACTAAAATAGTCCTTCCCAAAGGGTGAGTTACTGAAGGGCTGAAGATTTATCTGTAAACCTGGGGATTTTCACTCTAGCATTGTCTGTTGGCAGCAGGCACTAGAGGGTTATCTGACCTTTGGGAGAACAAAATGGGCAATTAGGACCCATTCACACCAGTTGGCTCTCATTACTGTGCTGGTGTGCCAAGTCAAAATTGTCACTCTGATGGGCACAAAGTAAACTTCAATATTCTTCAAGCATGCCATACATTCTTCAAGTCCATTATTGCAGCCATGAGTTGTTTTTTGGCCAAAGGCATAATAATAATTTATTTGGACACCCTGCTGCAGAGGTACTCATCACAGGAAGCTAAAAGAATTTGGACTTTCATCAAATTCTCACCACTTGGCAATTAACGTAAAACTGGTTAAAGCAAAAAATATATATATATGATGCAATCAATAGTATTAACACAATACTTATTGCTTATCTGAATGTTCCCTCTAACATAATTTGACTAGGCTTTGATCATGCCAATTCACAAAGAAATACTGTCATATTGATGGTAAGGAAAGTGGAGGGAAAACCATGGCATATAGGATGGGCTCTGATGTATAGGGGGAAATTATGACATGATGGGGAACCTCTGACGTGAAGGGGAGCTCTGATATGATGAGAGACGTCTGATGTATAAGGGAGAACTTCTGACATGAAGGGGGAGCTCTGATATTATGAGGAGCCTGTGATGTTAAGGGGAGCTCTGATATGAGGAGGAGTCTCTGATGTGAAGGGGGAGCTCTGATATTATGAGGGACCTCTGATGTGAATGGGGGGGGGGGCTCTGATATGATGAAGGACCTCTAATGTGAAAGGGGGGGCTCTGATATGATGAGGGACCTCTGATGTGAATGGGGGGGGGGGGCTCTGATATGATGAAGGACCTCTAATGTGAAAGGGGGGGCTCTGATATGATGAGGGACCTCTGATGTGAAGGGGAGCTCTGATATGATGAAGGACCTCTGATGTGAAAGGGGGGCTCTGATATGATGAGGGACCTCTGATGTGAAGGGGAGCTCTGATATGATGAGGGACCTCTGATGTGAAGGGGAGCTCTGATATGATGAGGGACCTCTGATGTGAAGGGCTTGCTCCCTGATTGTGGCTTGCATGTGGATTTTGTGGACACAAGTGGATTTTTTGAACTAAAGTGGAGAGTTAATAACCAGGAGTTAAGACAGGAGTCTCTAACCTCTATCCTACCTCCATCCTCCCCTCCATTTTAAAGATCCCACTGCAAGGGGCAACCAGACAGCTTTCCAGAAATGTCAGGCTGACAGCAAGCCAGATTCACCGGAACCAGAGTGTTTAAAGGGGACAACCGCAGCCAGGTAAGCTCGCACCTCCACTCCCCCCCCCCCCCAGTGATTGTTCCAGGGACTCCGTCCGACCGCCTACGGGGGTCAGGAAGGAATTTTTGCCCCACTGGTGCATTTGGCTGCTACTATCAGGGGGTTTTTCGCCTTCCTCTGGAACAACCATAGGTTAGCATACCCCTACCTCCGGCCTCCTTTCCATTTTTTACGCTATCCTAGGACGACTATTCCAGATCACAGCCAGACTTCTTTTCTAAGCGGAGACCTCCACCTTAAGTAAAGGCAGCTGGAACAGCCAGCAACCGAATACAACAACTCCTTCCGCATCCATATAGGCATCCCCTGATCAACTTGCGCGCTAATAGCCTCAAGCATGGCGGCAAGTCTGATACCTAGCCCCACCTCAGGATCAATACCCTGATCAGGATCATCATCTTAGGCCCATAGTACCATCAACAGCATCCACAAACCATGTGCTACTTCAAATACTCAGCTGAAGTTCTGCACAGACTAAGGAACATCAACACCACATTGCCATCTTCCATACAAAAAATACTTCAAAGAGAACAACTATTAAAAACCGGACGACAAGCAGCTCCCAACCACAGGAAGACATCTACTCGACCACTACAATTAGATTGCGCCTTGATTAACGCCAGGTCTGCAGTCAAACATAGACTGGAAGTACACGACTTCATCATCGAGAACAATGTAGACTGCCTCTTCATCACCGAAAGCTGGTTAACCTCTGACTGCAACACCATCCTCACCGAATTGGTGCCGGAAAACTACAGGATCCTAACCGAACACCGGATAGGGAAAAAAGGAGGAGGCCTAGCAGTGATCTTTAAAGGTCACCTGGATCTCACTAAACCATCATCTCAGAACCCAGTGTCTTTTATGGAAACCCTGACGCTACATTTTCAACCAACACCCCATGACACCACTCATATTCTACTGTGCTACAGACCACCGGGACCAAAGTCCAATCTTCTTTCACCCCTCACGGAATCCTTTGCAATGCACACCCTAAAATTCAAAAATTTCCTGGCACTCGGAGATTTCAACCTTTGGGCAAACGAGCCTAAAGACCCCATCGCAACTGCCTGCATCAATCAACTAGAAGAACTGGGTCTACAGCAACTGATAAAGACTCCCACGCATGGGTCAGGACACACCCTGGACCTCATTTTCAAACAGAACATCGACGTCAACATACTCGACAACATAACTCTGCCATGGACGGATCACCCCGCCATCAAATTCAAAATCACTACCAACATGACCAACGCAAAACGGAAACCTGTAACAACGCACTGGACCAGATCGCATAAAAAACTGTACTCCGAAGCCTTCAAAACCACTCTGTCCAAAAAAAATATCTACAATAACCTTAAACCACTCTACGGAGGAAACACTCAACTCCCTGAACAAGGCATTACTGCAATCAGCAGACTCGGTAGCACCAAAACGCAGGGCTCTCATCAGGAAGAAAAATGCTGGATGGTTTAATAGCTCCCTCTCCGTACTAAAGCAAGAACGCAGAAGAGCGGAAAGAACATGGAGAAGAAATCCCACCGAGGAAAACCTATTTAACTACAAAGGTCTGACAGAGAATTATCGGAAAGCAATCTTCAAAGCCAAAAAGGACCACTTCTCATATACAATCTCAACGGCCGCAAACCAACCACGGGAACTGTTTAAACTGGTTAATCAATCAATGAATCCGGTGTGCCTAGAACCCCCAGAAAGCGAATCCCAGGATTACTGTGACAAACTGTCGGATTTTTTTCATCGATAAAGTCAAAACCATCAGGGAAACAATTTGTCAGAAGAAAACATCCAACCTCAGCCAGCAAATACATAAAGAGGATGTCCGCACCAACATACCGCAACCGCCAAAATTGTCACTATCCCCAATTACCGTAGACACCGCAAAAAACATCATTAATAAACTGCGTGACAGTACCTCACCTATTGACATCATCCCCACAAAACTACTGAAAGAATGCTCCGACATCGTGGCTCCAACCATAACCCACCTCATAAACCGATCATTCCACGAAGGGATTGTTCCCAGCATCCTCAAACAAGGCATCGTCAAACCTCTACTCAAGAAACCAAACCTGGACCCTCAGGATCCAAACAACCGTAGGCCGATTACAAGCCTCAACACCATTTCTAAGATCATGGAGAAAGCTGTAGTACATCAGCTACAACTTCACCTGGATACTCACAAACTCCTGGACCCGCTGCAATCAGGCTTCCGCCCGGGTCATGGAACAGAAACAGCTCTCCTCAAGATTTGGGATGACGCCCTCGAAGCGGCAGATGACGGAGAGCCGTG
Source organism: Lithobates pipiens (assembly GCF_037356315.1). NCBI lineage: Eukaryota > Metazoa > Chordata > Amphibia > Anura > Ranidae > Lithobates > Lithobates pipiens. The sequence continues at coordinate 512,118,632 of NW_027507764.1, read as the reverse complement.
TCTCCTCGTACTGCTAGACCTAAGTGCAGCGTTTGATACAGTAGATCACAATACTCTACTCGTCCGCATCACAGAAGTAGCCGGAGTCCAAGACATAGATCTCCATTGGTTCGCGTCCTTCCTAGGAAATCGGTCACAGACAGTGAAACTAGGAAAATTCCTCTCCGAAACTCGGGCAGTCACCTGCGGAGTCCCTCAAGGCTCTCCGTTGTCACCCGTTCTCTTCAACATTTACATTCGCCCACTCCTTCAAATCATCAGATGCTCAGATCTCTGCTTCCACTCTTACGCTGACGACACGCAACTTTATTTCCGGATCAATGGAAAAAAAGATCACCAACAACAACTTGAAAACTGCCTCAAATCAATAGAGGACTGGATGACCACCAACTCCCTCCAGCTGAACCAATCAAAGACAGAGCTTCTTATCTTACACCAAAATCATAAGCCCGCAACCAAAACCTCCTGGTCTCCACCAACCGTCTTTGGGCAGACTATCTCCCCAAAGACCAAAGCGAAGAGTCTCGGGGTTATTTTAGATGCACAAATGTCAATGGATGCGCAAATAGGATCTGTAGTCAGTCGATCTCACCATCTGCTGCGCATGCTTCGCAGACTCATCCCTTTTATCCCAAAGAATGACAAAGCAGTGGTAGTTGGAACAATCATTAATTCACGACTGGACTACGCAAACTCGCTTTACATAGGATTACCACAATATCAACTTGTGCGATTACAACTGATCCAAAACACGGCGGCAAGGCTGATAACAGGAAAAAAACCCTGGGAATCCATTTCTCCTTCACTGAGGAGCTTACATTGGCTAACCGTAAAAAATCGGATCACGTTCAAGACCCTTTGCCTCACCCACAAATGCGTGCATAGAGAAGCTCCGCAATACCTAATGGAGAAAATAAATCATTACACACCAAACCGCAGTCTTCGATCAGCCAACAAAAACCTCCTCCTCGTGCCCAAAGCCCGGTATAAATCCAAGGGGGATCGGAGATTCGCTGTCCAAGGGCCTCGGCTACGGAATGCTCTACCAATCAACATCCGCCTGGAAGAAAATCACCTGGCTTTTAGGAAAAAACTCAAGACCTTCCTCTTTTAGCAGATGATCAAAGCTCGCCAAAGCGCCTAGAGGCGATTCAGTTCGCATTGTGCGCTATATAAGTATTTCATTCATTCATTCATTCAAGGGGAGCTCTGATATGATGAGGGATCTCTGATGTTAAGGGGAGCTCTGATATGATGAGGGACCTCTGATGTGAAGGGGACCTCTGATGTGAAGGGGACCTCTGATATGATGAGGAGCCTCTGATGTGAAGGGGAGCTCTGATATGATGAGGGACCTCAGATGTGAAGGGGGATCTCTGATATGATGAGGGACCTCAGATGTGAAGGAGGAGCTCTGATATGATGAGGGACCTCTGATGTGAAGGAGGAGCTCTGATATGATGAGGGACCTCTGATGTGAAGGAGGAGCTCTGATATGATGAGGGACCTCCCATGTGAAAGAGGATCTCTGATATGATAAGGGACCTCTGATGTGAAGGAGGAGCTCTGATATGATGAGGGACCTCTGATGTGAAGGAGGAGCTCTGATATGATGAGGGACCTCTGATGTGAAGGAGGAGCTCTGATATGATAAGGGACCTCTGATGTGAAGGAGGAGCTCTGATATGATAAGGGACCTCTGATGTGAAGGAGGAGCTCTGATATGATGAGGGACCTCTGATGTGAAGTGGAGCTCTGATATGATGAGGGACCTCAGATGTGAAGGAGGAGCTCTGATATGATGTTGGACCTCTGATGTGAAGGAGGAGCTCTGATATGATAAGGGACCTCTGATGTGAAGGAGGAGCTCTGATATGATAAGGGACCTCTGATGTGAAGGAGGAGCTCTGATATGATGAGGGACCTCTGATGTGAAGTGGAGTTCTGATATGATGAGGGACCTCAGATGTGAAGGAGGAGCTCTGATATGATGTTGGACCTCTGATGTGAAGGAGGAGCTCTGATATGATAAGGGACCTCTGATGTGAAGGAGGAGCTCTGATATGATAAGGGACCTCTGATATGATGAGGGACCTCTGATGTGAAGGAGGAGCTCTATTATGATGAGGGACCTCTGATGTGAAGGAGGAGCTCTGATATGATGATGGACCTTTGATGTGAAGGAGGAGCTCTGATATGATGAGGGACCTCTGATGTGAAGGGGGAGCTCTGATATGATGATGGACCTCTGATGTGAAGGGAGAATGCATCATGTCAGGCTCAGGTTTTCCATTGACAACGTTTATGTTCTTAACATTTTACACCAGGGTGCCTCACAACTTGTCATACTTTTAAAAGATACTATATCTAAAAAAAGGTTGGCAAACTCTGGTTTAAGCAATAAGATTAAAACATTTCAAATGAAAAATGTTGAAATGATGGCACATTTTATGTGCAGAAAAGCCTTTTTCCAGCACAGAATCAGACCTATACTATAAACTGCACAGATTTGTGATGGCCATTTATATGATCCTAAGATTAGTCTTAATCCCTCAGTATACATGATGAAAACTATTTTTAGTTTCACATGTTATAAGAATCTCTATATAAACCCAATGTTTGAGCGCAGCGCCAATGTTCTACTTTACATGCTGGGTCCCACTTAAAATAAAGAGAACTTATACCCTTGAAAATTGCCGTGATTTTTTCACAATAAAAACAGGAAATGAGAAGACAAATACTTACCTTAGTCCTATAGTCCTTCTCATGGCCAGGACAAAACACAATGCTGAAGGTCATAAAGAAAGAGCTTAGGAACTGGACTTTCACAGCTGCCCAATTCTCTAACTCCAGGGATAGTTTTGTATTTATTAAAAAATCTTTATTAATGTGCATGTAAATCCAATTCATTTACTATTTGGATAGAATGGTGAGCGATTACAACCTGTCAAGCCTTAGCCCTTGTACACACGGTCGGACATTCCAACGGAAAATGTCCGATCGGACTGTGTTGTCAGATAATCCGACAGTGTGTGGGCTCCATCGGACTGTTTCCGTCAGAATATCCGACCAACAAAGTTTTAGAGCTGGGCTATAAAATTTTCCGACAACATGATCCGATCGGACTTTGTCTGATCGTTTGTAGAGAATTCCAATCGGACAAAGTGCCACACATGCTCAGATCAAATTCCTAGATCAAAGCTATTGGCTACTAGCCTGAACATAGTCCCGTCGTAACGAAATAACGTCATCACGCTATGAACGATCTGATTTTCCGTGTGTATGCAACACCAGGTCGGAATGTCCGACCGTGTGTACAAGGGCTTAAAGCTATCTATACCCTCGTTAGGGAGACTTGAAACCTGAAAGGGGGAGAAATCCAAATTGAATGTGTCATCAGAACAGGAAGAAAAGGGAAATCTTTCCATTCACAACTATAAGCAAAATAAAATAATGGACTAACTAGATCCCTTAATACTTTACCACTTTATACATGTTAAATGTATTTTAAATTCTACTAGTATAAATACATTGATTTGGGTTAATTCAGCTTCTTGTAATCCCCTGTACAGAAGTAAGAGACACACGGGGTCCAATAAGTTGTATTTACATGTGCCGACAAGAAACATTCTGACAGGAGGAGAAAGCAGAGGTATTATCTCATTAGTCTGTTGTTATTCCTTCATTTTGGATAGCGTAATGGAGGGTTATAACTCATGTAAGGTTTGCTTTTGCCATCTTTGTCCCATTTGGGAGATTCCCCTTCACTTCCTGTCCTATAGCCAAACAGGAAGTTAGGGGAAATCCCTGTAAATTGAGGGAATCTCTTGGGGACCTCCAGGTCACCAGAACTAGGGTATTACTTTTCTGGGGACAACCTAAAATTTGGGATTTCCTCTTACTTTCACTTTCAATGAAAATGGTACACAGGACAAACCGAGAGGGTGAATCTCCCTAATAGTACAGACAGCAATAAAAATGGGCATGGGTTGTAATCCCTCACACTCTATCCAAAGCTAAAAAAAAAGGTTTTGCCTTTAGCTATACTATAAGCGCCCTTTCACACAGGTGGACTCCGGAAGTGGATCTACCTGCTCAGCAGGGAATTTTTCCACTGATCTCCGCTGAGCGGTGGGTGGCAGGTCCAGATCAGCTCCGCTTATGCAAAGCGGACACAGACACAGCCTGCTTTCCTCGATGGGCGGTCAGGTGTAAATGGACCACCTGCCTGATTATTACTTGATTATTACTTGATCTGATCTGCCAGACGGATGGGGAACGGACCCCAAATCTGTCTGTTTTTAGCGGATAGGATTAGATCAGATGACGGCGGATGTCATCAAACACATGTCTGTAGACACCCATCACTCCATAGAGGGCAATGGATGGTTTGATTGGGTTTGCCTAAAAAAACTGACACGATTGATCCACCCGTTTGAAAAGAGCCTAATGCCACGTACACACGACCAGACTTTTTGACAGCAAAGGTCTGACGGAACGAGTCCGTCGGACAATTCGATCTTGTGTGGGCTCCATCGGACCTTTGCTTGACAAAAATCTGGCGGACTTTAGAAATAGAACATGTTTTAAATTTTTCCACCGGAACCCCGCTGGACCGAGAAATCCGTTCGTGTGTATGCTAGTCCGACGGACAAAAACCGACGCTAGGGCAGCTATTGGCTACTGGCTATGAACTTCCTTATTCTAGTCCAGTTGTATGTCATCACGTTCGAATCCGTCTGACTTTGGTGTGATTGTGTGTAGCCAAGTCCGATCATTCGGAAAGTCCGTCGGAACTTAGCCGAAAGTCCGTCGGAAAAGACCGTGGGACCTAGTCCCTCGAAAAGTCGTGTGTACGCGGCATTACTGTTCATTCACAAACTAGGAGTAGGTCAGTGACCTAGCTTGGTTAATGAACTGCAGCAGAGGAAAGTAAGGTCCCTGTATACCACACATTCCAGAGTATCTCCTAAGCTAAAACATTGTTTAAGGTTTGTAACTCTGCAAAACATGCCAATGTGTAAATAGGTTTGAATTAAAAGGTTATACAATTATTGTAATAAATTTGCACAGGTTTGACAGGTACGCAGCATCGGGTGCAGGAACCCCTAACACAGAGCCTGCACATCCAAGTCCATGCCAATCCCTACAAACTAGGCTGTACTGGTGAGTCAGCACAGCTGATGTCTACCCATTCACTTTCATGGGGTGCTTGCACACAGGTCAACAGTGGAAAAAAGTAAACCAACGGCTCTAGCTCTCGCTGCATAGGGCTGAGAACTCTAAAAGAGCCCTACTGCTCCGCCGCTAAAATGCATTGGGGTCACCTCCTGTCGTCCAAGTAGATGCCTGCAGTGATATTGGAACCTTAATTAAAACAAACATACATGCTCACCTCCATGCTGCAGCATTGCTGTGATGCTGCAGCTGTCTCCTGCTGACTCTAAGCCCAAGAACTGAGTGATCACATGACTGCTGACCGCTCAGTTCTTGGTCTGCTCTGAGCAGAGAGCAGTGACTGTCAGTACTCCGGGCAGGAGAGAGGATAGAACTGGCAGTGCACTTAAAGGCTGAACCAGCTGCAGATCAGGCATCCGAGTAAATCCCAACATTAGCAACATATGGCCAAAAAACTTAAAAAAACTTGGACATACTTCTCTTTTAAATACATTTTGGCACCCATTCTGGCTGTCCCAACCCCATGGAGGGGGAGTAAAATGTATGGTAATGGTCTATCAAGGGGTACCCAAGTGAAAAAATATTGGAAACCACTAACCTAGAAATGTTTTAAAGCATTGTATTGTATATAAAAAAAATATATATGAGGAATGTTCGGTGCTTTCATCCTTACTTTTTTTTCATTGTTTATAAAGCACATACTGGCATGTATCAGTACAATAAAGCTGCCGTGTTCTTACATACATCTGTTGGATATTTTCCTTTCTCAGTCAAAGGATATCATGGAATAGAGATTTGCTGAATGATGGCAGACTATGCAGATCCCTGTTTGGATATGCTGATGCAATGCCAGGACATTTACATGCTTCAACCATAGAATTACCAGTGTTACTGTCATATCGTTCTTTATTGAGATTTTTAAAGAAAAATATAAGTAACAGCAAGCAGTATACAATAATGCTATTCAGTTACCAGAAGGGGGAAATAAACATTAGGTCGAGCATTGGAGACATTACAGTAATAGGACTATAGGAATAAAATACAAGGAATAAAGTGTGGAGAGGGATCACAAATGGGAGTATAAAGGGATGGTAGGCTATGGATTTAGACATAGCGGTATATAGAATGTGTCCTCCAGATTGGCATCCTGTGTTATGCCTATAGTATTCGCAGTAGCAGGAGTTTTTAACCGGTCCTCTATGGAGCCGGTTCACATATCTCCGCTGTGGCTCCGGAGCAAATTTGCACAGGAGCCCCGTACATCTTTTGGTCCGTTTCAGGTCTGAATTTAGCCAAAAATTCGGGCTGAAATCGGACCTGAAATAGTGAACGGGGATGCACCGGACCCCTGCTGTGAACCACATGCGGCGATAATGTGAACCCAACCTTAGTGTGGTATTAGTGAGGTGAATTACACAAATTATAATTGAACAAGATTATAATCTAAGATTATAATTGAAGTAGCATCAAAAAGTGGCAATATTTCTATTATGAAGCTAACAATGCCAGTTTTTGTGAAATATGGAGGTTCTGTTCTGCAGTTGATCGAACATTTTTTTATAAGGAGGCAAGAGGAACTGTGTTTGGAAAGGCCATTTGTCTAGCCCAAAGCCAAAGAGATCAGTCTCCACAGTTGGCAATTGAGTCATGCCAATAATGGAGGATATGAAGGTGAAAACCTCCTGCCAGAATGGGGCGATTATTGGACAGTGCCACCACCTACCCAATTGCTGCAACCAACAGTTTAGTGGTTGCAGCAGTTGGGCAGAGCTGGCAGCTCACTTAAAGCATTTGTTAACCCCCCCCCCCCCCCCCAAAAAAAATGTTTTTATATCCTGGTCCCTTACAGCAGATTAAACAGCACAGTGCTTGTGCTGTGTAATCTTCCCCCCTCTAAACTGTAACCCCCTCACCCCCCCCTCCTGAATCTACCACTTCCTGTATGCCCTCTCTAAACCGACCATGATAACCAGGGCTGCTCCATCCTGATCACCGTGGTCAAAGTGCGTCCCTTCTTCATACGCTGCCCTGCTCTGCTCTCCTCTCTCCCCCCTCCTTCCTCCCTGTCAGCACCTTCTCTGTCTCTGCTCAGGCCTCCCCCCACGCTACTATTATTGGAAAAAAAAAATTGTCACCATCAGCCCCTCTATTACAGGCTGGCATACCACACTGTGTAAAGCATTTTTAAAAATTAGCAGTGTAAAAAATCTATTTTCAGCTGTCTTCAGGCCGGTCACGTGACGTGCGGCCGCTTTACAGCTACGAGACAGGACTTCTGCGGCCACGTGATCTCCCCGGCTGACATCAGAGGGAGATCACGTCCCCTCCCGCAGAAGCAATCCATCAAAGCTGGAAAGCGGCCGGGAGTTACATGACCGATCTTTACAGCGCTCCTTTTAAAAAATGCTTTACAGTGTGTGCTATGCCAGGCTTTAAAGTGGTTGTAAACCCTCCCCCACAACTTTGTTCCATGTAAATCAGCATAAAAAACCCTAATGAACACTGCTTGTAGATATCTCCTTACTTGCTTTGTAATATTGTTGTAATCCTTTTTGTTCTTTAGAATGATGTCACTGAGCATGCCCAGATCTCCCCTGATTTACGGCACACTCTCTATGTCTTATCTATCTGTTATCAGGACTTCCTACGGCACACAACACTGAACTCCCAGGAGGCTGTGTAATCACTCAGAGCTTCCTCCTACACACCATGTGACCTCACATACAGAGTAAAGCAGGGCATGGGGCAGCAGTACTGCAGTCTATGGAATAAAACAAGTCAGCTATGAACAGGGAAGCAGGGTTGCCATAGAAATGCTGGATTGAGAAGGAGGCTTGGTTAACAGTACAGGAAGTGCTCAATGTAAGGGCGGAAATACACTCCACTGTGGACTCAGAAAACAATACTTAAGATGGCGCTGCTTAACCCCTGGAAACACGTTTTTTAAAGTTTCTTTAAACAGTAATATGTGATTTGGGCTGGATTACAGTGGCTATACTTTGATAATTACTTATTATAATGGACTAAATGAAAAGAAGCATCAGAGTGCGAGAGTTTACTTCCTCTTTAACCACTTGAGATCCGCGCTATAGCCAAATGACGGCTACAGCGCGGATCTCCTTTGCTGGGACTACGTCTATTGACGTCGTCCCGTGCACGAGCGGCCTGCGCGCCCCCCTGAGGGGCGCGCGCGGCGCGCTCTGTGATCGGCGAGTCCATGAGACTCGCCTGATCACCGATCCGTGCAAGGGGTCGATCCCGACCCCTTATCACGTGATCAGCTGTCAGCCAATGACAGCTGATCATGTGATATAACGGAGCCGGTAATCGGCTATTATTCCTCCTCGCGCTGACAGCGCGAGGAGAAAAAAAAAAAGCCGATCACCGGCGGCCATGATCGGGACATCAGTCCCGATCACGGCCAGCCCTGCTAGTGCCCACCTGCCCCCTGCCAGTGCCCACCTGCCCCCTGCAGTGCCAAATGTTTTTATCTGAGCCTATTAGTGCGACTTAACTATGCCTATCAGTGCCCACCAGTGCAGCCTATCAGTGCCCACCAATGCAGCCTATCAGTGCCCACCAATGCAGCCCATCAGTGCCCACCAGTGCAGCCTATCAGTGCCGCCTAATCAGCGCACTTCAATGAAGGAGAAAAATGACCCGTTTGCAAAATTTTATAACAAACTATTAAACATGATTTTTTTTTTTTTTGCATCTTTTTTTGTTTGTTTAGCAAAAAATAAAACTCCGAGCTGTAACTAAATACCACCAAAAGAAAGCTCTATTTGTGGGAAAAAAATGATAAAAATTTCATTTGGGTACAGTGTTGTATGCCCGCGCAATTGTCATTCAAAGTGCATCAGCGCTGAAAGCTGAAAATTGGTCTGGGACTGAGGGGGGTTTAAGTGCCCAGTAAGCAAGTGGTTAATAGAGGGTCTGCCATGGACTTAGACAAATGGGTTCACAAAATCTTTAAGAAATTTCACTTTCAGAGCCCCTAGAGATATATCAAATAAGTGTTGGTGGTATGGGCCAATTCAAATTACAATAACCTACCTGGAACTAAAATACCTCACCTGTTAAAGTAGTCATTATCTGAAACTTTATTCAGTGTCTTCCATGTGAATGAATTTGTCATAAGATAAAAGTTAATAGACTATTTCTCTGGAAATTCTGCTGTAATCATTCATAGACAGTGTTCTTCCCATGAGCTTGAATTGAAAACCTTGAGATGTCAAGAATGAGCTATGAATTGACAGCCGATGCCCTGGCTGTCAGAAAGAATTGATTAGAATGAAAGGACGGTATTTTAAAGAATGTGATCTATGTATATAATAATGGTCCCGGCTAATTCAGGGCTCAGGATATGAAACAAAGATGGAGAACAAACTTTAAATATACCAGAGGACTAATTTTTTATTTCTTTAACTCTATCCTATCTATCTAATTATCTATCCATCTAATTATCTATCTATTGTATATATCTCTCTAACTCTCTATCTCTATTTTAGTCTTTATTATTACAACATGCTATTGGTATTCAGTATTTTTATTTTTAAGGTACTATATATTTTTTTTTAAGGTACACTATATTAAAGCGGCGTTCCACCGCGCTTTTTTTTTTTTTTTCCATCTTAATCGCGCTAAGTAAGTATTCTAATTATGTTACTTACTTGTATAAGATCTGAAAGTGTCGTGCAGCCGTTTTTCGCTTGCATAAAGTCTTTAGAAAAACGTCTCCTGACGTTTTCCATTTTGCCTGTGGGCATGTGAAGCCCACAGGCATTGTCTTCCGGGACACAGTGCTGCTAATGTCCCAGCATGCACCGCCCGTATAATCTGCGATCTCGCGCATGCGCAGATTAAACCGCTCGAGACTCCTGGGAAATTAAAACAACGATCCCAGGAGCCCCTGCGCCCGACAGGAAGAACTGACCTGCTGCTGAAGCCCCGCCCATATCCGCAGCAGCACCGCCCCTTTCCAGAATCTCCAGGAGCAGGAGATTTGAAACAAGAAGAAAAGAGAAGACATCAGCAAGGTAAGGGGGATATCTAGTGATTAGGGAAGGGGGTGATCACATATGCATAGGACTAGGAATTCGGGTGGAGCTCCGCTTTAGGTAGTATTGGGACACCTGTCTTTACACGTACATGAACTTTAATGACATCCCATCTTAGTCTGTAGGGTTCAATATTGAGTTGGCCCATCCTTTGCAGAAATAACAGCTTCAACTCTTCTGGGAAGGCTGCCACAAGGTTTAGGAGTGTGACTATGGGAATGTTTGACCATTCTTACAGAAGTGCATTTGTGAGGTCAGGCACTGATGTTGGATGAGAAAGCCTAGCTCTCAGTCTCCGTTCTAACTCATACCACAGGTGTTCTATTGGCGTGAGGTGCAGGCCAGTCAAGTTTCTCCACTCCAAACTCACTCATCCATGTCTTTATGGACTTTGCTTTGTACACTGGTCCCAATCATTTGGTGGAGGGGGGATTATGGTGAGGGGTTGGGTTTGGCCCCTTAGTTCTATTGAAGGGAACTCTTAAGGCATCAGCATGCCAAGACATTTTGGACAATTTCATGCTTCCAACTTTGTGAGAACAGTTTGGGGATGGCCCCTTGCTGTTCCAACATGACTGCGCACCAGTGCACAAAGCAAGGCCCATAAAACATGGATGAGCGAGTTTGGGGTGGAGGAACTTGATCGGCCTGCACAAAGTCCTGACCTCAACCTGATAGAACACCTTTGGGATGAATTTGAGCAGAGAATGCGAGCCAGGCCTGATTTCACAAATGTGCTTCTAGAAGAATGGTCAAACATTCCCATAGACACACTCCTAAACTTGTGGACAGCCTTCCCAGAAGAGTTGAAGCTGTTATAGCTGCAAAGAGTGGGCCAACTCAATATTGAACCCTACAGACTAAGACTGGGATGCCATTAAAATTCATGTGCGGGGTAAAGGCAAGCGTCCCAATACTTCTGGTAATATAGTGTATATACATGATAACATAATAACATATGTTATTATGTTATGGAAAGGGGGGTGGGAAGGATTCCAACAGCTTCCTGATGACGCAGAGGGAACTGCGAAACGCGTAGAGGCTGTGGGATTCGTTTGCAGTGCAGGCTTCGGTAACAGGTGAACCCAGGAAAGAGAGAGGAAGGTTACCTGTGGAACAACATTGATTGGCCCAAAACGCATTTTTTATACATGGCTTGATAAGCTTAGTGTCGACTAGATAGCACAGGAACATGTGAGTGCAATTGGTTTTTATGTTTTTTTACAATAAAAGTTGTAACGTTTTACACTATGTTGGTTCCATATATTTTTTATGAGTTTGCATAATCAGTGGATTGCTGACTGGAGAACAAGTGAGTATAAGGAGTGGTTATCCATTGAATGAACCAAAGGCGAATTGCCATTTGAATTTGGCGAGTGGCCATTTCGTAAGGTGGTGGTGGCACGAAGGGTGTTCTGTGGTGAGGAGTTACACACGTGAATACTGGAGGACTGTTGATTGAATAAGGAATTTTTATTAATATTGCAACTGGGGAAACGCATCCAACCCCCATACACACACACTTTTGAAATAAGGGGGTGTTTCGGGTGTTTTTGGGTTATTTGCTTTTGCGTTTTTTTTGTGTGTTTACATATGCACGCATTTTTATGTGCATGAGTTTTTTGCACTTGTTGAAGCATTGATCAATACAATAATAAGCAAGCGGTATTGCTAAGGTTCGATTGTACTATATGCACAGGTAAAGGTTTTGGGCACAGTGAGGCCGCGTACACACGGGCGGACTGTTCGCCCAACCTTGTCCGCTGAACAGTGTTTGGGCGGACAGTCCGCCCGTGTGTGGGCTTTCAGCGGACAGTTTCAGCGGACAGTTGGACGGACAAAGTCTTTCGGAAATTCCGAAAAACTGTCCGCTGAAACTGTGTTTGAGCGAACAGTCCGCCCGTGTGTGGGCCTGTCCGCTGTACTTTCGAAATGAGCGGACTGTTCCCGCTCGGAAAGTCCGCCCATTTCGAGCGCGTGTACAGGTAGGCGGGGCCCGCGAAGGAGACGAAAAAAATCGGCGTGGGGGTTCCCCCAAAGTCCACACCAGACCCTTGTCCGAGCACGCTACCCGGCCGGCCAGGAAAGGGGGGCGAGCGAGCGCGCCCCCCCTCCTGAGCCGTACCAGGCCGCGTGCCCTCAACATGGGGGGGTGCCTTGGGGAAGGGGGGGCCGCGCGGCCCCCCCACCCCAAAGCACCTTGTCCCCATGTTGATGAGGACAAGGGCCTCTTCCCGACAACCCTGGCCGTTGGTTGTCGGGGTCTGCGGGCGGGGGGCTTATCGGAATCCGGGAGCCCCCTTTAAGAAGGGGGCCCCCGGATACCGGCCCCCCACCCTATGTGAATGAGTATGGGGTACAATGTACCCCTACCCATTCACCTGTGAAATAAAGTACAAAAAAAAACACAACACAGGGAAAAAATATTTTATTGCACAGCTCCGGGGGGTCTTCCGTCTTCGGGGGTCTTCTCGCCGGACTCCTCCGCTATCTGTGTGTAGCTCTTTTACTAGCGGAGGAGTCCGGCTTTCTTCCTCCCCGCCGCCGGCCTCTTCTCCCGACTTCGGGGGTCTTGTCCCCCTCTTCAGTTCTTCTGCCGGGCCACCGCGCCTTCTTGTAGCTCTTTTACAGGCGGTGGCCCGGTCTTCTGTCGCCGCTGCCTTCCGTTCTTCTGTCGCCGCCTTCGGTTCTTCTGCCGGGCCACCGCGCCTTCTTGTAGCTCTTTTACAGGCGGTGGCCCGGTCTTCTGTCGCCGCTGTCGTCGCCGTCGCCGCCTTCCGTTCTTGTTCTTCTTCTTGTTGTTCTTCTTCTTCTCCTGGAGATGTTGACTCGACGAGCTCTCCGGCCGGAATGCCAGAGCCGCGCTGTGCGGTCACTTATATAGTGACAATGGGGCGGTGTCACATGGTATATGTCACATGGGTTGGTCACATGGGTTGATGTCACATGGGGACTATGACATCGTAAGGGGGCGGGGTCACCATGTGACCAACCCATGTGACATATACCATGTGACACCGCCCCATTGTCACTATATAAGTGGCAGCGGAGCGTGTCCCTGGCATTCCGGCCGGAGAGCTCGTCGAGTCAACATCTCCAGGAGAAGAAGAAGAAGAACAAGAAGAAGAACAAGAACGGAAGGCGGCGGCGGCGACGACAGCGGCGACAGAAGACCGGGCCACCGCCTGTAAAAGAGCTACAAGAAGGCGCGGTGGCCCGGCAGAAGAACCGAAGAGGGGGACAAGACCCCCGAAGTCGGGAGAAGAGGCCGGCGGCGGGGAGGAAGAAAGCCGGACTCCTCCGCTAGTAAAAGAGCTACACACAGATAGCGGAGGAGTCCGGCGAGAAGACCCCCGAAGACGGAAGACCCCCCGGAGCTGTGCAATAAAATATTTTTTCCCTGTGTTGTGTTTTTTTTTGTACTTTATTTCACAGGTGAATGGGTAGGGGTACATTGTACCCCATACTCATTCACATAGGGTGGGGGGCCGGTATCCGGGGGCCCCCTTCTTAAAGGGGGCTCCCGGATTCCGATAAGCCCCCCGCCCGCAGACCCCGACAACCAACGGCCAGGGTTGTCGGGAAGAGGCCCTTGTCCTCATCAACATGGGGACAAGGTGCTTTGGGGTGGGGGGGCCGCTGGGCCCCCCCTACCCCAAGGCACCCCCCCATGTTGAGGGCACGCGGCCTGGTACGGCTCAGGAGGGGGGGCGCGCTCGCTCGCCCCCCTTTCCTGGCCGGCCGGGTAGCGTGCTCGGACAAGGGTCTGGTGTGGACTTTGGGGGAACCCCCACGCCGATTTTTTTCGGCGTTGGGGTTCCCCTTTAAGCCCATTCCAGGCGGCGGAGCCCGCGACGTCTCCTTCGCGGGCCCCGCCTACCTGTACACGCGCTCGAAATGGGCGGATTTGCCTCCTCCTTACGTGGGCGAGTCCGTTCATTTCAAAAGTTGAGCGAACTGTTTGCCCAACCTTGTTCGTCAAACAGTCCGCTCGTGTGTGGGCAAGTCCGCTCATGCAAATTTTGAGCGGACTGTTTGCCGAAACTGTTTGACGAACAAGGTTGGGCAAACAGTCCGTGCGTGTGTACGCGGCCTTAAAGTTACATATACTTATATATTTTTCTGTTATTTCACAATTTGACACATATAATTACATAATACTGATTGACGTTTTTGCATGCTTGCTATTCTATTTTCAAGATAGCGTTACGCACAATATTTTTAGAGTCTCCTATCAGTGTGTATCTGACATTGAATTCAGCACCCTTGATGAAAAATTGCTAAGATAGAAGCCACATCTCCTTCATTCTGAATAACATATAGTAAGGTACAATCAATGTGCAGTGATACTATACAGAAAACGTGTGTGTGTGTGTGTGTGTGTGTGTGTGTGATTATTTGCTAAAGGCAAATCAACAGTGCACTTGGAAGTGCAGTCACTGTAGATCCGAGGGGGACATCCAAGGAAAAAAAAGCAATATTAGCTTGCACATGATTGGATGATAGAAATCAGCAGAGCTTCCCCTCATTTCAGATCTTCCCCTCAGATCTACATGACTACACTTCCAGTGCACAGTGGATTTGTCTTTAGTAAATCAACCCCTATGTCTGCTAAATAAATACTGGTTCCCTAATGCAGCTTCCAAACTATCCAAAGACATTTTTTTAAATGTTTAAACCAGGGTTCGAGTGAACACTGGGGTTCCCCCAGAGGTTGCTGGGGGTTCCTAAAAAAGAGAGCAGTGGCAATCTGATCTCCTGCCTACACTGACCACCAATGTAAGGGGTCACTCCTACACTGGAAACAATGTCATGGCTTCTTCTGGGTTTATACTAAACTACTATTAATACATATTGATAAGAATTACTACATTCACATTTATCTTTCTACGTCTGTATGTCGCTCTGTTGTAGACCTTCTGCAAAAACCCAGCAAAACTGGAATTATGTGATTTCTCTTTGATTTTAGCTGCTACTTATAGACACACCAGTAATCTGACGAGGTAATCTGTCATTAGCAGGGCTATGTATAAACTATCCTTGACTTTTCAGGCTGATAAATATCAACTCATGAAGAGAAGCTTACAAAAGGGGGGTGGATTTGTTAAAGGTAAATAGACTGTGTACTTTGCAAGTGCAGTTGCTCCAGAGCTTAGTAAATGAGATGAAGCTTCACTTTGCAAAGAATACCCAATCATATGCAAGGGAAAAGAAAACAAAAAACACATTTTTGCTTGCACGTGATTTTATGATAGATGTCAGCAGAGCTCCCCTCATTTACTAAGCTCTGGTGCACAGTCTCACTCTCTTTGCCATTAGTAAATCAAACTCAAGGTGTTCATTGTTATGTGGCTATGTGGTCATCTTATGATTACTAAACCCTCACACGTCACTTGGTGGTTCATCCTTTTTAGATTGTAAGCTCTAACGAGCAGGGCCCTCTGATTCCTCTTGTACCAAATTGTACTTTAACTGTAATGTCTGCCCTCATGTTGTAAAGCGCTGAGCAAACTGTTGGCGCTATATAAAACCTGTATAATAATAAAACCTGTATAATAATAATCATAGTTGCCCAAATGTGTTGTACATCAGGCTGAACATGCTCAAGCTCAATGTGATATTAAACAAGTTATACTTACCTTTGCACAGATTTTACCCGATCCTCCTCTTCTTTTGGTCCCCCACCGGCGCTCCTGGGTGTGACTAACAGTAGTGGGAGCTAATGGGTCCTGTTGCTATCTCAGCTGAGGAGGAAAATACATACAATTACTTTAAAGGAGAGATCCAGCCAAAGCTTGTTTGGCTGTACTTCTCTTATGGATCACAGGAGTGCAGTTCGTTTGGCACTCCTGTGACTTGTTTTCAGCAGAGAGCGAGCTAATGCTTCCTCTCCCCCCCATTTAGTCAACCTCCCCATTCGGTTGGTCAGTCAAACCCCCCCCACGTACGGCAAACCACCCCCCCACCTGTCTGCCCACCAGCCTCGCACTTACCCCATCTAGGTCACCGGCTTTCCCCCGTGTCTCCTCCTCTGCGGCTTCCCCTTGCGTCTCCTCCTATATGGTCGCTTCTCCTCTCTGCCAATCAGGACCTGCTTCCTGATTGTCCGGGAGAAGCAATAAGACAAATATTAATTCGCTATGTTCACGCAACTGGGTGGGCTCAGGGCACAGTGCTCTGCGCCCCGAGCCCACCCTTTTTTGAAGCCAATTAGAGCCTCAAGCTCTAATCATGTGCTTCAAAAAAAAAAAAACATTGAAATTCATGGGTCCAGCACCCTGCATGTAGATTAGGGTCCAGGCGCATGGATTAGGGGGGTGGCGCCCCTGCACCCCTAATGGAGCAGTCACTACTGGCCTTCAGTCTATTAGTCGTTTGTAGCATTACACACTGTATAACACAGATTATATATGGTCTTTTGGAAAATCAAGGCCCCCTATACCTTGTAAATTGACAACCATTATTTAGAAGTACATACTGTACCCTCCAGCGGCTTTCTACATGCACACATGTAATAAATATTATATGCGATCCTTTGAAGACATCCATGGCCACATTTGAGGCCCCCACAACAAAGTATGTAGGAAAAGCCCCTTAAAAAAGGGGATATCCGTACCCCCGGTACAGCAGGACTTTTCAGGAGAACAGTGTGTTAGTATAAAAATATATACATTTATAAAAAAAAAAAAGAAAAAAGGAAATAATACAAATATATGTATATATATATATATATATATATATATATATATATATATATATATAAATAAATGTATATATTTTTAGTGGCCTTCTACAGCCATACCCCACTTTTAAGTACACAATGGGGTTTATTTACTAAAGCTGGAAAGTGCAAAATCAGGCTCACTTTTGTATAGAAACCAATCAGCTTCTAACCTTGGCTTGTTCAATTAAGCTTTGGTAATAAAACCTGGAAGCTCATTGGTTTCTGTGCAGAAGTGAGCCTGATTTTGCACTTTCCAGCTTTAGTAAATAAACCCCATTGTGTACCTAAAAGTGGGGTATGCCTGTACATGCATACATCCACCTTAGACCTCCCTGGAATCTTGCCTCCTTCCAGGAAAATTCCGATAATACGATCGTCATTCAGAAGAAGGGGAGAGGCCTAAATTATTTCAAATAATTCCCTGAACCTCAAAAAATAGAAATTCATATTTAACTGGTTAGCTACAAAATTGCATCCTATACATACTGCTTTTATTGGTTATTGTAGAGATGAAGAACAATAGGAAAATTGTGTCTGCTGGATTTTCACGGATATTTGGTTTTTGCCGTCACAATAATTAAAGTGGAAACGTATGGATAGCTATAGAAGAAGCAGCTTTGTTCTTAGCACTGCACTTTGATAGGTAATCCTTCAGGCTCTCCATTAATTTGGAGTCATTATTCAGTGGTGTCAGCAGCTTCTTAAGTAATGTTTCTGTGAAACACCCGACACATTCTACTCAGCAAAGGCTTTTCACAATTCAGCTTATAAAGTTTACTGAAGCATGAGAGTGATTCTGCACATTTTCATTTACCTCGCTGTGGCCCTCAGAAAAACAGCGCAGCGTGTCACGAGAGACGGACGAAATGACAGGGAGACGCTGACATTTTCCATACAACACATGAACGGGTGCAAAGAAAAAAAAAAGAAAAAATTCAAGCCTGACAATATAGAAGAAGTTATCTTGTTAGAGGATTTAAAGTGTGTCTCAACTTATTCAGGAAGGGATTGTTAGAATCACAATTGGGGTATGAATATCAAATTTGTTTTTTAATTCTGCTGAAGTGTTGGCGTGCTGCTCTGTGTCTTATTTCCCTTTTATTGTAAAGTAGAACTATGATCTTTATGTTATCATTAGATATGCACGTTAAAAAGAGAACATCTTAATTAGGGATGCACGGATACCATTTTTTTTTTTTTACGAGGACTGATCTTTTTTTTTTTTTTTTTTTTTTTTTTTAATACTTGTCGATACCAATTAACAATACCTACAACAACTGTTTTGATTTCAGCTGTCAGCAATGGTACAAAGCGTTGAAAAGTTATTTACAAATTAAATAAATTTTTCATTTTTTTTGCAATGTGAAACATGTAAATATATGGTGTAAAAATATTAACAAAGCAAACAATTTTTTTTTTTAAATATTAATAGTTTATAAGATAGAAGTGAGCAAAAAAAAATAAAAAATCAGCAGGGAAATAATTAAATGGAGAAGAGGAATAAGGTGTTAATTAAGGCTGATTAGAGTAAATAAGGGTTAATAAGGAGATAAACAGAGGAAAGTTTAATAATTATTTTTTTTTTTTTTTTTACTTGACAGGTTGCTTTAAACCAGAGGTCAGCAACCTATAGATTGCAATCTGCCAGTAGATCACGAACATGTGACTGGTAGATCAAGGTCTGGGCTTGCTGACCCGCCATTCCAAAGCATCAAACAGAATGCAATGTAGAGCAATTACTTGTAAAGTTTGAGCTGTAGTAGGGAGCAAGAGCCACATAAGCTGATGCCTCCTCTGTAGTGCTGGCTCCCGTCCCATGCAGAGTGATACCAACTGCATTCCACCTCTTATCCTGGCTAACGGTCTCCAGAGTGGTGCCAGCAGCAGAGAAGAGATCTTCATGTCAGTGTGAAGCAATACACTGGGCATAATTGTATAGGGCTGCTTTCACACTGATGCACTGAGGTTCAACCACAAAGCGGGTGCAATGCAGTGTACCTGCAGCTTTCCTGTGGGTTTGCTGCGCTTAACTATAGACTTCTATTATATCCTGCTGTTTTGCAACCCCCCAACTTTAGTGTGAATGAGCCCTAAGGGTGCCGCTGCCGAATGCAACTATAGGCTCATTCACAAGCGCAGCAGGCACTGCTGCTCCTCTGAAAAGTGATCCGAGTGCATGTGTGTTGACAGGTGGTGAGGAGGAGATATGTTGCTTCTTCACAACCTGATTTAAACCCATGAATGCCGTGCAATGCACGCAATTGCAACACAGCAGTATGGGTTTAAATCAGGTGTGAGGAGATGACACTGTGCCCGGTGATCTTTGACTTATCCCATGTTGTTCAGGTAGATCTTCACCTCTTTAAGGTTGCCTACCCATGCATTAAACTGATCGCACAGGGAAGTTCATTCCTTTGATTTATAGATGAATAAACAGAAAGATGCAAAAAGAAAATATGTTTCTTTTTATCTTTCTGTTTCAGCTACTGAGCAATGTTGTTGATAAACATTGCCTGGCTGCTTTTATTTATTTTTTTAACAGCTCCAATTGCTGGGACTTCCTTTACACTTCAGCTGTCAACAGAGGTACCCCACTGACAGCTGAATGAGTCAACAATTGTTTAGGACATTATTTTCACAGCTGGACATGACACCAGGGGCTATTTAGTCAGTGATGTGACTACTGCATGTAGAGCAATACAGCCTGGTCCCCTCCCTGCTTTTATTCTGAAATTGGACAGTAAACGAGCAGAAGCATCTTCATAGTCAGTAGATGAAGTGCACCTGATTGGCTGCTAGTATCGCCTATCCTGTTCTGAGTCAGAGTTCTACTTTCCATTACAAGAGTTTGATATCTAGTCAAATTTTGAGAGAGAAGTGCGGAAATAATATAATAAAAAAAAACATTCAGACTCACATAGATGGCTGCCGCAACAATCCAATTCTGCAGCTGTTCCCCACCAGCTCTAGACCAAGATCAAAGCCGCTGATCGCTCAGTTCAGGTCACCGCTCTCTGCTCTGCACTCAATGGAGCGCCAGGCTGATGAGAGGGCGGGAGCAGTTGGCTCAGGATCTCAGCAGAGCGCCTATAGGCGCAGCCAGCTACCGGTCAGGAATCTAGGTGGATCCAGGCATCATTGTCGGGATCCCTGCACAGCCTTGGCCAGCTCTGTGACATCAGCTGACAAGAGGATTTAGCCTGCTGTTGGATGAATCTGGGTCATAGGAATGTAGAACTAAGTGAACTCCTTTTACCCACAGGGGAAGTATGGCCAAAAGAACATTATCCATACTACTTCTTTAAAAACGGTTGCATTTAAAGTTATTTAAAACTGAATTCCAGGTATGGATTTGGACCAATGTAAGTATGCATATACCAAAGCTGTGGGACTGCTGTGGAAATAGTGAATCGCTCCAGTGGTTGCTGATACTACAATGATTGCCACTATCTTTCAGATCCCATGCTGAGCAACTGCCTTGCTGTACTGTAACCACAGGGGTTTGTTTACTCCTCACAGGTGCCATTGATAGAAAGTCTTGTATTTTTTTCAATGAATGCAAGAAGTTTTCTGACTGGACAAGGTAGGATGGTGATGTCTCAATCTATACCATTCCTAATCATAGAAGGCATTGCATTCATTGAAAAAATGTAAGGCCTTTGGCAAATGGCGTGTGTGCCGAGCGAGAAACTCCTTGTGTATTATCAGGGCAGCTGCTAGGCACTCCATCTGGAAGACAGTGGCAATCACTGTAGTAGCACTGACTACTACAATGATTCTCTGCTTCCACAGTGGACCAACGGGTATGGCATATGCATACTTACATTGGTCCAGGTTGACTACACAATAAAATCCTTACCTGGAGTTCAGATTTAATGACTGATTGTAAATGTAACTGAAATAATTGTTGGAGGTTTTACATTTACTTGAAGTTCAGCTTTAAAAACACAGTTACTCTGTGTAACTTGTATACATGTACATGGGGCAGCCATATTTATTTATTTTATATACAGGTGTTGGTTCATAGTCGTGTCCTGCTGATCCTCCTACTTCACCAGCACATCCATCAGACAGTGTCAATCTGATTAAAAGTTATAGACTCTCTTCTGTCTCTATGGCCAAAAATAACCGCAATGCTCCTGGCAGCCGAGGACAACGGGATCTTTAGCGGAGGTCGTAGGTGACAGGAGTGAGCGCACCAACATTTATGTACAGAAATAGGAACCTTAACTCAAATGGTAATGTGGTTCTTAATCTTGATGTGTGCCCTATTGATTCATCTAAGTGTGCATTTTAATGGTAAGACTTTTTGATAATTGTCTTAAATAGTACTTATTGGTGTGTTAAAAACCACCTATCAGCAGAAGTCCTTGGAAATGGCTCTTTCTGCCTGTGCTAGGAGAGGAGTCATCAATGAGGGAAAGAGATGAGGACTGCCTGACAAGTCCTGAACTGTGTGCCATCAGAGGGGAGCACGAGTTCACTAAAAGCCCTCAATGTACATTTCTTTTCATGGACAGTAATACTTGGTTCATGAGATACTGTAACCCTAGGTACACATCTCGGTTTGTGGACCGCGTCTGCACGTGCACGGCAGACCATTCATTGCCTGCGTTTTCGCAAAAAAAAAGATGCATGATCCTTTTCAAAAATGTGGCTGCAGGGAAATCGCATGGTTCCCGCACCCGCAGGCAGCCCTGTGTGTTTCCGCAGAGCAGTGCATTTTCCCTGTGGGTAGGGTTGCCATCTTTTCTTCAAGTTAAACCTGAACAATTTAGCGGTGCGCAGCAATTTTTTTTATAGTATAAATGTATAAACTATACATATTTTTCAATTAAATAACATTTCTAATCATATGAAGTTAATCACTAGAGTCTCCCTTTAGGTCAGAGTACACAGAGTTCCCCTTTTACATCTGAATCCGCAGAGTTCCCCTTTTACATCTGAACTCAAATAGTTCCCTTACACTGTAAGGGGGGACTCTGCAGACTCTGATGTAAGGAAGAACTCTAGGGACTCTAACATAAGGGATGCTCTGGGAACCCTGATTTAAGGGGGAACACTGAGAACTCTGATGTAAGGGGGAACATTGTGTCTTTCAGTATAAAGGGGAACTCTGATGTAAGGGGGAACACTGTGGCTTCTGGTGTAAAGGGGTGCTCTGAGAACCCTGATTTAACTCAGTGTACTCACTCAGAAGCAGGAGGGAGAAGGATGGTGAGCTCACTCATCCCTTGGCAGTCACCTCTCACCCCGATGTATCCAAGGCTGCTGGACTTCAAATTTCTGGCCCCCACTTTCCTTTTGTGAGGCAAAGTGCTGGAGATTAGAGTGTGGGCAGATACAGAAGGGTAGGGGCGGGAGGGAGAGGTGCAGATTGATTTTATGTGGGTAATTGCTAAAATAAAAGTATTCTGTATATTAAATCTTTCTTTTATTTCACATTGATTTACATTTTCTCTACATTAACAAGCACACCAAGCTGTCCAGCAGAAGTGACAGTCACAGCGGCTGGGGCAAAGCATATAACACTGCTGTGGTTGCTTACAATGGTGAGTTTTTAATGATATACTTTAGACCAGGGGTCTCAAACTGGCGGCCCTCCAGCTGTTGCAAAACTACAAGTCCCATAATGCCTCTGCCTGTGGGAACCACGATTGTAACTGTCAGCCTTGCAATGCCTCATGGGACTTGTAGTCTTGCAACAGCTGGAGGGTCACCAGTTTGAGATCCCTGCTTTAGACCCATATTCACACCAGCCACGCTCTAAGAGAATATCTATGGGAATGTTTAACTATTCTTCCAGAAGCACATTTGTGATGTCAGGCACTGATGTTGGAAGAAAAGGCCTGCCTCCTCCACCCCAAACTCACTCATCCATGTCTTTATGGACCAAAACGTTTTAGCATGTGGGCTAGTGTCCGTCGTGTGGCATTAGTTGAGGGAGGTGGTGTGGTGCCTTTTTTTGTTTTTTTAAGCTCTATTGAAATGTCAAAGTAATTAATTTAATTCCTATGCTCTGCAGCTCCGCTGCTGTGCAAAAACAGACGGTGATTCAGGTGAGCCCCGGTACATTGCATGAGATGTGCAGGATGTCTGCATTTTATCCAACTCACCTGAAACACACCTGAAAGTAGAGTTCAAATGTGAACAGAGCATATAGAAAACAATTGCTTTCTATGTACCTTTGTGGCGACTGATCAAGGGCAGAAAAAAAGCCACCACACATAAACAGGTCCTTAAAGTTATATTGTAAAATAAAATAAAAAAAGACTACTGCTATAACTGCTTAAAATGTGTTAATTGGACTTGAGCTATAATTTGTTGTTTACCAAGGGTCCATTTAAAACTACTTGTCCATCTACGACTACGACTGTCTACACAGGGTGACAACTCTGCTGCACAATTTCACTGCAGAGCAAACAGTATTGTCACCCTATTACAGGAATCTAAAAAATAATAGATCTATTGGCAAGATAAAAGGGTAATAAAAGTACATTATTGGGGTGATTTAGGAAAACATAAATGTCTTTCTTGATGCTAGGGACAGACTGCTTTATGTAGCTTATGTCGCATATTTTTTTTTCCTTGCCCATAGATCCTCTTTTAAATGGTAACAAGGTATGTCCTACACACATTATATTATTAAAAGTATTGGGACGCCTGTCTTTACACGCAAATTAACTTTAACCCCCCTGGCGGTGTTCCCGAGTCTGGCTCGGGGTGGAATTTTCATACCAAAAGCGGTATCCCCGAGACTCGGGACTGCATCGCTGGATCCAGGAGGACGTTTACTCACCTTCTCCCTCGGATCCAGCGTTGTCTCCCCGCTGTACGAGCGAGCCGTGTCTCGCTCGATGCATCACATCGCCGATCTCCGTGCCCTGCGAGCGTTGCGACGCACGGGGACGGAGATCGGCGCCAAATTCAAAAAGTAAAACAAACAGTAAACATACAGTATAATGTAATCTTACAGATTACATTGCTGTATGTAAATATTTCACATCCCCGTTGTCCCTAGTGGTCTGCCCAGTGTCCTGCATGCAGTTTTATGTAATAAAAACTGTTCTTTATGCCTGGAAACTGGAGATTGTCCATAGCAACCAAACTGTCATTTTACATCAAAAATGGTTTTAGACCAGCTAGAAAACAGCGATAATAAATTGTAATCACTCGCAGAAATGAGCGATAGCGATTTGTGGGGAGATCCGTCATCAAATACTGAAAAGTAATGACAGTGACAATTCTGCAACTGAGCAAATTTCAGTGTTTTTGATTTGATTACATTATTGAATAATTTTTATTATTGTTATATTATTATTTGGTACAATTATTTATAATTATTTATTATATTATAATTTATGATTTCATTTTTCAAACTTTATCATACCCGGGATGTCTGCTAGACTCTGGTTTGGACAGATTTAAGTGAGTTATTCCTAAGAATTGCAGGACTACAATATAAAACGCCAAATTTTCATGCAAAATAATGGTACCGCTTTTAGCACCTAAAATCCGCAATAATCGTACCGCCAGGGAGGTTAATGGCATCCCAGTCTTAGTCTGTAGGGTTCAATATTGACTTGGCCCACCCTTTGCAGCTATAAAAGCTTCAAATCTTTTGGGAAGGCCGTCCACAAGGTTTAGGAGAATATCTATGGGAACGTTTGACCATTCTTTCAGAAGCACATTTGTGAGGTCAGGCACTGATGTTGGACAAAAAAGCTTGGCTCTTCCACCCCGAACTCGCTCATCCATGTCTTTATGGACCTTGCTTTGTGCACCAGTCCACATCATTTGGTGGAGGGGGGATTATGGTGTGGGGTTGTTTTTTTTTTAGGGGTTGGACTTGGCCTCTTAGTTCCAGTGAAGGGAACTTTTAAGGCATCAGCATACCAAGAAATTTTGGACAATTTCATGCTTCCAACTTAGTGGGAACAGTTTGGGGATGACCCCTTCCTGTTCCAACATGACTGCGCACCAGTGCACAAAGCAAGGTCCATAAAGACATGGATGAGCGAGTTTGGGGTGGAGGAACTTGACCTGCATAAAGTCCTGACCTCAACCCTCCCTGTTCCAACATGACTGCTCACCAGTGCACAAAGCAAGGTCCATAAAGACATGGATGAGCGAGTTTGGGGTGGAGGAACTTGACTGACCTGCACAGAGTCCTAAACTCAACCCGATAGGATGAATTAGAGCAGAGACTGCGAGCCAGGCCTTCTTGGCCACATCAATACCTGACGGCACAAATGCGCTTCTGGAAGAATGGTCAAACATTTCCATAGAAACACTCCTAAACCTTGTGAACAGCCTTCCCAGAAGAGTTGAAGCTGTTATAGCTGCAAGGGGTGGGTCAACTCATTATTGAACCCTATGGACTAAGACTGGGTGCTTGGAGTACTTTTGACAATATAGTGTATCAGAAAGCCCCTTCTGAACAAGTTAAAGAAAATAAAGGAAGTGGGCCATTAACATTAATATATAGAGTTTCCAAAACGTCTCCTCTTTACCTCAGAATTTAGAAGGATTCTATAGCATTCTTTGACATTCACACTCGCAGAATACCCTTGTGTGCAATTTGAGTAACTGCAGTAATAAAACTATTCTTCTGTCACAAAGCCATATGTTTTATTTACTGCTTTTCTATAGCACAAAATAAAACTTGTTTGGGAGCCGAGAGGAAAGGCAAAAATGTTACTTCATAAGGGGAGACCCGCAGAGTATTGCAGATGCACTGGGGCTCATTTAGGAACATAAATGAACAGAAAATTTATGGGGATGTCCATAACCATTTGAGAACAGCCAACAATTTTCCAGGGTGAGTTCAAAAATGAAAGCTAATACCAATGCAACGGGCAACACCATGGCTTTTTCTTTGAATCTATTTTTGTTATAGTCACCAACATCAACAAAATTGTGACTTGCTACTTTGTGAGTCTTGAATCCATCCTAGTAAATCGCTTAAAGAAACAGTTAAGCCAACTCTGAAAAATGCAGCATGGAAATTTATACAGGAGACCAAATTATATTTGTTTTACCCTGGAAAGAACCAACTAGGGAAGCACAGCGGCCTGATGCTTAGCGGAGTCAATATTTCAAATCCGCTCCAGGATGCTATCTGTATGGAGTTTGCATGTACTCCCTATGCTTACGTGGGCTTTTTCTGGACCCTCCAAAGTAATGCTGGTAGGTTAAATGACTCCTTTCTATATTGGCCCTTGTATGTTTATATAACTTGGAAAAGCTCATGTGTTATCACATTCTGCATACCACTCCCAAGCCCATGCATATGGAGAGGGAGGTTAAAATCCTATCAACCAACGTCACAACAACTCAACAAGAAGATTCTAAGAAAAAAGGCTTTCATGCAGTTCAGACATTATGCCCATAGAATAGCCAAGGATAGAATACGACTGAATGGATATTACTCTCACAGTAACAACCTTGATTGCCAGTATTCCTCTGATTGTTGTTCTGTCTTAGTTCTGCCTAAAAAAATATTTCTGCAGTCTGATTACACACACTCCAATACAGTGTAATAATGAACACTCCTAACCATTCACTCCCTGCCTCAGCCTTAGGCCTCTTTCACACGGGCAGGCCAATCAGGTCCACAGGTCAGTTTAAGCAGACCCAACTGGACAATCCATTGCCCTCTATGGAGCGTCAGATGTCTACGGACACATGTCCGTTGACTCCACCCAAAATCCAATCTGATAAAAAAAGACGGCTGGGGGATTTGTCTCCATCCATCTGGCAGATCGGATTGGATGTCCGTCGGGTGTACACAGACAGGCGGTCCGTTTACATCAAACCGTCAATAGAGGGCTGTGTCTGTGTCTGCAATAGCGGAGCAGGCCGACTACTGGAGGAGTCTAATCCATGTGTTAGGGGCCTAATGTAGAAAGTTCAGAGAGAGGAGTGGAAAGACACTACTGTTCCACTTTTAGGCCTTCTACACAGTTAAGATAAGCAGTGCACTTTTCTCATTGACAGGAACTACTCTTTAATGAGCCACCAACTTAAGAAAATGCAAGTACAAGCAAAAAAAATAAAATAATTTTAAATGTTTACCACCAGCATTTTTCCTTTACATAAATGACTGTAAACTTGCTAGCAAAGTTGACTTCTTCTTCAAAAACAGTACATTTTCTATCACACATTCTTCCTTCCTTGCATAGTCCTCTCCTCCTCTTGGAGCAACTACTTACTGTCTATGCCAGGGTTTCTCAAATAGGGTTCCTCCAGAGGTTGCTAGGGGTTCCTTGGGAAATAAGCAATTTCTGCCTCTAAGATACAGGGAAGTTCCCACTAACACCATTGATCTTTTTAGTTATCTGTAAGAGGGTAACTCTTCCCACTGAGGAGCATTCTTCCCAATGAGTTGTAGATATAGTAACTTTTAGCAAAGATTCCCTGAAATCTGAAAATTATTTCAAGGGTTCCTCTTATTTGAAATGGTTGAGAAAGGCTGGCCTATGATGCTCCAGCTCCTCTGCCCATCCCCAACAAGGCCCGTACATTGATGACATTACTCACTTTTTTGAAGGGAATTTGTATGAAAATTCTCATCAGACTAATGGATGACATGATCGATGTACTCCAAAAAACATTACTTTTAACATTCCATTTTGGAGTGAATGAACTCTCCTGCATGAAAACCACATTCGCTTTAAATTTGTTCGTTCGAGAAACATATTCCATCCTGATCCTTCAAAATATCTCTGTACGAGCTCTGTAAGGCTCCCATTGTTTTCAATGGAGCTTCTGCCCGCACCTATTCACATAGATCCCCACTGAGTCGCCCGTGGGTAATGACAAATGGCCCCATTCGCAAGAGTGAATGGGATCTAAATGTTATCACATCATCTTGGATTTTGCCTATAGTTCCCATGTTAAAGTAAGTGTTGTTAGGCCTCATGCACACGAGACGCAGATGAAACCTCTGTTAAAAAAAAGCTGAAACGCGCGTTTAGAAACGCGCGTTTTGCCGCGTTTGCATGCCGCGTTTAGACGCGTTTAGACGCGTTTAGACGCGTTTGCGTTTAAACGCGTTTATAAAGATAACATCATGTAGACCCTCCCCAAGCTCTCAAAGCATTTTTTTTAACTATTTCTGCTATTTTGATCAGAGTGAGCAGCAGCAGCATAGAGAGCAGTTGTACACTTGCATTTGCCGTGTCACTTGCCACGGCACCTGCCACAAGTTGTGGATTGTCCACTTGCCACGTCACTTGCCACAAGTTGGGGATTGTCCACTTGCCACATCACCTGCCACGTCACCTGCCACAAATTGTGGATTGTCCACTTGCCACGTCACTTGCCACATCACCTGCCACGTCACTTGCCACGAGATGTGGATTGTCCACTTTCCACATCATCTGCCATGCCACCTGCCACAAGCTGTGGATTGTCCACTTGCCACGTCACCAGCCACATCACCTGCCACAAGTTGTGGATTGTCCACTTGCCACGTGACTTGCCACATCACCTGCCACGTCACTTGCCACATCACCTGCCACAAGTTGTGGATTGTCTACTTGCCGCGTCACTGCCACATCACCTGCCACGTCACTTGCCACGTCACCTGCCACAAGTTGTGGATTGTTCACTTGCCACGTCACCTGCCACGTCACCTGCCACAAGTTGTGGATTGTCCACTTGCCACGTCACTTGCCACAAGCTGTGGATTGTCCACTTGCCACATCACTTGCCACGTCACCTGCCACGTCACTTGCCACGTCACCTGCCACAAGTTGTGGATTGTCCACTTGCCACGTCTCTTGCCACAAGCTGTGGATTGTCCACTTGCCACATCACTTGCCACGTCACCTGCCACGTCACTTGCCACGTCACCTGCCACAAGTTTTGGATTGTCCACTTGCCACGTCACTTGCCACGTCAGCTGCCACGTCACTTGCCACGAGATGTGGATTGTCCACTTTCCATGTCATCTGCCATGCCACCTGCCACAAGCTGTGGATTGTCCACTTGCCACAAGCTGTGGATTGTCCACTTGCCACATCACTTGCCACGTCACCTGCCACGTCACTTGCCACGTCACCTGCCACAAGTTTTGGATTGTCCACTTGCCACGTCACTTGCCACGTCAGCTGCCACGTCACTTGCCACGAGATGTGGATTGTCCACTTTCCACGTCATCTGCCATGCCACCTGCCACAAGCTGTGGATTGTCCACTTGCCACGTCACCAGCCACATCACCTGCCACAAGTTGTGGATTGTCCACTTGCCACGTGACTTGCCACATCACCTGCCACGTCACTTGCCACATCACCTGCCACAAGTTGTGGATTGTCTACTTGCCGCGTCACTTGCCACATCACCTGCCACGTCACTTGCCACGTCACCTGCCACAAGTTGTGGATTGTTCACTTGCCACGTCACCTGCCACGTCACCTGCCACAAGTTGTAGATTGTCCACTTGCCACGTCACTTGCCACAAGCTGTGGATTGTCCACTTGCCACATCACTTGCCACGTCACCTGCCACGTCACCTGCCACGTCACTTGCCACGTCACCTGCCACAAGTTTTGGATTGTCCACTTGCCATGTCACTTGCCACGTCAGCTGGCACGTCACTTGCCACATCACCTGCCACGTCACCTGCCACAAGTTGTGGATTGTCCACTTGCCACGTCACTTGCCACATCACCTGCCACGTCACTTGCCACGAGATGTGGATTGTCCACTTGCCATGTCACTTGCCACGTCACCTGCCACGTCACTTGCCACGTCACCTGCCACGTCACTTGCCACAAGATGTGGATTGTCCACTTGTCACATCATCTGCCACATCACTTGCCACATCACCTGCCACGTCACCTGCCACAAGTTGTGGATTGTCCACTTGCCACGTCACTTGCCACGTCACCTGCCACAAGTTATGGATTGTCCACTTGCCACGTCACATGCCAGTCACCTGCCACAAGTTGTTGATTTTCCACTTGCCACGTCACCTGCCAAGTCACTTGCCGCGTCACCTGCCAGGTCACTTGCCACGTCACTTGCCACAAGTTGTGGATTGTCCACTTTCCACGTCACTTGCCACTTCACCTGCCACGTCACTTGCCACAAGTTGTGGATTGTCCACTTGCCACATCACTTGCCACCTGCCATGTCACTTGCCACAAGTTGTGGATTGTCCACTTGCCACGTCACTTGCCACAAGTTGTGGATTGTCCACTTGCAATTGCAATTGTTTAAAATATTTTTCTAATGGTTTTTCATCATTTGCAATCATTTTTGAGATTTTTAATGTAAAAAAAAAGGTCACCTTTAAAAACGCATATAAACGCAAACGCGGCTAAACGCGGGTGCCGCGTTTAGCCGCGTTTAGCCGCGTTTTGCGTCTGAAACGCAGAAATTTTTGTTTCTGAACGCATTTTTTTGCTTCTGGAAAAACGAGATTAAACGCAACTGCATATAAACGCAAAAAAACGAGACTGTGTGCATGGACACATAGGATAACATTGAATGAGTTCAGGTGCAGTTGAAAAAACTGTCCAACTGCATCTGAACGCGCGTTTAACTGCGTCTCGTGTGCATGAGGCCTTATGCAACTTTCACTATTCTGTGGGTTTGTGATTATATTAATCGTAGATTTGTAGATTAGTCAATAAAGGCCGAACAAATTAGCCACACCCTCACGCTACTTCCCTGTTCAACGCTATTAACTTTTATTCATTGAGTTGGTTGACTTATAGACTTGAATTGTCTTTGACCTTTTTGAAAAAAAAGATACTAGACTAGAATATAAATAGATCCCCAAGATACACCTATATACCTTTTGTGTGTGTTTCTGTGCTGCCTAAATAATTGTTTTTAACAATTACAACAACAATAACTAAGACTGGGATGCCATTAAAGTTCCCATAGACACACTCGTAAAACTTGTGGACAGCCTTCCCAGATGAAGTTGAAGCTGTTATAGCTGCAAAGGGTGGGCCAACTCAATATTGAACCCTACAGACTAAGACTGGGATGCCATTAAAGTTCATGTGAGTGTAAAAGGCAGGTGTCCCAATACTTTTGGTAATATAGTGTAGCTCTAAGTAGCCAGGTCCCACAAAGGAAGGCACTTTTTTATCTTTTTGTTATCTGTCTCGCATCAACATGGCGGCGCTGTGAAAGGGAAAATGTCCCGGGCCTCCCACACAGGTATTGGGTGCCACCATAGTCATACACAATAACCCAAAATACTTGAATGGACACTGCTAAAAGCCATAAACTATGATGAAAAACTTGTGGAGAATGTATCAACATCCCAAAGTAAGGTATTTCTGTAATTTCTATTTATTCAGACACAAATGGATGGAAATCCCTACAACACTGCAGTCCTCGTGCACACGGGCCGTTTAGCCCTGGGCACATGAGGCTCTGATGTTTAGATGTGGGTGGAAGGAACAGGTGCTTTATCCAAAAAGGTGTTGACAGCCTGTAAATGTCTATGGGAGGCTGAGAGTTAGCCCTTGTACACACGGTCGGAGATTCCGTCGGAATGTTTCCTATCGGAGCGTTTTGTCGGATATTCCGACTGTCGGACCAACTTTTCCAACTAGCCGGAAATATTTTCCGACAAAATGCTCCGATCGGACATACTCCGATCATGTGTAGCCTACTCCGACGGACAAAGTGCCACGCATGCTCAGATCAAATTCCTAGACCGAAGCTATTGGCTACTAGCCTGATTTTCCGACAACTTAGTCCGACCGTGTGTATGCAACATCACTTCCGGACCTGGTCCGGAATTAATCCGTCGGAGTAACTCTGCACTGAACGGTACTAACATCTGGGGCAGTATGCATCCAGGGATGAATGCCTAGAATGCCCGTGCATTCATCTCTGGATGCATACTGCACTAAGGGTAAGTACCGTTCGGTGTACCATACAGCCCCAGCAACTGTCAGCCTCTCATAGACTTTTACAGGGGGGCTGGACAGTTCACCTGTACTTTCCACGGCACATAAACACCAGAGCCTCACGCACCAGGGCTAAATGTCCAGTGTGTATGAGGCCATTAAGACACTTTTAGATGATAATCGGAAGATAGGAAATCATTACATAGTTCACCATCTTGCAGTACTGTCATCTAGCAACAGGTCCACCGCAGAGCTGAGAGCAGAAAAAGATTAGGGAACACAAAGTTACACTTTCAACACACAACCTCAGTATTTATGAACAAGCATGCAGCCAGTGAAGCAAGATGGAAATAAGTATGCCTTATTTGCAGGTATTTTAACCAGTGGTCAACCAGGCAACTGACATTTTCAGGACAATGGAACAATGGCAACCTACATCCTTCTCTGTGTACTGTACAAGTCTCCTAAAAACGACAACATGGTTGACCACACTAAGCACAGCTAGATCCTTCACACTGAACAACAATGTTATTGGAACTCGCCAAGAAAGTGAAAATTAATGCTTTCATAAAATATATATAATTACCAAAAATTATATACCAAGAACACACCAGCTGTACACACTGTAGTCTACAAAAACAGTAATAATTTAATTAAAGGATACAATTGCAGAAAATATAACTGCAAACAGGCCCAAGTCATGAGCAGGCGGTAATGAAATAGAATAAGTGGTAGTTATAACAGACATTTAGAATTAAACTAAATAAATACGATTTTTTAATACCACAAAGGATCCCATTAAACTCAAACTCTTCCGTTTAATGATTTTATGAAGCCTTCATAGTGCAGCCCTTTGTTTAATTAGAGATTATTTAAACAGAAGTATTTACAAGTGCAACTTAAAGAGGACTTTCAGTAAATTTTTCATCTTTCCATCTATTAAATCTTCTCCCCTTGTTGTTTTAACTTTGGATACTAAAACCTATTTTTTCTGCCAGTAAATACCTTATACACCCACTTCCTGTTTCTTGTCTGGTCATTAGCCTAGACTTATGACATCATGTACACCTCTCTCTCACTCTCGTGAGAGTTTGCCAGGAAGGGAGGGGAGATGAGTCATAAGAGGGCCAATGAAAGCTGCAGGGCTGCAGAGCTGGAGGTGTGCCTCTGTGTGTGTCTGTGTAAATCTTGGAAGTGAACAGGCAGCAGCTTCAGCTGCCCACAGTTAAAATGGTTGCCACCAGATTCAGTGGAGGGAGATTTCTGCAGCATATTTGGCAAGTACAGAATCACAGTATATATAAAATAATACGCAAAGTGGTTGGAGGGAAGCTACAAAATGGCAAAGATGTTTTTATTACAAATTATGTGAGCAGATTGCAGTTTCTCTTTAAAGGTTTCTCAGAACTAACTTTTTTTTTGTAAGCTGTGAAATTTAGAACTGTATTTAAAAGCGACAGTACACTGAAAATGTGTTTAGTACAGTACACGTCAATGTATACAGTGAAAATCATTTTTTATTACGGCAGACCTGTGGCTGGATGAGGGCAGACCTGCGGCTGGATGAGGGCAGACCTGCGGCTGGATGAGGGCAGACCTGCGACTGGATGAGGGCAGACCTGCGGCTGGATGAGGGCAGACCTGCGGCTGGATGAGGGCAGACCTGCGGCTGGATGAGGGCAGAACTGTGGCTAGATGAGGGCAGACCTGCGGCTGGATGAGGGCAGACCTGCGACTGGATGAGGGCAGACCTGCGGCTGGATGAGGGCAGACCTGCGGCTGGATGAGGGCAGAACTGTGGCTAGATGAGGGCAGACCTATGCTGGATGAGGGCAGACCTGTGGCTGGATGAGGGCAGACCTATGCTGGATGAGGGCAGACCTATGCTGGATGAGGGCAGACTTGTGGCTGGATGAGGGCAGACCTACGGCTGGATGAGGGCAGACCTACGGCTGGATGAGGGCAGACCTACGGCTGGATGAGGGCAGACCTACGACTGGATTAGGGCAGACCTACGGCTGGATTAGGGCAGACCTACGGCTGGATTAGGGCAGACCTATGGCTGGATGAGGGCAGATCTACAGCTGGATGAGGGCAGACTTATGGCTGGATGAGGGCAGACTTATGGCTGGATGGGGCAGACCTATAGAGGCTCAGTGAATCAGAGAAGGATAATGCTGGATTCACTGGGCATGTGTGTATGTCTTCTGAGGTCAACCTAGTGGACAAGGTAAGAGGGGACTGGAGGACAGGGGGAGGAGTGAAGTACCTATTTAAAGTAGATGTAAACCCCAACTGAAGGACATCTAGTTTGCTAAAGCAATGATAAAACAACTGCCATTTAACTGCCATTAAAGTGTTAGTTCACCTTTTAACCCGCCCCACCCTAGTCCCTGCTGTACTTACCTCCATGGGTGATGAGCTATCAGTGCCCATGTAGCCGATGCAGCAGTCTGGGAATTTGAAATCCCTGCCCTTTTCCCTTTTCTTTCTGAAGAGCTTCTGGAATGGATCAGAGCGATTCTCTGTGCTGGTTCTCACCAATCAGAATCCCTCTAATCTGTCCCGGAAGTGTTGCAGAATGAAGGGGAAGAAGAGCAGGGATATGGAATCCTGGGATAACTGCACAGGCTGCATGGGCACTAGCAGTTGAGGACCCACAACGGTAAGTATAGCGGGACAAGTGGGGTGGGCAGGGTGTGTGGTGTTAGTTCGCTTTTTCTTTTTTTTTTTCCTGAAAGGGTGGATTAACACTTTAAATAGAATATTTTTGTTTACACCTTTGTTATCCTAAATTGCATCTCAGTGCTGCTGACCTCCCACGACCACTTCCTGTCTATATGCATGCCCTCCAGTGATGGCTGTCACATTTCTCAGGGCATGTTTTCTGATAGCAACAGTGGAAAAGGCGTGTATAACAAGTATGGAAACAGCCACTTCTAGTTTCAATAAGAAGCCTGTGTGAGTCATTCAGTAGAAAGCAATGCCTGAACAAAGACCTTCATGTCACGATCACCAGGAATTATTTTACTGAATGCTGCAGATTTTTAAATATTGAATTTTCTTTTTTTTTTTACATTAACATGTATTAATGTAGTGATCACCAATAATATAAATCATATACTTTGTGAATGGGAGGCTATAGTATTGTAAAGATTACCATTCCTCAGCTGGATAACTAGCATGGCTGTAAAATTCCAATTATTCAAGAAAGGAAAAACTCCAAACAATGATGATCTTTGAAAGAAGACTCACTAAAACTGGCCACATATGGATCAAAATTTGTGTAAACAGTGCAACAGGGACCGGATGAATTTCGATCCATGTATAGGCACCCTGGTTGTACAGAGGTCAATCTATCGATTGACTTCTATTCAACCACCCTGTTGGTTTTTTCCAAATGATAAGTGGCTATATCCGGCAACACTGATTGTTGTCTTCAGACAGCGGCACAGACGGAGAACACGGGCAGGGAGAGAGGGACGGGAAGAGGGATGAGTGTCATGCTGTTCAGGCATGCTGGAGGTGGATAGAGCAGTGTGGGGATCCCCTCCATCCAGGTCAGCTGCAGCTCCCGAGCTGGCTGTCACCCACAGAGGACAGAGCTGTCTTCAGAGGAGCATGTGGATAGAGTCGCAGATTTTTGCCCCGATCCTGCATGTCTGCAGCGGAAGCGGTTTCAGGGGGCATCAGAGCGGCCCGGCTCAGTCTGCCCTGTGTGTCACCCCTCTGGCGGGTGTCACCCGGGTGCGGTCTGCACCCACTGCACCCTCCCCCCCCTAGCGACGCCACTGAACAGTAGTAAAGGCTCCCCGTCATGAGACCAAAATAGCACAGAGGGAGTGAATAAAAAAAATGTGCCGATTTCCCCATCCATACATTTGAGGTGGATGGGGGAATCAACACTTTTTTTCTTTTTTTATTCAACTCGCTGGTCGATTGGGGGAAAAAAAAAGTATAATGTATGGCTTGCCTAAGACTGGCTGTATATGAGCACGCCCACCTGAAAATTGCTTGCCGTGTTTAATCTTCCCTTCTATGAAAGCAATAGGACCTGCTGCACTCCATATTGTGACTTGGCCAATGGTGCCCCCACAGTGAAGTACTAAATGTGAACAAAGAAGAACTGGTTTCTATTGCTTAGAGCTTTCCCAGCAAAATCTCTATATGTAATTGTGACTGTGTCTAACAGTTGGATGGGTGCATTTTTGTCCTCTGTTCACTAAATAGAAAAAAAACTCGGAACCCCCTTAGGTGGGTCGGACTTTTTAAGTGACCAAAAACAATACTTTCTCGCATAAAACAGAAGTTTATTACAAAATAGTATATTTAATAAAAGACTTTAAGTCATCAAGGGCAAAAAAAGTGTATAAACATTAGCGTGGATTATGATACATATACAGACACATGTAGGCTTAATGGATGAACCCAACGTATCCGGCTTGATGCCCTTCTTCAGGGTTTTTTAACATATACAGCCAGGTGTCAAAGAGTATCAGTAACCCATACAATATGGGAAACTGGGGAGTGTCCCACATATCAAAGAGGAAAATGAGTAAAAGAACTACTATCAGATGGCCCCAAGATAGTCCAACAAGGATCACTCAGCGAAGGTCCAAAGAAAGCCCCCAGCCAAAGATCAGATCAAATGATCTAGGTGGAATGTATATCAGAAGTGTCACTCAAACATCCAATAATCCCAAAAATTTGGCTGAAAAAATGTCAATGGTGTCCAGCCCAGGGATTGTGCCTCCGTCTGGCTGCACGCCAAGGGAGACGGTGATCAGAGCCATCGCAGCTGTTAAAAATACCCTGAAGAAGGAAGGACATAAAGCCGGAAATGTCGGGTTCATCCATTAAGCTTACATGTGTCTGTATATGTATTATAATCCACACATGTTTATGCACTTTTTTGTCCTTGATGACAAAGTATTTTATTAAATATACTATTTTGTAATAAACTTCAGCTTTATATGAAAAAGTATTGGTTATTGGTCACTTAAAAAGTCCCACCCACCTAAGGGGGTTCCGTATTTTTTCTCTATTCATTTTGGGATGTGGCAACCTTAAACATCTGATCCTGCAGGTCTTGGAATCTTTTTTCTTTTTTTTCTGTTCTCTAAACAGTCACCCTAGAATAAGGATGGATTGTTAAATTCCGGGATTGGTTTCAGGATGTTTATGGCCACCCTAAAGTTGTCCAAACGCAGTCAGATATTCACTTGGCAGATCAGCCATATTTGCCCACAGCTATATAGTGTAAGAGCCTTTTTAAATATTCCATTCAGAATATGTCCAGTTTAGTTGATCCTCACGCTACTGTTGGTAAATTTTGTTAATTGACAAAAATCAATCTGTATGGATATGGCTGTCAAAAAAGTGGGCCTAACCTCTCTAACGTTAACCCAGTACTAACAATAATGCAAAGCTGCCTAGTGCCTACCCCTCTACGGCTATAAACTCCCTTAAGCTTCCACAAACTAAGAACAGTCACAGTAGCAGGTCAAGTTGTAGCTATCAAAAGTTTAATATTTATTCAATCAAAGGCTCTACCTAAGAACTGATCCTGCCTTCTGACAGCAGCCATGTGTTCTTGGATACCAGCAGCTTAAATAATCCAAGTATAGGTGTAATGCATCTGTCTAGCACTCTTCCTATTTCGTTGGCAATCTGATGACCTGGGAACCAATCAGAACAGCCTTTCTCAACCTTTTCAACACAGAGGAACCCTTGAAATAGTTCTCCGGTCTCGGGGAACCCCTGCTAAAAATTAGAAATCTACAATTCATGATACATTAGTGTGATGGTCAGTGGGAAGAATGGTCCATACACTTGTGGTCATTGGGAAGAATTACCTCCTTACAGATAGCTAATTATCTGAGAGGCAGACATTGCCCAATGCTGAAGGAACCCCTAGCAACCTCTGAAGGAACCCTGGTTGAGAATCACTGATTCAGAAGTAGTATTCCCAAACACACCCACTTCCTGTTGCCATCTCTCATAGCCACCAATCACAACAGCTTTTGCTTCGCAGACCTGAGCAGTGCCCTAATGTAACAGTCAGCAATCTAGCATCCAGATTATGCCCCTATACTATTTCCAAAGCAAGTAAAATATACAGAGTAAAAAAATAATAATTATAGATGTTTAAAGAATTAGTACACATTATACTTTTGGGAAAATCGTATCCAAATGTTTTGGGTTTAGATACACTTTAATATACATGAAAACTCAATTGGTTAATTATACACGCTTAAAGTGGAACTTCATCCTCCCAATCGAGATGATTATTCTTAATCCTTATGCTGCTAGCATTAGTAAATAGATAGGAAAACATGTCATATTTACTTGTTTGAAACTTTTCTTTAGTTACTTCCTAGTTTCTTACCTACGC
Source organism: Lithobates pipiens (assembly GCF_037356315.1). NCBI lineage: Eukaryota > Metazoa > Chordata > Amphibia > Anura > Ranidae > Lithobates > Lithobates pipiens. Next base: position 512,080,393 of record NW_027507764.1, on the reverse strand, counting down.
AAATTATGTCATACATCTCAAGTGTCTTCAGAAGGAGAGAAGGGGGGGCTTTTCTCAGTTAAGCACACTCTCTTGCATGCGTGCCTAAACTAAGGGCAGACGGATTCCAGCAGGTAAATGCTACATGAATCATCTACACTTATTCAAGACGACCATGGGCAGCAATGCTAGGAGGCCTTATTTAAAGTGATTTCTTAACAAAATAAACATATACGTGGATAGATAGGAGTTTGCTCTGAATATTAAAAATTAATTAAAATAGTGTTTTTGGTTTGTGGTGCTCAGATGCAGCGAAGATCTGCTTTAATCATGTTAATGTTTTCTACATATCTATGCATCTGTAACTTTCATAATATAATACCTAACAATCCTGCCATAAAGGTTTTTGTTCAGGCACTTCCAAGTGTCCATTTTGCATATTGCAAAGGTATGGTCTATTGCTTTCACTATCAGAAAACCCACCCTTAAAAACGGCATGAAGCCATTGTTGGGGGGTAGGCATGCCAAAAGGAAACTGATGCAAAGTGGCTACAGCAGATGAGCAGCACTGAGATACAACAAAGATTAAAAAGATCATGAAAGCGAGTAGTTTATAAAAAAAAACGCTTTTGTTTAGGATACACAGTGCTTTAGCAAATTAAATGTCGTTCAAGTTAGGGATACCATCTACTTTACTGCACTTCTAGAATTATAGTTATGACTAGTTAATATACGCACAACTCTTAACTTCACCTACTTTCTGTAAACTACGCAGCGACAGTGGGAGGAGCGGCAACGTGCTAATCTGTGATCCTTACCCCAGTGCATTTTGGGAAAGGTTAACCTGTCACATCCATGGCCTGCATCTCCCGCACTCTGCCAATGTGAAAATCGTCCTTCTCAATAACGCACGCTATTCCAAGACTATTTATGAAGGCTTTCCTTCAGCTAGACAACATTCAAAAAAAATATGCAGAATCAAATCTGCTTCATTTGAAAGTGAAATCACTGATTAAATTCCGATTTGCACGCGCCTAATCTTTTCAGCTGTACAATTATATAATATTCCCTTTTTTTCTATATTTCGTTTCAAGGCCGTCAAAGAAATTGCACGCCACTGGCGTATTATTTTCCTATAAAAGACAATCACAATAAAAGATAAATCTTACAGGAAGATGTTGGCAGATTAAACTGGAGGATTAGTGAATTTCTATAGGAAACAGAAATGCAGCCGTCCCGTCCTTACCTCCCATTCAGCCGGCGCACATCTGGGAGAGAGGGAAGACCGTTTGCATGTGAATGCATCAATTCCTGAGTGTGCTGCCACTGTCATTTAATCCGTCTATCCCCGGTGAAAACATACAAGCAGACTGATCATCAAGCAGCTGCAACCTTCCTAATTATCGCTATATTATTGTCTCCCGTAGACGCCTCATGCTCTGTCAGGATGGAACCAGGGGCCCGCTTGTAATAGGGCCTAACATGTCGGTGCCACGTCCGACCTGATGTGCTTCTGTCCCGGCAGCAATGTGGGGAAAGCAGAAGAGGAGGGTCACCGTTTAATGCTGTTACCATGTGCTGTATATAGCTAGAGGTCAAGTAAGAATTTACCCTTTAAGGAGGATTAACGTACTTAGCTGATTAGTGCTTGGTATTGCCTGCAAAAATGCATGCTGGAACCCCTGACAAACTGACTATATGAAAAAGCTATCCAAATACAGAGAGCCCTGGAAAAAAAACATTTTTCCAGATGACTGTATAAAAGTATTTGCTAGAGAGCTCACTGGGTGGACGGATTGGTCCATCTAGAGTCAGACGGAAGGGGAGGAAGTGGATATGTTCCCTGGATTCCCAGGCACAAACATACATCAGGATGCCAGGACGCCTACTGCATAAGGAGCCGTGGCACCTGTCACTTTCACCTAAGCAAACATAATGTTTCCTGTAAGTCCCCTAAATGAGGGCCACACTTAGATCTTAGATCAGCCTTTCTCAACCTTTTCAACACAGAGGAACCCTTGAGATAGTTCTCCAGTATCGGGGAACCCCTGCTAAAAATTAGAAATCTACAATTCATGATACATTAGTGTGATGGTCGTTGGGAAGAATGGTCCTTACAATTGTGGTCATTGGAAAGAATTACCTCCTTACAGATAGCTAAAAAGGATCAATGGGATCTCGGGAACAGTGGGAACTTATCCGAGAGGCAGAAATTGCCCAATGCTGGAGGAACCCCTAGCAACCTCTGGAGGAACCCTAGGGTTCCACGGAACCCTGGTTGAGAATCACTGTCTTAGATTAAAGGATGTGAATAGTAACAAAAAAAAATAAAAATGCAACATACACAATCAAATAATTAACTAGACAGGCTGCTTAAATTGTAAGTGTAAAAAGTCTAAATTTGATGCCCCCTCAAAATAACTCAACACTCGCCGTCACGCACGTTCTCCTGGTAGCTAGATTTCTTATAGCTAGAAACTGGAAAACAAATGTTGTACCCAGTGTATCGGATCTGATCCCTATTGTACAAGCCCACTACACCTATGAATCCCTACTGACAAATAGACTGGGCTCCAGGAGAAAGTGCGAAGGGCAGTGGAAGGCATGGAGACAAAGGTTTCAGTGACGCTTTGATATGAACCCTCTGAATACGATTATGATGTAAAAGATTTCATGTCAGGAAATGTTGAACCAAGGAATGTCCACCTCCGTTCTTAGATCTATCTCTAGCTTCCTTTTTGTATTTTTGATCAATTTTCCCTTAGTCTATTCCTAACCTAAGCTGAACCCCCACTTCAGCTCTAACTCTAATCTGTTTCACAAAGTTAGTGGGTCAATGTATATACGGTATTGTATGGCTACGTCCTTTTATTGTATGCAATGAAGCATTAAGCCCTTGTACACACGGTCGGACATTCCGACGGAAAATGTCCAATCGGACCGTGTTGTCGGATAATCCGTGTGGGCTTCATCTGACTTTTTCCGTCAGAAAGTAGCCATTTTCCCTCCCCGGTGTCATGTGATTCATTAGTGCTATGGGGTGCAGGTGTGTTAAATTTGGTGTTATCACTCTCACTCACTCATACTGGTCACTAGAAGTTCAACATGGCACCTCATGGCAAAGAACTCTCTGAGGATCTGAAAAAAAATATTTTGCTCTACATAAATATGGCCTAGGCTATAAGAAGATTGGCAAGACCCTGAAAATGAGCTGCAACATGGTGGCCAAGACCATACAGCGGTTTAACAGGACAGGTTCCACACAGAACAGGTCTCGCCATGGTCGATCAAAGAAGTTGTGTGCACATGCTCAGTATCATCTCCAGAGGTTGTCTTTGGGAAACAGACGTATGAGTGCTGTCAGCATTGCTGCAGAGGTCGAAGGGGTGGGGGGTCAGGCTGTAAATGCTTAGACAATACGCCGCACACTGCATAAAATTGGTCTGCATGGTCCCAGAAGGAAGCCTCTTCTAAAGATGATGCACAAGAAAGCCTGCAAACAGTTTGCTGAGGACAAGCAAACTAAGGACATGGAATATTGGAACCATGTCCTGTGATCTGATGAGACCAAGATAAACATATTTGTTTCAGATGGTGACAAGAGTGTGTGGCAGCAACCGGGTGAGGAGGACAAAGATAAGTGTGTCTTGCCTACAGTCAAGCATGGTGGTTGGAGTGTCATGGTCTGGGGCTGCATGAGTGCTGCTGGCACTGGGGAGCTACAGTTCATTGAGGGAACCATGAATGCCAACATGTACTGTGACATACTGAAGCAGAGCATGATCCCCTCCCTTCGAATAATGGGCCGCCGGGCAGTATTCCAACATGATAACGACCCAAAACACACCTTCAAGACAACCACTGCCTTCCTAAGAAGCGAAGGGTAAAGGTGATGGACTAGCCAAACATGTCTCCAGACCTAAATCCTATTGAGCATTTGCGGGGCATCCTCAAATAGAAGGTGGAGTGCAAGGTTTCCAACATCCACCAGCTCTGCGATGTCATCATGGAGGAGTGGAAGAGGACTCCAGTGGCAACCTGTGAAGCTCTGGTGAACTCCATGCTGAAGAGGCTTAAGGCAGTGCTGGAATATAATGGTGGTCACACAAAATATTGACACTTTGGGCACAGCTGGGATATTTTCACTTAGGGGTGTACTCACTTTTGTTGCCAGTGGTTTAGACATTAATGACTGTGTGTTGAATTATTTTGAGGGGACAGAAAATTTGCACTGTTATATAAGCTGTACACTTACTACTTTACATTGTAACAAAGTGTAATTTCTTCAATTCTGTCACATGAAAAGATAGAATAAAATATTTACAAAAATGTGAGGGGTGTACTCACTTTTGTGAGCTACTGTATATGAAAGACTGTGTATGTAGTGATTTTCCTTATGGGGCTAGACATGACTCCAAACAAAAAATGGTAATAAAGAATCCACAAATATATTATTAATCTATGGTTGGTTGATGTCCAGAAACAAAGACAGGGGAGTGTCCACCTGCAGTTTTAAATCACAACTCTCTGCAGGACCAGGAGACATGCAGACAACTCCATGTATTATCCATGTATTAATCAGAATTCCTGCAAAAGATAAGGATCTTATCATACTCCAATAGTTTGGTTGGAAAAAGTTTTCTTACCTTGGCAACAAAAATAGGTATTACAAACAACATGTCCCAACCAAAAACAAAATGCTAGATGGAGGTACCAACATTCAAGAATACAGCGGCTAAAGGCACATTATTTTGGCCCCCTTCTCCACTGTACGTGTCCCGTCTATGCATGAGAACTGGACAAGTCAAACCTCTCCAAAAAAAGATTTATAATCAAAAACTCAACAGTCCTCACCCCAAAAACCATGTGTGCTCTCAAAATAATAATTCCAAAAAGTGCTCCCTAGAGAATCCAACATGTTTCACTCAAACCGAGTGTCGTCAGGGATGCATAAAAATAAATAAGAAGAAACCAAATAAAGAAGTGCCTAATGAAATGTGCAACTAAAGCCACATGATGAAGAAAAAAATATTAGTTTCATATTTCATGCAACAAAAACAGCTGTAGGTATGTAGACTCAGAACCTGTGGGGAGTCAAGACCAGTTGTAAATATAAAGGCGCAGGACCTGTGAGGAGTCAAGACCAGCTGCAAATATATATAGTTACATAGTTAGTGAGGTTAAAAAAAGATGCCATTCCATCCTATGATGTATGTGTGTACCGTTTCCCCAAAAATAAGTCCTATCCCAAAAATATGACCTAGCGTGATTTTCAGGGATGGCTGCAATATAAGCCCTACCCTAAAAATAGGCCCTAGTTAAAGTCCTTGTAAAAAAATGTAGTCTGGTTTGTAAAAAGATTATTTAAAGTGCAGTGTAACTTTATTGTGAAAAATACCATATTTACAGCACCACCGAGCACTCACGTGACCCAGAGATCCTCTCCTCTCCTCCTGGCTGACGTCAGAGCCCCACCCTCTGCAGTGGGTAAAACTGAGGAGAAAAATTTCTTCACAATCTTTGCCTTCTCTATGTCCTTTGTGGCCAAATTCCCTTCATCATCTTTTATGGGGCCAATATGTTCTGGCCTCACCTTCTTACTGTTTATACACTTCAAAAAAGTCTGTTTTGTTTTTTTTACTCTCCTCCGCTATGTGCCTTTTGTGTTCTATCTTAGCCACCCTGACTGTACTCATACATTTCTTACTGCCTTCATTGTAAACTTGGAATGCTGACAATGAACCCTCAGCCTTGTATTTTTTTGTAGGCCTTTTCTTTTTGGAGTTTAGCCATCCAGGATTTATTTTAGCTCTTTTAAACATATTTCCCATTGGAATGCACTGGCCAATACCTTTATTTAGTATGCTTCTAAAGCACTCCCATTTTTTCTGTGTTCTTTGTCCCTAGGATTTCAGATCTGTATTGTTAGTAGGTCTAGTAACACATTGTTTCTTTTTGGTGCATTCACCATCTGACCCATGAAATTGTCCTGCAAGACATTTAGGAAATGGCGGGTCTTAGATGAATGTGTGGTTCCTTCTGCCCAGTCTATATCTGTATAGTTAAAATCCAGCACTATAATGACATTTCCTATCCTTGCCGGCATTCCAAGCTGTGATAGGAGGTCTGCCTCCCGCTCCCCACTCTGGTTAGGGGGCCTATAGCATGCACCCAATATTAATTCCCCCTTAGTTTCCTCCCTTTGGAGCTCTACCCACAAGGATTCCACCTCCTCCCTTGCTCCCTTAGTGATGTCGTCCCTCACATTCACCTGCATACTCAGGACCTATGAGGAGCCAAGAACAGCTGTACATATGCAGACTCAAGACCTGTGAGGAACCAAGGCAAGGTGTACATACACAGACTCAGGACCCATGAACAGTCAGGAACACCTGTAAATACACAGACTCATGACCTGTGAGGAGACCAGACCAACTGTACATATGTAGACTCAGGACCTGTGAGGAGCCAAGACCAGCTGTACATGTACAGACTCAGGACCTGTGAGGAGACCAGACCAGCTGTACATGTACAGACTCAGGACCTGTGGGGAGACCAGACCAGCTGTACATATGTAGACTCAGGACCTGTGAGGAGCCAAGACCAGCTGTACATGTACAGACTCAGGACCTGTGAGGAGCCAAGACCAGCTGTACATGTACAGACTCAGGACCTGTGAGGAGACCAGACCAGCTGTACATATGTAGACTCAGGACCTGTGAGGAGACCAGACCAACTGTATATATGTAGACTCAGGACCTGTGAGGAGCCAAGACCAGCTGTACATATGTAGACTCAGGACCTGTGAGGAGCCAAGAACAGCTGTACATGTACAGACTCAGGACCTGTGAGGAGCCAAGAACAGCTGTACATGTACAGACTCAGGACCTGTTAGGGGCCAAGAACAGCTGTAAATGTACAGACTCAGGACCTGTGAGGAGTCAAAACCAGCTGTAAAATATACAGACTCGGGACCTGTGAGGAGCCAAGACAAGGTGTACATACACAGACTCAGGACCCATGAGTAGCCAGGAACAGCTGTACATACATAGAATTAGGACCTGCAAGGAGCCAAGAATAGTTGTACATACACAGACTACACAGAGCTGTGAGGAGCCAAGGACAATTGTACATACATAGACTTAGGACCTGTAAGGAGGCAAGACCAGCTGTAAATGAACAAGCTTAGAAATTGTGAGGGGCTAAGTATAGCTGCACATGCACAGACTCAGGACCTGCAATTCCCAGAACACCAAATTACTGATAGCAGCAATAATCAGCTGGGTGGTCTGTTGTACTACAGGAACGCCTGGACTAAAAAACAGAAGCCTTGTCATGTGGATTTTATCAAGGTTACATTTTAATTTTTGACTCAGGAATACATTAAACTATAGTCATCTTCCATACTTAAGAAAAATAATAATCAAAGACATTTTTCCTCCTCAGATAAAGAGGCGCAGTAACTACTCCTCACTGATGTGCACCTTGGCCACCCACTTTTCAAAGACTGTAATGCAATCTCCTTCCTCTATGAAGCAGTGTAATAAATCACGCCATCCTAATAATGTTACACGATGTCAAAATTGCCTAAAGCAGAAAATTAATTATACAGCAGCTCTTGGATCATCTTACGAGACATTTTCATCAGGGGTTTTTTTTTTTTTTTGGGAGACAAAATGCATCTGCTTATCTTAAGCTCTGAGGGTTGTAAATATGATCTTCTTCCCACAGAAGGTAAACCTGGAGATTGGAGTCAGTGTATAAAAATGGAGATTAATTGAAATGTAGACTATATTAGGTGCAAATTTTACTGTTTTGACTTTAACATGAAAGAAGATTTTTTTTTTTCCAGTTTTGAGATACAGTAGTGAAGGGAGTGCATGCTTTTTAATTTCTCAGATGACATACAGTAAAACACAACCACAGCATAGCACTGCAAAGCAAGAAGCAGAGCTCGCGTGTGTAATGAACAAACATGACTGCACCTATAAACATCATTAAAGTATATAAAGTATCCATATAGCCAGGGGCTTTAAAATATTTACAGTGGTGTGAAAAAGTGTTTGCCCCCTTCCTCATTTCCTGTTCCTTTGCATGTTTGTCACACTTAAGTGTTTCGGAACATCAAACCAATTTAAACAATAGTCAAGGACAACACAAGTAAACACAAAATGCAATTTGTAAATGAAGGTGTTTATTATTAAAGGTGAAAAAAAATCCAAACCATCATGGCCCTGTGTGAAAAAGTGATTGCCCCCTAAACCTAATAACTGGTTGGGCCACCCTTAGCAGCAACAACTGCAACCAAGCGTTTGCGATAACGTGCAATGAGGCTTTTACAGCGTCCTGGAGGAATTTTGGCCCACTCATCTTTGCAGAATTGTCCTAATTCAGTTACATTAGAGGGTTTTCGAGCATGAACGGCCTTTTTAAGGTCATACCACAACATCTCAATAGGATTCAGGTCAGGACTTTGGCTAGGCCACTCCAAAGTCTTCATTTTGTTTTTCTTCAGCCATTCGGTGGTGGACTTGCTGGTGTGTTTAGGATCATTGTCCTGCTGCAGAACCCAAGTTGGTTTCAGCTTGAGTACACGAACAGATGGTCGGACATTCTCCTTCAGGATCTCTTGGTAGACAGCAGAATTCATAGTTCCTTTTATCACGGCAAGTCTTCCAGGTCCTGAAGCAGCAAAACAGCCCCAGACCATCACACTACCACCACCATATTTTACTGTTGGTATAATGTTCTTTTTATGAAATGCAGTGTTCCTTCTACGCCAGATATACTTGGACACACACCTTCCAAAGAGTTCCACTTTTGTCTCATCGGTCCACAGAATGTTGTCCCAAAAGTCTTGGGGGTCATCAAGATGTGTTGTGGAGAAATTGAGACGAGCTTTGATGTTCTTTTTGCTCAGCAGTGGTTTTCTCCTTGGAACTCTGCCATGCAGGCCATTTTTGCCCAGTCTTTTCCTGATGGTGGAGGCATGAACGCTGACCTTAACTGAGGCAAGTGAGGCCTGCAGTTCCTTGGACGTTGTTGTGGGGTCTTTTGTGACCTCTTGGATGAGTCGTCGCTGCGCTCTTGGGGTAATTTTGGGCGGCCGGCCACTCCTGGGAAGGTTCACCACTGTTCCATGTCTTCGCCATTTGTGGATAATGGCTCTCACTGTGGTTCGCTGGATTCCCAAAGCTTTGGAAATGGCTTTATAACCCTTTCCAGACTGATAGATCTCAATTACTTTCTTTCTCGATTGTTCCTGAATTTCTTTGGGTCTCGGCATGATGTGTAGCTTTTAAGGATCTTCTGGTGGACCTTACTGTGTCAAGCAGCTCCTATTTAAGTGATGCCTTGATTGTGAACAGGTGTGGCAATAATCAGGCCTGGGTGTGGCTAGAGAAATTGAACTCAGGTGTGGACAACCACAGTTATAGTATGTTTTAACAAGGGGGGCAATCACTTTTTCACACAGGGCCATGATGGTTTGGATTTTTTTTCACCTTTAATAATAAACACCTTCATTTACAAATTGCATTTTGTGTTTACTTGTGTTGTCCTTGACTATTGTTTAAATTGGTTTGATGTTCCGAAACACTTAAGTGTGACAAACATGCAAAGGAACAGGAAATGAGGAAGGGGGCAAACACTTTTTCACACCACTGTATGCAAACTAAGCAGTGTGAAGTGTTACAACCCAACCAGGTTAGTTTTTGTTGTCTGTATCCCCTTAGAAGATTTCTCATCAAATTTCTGTCCTGGAGCAAAAAATGACAGAAAATCTCCCCTAAAACTAGGGAATTTACTTCTAAGCCCTTGTACACACGGTCGGACATTCCAACGGAAAATGTCCGATCGGACCGTGTTGTCAGATAATCCGACCGTGCGTGGGCTTCATCTGACTTTTTCTGTCAGAATGTCCGACCAACAAAGTTTGAGAGCTGGATATAAAAATTTTCCCACAACATGATCCAATCGGACTTTGTCCGTTCGTTTGTAGAGAATTCCGATCGGACAAAGTGTCACGCATGCTCAGATCAAATTCCTAGACCAAAGCTATTGGCCACTAGCCTGAACGTAGTCCCGTCATAACCAAGTAACGTCATCATGTTACGAACGATCGGATTTTCCGACAATGTTGTCCGACCGTGTGTATGCAACACCAGTTTCGGACAAAATCCGTTGGACAAAATCCGACGGATTTTGTTGTCAGAATGTCCGACCGTGTGTACAAGTGCTTAGTTGTCACCAGAACCATCATCCACATTGGATGATTTCTCTTCACCTCTTGTTTTAGGTACAACTATGACATTCTGGACTTTCCCTCAATATCTTTCTCAATGACAATGCCCAATATGAACAACAGATAGGTGTGAGAGACATGACAGAACATTTAATACTTCCTTACTTATCCCAAAAAAAGTTTTGCCTTTACATACATTTTAAAGATGAATTCCAGGTATGGATATTTTATACATATTTACATTGGTCCAGCTTGGACCAATGTAACTATGCATTTACCATACCTGTGTGATCCCTCTAGAAGTTGGAAATCACAAAAATAGACACCACTACTCCAGGGATCTTCACTCACTTCTGGGTCCTACACTTAGCTAGGGCACCATTCAGAGAATGTTTTGCATTCTCGGAATTAGTGCAAAGTGTTTTCTGATTGGACGAGGTGGAGAGACAGGGCAGTGGTGGAACACCAGTCATCTCTTAAGTTGGCCATGGATGGGTAGAATTTCAAACAAATATTTTTAGGAAAAGAATGTTCTAAAAATGTTTGTTTGTTTGTTCTTCGAATCCTTAGTGCAGCCTTTCTCAACCTTTTCAGCACAGAGGAACCCTCCGGTCTCGAGGAACCCCTGCTAAAAATTAGAACTCTACAACTCATGATACATTAGTGTGATGGCCAGTGAGAGGAATGGTCCTTACACTTGTGGTCATTGGGAAGAATTATCTCCTTACAGATAGCTAAAAAGATCAATGGTGTCAGTGGGAACTTATCTGAGAGGCAGTAATTGCCCAATGCTGAAGGAACCCCTAGCAACCTCTGGAGGAACCCTAGGGTTCCACGGAACCCTGGTTGAGAATCACTGCCTTAATGTATCAAATTGAAGTTAGTTTTATGACCTCAGTGAAGAGGAACTTCAAAGCAGTAGGATGCAAAATTTTCTTGAACGAACACATTCCTAATAATGTATGTGGGTTTAGTTCAGTAAAGTCCATTCATTCCGAAAGTCTTTAGAACATTAGAATGACCTCAGAATTTTCATACAAATTTTCAGTTCAATTCACGTTCAATTTTCAGTTCAAAATTCTATCCATCTATGGCCATTTTCTCAGAGAAAGTAGCCACACAGAGGGGCAAGGTCCTCATCTCAGGTTATGATGTCATCTTATTCCATGACTTGCTGATTCTCATCCACCCTCATGAACACCATACACCCCTATCCCGTGGAAGCCGATAATGATAATTACAATAACAATTATTAAAGTCTGAAGTAAAGTTTCTATCTATAATGTGCAAATCATTTTACTTATTCTCAAGAAATATCAAGTAAAGTTCATTCTTAACAGCTGTGTTGAGTCAGCCAGGAGACAAACCTAGAATTAAGTTGTCATTACTGTTCTCAAAAGGCATAAAAAAAGTTAAAGTATCTTTCAGTAACTTTACAAATCTGCATAAATACATTCCCAACAGTATAAATAAAGCTTTACTTTTATGACTTTAAAAAGTCCTTGGGCTCCAGTACAGTGACTTTGGCTAGCTTGAGATGATGTCATCAATCGTCTGCAGGCAGAAAGTAGTATTTCCCCAGTCTTCTCCCCAGTAATCAGATTGTAGCTTACTAATGAGTTATAGTTACATAGTTGGTCAGGTTGAACACCAGTCCATCCAGCTTAACCTGTGTGTGTCATTTGCCATTTCCCATATCCCTGTACATTGTGCTCACTAAAACACATCTAAGTTTTTTGTTTTTCTTCTACACTCCCCACTGACACCACCAACTGTGGAAGGGAGTTCCATATCCTTACCACCCTAATGCTGCGTACACACGGTCGGAATTTCCCACAAAAAATGTTCGGTGTGATCTTGTTGTAGGCTCCATCAGACATTTGCTGTCAGAATTTCCGACAACAAAAATTTGAGAGCTGGATCTCAAATTTTCCGACAACAAAAAATGTTGTTGTCGGAAATTGCGATTGCGTGTACACAATTCAGACCCACAAAATTTCACGCATGCTCGGAATCAGGCAGAAGAGCCGCACTGGCTATTGAACTTAATTTTTCTTGGCTCGTCGTAAGTGTTGTACGTCATCGCTTTTTTGACGTTCGGAATTTCCGACAACATTTGTGTGACCGTGTGTATGCAAGACAAGTTTGAGCCAACATCTGTTGGAAATAAATCCAGGATTTTGTTGTCGGAATGTCCGATCGTGTGTACATGGCATAACAGTAAAGAACCCCTTTAATTTAATTAATTTAAACTGATTGTAAATCAAATTTATTTATTTTTTAATAATAAACATATTATGCTTACATGGTCTTGCACTGAGCAGCCCTGATCCTCCTGTTCTCAGGTTCCCTGCCGCTGCTCCTGGCCTCTCCTCTTCTCCATGTGCCACCATAGAAAGGTGCTTCTTATGGCACAACTGCAGACTCAATCCCCTGAATGTGTCCATTGACACAGACGGTGAGCGGATGAGTACCCCCCCCCCCCCCCCCCCGGTTCCTTCATCACAGAATTTGATTGACAGCAGCAGGAGCCGCTGGAGGTTTTTTACCTAAATGCACAGAATGGGAAGTCAACATCCCCTCTGCCTTCGAGGAAAATCCCTGAGATTTCGCAAATTCTCGCAGCGCTGTCACACTGTGCATGCGTGAGATGAGGCCTCATTTCATGAATTTGCATGAATGGAAATTAGTCATTTACTAGTGGGACAAAAAGCTTCTCCCCAAGATCTCGGGGGAAGAATCCCCCCCCCCCCCGTCGTTTTTTACTGAAGCGCATGTGCAAGATGAAAGACATCACATCATGCACTTCAACTCCTGCACATGTCACTGGCATTTTTAAAACGGTGGCACAGGAACGGGCACCCAGGCAGTGCAGAGGCAGGACAAAACTAGGTGAGTATGAAGACAATGTCACAGTATATAAGTAAGAATGATTGCTTATACCCCCCCTTATTAAGTTATACATGTTTACAAAGTAGGGATGGGGACAGGGGGTCCTTTTTTACAAGAACAAGAAAAATGCATATGGTGCTAGGTACAATTTCATTTCACGACAAAATGCTTTTCTTAAAAGTCAGAACTTCAAATTTGTTCTGGCTTAGTGACTAGGAAAGCATTGAAGTAATTGGATCAGCATGACAGCCAAGCATTTCAAGAAGAAGAGGTCTGGTCAGCAATGACATTGCTCCTTTTTCTGGCAGCACAGTTTTCCTAAAAGGCCCCTTTTCACAGAGGGACCCTCTGTTTCATCTCTTATGTGACATCTGTCTTTATTCTGATGTTTCCTCCATCTTGTGAAGGAGGAAAAAAAAGGACCCATGTAATCCCTAAGGACTCATTTACTCTTGCTTTGGTCTCTGAAGAGTGATCCACACTTGAATCATTCTTCAGAGAGCATTTGACAGGTATTGAGGAGGCGTTGTATCACCTCCTCCCCGCCTACTTTAACCCCTTGAACCCTGCAGTAGCTTGCTGCAAGCTCACGCATTGCAAGCAGTTGAAGATTGGCCCTATTCACTTGAATGGGTTGCACTCAGCGGGTGCTACGCCTATCAAAAGCAACAGGGAGTATAATTCCCACCACAGCCACAAAGCAAAGCATTGCAGCTACAGCAGGTATACACCCCTGGTCATGGTCTCTGCAGCTGAAGGGGAAACGGTTGAGGAATGTTAAAGACAAGGCTCAACCGCATGGTTTTACTGCCACCCAACCCCTATTGTGAATCAGCCCTAGGTGGGGCCAGATGCAAGTGTGTGTGTGTGTGTGTGTGCCAATATATGTCCACATCTGGTAGACGCACATAAGCTTATAACCAACACCCATAGGAATTCATTGCAGTCTGTTTTTGTTCCATGTAATCATGGATCAAAAATGAACTGATGGAATGCCCGTGTGAAAAGGGCTTTCAAAATAAATACTGGAAAACATGTAGATTGACATTAGCCGACTGCTGTCTTGTCTTCAATACAAATAAAGGTTTTAGTTACAAAGAATAGCAAATATGTAGCTTTTAAGAAGCTTTTAAAAAGCAGGAAATACATACGTATAAGACATGAGTGATCCAAACCCAGGGCAGCTAAAGATCTCTTCTGTACCAATACAACCAATGGACACAAACAATGCAAAAATGATTAATTTATTTCTGACATTAGAGGAACATGCAGCTCTATCAAGGAAGATGCACGTCCCTCCCATGTCTACCACCTCACTAGTTATAGATGAATGAGCTGCTTGACATTTTTCACTTTGGATCAAGTTTGCCCACCATTAAAACAGCAGCATTATGTTCTCAGCAGTGTTAATTTCGTACACGGAAATATTTTCATAGGTAAATTTAACACTATTTTAGTTGACTAAAATACGACTAAAACAAACAATTCAGATGACTAAAATACAACAACAGTTAAAATAGCATTTTAGTAAAAAGATTACGACTACAACTAAATTTAAATTTGACATCAAAATTAACACTGGTTATATATCACAACAACTAAATCTGTGTCTGTAGTTTGTTCAAGCCTAAATACCATAAATAAAAACCTGTTATTAGGTTTTTAATCCAGGAGTATATAATGAGTTTGGACATAGAAAAATGCTTAAATATTGCATTACAATTTAACCAAACCCATTATATTCTATTTGATGAAAATAATTTTAGTTGACTGAAATGTACTGGGGATTTCAGTCGACAAAAACACGACTAAAATACTAAAATCTAAAATGGCATTTTAGTCAAAAGACTATGACTAAAACTAAACTGAAATTTGATGTCAACATTAACGCTGGTTCTCAGTAATTGCTCTACTCTTCTTATATAGAGAAAGCAATTTTAGAAAATTTGTTTCTCCCCAAAAATATTTCTTACCTCGCTAATTTATAATTCTCCATTACGTACGCAGAGCAAGAATTCTGCAATTATTTTGCAACAGCTTTGAATATGTTATCTAGCTTTAGGCCACAGAAGAAAGGTCACAGTGATATTGCTCTTTGGGTGCTCTGGGCAATGCTATTGGATAACTAGCATCCCAGATCTGTACACAAGTTCGACTTTGTTAAATTCATCTCAATGGAACATGATTTCAATTTAAAAGAACTTTAACTGTAAATTTAGGTGACGTGTGCATGGAGTAGAATGTTCTCCATATGTTCACATGGGTTTCCCCCTGGTACTCCCACACTTCAAAGACATGGTGGTAAGCTTACCCGGCTCCTGTCTAAATTGGTCCTAGTACGTGTGCATGCCATTCCTAAGCCAAACAACTTGGAATGGTTGAGAAAAGAGCTGGTGATCTACCTTGAAAAAAATTCAGCAAGTAAGTTCTAGGGAAGGGGATCTCAAGCGTTTCATACATGCTTAAACAGGAGAAGGGATCTCACCGCTCCAGGAGCGCACATGCAGGCTGTAAACTGTTCTCTCGGCTGGGAAGCCACAGGTGCTGGCTATTACCACTTAG
This sequence comes from Lithobates pipiens, assembly GCF_037356315.1. Classification (NCBI taxonomy): domain Eukaryota; kingdom Metazoa; phylum Chordata; class Amphibia; order Anura; family Ranidae; genus Lithobates; species Lithobates pipiens. The sequence continues at coordinate 512,064,717 of NW_027507764.1, read as the reverse complement.
CAACAGACGAAAAAATAGCTCTGGACTGCCGCACTCTTCAGAAAACCACTTTCTTTTATTGGAGAATCACATCACAGCACAACAAACACAGCGAACAAGTAAAAATGTATGACGTTTCGCACTAGCTGTAGTGCTTAATCATAACCATGAATAGGCTATGATTAAGCACTACAGCTAATGCGAAACGTCAGCTATTTTTCCTGCAGTATGGAAGTGGTTAAATAGTGAAACAAGGATAAGCAAGACAAATCCAAAGTAGAGCTGTGCACAACAGAAAAATGTGTTTAATTCACTAAAGTAAATCATTTCAATTCGTCATAGTCGACATGTTAGAAATGATTCGTTCTCAGAAATCATTTAATATATTCACATTTGTTTCATATATTTGTTGTTTCGAAGCGATTTGTATTTTCAAGAGTTGTTTCGGAAGATTGCCTATATTTGTTTTAATGTGTTAATTCGCTATATCAGGAGATTACTTATGCACTCTGAGTCATCCCTGCTAGCCCAACCCAAAAAGAGAAATGCAATGAGCTGATTGGACGATGTTGACTGGAGTTGCGTGCATCCGAAAGGTAACATATGGAGCAATATCAATTTGAGATTAATTTGTTACGTCATGATTCAGACCGCCATCCAACCCAAATAAATACTTCGGAATCTTCTTATTTCCTTTTTATACCTTACTGTATTTATTGTGATATTTTTCCTTTTCATATATATAATACATTTTTTATAATAATGAAAAACGTTAACGCATCAAAGACTACCGCTCTCATCCAAATAAAACAAAAGGATCCAAATCAATTCATTATGTTATTTTGGATGGTTCAAACATTAAAAGGAGACGTATAGCCAAAGCTTGTTTGGCTGTACATCTCTTGTGGATAACAGGAGTGCAGTTCCTTCTGAACTCCTGTGACCTGTTTTCAGCAGACTGCGGGCTGAAGCCCACTGTCGGCTTACATCACAGAGCTGGCTCGGGCAAGATCGCGACTATATAGTCGGGATCCATCCATGTGCCTGGACCGGGACCCAGCTCTAACCAAGCCATGAGAACCTGAGCCACCACTCCCACCCCCCCCCCCTCCACAGCCCAGCACTCCAGTGAGCGTGGGGGGGGGGGGGCAGAACAGAGAGCGGTGACTGACAGTCACCAACTCTCTACTCAGGGAGCTCTGAGAACCGAGTGGTCAGTGGTGTTTGATCGCTCAGTTCTTAGTGTCAGAGCCAGTGGGGGACAGATGCAACATTGGACCAATGCTACACCCACCTAGGTAAGTACAGTTGTGCTCATACGTTTACACACCCTGCCAGAATGTATTATTTCTTGGTCATTTTTCTGTTGGCATTATGATTTAAAAAGAGTAAACACAGATGATTGATAATAAATGGCTTCAGCCAAACACTAACCATGAGGTAACCATGTATTTGTAACTGCTAAAACCAATGGCCATTACTCCAAACTCATACTCTTAGACCTCTCTGCTGCCTTCGACACAGTTGGCCACCTGCTCCTCCTCAGCAAACTACACTCCCTTGGCCTCTGTAATTCTGCTTTATCCTGGTTCTCTTCCTACCTATCTCAGCGCACTTTCAGTGTCACAACTCAATCTCCTCTACTCCTCCTCCTCCCTCTGTTGGGGTACCCCAAGGCTCTGTCCTTGGGCCCCTCCTATTCTCGCTCTATACCTCTTCCCTGGGCCAGTTGATGACCTCCCATGGCTTCCAATACCACCTCTACGCCGATGACACCCAGATCTATCTCTCCACTCAACTCACCCCCTCGATCTCCTAACGGATCTCAAACTTACTAAATGACATCTTGGTATGGATGTCACACCACTTTCTCAAACTCAATGCTTCTAAAACTGAGCTCGAAATATTTCCTCCTTCCCGGTTCCCTCCCCCCATGATTTTACCATTAAGATCAACAGCACAACCATTGGTCCCGCTACACATGCCAGGGTCCTGGGTGTAATCCTTGACTCTGACCCCTCCCTACATCCAATCACTGGCTAAATCATGCCGCCTCTCCTCCCCTCCCTTTAGAATGTAAGCTCTACGAGCAGGGCTCTCCTGTCCCTTCTGTATTGAACTGTACTGTAATTGCGCTGTCCCCTGTCTACAAAGTAAAGCACTGTATGAACTGTTGGCGCTATATAAATCGTGAATAATAATAATAATTATTATTATAAAAAAAAAAAAAAATGAAAACCATTTATCATTTTCCTTCCACTTCACAAATATGTGCCACTTTGTTTTGGTCTATCACATAAAATCCCAATAAAATAAATTTACGTTTTTGGTTGTAACATTACAAAATTTGGGAAATTTCAAGGGATATGAATACTTTAACAAGGCACTGAATCATCGTGAAATGCAGCAAACATTGTACACCAAATCATAAAGTCAAATACAAATAAATCGAAGGCGTTGGGCTCTGGTGTAAATAGTATTTGATATGTGTATTCAGCAGAGCTTCTTATACACACCCCTGGATTATACCGTTTTCTCATACGCTTTTTTATTTTGTTATGTAATATAAGGGGAAAAAGCAACACCAAACCCAGTGGAAAAGATAAAAAGTGAGAGAATGGGTGACAAAAGGGATAGAGAGAGGGGGAAAAAAAAAAAGAAACAAAATTCGTTAATATTGTGATAAGGAGATTCAGATATACGAATCTCCAAATAACGAAAATTGTATCCAAACTTTGGTAATGAAACAAATCGCAGAGGTCTACTCCGAAGCTTGCACTTTTAAAAACAAGCTGGAAATGGAAGCTTCTTTATTCCCACCATGGCATGATCCCTTTAAAGTTTTTAGCCACCAAGTTTGCTTAACGGGGAGCGATAGTGGAGAAGCAAGGTGGCCAGAGCACAGATGAGAGTCAAGAAGCCAGTAGACATATCAATCTGTCAGTTTCCACCCATAACTCAAAGACTGCTTCTGTAAAATCTTCAGTTTTAGACGCATAACCTTTATAACATTTGATGTATGTGCATAAATTAGCTAAAAGTCAAAGTGTTTTGTAATTTTTCTTGCCCTCTCTAATGTGTGTAAGCCTGGATAATTTTCGCTATGACCTTGCTGCTTCATATGGATAGATTTACTGCTGACAAGATTCATACACTGGCAGATAAATATAGAAATAAGAAAGTTTATATCATTGGCAGATAACCTCATGACTAGCAGGGTCCCCTCCTCCCCAATCCTTGATGTAAAGGAAAATTCCATGTGTTCAGCCTATTATTCTTAATCGTTATATAGGACCCAAAATCTGATTCACCTACATATTTACCAGGCCTAAGGGAAATTTGAAGGGTTTGCAGTCAATGTTATTTACATTTTTTTTATTGTGTATTTATTATAACGTTTATTATCTGACCTTAAGACCTCTTTCACACTGGGGCATTTTTCAGGCGCTTTAGCATTAAAATAAGTGCCTGAAAGAAGCCTCATCTGCAATCCCAATGTGAAAGCAGAGTGCTTTCACACTGAGATCCCTTTCACGCTATGGTGTTTTTCAGGCGCTTTAGCGTTAAAATAAGCGCCTGTAAAGCGCCTGAAAGAAGCCGCAACTGCAATCCCAATGAGAAAGCCCGAGTGCTTTCACACTGAGTCGCTGGGCTGGCAGGGCATCAAAAAAAGTCCTGCAAGCAGCTTCTTTGCAGTGCTTTTGGAGCTGTGAATAATCCGCTCCTAAAGCGCCCCTTCCCATTGAAATCAATGGGAAGCCCCTGCAAAATGCCTGAAAAGCGCCTGCAAAGTGCTTTTGGCAGCGGCACTTTGTGGGCGCTTTCAACCCTCTATTTGGCCACTAGCAAGGGTTAAAAGCGCTTGAAAAACACTGGTAAAGTGCCGCTAGTTTAAGTGGCGCTTTAGGAGCATTTTTCGGGCGCTGGCAGTGTGAAAGGGCTCTTAAAGCACTTGGGCTTTCACATTGGGATTGCAGATGAGGCTTCTTTCAAGTGCTTTACAGGCGTGTTTCAGGCACTTTAGCGTTAAAAAAACGCCTGTAAAGTGTTTGAAAGAAGCCTCATCTGCAATCCCAATGTGAAAGCCCAAGTGCTTTAAGAAAAACGCCCCAGTGTGAAAGGGATCTTAGAGACCTTTCACACTGGGGCTGTGCGCGTTAGAGGTAAAGCGTGACTAAGTTTAGCGTGACTTTACCGTAGTTTTGGCAGGGCTTTTGACCACTAGCGGGGCGCTTTTAAACCCCTGCTAGCGCCCGAAGGGTTAAAACTGCCCCTGTTGCAGAGCTTCGGAAGCGCTGTTCATGCATTCCAAAGGGCAGGGGCGGTTTAGGAGCAGTGTATACACCGCTAGTAGTCTGGTCATCAGTTCGTCATTTCATTCCTGCAAGGCTACCCCCCACGCAGGAATGGAATGACGAACTGATGACCAGACTACCCCCAATGTTTGGGACTTATCTATGCCTACTCATGACTTCTCAAATGTGAGTTGCCTGTATTAAGTGTTATTAAAGCTTGTTCTATATCTGCATCCAGAGGCGCCTCTCTCCCTGTGTCTTTCCAGTGTTTGGGAAGATTGCTTCTGTCCCTCCTGATGGTAGCCCTGAGTGTGGGGCCCCTCATCATTACTCTATATGGTCCTGGACCTCTTCACGTATTACAAGACTATGGAATCTTGATATGTTATCTCCTAAATCAGAATGTTTTTAACCTATACATTATATATACTTTTTTTACTGTGGTTCATTTAATGTTCTAGTTTTTGTGACTGTACAAGTATAATGCAGAGTTTGTTTTAACTACAGGCGCCCCTTAACCACTTGCCGACCGCCGCACGACGATATACGTCGGCAGAATGGCACGGGCAGGCATATGGGCGTATATATAAGTCCCTGCCTGCCCGCGGGTGGGGGGCCCGATCGGGCCCCCCCCCGGTGCCTGCGGCGGTCGGCATTCCTTCGAGAGCGATCCGGGATGAGGGGGCGGCCATTCATTCATGGCCACCCCCTCGCGATCGCTCTCGACGAATGGAAATCCCCGGTGACATCACTTCCTCTCCTGTAATGTAAACACAGGAGAGGAAGTGATGTATTCTCTCCTCCGTGTCGGTATTTTTCGTTCCGACACGGAGGAGAGCAGATCGGTGAGTTGCACCAACACCCTACACACACAGTAGAACATGCCAGGCACACTCACACCCCCCCTTTACCCCCCGATCACCCCCCCAATTACCCCTGCCCCCCAGTCACAGTGACACCAATGTCATTTTTTTTTTTTTTTGCATTGGTGTCATTTGTGACTGTAATAACTGTTAGGGCAGTTAGAGTTAGCCCCCTTTAGTTCTAATGTGCCCCCCTAACCCCCCCCAAAAAAGGTTTAACCCCGTGATCACCCCCCGTCGCCAGTGTCACTAAGGCTGGGTTCACATTGCAGCGGTTTATGAGAACGAATGTGATTCGCACCGCACTGCAGTGCAAATCACATCCGATCTCTGTGCGATTCGAGTTCAGCCATTCGCCGCACCTGCCACACCCGCCGCAAATTCGCACGGGACCCTTTTTTTGGTCCGCAGCAGAATCGGATCGCATGGGTGTTCACACCATGCGATCCGAGTTTGCAGATCGCACTGCGATATGCGAACTGATCTGGGGGTGTCAGTAACATTTCACTGACACTCCCAGCAGTTCGCATAGGGCAGTGTGAACTGCCGCCGGGAGGCATGCGATGCGGGAACCCGCCGCGGATTCGCGGCGTTTCCGCATCGCTCCAGTGTGAACCCAGCCTAATAAGCGATCATTTTTCTGATCGCCGTATTAGTGTCACAGGTGACGCTAGTTAGGCAGGTAGGTATTTAGGTTCGCCGCAGCTTTTTATAGTGCCAGGGACCCCCATATACTACCGCATAAAGCCCCCTGATTGCCCCCTAGTTAACCCTTTCACCAGTGATCACCATATAACTGTTACAGGTGACGCTGGTTGGTTAGTTATTTTTTTATAGTTTCAGGGCACCCGCCATTTATTACCTAATAAAGGTTTAACCCCCTGATCACCCGGCGGGTGTCATTTGTGACTAATAACTGTTAGGGCAGTTAGGGTTAGCCCCCTTTAGTTCTAAGGTACCCCCCTAACCCCCCCAATAAAGGTTTAACCCCGTGATCACCCCCCGTCGCCAGTGTCACTAAGGCTGGGTTCACATTGCAGCGGTTTGAGAACGGATGTGATTCGCACCGCACTGCAGTGCAAATCACATCCGATCTCTGTGCGATTCGAGTTCAGCCATTCGCCGCACCCGCCGCAAATTCGCACGGGACCCTTTTTTTGGCCCGCAGCAGAATCGGATCGCATGGGTGTTCACACCATGCGATCCGAGTTTGCAGATCGCACTGCGATATGCGAACTGATCTGGGGGTGTCAGTAACATTTCACTGACACTCCCAGCAGTTCACATAGGGCAGTGTGAACTGCCGCCGGGAGGCATGCGATGCGGGAACCCGCCGCGCATTCGTGGCGTTCCCGCATCGCTCCAGTGTGAACCCAGCCTAATAAGCGATCGTTTTTCTGATCGCTGTATTAGTGTCACAGGTGACGCTAGTTAGGCAGGTAGGTATTTAGGTTCGCCGCAGCTTTTTATAGCGCCAGGGACCCCCATATACTACCGCATAAAGCCCCCTGATTGCCCCCTAGTTAACCCTTTCACCAGTGATCACCATATAACTGTTACAGGTGACGCTGGTTGGTTAGTTATTTTTTTATAGTTTCAGGGCACCCGCCATTTATTACCTAGTCTCACTAGTGTACCCCTAAATTTAGGGGTGTCTACTTTCCAAAATGGGGTCATTTGGGGGGGGTTTGTGCCATCTTGGCATTTTATGGCCTTCAAAACTGTAACGCCCTTAGAAAGCCTGAAGGCGGTGCTTGGTTTTCGGGGCCCCGTACGCGGCTAGGCTCCCAAAAAGTCCCACATATGTGGTATCCCCGTACTCAGGAGAAGCAGCAGAATTTATTTTGGGGTGTCATTTCACATATGCCCATGGCATGCGTGAGCAATATATCATTTAGTGACAACTTTGTGAAAAAAAAAAAAAAAAAAAAAAGTTTGTAATTTTCCCGCAACTTGTGGCAAAATATAAAATATTCCATGGACTCAACATGCCTCTCAGCAAATAGCTTGGGGTGTCTACTTTCTAAAATGGGGTTATTTGTGGGTGTTTTGTGCCATCTTGGCATTTTATGGCCTTCAAAACTGTAATAGGTAGTGAGAAGTGAACTCAAAAATGTACGCCCTTAGAAAGCCTGAAGGCGGTGCTTGGTTTTCGGGGCCCCGTACGCGGCTAGGCTCCCAAAAAGTCCCACATATGTGGTATCCCCGTACTCAGGAGAAGCAGCAGAATTTATTTTGGGGTGTCATTTCACATATGCCCATGGCATGTGTGAGCAATATATCATTTAGTGACAACTTTGTGAAAAAAAAAAAAAAAAAAAAAGTTTGTAATTTTCCCGCAACTTGTGGCAAAATATAAAATATTCCATGAACTCAACATGCCTCTCAGCAAATAGCTTGGGGTGTCTACTTTCTAAAATGGGGTCATTTGTGGGGGTTTTGTGCCATCTTGGCATTTTATGGCCTTCAAAACTGTAATAGGTAGTGAGAAGTGAACTCAAAAATTTACGCCCTTAGAAAGCCTGAAGGCGGTGCTTGGTTTTCGGGGCCCCGTACGCGGCTAGGCTCCCAAAAAGTCCCACATATGTGGTATCCCCGTACTCAGGAGAAGCAGCAGAATTTATTTTGGGGTGTCATTTCACATACGCCCATAGCATGTGTGAGCAATATATCATTTAGTGACAACTTTGTGTAAAAAAAAAAAAAAAAATTTTTTTTTTGTCATTATTCAATCGCTTGAGGCAAAAAAATAAAATATTCAATGGGCTCAACATGCCTCTTATCAATTTCCTTAGGGGGTCTACTTTCCAAAATGGGGTCATTTGGGGGGGTTTTGTACTGCCCTGCCATTTTAGCACCTCAAGAAATTAGATAGGCAGTCGTAAACTAAAAGCTGCGTAAATTCCAGAAAACGTACCTTAGTTTGTAGATGTGACAACTTTTGCGCAAACCAATAAATATACAATTATTGACTTTTTTTTTACCAAAGACATGTGGCTGAATACATTTTGGCCTAAATGTATGACTAAAATTGAGTTTATTGGATTTTTCTAATAACAAAAAGTAGAAAATATTTTTTTTCAAAATTTGCGGTCTTTTTACGTTTATATCGCAAAAAATTAAAATCGCAGAGGCAATCAAATACCATCAAAAGAAAGCTCTATTTGTGGGAAGAAAAGGACGCAAATTTTGTTTGGGTACAACATTGCATGACCGCGCAATTACCAGTTAAAGCAGCGCAGTGCCAAAGTGTAAAAAGACCTCTGGTCATTTACCAGCAAAATGGTCCGGTCTGAAAGTGGTTAAGTGCATAGGCAGCTTTGGGGTAAAGGTGGCCTAACCCTTTATAGGGTAAAACAGTTCCTGAACATACACGATGTTGTCAAAAGTATTGGGACACCGGTCTTTACAAGCACATGAACTTTAATAGCATCGCAGTCTTAGTCCATAGGGTTCAGTATTGAGTTGGCCAACCCTTTGCAGCTATAACAACTCTTATGCCGCGTACACACAATCGGAATTCTCGTCAGAAAATGCTCTGATGGTTTTTCCGACGGAATTCGGCTCAAGCTGTCTTGCCTACACGCGGTCACACCAAATTCCGATCATTTATAACGCGGTGACATACAACAGGTACGACGTGACTAGAAAAAGGAAGTTCAATAGCCAGCAGCCAATAGCTTCTGTCTTGTAGTTGAATCTGAGCATGCGTGATTTTTGGCGTGTCGGAATTGCATACACGCGATCGGAATTACCGATAGAAAGTTTTTCCGTCGGGAAAATTGAGAACATGCTATCAATTTTTGTCTGGCGGGAATTCGGACAGCTAAATTCCGATGGAGCATACACACGGTCACATTTTCCGATGAAAAGCTCTCATCGGTCTTTTCCTGGCCGGAATTCTGATCGTGTGTACGCGGCATAACTCTTCTGGGAAGGCTGTCCACAAGGTTTACGAGTTTGTCTATGGGAATGTTTGACCATTCTTCCAGAAGTGCATTTATGAGGTCAGACACTGATGTGGACAAGAAGGCCTGGCTCGCACTCTGCACTCTAATTCATCCCAAAGGTGTTCTATTGGGTTGAGGACAGGAGTCTGTGCAGACCAGGCAAGCTCCTCCATCCCAAACTCACTCATCCATGTCTTTATGGACCTTTCTTTTTGCACTGGTGTGCAGTCATGTTGGGCCATGCACAAACTGTTCCCACAAAGTTGAGAGCATGAAATAGTCCAAAACGTCTTGGTATGCTGACACCTTAGTGACACCATGCTGAGTTCCCTTCACTAGAACTAGGGGACCGAGACCAACCCCTGAAAAACAACCCCTCACCATAATCCCACCTCCACCAAATGATTTGGACCAGTGCACAAAGCAAGCTCCATAAGACATGGATGAGTGAGTTTGTGGTGGAGAAACTTGACCTGCATAGAGTCCTGACCTCAACCCATTAGAACACCTTTGGGATGAATTGAGCGAGCCAGGCCTTCTCATCTAAATCAGTGCCTGTCCTCACAAATGCGCTTCTGGAAGAATGGTCAAACGTTCCCATAGACACACTCCTAAACCTTGTGGACAGCCTTCCCAGAAGAGTTGAAGCTGTTAGCTGTTATAGCTGCAAAGGGTGGGTTAACTCAATATTGAACCCTACGGACTAAGACTGGGATGCCTTTAAAGTTTATGTGTGTGTAAAGGCAGGTGTCCCAATACTTTTGGCAATATAGTGTATCATTACCATGTTATTAGTCATCGGGCTGGAGTTGCCCTTTAAGGAAACATAAATGAATAATCTGTCTGTGAGTTGACATGTAACAGTCCCAGTCGCTGTACAGAAATGTCCCATAAATGGTTTACCGAATGACGTTGCTCTTAAACAGAATTTTCTAATTACATTTGACTAGAGCAAAATGTGAAAATGTTTTTCTTTTGGAGCAGGACTAGAAGAATTCATTGTGGCAGTTGTAGCCTGGATGGCTCCGTCATCATTCATCATTTTGTTAGCAGAGAACAGAGCGAGATCTCTGTACGTCTCTGCAGCGCTTGGCTCACCATGCACCAATTATGTAGAATAAGCATTCCCTTCCTCCTGTTATTTTTCCAGATTTCTGCATTCACTTCACTGAAAATAAACAATACTGCATAGCCCAGCACATTTTACTACAGAAGCAGCTTTCTAAAAGGTTGTTTATTCTTTCCGCTTTCAGAAAATAAGGCGGCGCAGATCAGGGGAAAAATAAGCGTGTACACAATATTAGTTGATGTACACAAGCCAAGGATAACAAGAACAATTTGCAGTACAAACCTGAAATTCACAGTTATAGGAAATGCATGTCTTAAAGCGGACCTTCACTCAAAAGTGGAAGTGCCGCTGATCCTCCTCCCTACCCCCGCCCCTAAAACTATTGAAAGGTTGTTGTTTTTTTTCCTCTCACTTCCTTATTTCTTGCTTAGGTGAGGTCTAGGGCTTGTTCACATTTGACTAAGGCAGGCCATACACGGTGAACATTTCTTCCCTGCAACCATGGTGTTCTGCCTCTAGTGGGATATCTATAAAGTTGTTTGACTGCAATATCAGATACAACCACAAGATGGGGCCGGTGTAAACATACTGCTTTTGCAGAAACTAGAAACTGTTCACCTTTAACAAAAGTTCCCATCATTCTTTGGTCTAAAGAAGAGAAACAGCTGCACCCTAGGAACTCAGACTGCATCTTAGAGACTGTAAGAAGGAACCAGCTATCAGAGCACACGTTGGACTAAAACAGCAGCTCCTAAATGCAGCATTGCTGGTGAGTTCACTTATTGCCATCTACTGTCTAGCTTGTTTATGGTTTTCTGTATATGTCATATAGTGAGTATATGTGACTGTATTTGTTTTTTCTCAATAGTTTCATCCACCCTGTTTTGTTAAAGTGGTTGTAAACCCTTTACAACCACTTTAAACTACAGGCAAGCCTATAATTAGGCTTGTCTGTAGCTGCACTGGATATCTCCTAAACCTGCACAGTTTAGGAGATATCCCTGTATTTGCATGTGCCGACGTCATGCGGCACATGTGCGCTTAAAGCGGGGTTCCACCCTAAAGTGGAACTTCCGCTCAACGGAACCCTCCCCAACTCCGGTGTCACATTTGGCACCTTTCAAGGGGGGGTTCAGATACCTGTCTAAGACAGGTATTTGCACCACTTCCAGGAATAGACTCCCACAGGAGTCTATGCCGTTTCCTGTCCCGCCGCGCTGTCTGCTGGGACACACATGGGTCCCTGAGACAGTGCGGACCATTCCTAGTGCGCTGCGTGACTCGCGCATGCGCAGTAGGGAACCGGGAAGTGAACCTGCAATGCTTCACTTCCTGATTCCCCCACCTAGAATGGCGGTGGCAGCAGCCGAGACCCGAGCGATCTAACGGTCTCGGCTGCCGACATCGCTGGACCCTGGGACAGGTGAGTGTCTATTTATTAAAAGTCAGCAGCTGTAGTATTTATAGCTGCTGGCTTTTAATATTTTTTTTTTGTAGGTGGAATCCCTCTTTAAGCCAACTGAAGCAATGGCAGTACGTGCCGTTGCTTCAGTTGTACTGTGCCGGTCGAGGTGGCTAGTGGCGTTATTGTGGCTCCGGGCAATCACAGCGCCGGAGCCGTGATACCCAGAAGCAAGCCCCGGGTGACATGTCGGCGGCCTGAGGGGGAGACGAGGGCGGCTGCGGGGGATTCCTTCTTGGGTAAGTAATTCATAATGAGCTAGTATGCTATGCTTTGGTTTAGGGCCTAGGCAGAGGTAGCCAATAAATGCCTCTGATTTACACCAAACCCATTTGGCAATGAGGCTGATATATTTATGTATTTAAATATGCATTTAAAATACACAAATAAGTAGTTGTAAACCCTTACATATACCCAGTTAAGTGAATGGCCTCAGGTGATACATAGAGATTAAAGAAAGAAATCCTCCTACATAAGTTGTACCTGTTTATCTGCAGTATTCTCTTCTCTACAGCCTTCCAAAGTACACAGATTATACAGCATTTCTTATCATTAGATAGCAGCCTATACACAGCCTCATAAGGAAACATGCACAGATGAGGATGTCAATCACAGGCTGTGTGCTGGAGTCCCCCCTCCCCAATCTCTTGGAGTCAGCAAACTGTCAGAAGTGACTCAAATAGCAGAGGAAGGAGACAGAAATAACACTCAGTACTTTGGATTAACCACTTACGGACCGCCCACCGCAGTTTTACTTCTATACTTTGAAGAGGAATATCGTTGTTATGGCAGCAGCTAGCTGCCATAACCCCGGTATCCTGTTCTTTAGCGGACGGTCAGCTTTCAGATAAAAGTGGTCTCTTTGGCGGAATCGCCGCAAGATCACTTTTATCAGCGGTGGGAGAGGGTCCCCTCTGCCGCTTACCAGAGCCCTCAGTAAGGGCGGAGGCGATTGAATCCTTCTCCTGGCTTGGTATGGAGACGAGTGAGGGGAAGATGGCCCCCACTCCTCTCCATATCATTGCAGGGCGTCAAAACATCACTTCCACCCATAGCTCTTAAAAAAAATAAAAATAAAAAATGGTCCTTTATTAAAAAAAATTCTATTTCATTTTAGTGTAAATATGAGATCTGGGGTCTTTTTGACCCCAGATCTCATATTTAAGATGTCCTGTCATGCCTTTTTTCTATTACAAGGGATGTTTACATTCCTTGTAATAGGAATAAAAGTGATACCATTTTTTTTTTTTTAAAGAACAGTGTAAAAATAAAAAATAAAGCAGGAGCTTGCGCGCATAAGCGAACGCATATGTGAGTAGCGTCCACATATGAAAACTGTGTTCAAACTACACATTAGTTATCGCTGCAATCGGTAGAGCGAGAGCAATAATTCTAGCCCTAGACCTCCTCTGTAACTCAAAACATGCAACCTGTAGAATTTTTTAAACGTCGCCTATAAAGATTTTTAAGGGTAAAAGTTTGTCGCCGTTCCACGAGCGGGAGCAATTTTGAAGAGTGACATGTTGGGTATCAATTTACTCGGCATAATATTATCTTTCACAATATAAAAAAATTGGGCTAACTTGACTGTTGTCTTATTTTTTAATTCAAAAAAAGTGTGCTTGTAAGACCGCTGCGCAAATACGGTGTGACAGAAAGTATTGCAACGACCGCCATTTTATTCTCTAGGGTGTTAGAAAATAGTATATATAATGTTTGGTGGTTCTAAGTAATTTTATAGCAACAAAAAAAAAAAAAAAGTTTTTAAATTGTAAACAACAAATCTCAGAAAGAGGCTTGGTCCTTAAGTGGTTAAGGGAAGTAAACCCTGATGGGTTTACTTCCTCTTTGTTTCCATGCAAAGGCAAAGCATAATGGACTACTATGCATCGCATAGTAGTCCATTATGTGTCACTTACCTGACACAGGAGCCAGCGATGTCCCCGATTTCCTCACCGGCTCGAAGCGTCCATCTTCCTTCCGGGGTCACGGACTCCGGCTCTGTGACTAGCTGAAGTCATGTGCGCACGGGTGCCGACAGTCACGGAATGTCGTTTAATGAAAACGGCACGCCGCGACCCTTCTAAAGTGTGCATTCGCCGAGTACATCGGTGCATGCGCAGGAGAAATCCTTGTACAGGGAATTGTAAATATCTCCCAAACCATGTAGGTTTAGGAGATATTTGCAGCACCTACAAGTAAGCCTTAATCTAGGCTTACCTGTAGGTTAAAGTGTGTTGTAAGGGTTTACAACCACTTTAAGGGAAGTACACACTATTGAAGGATGTGCTTTGTGCATTTTTCATTTCAGAGGTTCACAAAACGTTTTTTACCGAATACATTGATGCATTTTTTTGACCTGCCTCCAAGGTGTGCTTTGCTTGGTGACAACCACAGGAGAGGGTGGTGGGGGGTATAATAAAGGGATAAAGTGGATACACAATGTATGGTTTTTTTTTGTAACTGGGCCAGCAGTATAAGCACAGCACTGATCACTAGACCTTAACCTGACAGTAACGATTCACTCTCCATGTAATATTCAGAAAATGTTTGCTTTCATTGCTCATATTTCCCAGCTTAATTAATGCAGAGAAATGTTCTCCATCCTTCCTATTACCCAACGAAGAAAAAAAAAAAACTGTGCGCAGCTTACAAAACTCATTACCTTCCTACAACAACTCCACATCTCCACTGTACAGGCTGCGTGTAACCGCTGAATCTGCAATTGTGTTGCTCCAGCAATTTTTCCAGCAGCCTTGATTATGACGATATCAATAAAGACTGCAGATTTAAGAGCTCTGGTGGCTTCAGAATAATAGCTTAGTTAACAAATATTTCACGGCATTAATAGAGAAAATAGAATCCTTGGCACTCCACTTGCACCACTCACATAAACATCACATTAAAACTGAACTATACTCCGATAGTAACAGTCTTGCTGGGGCGCATAAATAAAGAGCAGCACGATGGATGAATATATGCTGCTTCAGGCTCCCTTCAGTGCTGCTCACATTAAAAAATACCCAGCGTTTGGTCGTGAGATCTCAGTGGAAGGAAAGTTGAGAGTGGTTGAGCCTCGTCTTTTGCAAACCGACTAACATGTGAACAGCAAAATCAAGACTTCTTCAGGAAGTAGATGAGATCTTCTCCTTTGGGGACCATCTGCATTGTCGTATTTTATCACACGCATTGCAACGCTCTAAAACAGGTACTGAATGTCCAACTTCCCCAATAATAAAAACAGTACCTGCTCCCATCTCGGTGCTGCAGTGTGGTGCATTTTAAAAAATATGCTTTTTTTTTTTTTTTTTTTTAGCGCTGATCACTGTATTGGTGTCACTGGTCCCCAAAAAGTGTCACTTAGTGTCATTTTGTCCACCGCAATGTCGCATTCCCACTGAAAATTGATGATCACCGCCATTACTAGTAAAAACAATAAACATTTTTTTTTAAAAGTCCATAAATGTATCCCATAGTTTGTAGATGCTATAACTTATGCGCAAACCAATCAATTTATGCTGATGCCCCGTACACACGGTCGGAATTTCTGACAGAAAAAGTCAGACGGGAGCTTTTCATCGTATATTCCGACCGTGTGTATGTCAGATCGGACTTTTTACGTCGAAAATTCTGACGCACCTAGAAAGAGAACAAATTCCTATCGAGAAAATCGCTCATCTGTATACTGCTCTGACAGACCAAATAAGACGCATGCTCTGAAGAAAGTACGAGACGGAAGCTATTGGCTACTGGCTATTGAACTTCCGTTTTCTAGACCCGTCGTATGTGTTGTACATCACCGCGTTGACGGTCGGACTTTGGTGTGATCGTGTGTACGCAAGACAGCTTGAGCGGAATTCCGTCGGAAAAACCTTCAGAGTTTATTCTGACGTGAAAACTGGCCGTGTGTACAGGGCATTATTGTGATTTTTTTTTTACCAAAACCATGTAGCAGAGTACATACTGGCCTAAATTGACGAATAAATTAGATTTTCTTCTTATATTTTTTACTGGATGTGTTTTATAGCAGAAAGTTAAAAAAATATTTTTTTTTTCAAAGTTGACGGTCTTTTTTGCTTATAGCGCAAAAAATAAAAAACGCACAGGTGATAAAATACCACCAAAAGAAAGCTCTATTTGTGGGGAAAAAAAGGACATCAATTTTGTGTACAGCTTGGCATGACCACACAATTGTCAGCTAAAATAATGTAGTGCCGTATTGCAAAAAATGGGCTGGTCCGGGGCTGAAGTGGTGAAAATTTCTGGTAAAATAGCTCACAGCGTTTTTCAAAAAAAATATTGCAATTCACAAAAAAAGCTACCAAAATACCAAAAATTTGCTATTATATTTTTTGCATTCCTTAAATACAGCATGTCTGGACCACTAATTACCGTATTTATTGGCGTACAACACGCACTTTTTCCCCCTTAAAATCAGGGGAAAATCGCGGGTGCGTGTTATATGCCGATCCCCCGCCGATTGTCACTTTTCGGCTATTTTCGGCCGCACTCGGCAGCTTTCGGCTTTCTGAAAGCTGCCGAGAACGGCCGAGTGCGGCCAAAAATAGGACATCAGCTCTGTATCTCGGCGGCGCCATTTTTAAACGGAAAGCCTGCAAAAGAAACTGACAAGGCTGCAAATGACTGAAAAGGCTGCAATGGAAGGCTGCAAATGACATGCAAGGCTGCAATGCAAGCCTGCAGATGGACACTGATAAGGCTGCATTGATGGGCATTTAAATGTAAGGTTATTTATTTACCTTGGCACCCCAGATGTTTTGGAACTACATTTCCCATGATGCTCATGAACTCTGCAGGGTAGTTGGGCATCATGGGAAATGTAGTTCCAAAATATCTGGGGTGCCAAGGTTCGCCATCACTGCCCTAGGGAGTAAAGTATCGGTCATTGCAACTTTTTATGTCACACGTATTTGCGCAGTATTTTTCAAACGTGATTTTTGGGGGAAATAAGAAAAAAACAAACAGTAAAGTTAGCCCACTGTTTTTGTATAATGTGACAGATGATGTTACGCCAAGTAAATAGATACCTCACATGTCACACTTTAAAATTGCCCACACTCGTGGTATGGGGTAAAATTTCGGTACTTAAAAATCTCCATAGGCAACGGTTTAAAATTTTTTACAGGTTACCAGTTTAGAGTTACAAAGGAGGTCTAGTGCTAGAGTTATTGCGCTCGCTCTAACGTTCATGGTGATACCTCACATGTGTGGTTTGAACGTTGTTTATATATGCGGGTGCGACCTATGTATGCGGGGATGAGGGCGTTTTATTTTATTTTATTTTTTATTATTTATTTATTTTTTTACGCTTTCCCTTTAAAAAAATAAAATAAATATGTTATCACTTTTATTCCCATTACAAGGAATGTAAACATCCCTTGTAATAGAAATGGTGGGTGACAGGTCCTCTTTATGGAGATATGTGGAGTTTATAAGACCCCACATCTCTCCTCCAGGCTGGAAAGCATCAGATCAAAAAAAAAAAAAAATGAACGATCTGATGCTTTCCAGCCAAGTCCCAGGCTTTGTTTACTTCTGGCAGCCTGGACATGACATCATAACGAGTCATAGAGATTGCCAGGGACCATCGAACATATACATAGATTCTGTATATCTACCAACCAAAGTGCCACAGGAGTATGGTATTTGCATTCAAGGGATATCTTACCACTAAAGTAAAAATTATAATAAAAATGATATAATAATACAATACACAAATATATTATATATTGCAAAATAAAACATAATGCAGGTTTATTTTTTCTTGCTGAACTGCATACCCTATATATTGACTACAATCTGTGGGGATGTGGGACATTCTTGTATTGTATCATAGTGTCAGTGACCTCTAACAGCTGTCTGTTAATGAAGCGATAAATTCCATTAGATTGGGAAGCTGTGAAATGTTTTCCAATGGATGACATGTCACATACAGGCTTTTGCTATGGAGTATAAAGGAGAAACATTTGGTAAGTTGCCTTTGCTGACTACTTCTACATTTTTAGTGGTCAGACTGTCAGCTTAGGTTCACACATATGTGGTGCGGGAAACGCAGCGATCCCTGCATGTTTCTCACACCGCATTGCAATCGCACTGTGTTTGCGATCCGCTGGGGGTATCAATACAAAGTTAACGGCACCCAAAAGGATTGCAAAATACCAGGTGTTTGCCCACAACTGATTGCATGGTACAAAACAACAATGGAATGCGGTTGCGGTGTGGCTCCAAAAAAGGTACCTGCACTTCTTTTATGCAATGCGGTGCAATTTGAGCACATTCAAAATGAATGGGCTCAAATCGCACTGCACTGAATTGCATATGAATTGCGCAGGAATACCCTTGCTTGCTGTCAATCTAAAAAAATAAAAAAAAAATAACGGCTCCGCCTGCCCTGTCGCATTATTCATTCACAATGTTCTGTGAGTGGGAAAACTACGAGAAATTACATCCTTTGCTCTGTCAGTGTGGACTCTAGTGGTTCATCGAGTCTTCCTGTCATTGTGTAACTGCCTGCCTGTAAATTCACAAGAGGAGAAGTCGGCACTCGGAATGGAATCCAATAATGGTTTTCCTTTATTGAAAAAACATGTATAACAGCTGTAAAACAGCCAACGTGTTTTGGCTGTCAGGCCTTAGTCGTGGCTGGCCATGACTAAGGCTTGATGGCCGAAACATGTTGGATGTTTTAAAGCTGTTATACATGTTTTTGCAATAAAGGAAAACCATTATTGGATGCCATTCTGGGTACCAACTTCTCCTCTTGTTATCTGAGGCTTCGGCAGCCTGTAGGTCTGAGCACTGGCCAGAGCTGAGATGTGAGAAGGTGAAAGCACTTACACACCTGTAGTCACATAAAGGATAAGTTCACCTTTACAGAAAAAAAAAATTAATGCAGTTTTTCACCTGCAAAAAAATGTGCATTTATTTTTCATTTTTTTGTAAAGGTGAACTTATCCTTTAAAGTGGTTGTAAACCCTAAAAACAAAAACAAAAAAACAAACCCTGTAAGACAAAAAAAGGCATAATGAGCTAGTATGCACCACATACTAGCTCATTATGCAATACCTACCTGAGATCAAAGCTGTTGCAGCGGTCCCCACACACTGCTGTGACCGGCGACATGTCTCCTGGATTTACTTCTGTGTTTGAGGGCTTTGGTGCTGTTATTGGCCGGAGCAGCGGTGACGTCACTCCTGCGCATGTGCACGGGAGCCCCCGGTCATGGCACGGTTGCTGAAGAAACATCACGAGTGGGCTGTTTCTTCAGTGCGCATGTGCCTATGACGTTGGCGCAAGTGTATGTACTGTCCAGGTTTAGGAGATAGTTACAGTACCCACAGGTAAGCCTTATTATAGGCTTACCTGTAGGTAAAAGCAGTGTAACTAGGTTTACAACCACTTTAAACTAGAACTGAACTTTTATTATTATTATTTTGGATAGAGTAAGGGAGGGTTTTTGCCATTTGAGTTGAGATAGGACTCAAACGGCGAATAGCCACAACAGGAAGTGAAAGGAAATCCCTCCAAAGTGAGGGAATTCCACCCAACAAAAATTCGATAAGGTTTGGCAGCCTTGGCTGTAGTTGTAGTTATTGATCGCTGTTTGGCATTTCCTTATCTATTCTACTGATTTTATTGGGTAGCTCCATGTTTCAGGCCATTTCATAGACCTCACTTTGCTTCTGAAGCTCCTTATTCAACCTTGTATAAAAAATTATGGTTTCCTCCTGAATGCACTGCTTATAGGCCCCAACCGTCCTACAATTCTATGTTTTTGGGTATAAGTAATGTTAATGTTCTGAACATCGAACAACCAGTCCAATGAGTCAATTTTAGAATGTAGCTCTGTATCTGCGGGGGGGGGGGGGGGGGGTGCAGCTTGGGGACAGGAGGGTGGGGTGACTGGTTCTTGTATTTTTGTCTGGAATATTCAATGTACGAGTTTTTGTTTTTTTTAAATGTGTTTTATTATATGCACCGTGCTCTACTGCGCAGTCCAGGTGTATTGTTTTGTAGTATGTAAATTATACTAATAAAAAAATAATTTAGTTAAAAAAAGTGAGGTAATCCTGGGGTGTCACCAGAACTACTGTCCCCATTGGAAGATTCCCCTCTATTAGTGTTCTGATGGCATCCTGAAATGTGGGATTTTCTTTCAATTTCAATAACGGTAAAAAAGACAAATAGAGAGGGTGAATCTCCCTAACAGGGGCACAGACAGCAAAAATAAAACTGACAGGTGTTCTAACCCATTTCCACTAAAACTAAAATAAAAATTTTACCCTCAATTATACAGTAAAACCTTGGATTGAGAGTAACTTGGTTTGAGAGTTTTTTTAAATTATTTATTTTTTTTGAAAATTATTTTTATTTTGTTTTATACAATACATATTATACAACGTGAGCTGCAACCGGCCACAAACTTGTTGGTACACTACAGAAAAACAATGCAACATAAAAGTTCTCACAGAAACTTGTGGTACCCCCCCCCCCCCAACTTTGCCCAGACGGGTACACAAACAGTCCTACCTCCAGCCGGAGGCAATGGACACAAGGATACAATTCCGCGGCTCCCCTGCGTTCTATCAGATGTCCTCCGTGTAATGGTTACGCTCTCGAAGCCATAGTGACATGGCTTAATTAAGGAGAGTTACCCATCCCCAACTGTGCAGTGTCCAAATTCTTCAATCACTCACTAATCTTCTAGCCCTTCAAGACAATCGCCCTTCCATGTTATCTTATCTACAGAGGATCTTACGTTATGTCCCAGTGTGGTTAATCTGATACCATGTCCATGGAAGCCATCCACCCCCCCCCCCCTCCCCCAACTTTCTCAAATTTGTCCAGAGCCCCTCTGCTCAAGTATGTAGCCTTGTAAAAGGGTACTGCCTCGTTGACCAATGTTTTCCAAGACTCCAAGATCGGTGATATAGAGCTCTTCCATGAAAGGATAATGCGCTTTTTAGCGTAAAACAGTAGCAGGTTAATAAGGGCCCGTATGGCCCTGGTAGTGGCCAGGGGATCCACTAAGTGTAGAAGACATACTTCGATGGACATAGGGATAGAAATTTAGGTGACCGACCCTATACAGGAGTTTAAAATAATTTTTGACTTGATATACAAGTGATGTCTTGATATACAAGTAGTGTCATATCACAACTGAGTATAAAAGAGAAGAGAGGCGCCTCTAAGTGTAGCAATATGGTTACATTTAATGAAGGTGCGCCATTTAGCAACTTACATGGTTGATGATTAAAACAGGCACATCTAAGTATGCAGGCATCCGGGTAAAGTTGTCCACATAGACCGTCCTCCACACCACCATCTATGTCATCCCTTCCACGCTGTGCTCCATAAGCCTCGCTTTTAGATCGCTCTACTGCAGTCTAGTCTTCCCGGTCATGATTGCAGACTGACAGGGGTGAGAGCCGGCGGTGCAGGGGATGGTCTATGTGGACAGCCTTTTCCCGGATGCCTGCATACTTAGATGTGCCTCTTTTAATCATCAACCACGTGGGTTGCTAAGGGCCGGTTCACACAGCGAGCCGCGGCGAGGCGTCTCCGACTTACCTCGCCGCGACTTGCGGGGAGCTCAGCGGCGACTTGCAGAGGACTTCTGCATAGAAGTCAATGCAAGTCGCCCCCGAAGTCGCCCCGAAGTAGTACAGGAACCTTTTTTCTGAGTCGGAGCGACTCGAGTCGCTCCTCTCAGAACGGTTCCATAGTACTGAATGGGGGCGACTTGCGGGAGCGAGGCGAGGCGAGCCGTGTCGCCTCGCCTCGCGTCGCAGTGTGAACCGGCCCTAAATGTTGTACCTTCATTAAATTTAACCATATCGCTACACTTAGAGGCCCCTCTCTTCTTTTTTTATACTCTAGTTCAGGCTCTCTCAACTTTTTAACCCTAGAGGAACCCCAAAAATAATTTTCATGCCTTGAGGAAACCTTTCTAAAACCAAATCATCAGGGCTTAATAGGAACAATGCTCCTTACATTGGTGGTCAATAGGAAGAATGTCCCTCTCTAAGTGGTGTTCAGAATGCCACCCTTAAAGACAGCTAAAAAGATATTTGGTGTTATTGCTGCTGGCTTTGCTAAGTGGTGCTGAACCTTGAACTCTGTAGACATCATCAAATAGGTGGTTCATCAGCCACAGCTCAAGGAACCCCTAGCAACATCTGTAGGAACCCCTGGGTTCCACGAAAACCCTGGTTGAGAGCTGCTCTAGTTCCTGCTGGATTTTGCTTCTAATCCCCTTGTGGAGGCCTCCATTTGTGGATGGACATTTTATGGTTACACAACCTATCACAATGCTATAATCTTTTTTTTTTATAGACTATAAACTGAAGGACTAATGAATAAATGGTTGTAGAACGAATCATCTGAGATTCCATTATTTCTTATGGGGAAATTCGCTTTGATATAAGAGTGCTTTGGATTACAAGCATGTTTCCGTAACAAATTATTCTTGCAATCCAAGGTTTTGCTGTACTTTAAAGCGGGATTCCACCCTAAAGTGGAACCTCCGCTGATCGGATCCCTCCCCCCCCTCCGGTGTCACAATTGACACCTTTCAGGGGGGGGGGGGGTGGAGATACCTGTCAAAGACAGGTATTTACACCCACTTCCGGGCATAGACTCCCGTGGGAGTCTACGCCATTTCCTGCCCTGCCGCGCTGTCTGCTGGGACACACACGGGTCCCAGTGACAGCGCGGAGATTTCCTATTGCGCGGCGCAACTCGCGCATGCGCAGTAGGGAACCGTGAAGTGAAGCCGATTCGCTTCACTTCCTGATTCCCTCACCTAGAATGGTGGCGGCAGCAGCCGAGGGCCGAGCGATCGATCGGCCTCGGCTGCCGGCATCGCTGGAACCCGGGACAGGTGAGTGTCCATTTATTAAAAGTCAGCAGCTGTAGTATTTATAGCTGCTGGCTTTTAATATTTTTTTTTTGGGTGGAATCCCTCTTTAAGTTGATCCTGTGTCTTCATTAAATTCTGAGTAACTGACCTGAAATAGGCCTCTGGATCAATTTGCACTTTGCTTGCCTCCTCACTGGGTCAGATGAAACTGGAGCCAGAGGACCAGCATGTAAGGTGAGCACTTCCTGCTGTGGTGGACTACATACTTCTTTCAATTTAGGTGCCTTTAAAGCGTATCAAAACCCCAAAACAAAAATGTAACATGTTTCAGGTTACCAATCGTTTCCTTTTTTTTTTCTTTATATCCTGCAAATAACACTTTCCACAAAGTCGGGCTTTCTCGACTTCCAATCATTTTCATTTTAAAATAGCATACATTTTCCAAAGTTGGTGATAACCGATGATGGAAAGGTTGTGGTCAGGTGGGCACCTTGAAAGATATGATGTGGTCATGCCCCAGCTTGAGAAGCTATTGGAATTCTGTTTTTAAACTTACCGTATATACTCGAGTATAAGCCAAGATTTTCAGCCCCTTTTTTTAGGCTGAAAGTGCCCCCCTCGGCTTATACTCGAGTCACCGCCGTCTGCCTACCCGATCTGTGTGTCGTGCAGACAGACGGCGGCCATTCCACTATTCAAAAGCCCGCCTCCCTGTCTGTGATAGGCGGAACACTCAATTTCCCAGCATACTACGGACGAGGATGAGAGGATGTCCGTGATAGGCGGAACACTGACTGCTGGGAAATTGAGTGTTCCGCCTATCACAGACAGGGAGGCGCAGCTTTTGAATAGTGGAATGGCCGCCGTCTGTCACAGATCGGTGCAAAATGGCACAGGTAGGCTGCGATGGACACAGGTAGGCTGCGATGGACACAGGCAGGCATGGATGGACACAGGCAGGCATGGATGGACACAGGCAGGCATGGATGGACACAGGCAGGCATGGACACAGGCAGGCATGGACACAGGCAGGGATGGACACAGGCAGGCATGGACACAGGCAGGCATGGACACAGGCAGGGATGGACACAGGCAGGCATGGACACAGGCAGGCATGGACACAGGCAGGCATGGACACAGGCAGGCATGGACACAGGCAGGCATGGACACAGGCAGGCATGGACACAGGCAGGGATGGACACTGTAACAGTAGCTGCTGCATGTCTCACCCTCGGCTTATACACGAGTCAATACGTTTTCCCAGTTTTTTTGTGGTAAATTAGGGGCCTCGGCTTATATTCGGATCGACCTATACTCGAGTATATACGGTATATCTACAGAAACAGGTGTTTTTATTAAATAAAGCAAATGCAGTGCAAGCGCTTCTCAGTGCAAACTTGGAAGTTAGGCTTCATGTACACTGCTGCTGGTAAAACAACGTTCTCTCCTCTATGTTATGTTATCAGTACATGTACACAGGGTCGTTTACAGTCGTTTCTAGGCAGTTGAGTTTAGAGGCTTTTTTTTTGGAACCCAAAAAAATGCGTTCAGAGGCAGTTCAAGCATTAAGTGTGGCTAAACGTTGCTACCCGCGGTTCGGCGCGTTTTCGTCTAGAAATGTTTTTGAAGGGAAACATTTTATTTATTACTTTTGAGCCTGGAAAATGCTAAAAACACACCGAAAACTCAATTATCACTGCCTGCAAGCTTGATATACCTTGTGATATTCCCCTCATCAGCCAATTAGGCTGTACAATACACGACTCACATTACTGGACGCAGTTGAGAGTCACCAACAGACGTTCCTCTGGTGGCATGCTTTTCCTCACGCTGGTGTCCATGCGAACTAGACGGGATCTAATCTTTTCCAAGAGAACGTCAAAGGTGGCAATTGACATGCGAGTAAAATAAAAAAAATAAAAAAATCTATGGGGTAATTACACAGCTGAACATAGATATTAGAAAGTATCCTGTGGACAAGCATTGAGCCATCAATGGATGTGTCCAGTAGCAGTGAACTCTGGTCCTCTCACGCAATTTTCTACATCTTTGGAGCCTCAGCAAAAGCAACATCAGGAGGATTTCCTCACACATGCTCATCATGGGATCCATATTAAACCATCCAAAACAATAAGGCCGCGTACACACGGGCGGACTGTTCGCCCAACTTTGTCCGCTGAACAGTGTTTGGGCGGACAGTCCGCTCGTGTGTGGGCTTTCAGCGGACAGTTTCAGCGGACAGTTTCAGCGGACAGTTGGACGGACAAGGTTTTTCGGAATTTCCGAAAAACTGTCCGCTGAAACCTTGTTTCAGCGAACAGTCCGCCCGTGTGTAGGCTTGTTCGTCAAACAAAGTTGCGCGCATGCTCAGAAAGGATTTTCACGCCGAAAGCTATAATGCAGTGTATAGGACGTCGTATTTTTCGTCCCGTCGTACGTGCCGTTCACGTCATCGCGCACGGTTTCAGCAAACTGTTCGTCCGTCGTGTGTGGCCATGTCCGTCCATGCTAAGTTTGAGCGGACTGTTTGCCGAAACTGTTGGACGGACAAAGTTGGGCGAACAGTCCGCGCGTGTGTACGCGGCCTAAGAGCCAGCTACACACACACACACTGCTTTCTCAGCTGCTACTCACACTGTTCTCTCACTGAAATCATTTGGGAGGGTCTCCTGAGGTTATCTTTAGTAAATGCAGCTTGTAAACGCTGCTAAACACACGTTTTTAAACCTGGATTACTAGCTGTGATGTTCCAGTGTTCAGGAGAGGTTGAGACTAAGGCCGCGTACACACGGGCGGATTGTCCGCCCAACTAAGTTCGTCAGACAATCCGACAGACAGTCCGTTCAACTTTTGAATGAACGGACTTGACCACACACGATGAACAGACAGTCCGCTGAAAACGTGCGCGATGACGTGTACAGTACGTACGACGGGACTAGAAAAACGACGTCCAATACACTGCAATGCAACCTTCGCCCGTGTAAACCCTTTCTGAGCATGCGCCATACTTAGTTCGTCCAACTTGCCTACACACGAGCGGACTGTCCGCTGAAACCAAGTTTGGACGGACAAAACCAAGTTTCAGCGGACAAAATTACGGAAATTCCGAAAGACAAAGTCCGTCGGACTGTCCGCTGAAAAAGTCCGCTGAAGCCCACACACCAGCGGATTGACCGCTGAAACACGGTTCAGCGGACTAAGTTGGACAGACAATCCGCCCGTGTGTACGCGGCCTAAGTCTTTCGGAATTTCTGTAATACAGTCCGTCCAACTTTGGTTTCAGCGGACAGTCCGCTCGTGAGTAGGCAAGTTGGACAGACTAAGTATGGCGCATGCTCAGAAAGGATTTACACGGCCGAAGGTTGCATTGCAGTGTATTGGACGTCGTATTTCTAGTCCCGTCGTACGTGCTGTACACGTCATCGCGCAAGCTTTCAGCGGACTGTCTGTTCATCGTGTGTGGTCAAGTCCGTTCATTCAAAAGTAGGACGGACTGTCTGTCGGATTGTCTGACGGACTTAGTTGGCCAGACAGTCCCCCTGTGTGTACGCGGCTTTAGGTCCCATGTATATATATATATATATATAAACGCTTCTAAATGCAAATGCAGCTAAACGCGGCAAAAC
The DNA here is from genome assembly GCF_037356315.1 of Lithobates pipiens. Classification (NCBI taxonomy): domain Eukaryota; kingdom Metazoa; phylum Chordata; class Amphibia; order Anura; family Ranidae; genus Lithobates; species Lithobates pipiens. The sequence goes on along the minus strand of NW_027507764.1, from coordinate 512,038,591 downwards.
GGACGTTTTAAACATGGGTTACTATCTGTGAAGTTAAATCGTTCAGGGGAAGTTGAGAAACGTCCCGTGTACATGAAGCCTTAGTGGACTGGAATGCACAGTGTAAACTCAGCCCCATCGGTATTGTAACAGCAGACTATGCTCACAGTATTAGATTGCCATCAACGTAAAAAACTAAAATGAGCATTCGATTCCAAATCAGAGTAATCACAGTATCTACAGTATATCCAATGTATTCCCCATTAACTCACCATCACCACATAGAAAATATTACTATATTATGAAAAAACTATTTCACAAATGTTCAAACTTGGCAACAGCTCCTGGCACATTAATACACAAACTTTACACTCTGATAAAATCATATAAGCACAGATCTCAAAGTGCTTTGTACAGAATAATCCCCTAAAACCTATTACAATTGATTTAGGAATCAATGATTATTCAAATGCTAAAAGAGACTATTACAAAACAGCACTTGACTAATCTCTTAGGATTTATATTAATTATTACATTATATTTTAAAGTATAACTAAAGGCAAAATGTACTTTTTAGTTTTGGACAGGGTGGAGAGGGATTAGAACATCTGTCAGTTTTTATTGCCATGGAGATCCCCCTTCCCCCTTCTCTAATTATCTTGTTCCCATTACCATTGAAAGTGAAGTAAAAATAAAAATAAAAAATAATAATAATTTTGGGTTGTCCCCAGAAAAGTAATAGAGGGGAAATCTTCCAATGGGGACAACTAGTTCTGGTGACTTAGGGGGTCTCCTGGATTTCCTCTCACTTCCTGTTTTGGCTACGCTACGCTGCCAACCTGTAGCAGTAGAAACTACTAGTCAGCAAGTGGTTGTAAACCCTTACATAGACAGAGATTAAACAAAACCTCCTATATAGGTTGTATCTGTTTATCTGCAGTCTTCACTTCTCTACAGCCAAAGTCCAGAATTGCTAAAGCTTATCTGAGGGGGCGGGTGCTAAAATTTACACACCACAGAGCTCAGCGAGGAGAGCTCTGAGAGCTGATTGGAGGGAAGGGACACCCTTTTCCCCTCCAGAAAGCACACAGGAACAGAGCTGAGGCTGTCCTTCACACACCATTTTTCTCTTGGTGTCAGGAAACTTGTCCATAAAGATTCATACTGATAACAGAGGAATGAGGCAGCAGACAGAAATTACACTTAGTGCTCTTAAAGCTGAGTTCCACCCAGAAATGGAACTTCCGCTCATTCATCTCCCCCCCCCCCCCCCCCCCCCCGTTGGCAAATTTCGGGGGGGTACCTGTTTTTGATAGGTCCTCTTCTCCACTTCCAGAGATGGTGCTGTGGTGCAGTTCGGCCCCCCTCCTCTTTCCTTCCGGCCAATTAGAAAGCAGTAGGGAACCGGCTGTGAAGCCAAAAGGCTTCGCTGCCGGGTTCCCTTACCGGCAATGGCAGCGGCGTCACCTGACAGCCAATCTGAAGATCGGACAGGTAACTGTCCAAATAATAAAAGTCAGCAGCTACAGTATTTGTAGCTGCTGACTCTCAATTTTTTGTGGGGAGGGCAGACCTCTGCTAATTGAGACAAGTACACATTATAGAGGGGTATCTTTGCTCATTTTTCATGTCTGAGGTTTACAACCCCCTGCCACACACCACAATCCTGTCCGGCAGAGCAGAAGACCTGATTTTCCCTGTTGCAGTTAAAGTGACACTAAAGGTTCGTTTTTTGTTAATAACAAACATATCATACTTATCTCCACTGTGCAGCTCGTTTTGTACAGAGTGGCCCCGAACCTCGTCTTCTGGGGTCCTTCAGCGGCTCTCGGGGCTCCTCCCCCCATCAGATAACCCCCTGGGAAAAGCGCTCTACTGGGGGGTTACCTTGCGGGCGCGCTCCCGAGTCCAGCATTCTGCGTCCATAGAGGCCGAATGCAGGACCCGGCACCGCCCCCGCATCATTGGATTTGATTGACAGCAGCGGGAGCCAATGGCTGCGCTGCTATCAATCTATCCAATCAAGAGCCCAGAACCCCAGGCAGAAAGACAGCGCATCCCCTGTGGGTCAAGTTCTAGGGCTCAGGTAAGTAAAACGGCGGTGGGGGGGGGGGGATGAAGGTAACCCTTAAGTTAAGTAGCACATATAGGTCTTGTCCCTCGCCCAGCCTGTGATTGGACAGTATAGGAGAAGCAGCAGGCTGATGAACACATTTATCTGTCACTCTGCTCTCACCTCCTATCAGCATGTCACTGGTTAGCAAATAAGCACTGCAGCAAACCTGACTGGCTCCTTGTGCTGTTTCTCCATACTTCCAGTCCGAACTCAGCTGTATAAGAGGCTGATACTAATTCAAGCGCAGGTGCTATGTGGCTTAGTTTAAAAAGTGGCGCTTTAATCTGACGGTAATTTATGAGGTCAGAACAAAACACATACTTCCCAAAATTAGCAGTAAATTCCTATTTCTTCTTCCTCTGAAACAAAAGCCGAAAACTTGTGGACATGTTTCTATTTTTCAGCCTATTATAACTGTAATTTTAATGTAATTTTAATGCGCAGTTACTGTTGCGGCTTGCAATAAAAAAGGCACAGCAGCTGCACCTAACCTGATATTATGTAAGTTTTCCGGTGATTGTATCCCGGCTGGAGTTTTCCTTTAATTCTGGTCTGATAGCGGTTTCTGGCGCAGAGTCTTATTGTAGTTACTGTAAGACAGGCATTTCCAGTGTCTGGAGCTTAATAAGATCTTATTATAAATTCTATACAGATTAGGCTCCCAGAACTGCAGAACCATAATCACATCAGACAGGAAAGCATTCTCATTTTATGGAATATTATATCAACAATAATGCAACGTGATTAGTTGCAAATGCTTATGCAGCAGATAGCAGAAGAGATACTATATATTTTGCTATTGTGTTTTTTTTTCCTCCATAGAACTCAGCGTAGAATATAACCATCCGTATTATTAAAGTATTTATATTATTGGAGATGTCAGCTCATACTTCTTGATAGACTGCTCGAGTTATTTGCTGTGCCAGAAAGATACAATATCTCAGGAATATGAAAAACGCCAACACATTCAAAGTAAATAGAGCAGTAGCTCATGTTTTTACAAATACTTTACGATTGAGAGCACGGGTATTGAAAGACATATTTCAGGCTTAAATATTATTATAGGGAAACCAAAAGTTTGAAATGATTTTCTACATACAATCTTTGCTTTACAAATAAACATGTAATACGTGACCAAGGATTCCCAGAGCACTATGAATTAGCAAAAGAGACAGCACAGCAAAAAAATGTCTCCTCTCAGGCCCAAAGTTATTGTTTAAACCAGTGTTTCTCAACCTTTCAGTCAAGGCACCCTTTAAAATTATAGACGATCTCAAGGCACCCTTTAAAATTACGTATTAGTCTTGAGGCACCCCATTCTAAAATGTAAAAATCTATTCTCATAGCTTTACACAATGCAGCAACATCCACACATAGAACACTCAACGTTAGAGGTGATTTATTCTTCCAAAGGTAATACACTTTTGCACACTGATACTGACTAGTATTCCAATGTTTCTCTCCTCCCTCAATTTCTCATCAACGGTCAGCTAATGTCACCCCAGTGCTGAGGGAGGGGGGCACAGGAGGGTCAAAGAAAGAGGCCACAGACATCCTCCTTATTAACTGATGATGTCACTGGTTGTTAGGATGCCAGTGTCTAGAAAGCTGTAATGGTGCATAATGAAAACCTGTGGCTTTGTGTAACTAAAAGGCAGGATTGAGTCACCTGTTGGCTTGTATACAATTTATAAATTTTTAGGCATTTTTAGGCAATTTTTAGGCATTTTGCCAAGGCACCTCTGAAGAAACTTGAAGGCAGCACAGGGTGCCTGGGCACCCTGGTTAAAAAAAGCTGGTTTAAACCCATAAAAGGTGCTGCCCAGTGGTGTAAAACCGCTGTTCACTTATGTGTGTAAATTTAGGCTTGTGCTATTGTGTTCTGTAAACACAGTTTTTTTTTTTTCAATGGGTGGAAAGATACAGCAAAAAAAGGGAAAAGCAGCAAAAAGCACCTCTAAATTAGGCGCCCCTAAGGTTCCTTGATTAGAGAGCAATGGCAGTTTGGAGATTTGGGTAGACAGGAGATCAATGTAAGGTTCAATTCAACGCTGACCACCAATGTAGGGTGTTACTTTTATACCAACCACCAATGTAAGGGGTCACTACAATTGTCAGTGTTTCTTTTCTGGTCATTATTGATTGTATGATTATTCAGTGAACAATTCTTTCATTCTATTATTAAGTCTCCACAACCTACTGATCACACTAATGTACTATGAGTTGTAGGTCTTATAATCTTAGTGGGGATACCCTGAGACCTGAAAACGTATTAAGGCTGGGTTCACACTGCTGCGGGGGGAGATCCGGATGTGATTCGCACCGCACTGCAGTGCAAATCACATCCGATCTCCGTAGCGATGCGAGTTCAGCCATACAGATAGTATGGCTGAATTCGCATGGCTCCCGCAGCAAACTCGCACGGGACCCTTTTTTTGGTCCGCAACAGAATCGGATCGCATGGGTGTTCACACCATGCGATCCGATTCCTGTGCGAGTCGGCAGATCGCACTGCGATATGCGGACGGATCTGGGGGTGTCATTAACATATCATTGACACTCCCAGCCGTTCGCATAGGGCAGTGTGAACTGCCGGCGGGAGTAATGCGATGCGGGAAAACGCTGCGGATTCGCGGCGTTCCCGCATCGCAGCGGTGTGAACCCGGCCTAAAGGATTCCTCCATGGTATATAGGTTGATAAAGGCTGCTTTTGAGTAATAAGCAGCTACACTAACCAACAGTAAAGTGCAGGAGGCAGGAGGGGGAAGGCCTGACTTTCTCTGCAGGTTTTAGTGCTTCAAGCTGAGATCTAAGTATAAAGTGATTTTTTTTTTTAGGGTTGAAAATGTTTTTATTTAAGAACAACATTACAATAAGATAAGCACGGCATCAAATAGTGAAGAAAGGGACAACGAGGCAGCCCAGTGGCTATCGCCCATAGCATAGCTGACCTTGAGTCAATGAATAGTAAGACAGGAAGCATTTTGGCAGGTGTCATAATAATTCAACAATGTAGGGGAAAAAGTTGTTCCATATTACACAGGGCAAATAAAAAAAGAAATAAAAATAACAATGAAATAAAGGAAAACAAAAACAACCTTATATTAAAAGGGGGAGGAAAATGGTCAGTTTTAAAAAAAAAAAGGGGGGGGGGGGAGAAAAAGTAGAAGACAAGTAAGAATAGAGGAGAAAAAAGAGAGAGGGAGGGATCTGCTGGAGAGTCATGTGGAGGGAGAAGTAGCAATGGACCCAAAGTGAAAAATCATTTCTAGAAGTCCTAAGTCAAGGCTGAGGTGAGGACGGTCCTCTAAGGATTGAGAGTATATTAACCATTAAGGACCGCTCGTGACCCGGTCCTGAGCTCTGTGACCGTGGCCGTGGGACCCGCGGACCCAATCGCCGCTGGTGTCCTGCGATCGGGTCACAGAGCTGAAGAACGAGGAGAGGTCTGTGTAAACAAACCTCTCGCCGTGCTTCCTAGTGTGGCTGTCACTGATCGTCTGTTCCCTGTTATAGGGAAAGGCGATCAGTGACATCACATGCCAAGCCACGCCCCCAACAGTAAAAAAGCACACATGTCACACTTAACCCCTCCCCGCCCCCTAGTGGTTAACTCCTTCACTGCCAGTGTCATTTACACAGGAATCAGTGCATTTAAATAGCACTGATTGCTGTATAAATTACAATGGTCCCAAAAATGTGTCAAAAATGTCCGATGTGTCCGCCATAATGTCACAGTCACAATAAAAATCACTGATCGCCGCCATTACGAGTAAAAAAAAAAATATTAATAAAAATGCTATAAAACTATCCCCTATTTTGTAAACGCTATAACTTTTGCGCAAACCAATCAATAATCGCTAATTGCATTTTTTTTACCAAAAATATGTAGAAGAATACGTATCAGCCTAAACTAAAGAAAAAAATGTTTTTTTATATATTTTTGGGGAATATTTATTATAACAAAAAGTAAAATATATAGAATTTTTTCAAAATTGTAGCTCTATTTATGTTTATAGCAAATAAAAACTGCAGAGGTGATCAAATACCACCAAAAGAAAGCTCTATTTGTGGGAGAAAAAAGGACACCAATTTTGTTCGGGAGCCATGTCGCACCACTACGCAATTATCAGTTAAAGCGACGCAGTGCCGAATCGCAAAAAGGGGCCTGGTCCTTTGGCTGCAAAATTGGTCCGGGGCTTAAGTGGTTAAGGGTATCAGAGGAAGAGAAGCAGAGCCAAATAAAACCATAAAGCCTTATATTTATCAAAGATATCATTATCTAGTGCTAGAATTTCCTCCATTCTCATAATATCGTTCATTGCGGAAACCCATAATGACAGAGGTGGGGTAGTGGTAGTTTTCCAATATAGTGGGATGAGTTGTCGTGCTGCTGAAAGAAAGAAACAGAGGTGGTTTCTTTTTTGTGAAGCCATAGAGCCGGGGAGGATAAAGAGAAGAGCAATCGCCGGAGATGGCGTCAGGGGTTCATTACCGTATATACTCGAGTATAAGCCGAGATTTTCAGCCTCTTTTTTGAGGCTGAAAGTGCCCCCCTCGGCTTATACTCGAGTCATCGCTGTCTGCCCGCTCGATCAGCGTGTCGAGCAGACAGACAGCGGCCATTCTATGATTCAAAAGCCGCGCCTCCGGCTCCGCCTTCGCCTGTGATAGGCGGAACACTGAATTTCCCAGCAGCCTGTGTTCCGCCTATCACGGGCATCGTCTCATCCTCGTACTACGGACGAGGATGATACGACGTCCGTGATAGGCGGAACACAGGCTGCTGGGAAATTCAGTGTTCCGCCTATCACAGGCGAAGGAGGAGGCGCGGCTTTTGAATTTTACAATGGCCGCCGACGAAGAGGGCACGGGACGGAGGCAAGGCAAGGCACGGCACGGGACGGGACGGGACGGGACGAAGGCAAGGCACGACATGGGACGGAGGCTCGGGACAAAGGCTCGGGACACAGGTAGGCTGGACACACACACACACACACACACACACACCTGTACTGCCCACTAAACATGATGGGATTTTTGTCGTGGCTATGACGCAAAGTGGCTGCTGGATGGTCTTCTCTGTGTGGGTGGCCAGCAGGAATAAATCTGCGACTCAACTATTCCCTTTTCCCTGCCAAAGTGAATGGGTCCTCAGCCCTGGTTCACACTATATTGCCATGCAGCTAACACTGCAAACCCTATTCATTTCCGCACTGCGTTTTGCGATCTGCTGCGGGTGTAGGTGCAGGTAGGCTGGACACACACACACACACACACACACACACACACACACACACACACACACACACACACACGGATGGAGACACACACACACGGATGGATGGATGGATGGAGACACACACACACACAGGGATGGATGGATACACACACACACAGGGATGGATGGATGGATGGAGACACACACACACAGGGATGGATGGATGGATGGATGGAGACACACACACACAGGGATGGATGGATGGATGGATGGAGACACACACACACAGGGATGGATGGATGGATGGACACACACACACACAGGGATGGATGGACGGACACACAGGGATGGACGGACACACAGGGATGGACGGACACACAGGGATGGACGGACACACACACAGGGATGGATGGATGGATGGACACACACACACACAGGGATGGATGGACGGACACACAGGGATGGACGGACACACAGGGATGGACGGACACACAGGGATGGACGGACACACACACAGGGATGGACAGGCATGTCTCACCCTCGGCTTATACACGAGTCAATAAGTTTGCCAGTTTTTTTGGGGGTAAATTGGGGGCCTCGGCTTATATTCGGGTCGGCCTATACTCGAGTATATACGGTATATACATTACTATATACTTGAAATATATGATTCCAAAAGGGACGGATCCTCTCACATTTCCACCAGACATGGAGGTATGTACCAGAAGCTGGACCACAACGCCAGCAGGAGGCAGGGGTGGATGGTAAGATTCTGTGTAATGTGGCTGGGTCCCTGTACCATCGGGATAAAATCTTAAAATTATTTTCTTATGAGTAGAAGGAAACGGTTGACTTGTGCGCAAAAGTGAAATGAAGTCTGCCTATCAGTTCTTGAGATGTCCCTTCCCAAATCTGCGGACCACATCCTAGTTTACATGGGTAAGGCGTTATGTGTAAGGGTTTGAATCAAACTGTAGACCAGGGATATGCAATTAGCGGACCTCCAGCTGTTGCAGAACTACAAGTCCCATGAGGCATAGCAAGACTCTGACAGCCACAAGCATGACACCCAGAGGCAGAGGCATGATGGGTCTTGTAGTTTTGCAACAGCTGGAGGTCCGCTAATTGCATATCTCTGCCGTAGAGGAAGGAGAGTAGATGTCTGGGCAAGTCCTGCAGAGAGCACAGCCTTTCAAACTCAGTAAGCGGACGGTGTATTTGGGATGAAAGGAAAGTGGAGGGAGGTGAGCCAGTCGTTTGTGCCTACAGGGACAGAAGGTGTCTAATAAATGCGTGGGCCTGAGGCCAAACAGAGTGATGAAACAAGACTAACGAAGAACCCCCAAACCCTGAGGGATTGTCAAACAGGGATGTTAGAGGGGAAGGGTCAGAGGATAGAACTGTGCATAACCCTCTTTTGTACCATAATTTAAGAGCTGCTACTGTTAGTGTGAAGCAGAGGGTAAGCATGATAGGTCTCCATGGTAACCCCAGAGAGCGGCTTGCAAGTCTACAGGGGCCAGGTCTTGTTCAACCATTACTGATGCATTTTGTAAAGGACGGGGGAAACATTCAAGAGTATGAGTCATTAAAGCAAATGATTTTTTTTTTTAAATAACAAACATGATATACTTACATGCTCTGTGCAGTGGTTTTGCACAGAGAAGCCTGGATCCTCCTCTTCTTGGGACCCACGCCGACGCTCCTGGCTCTCCCTCTCTTGGGTGCCCCTAGAGCTTGCTCTGGGTGCATCTAAGCAGGCACATTTCTGAGCCGTGGCTCTGTGTCACCATTTACACACGCAGCCGCGGCTCGGCCCCATCCTCTCTTGATTGGCTCACTGGCTGTGATTTATAACAGTGGAGGCCTACCAAAAGCCCAATCAGGAGTGCGAGTCCCCAGAAAGGCAAAGCTCTTGTGGACATTGCTGGATTGAGAGGGGGTTTTGGTAAGTATTGAGGGGAGAGCTGCTGCACACAGAAGGTTTTGTAGGGTGACCGTACTGGTAAGGAGTGCAGTGTGTCTCCCCTTGTAACTGTATTAGAAAATGTATACACAGCTGCCAGAGGTCTTCTTCTCTCCTCCTCGCTGGGGGAACTCGGGTCTTCCCCCTTCTCTTCTCCTCCCGGCTGATGTCTGCCCCCCCCCCTCTTCAGTGCAAGGAGTGGGCTGACGTCTCCAGCCCCCCCCCCCCCTTCAGTGCACGGAGCGGGCTGACGTCAGTGGGGATCTCAGAGCAGAGAAGAGCAGATCAAGTGGAGCTGTAAAAAGGTATTCTTCATGAGACATTTGCAATGGGAGATACACTGCACCTTATACCAGTGTGATCTTTTTATAAAACGGATTACATCAATTTTAAAAAGGACTTTCACTAAGCTGTTTTTAAAATGATGTCAATATTGACTCCTGACCTGACAGGGGGAGGGCGGCGAGAGAGAGAAGACATGGGACACAGGAACTTTAAAAATATATATTTTATTGTTTTATTCCAGGATTTCTAGAACATACCGTAGAGAGGGATAAATGACACAGCACAAGCACTGTGCTTTAAAGGAACAGGATTTTTTTTAGGGTTACAACTATTTTAAGATCGTCATTGTACATACCGTATATAAATAAAATACCCCCTGAAAATAAGCCCTAGTGTGTTTTTTGTAGACAAAATTAATATAAGGCCCAGGTCTTATTTTCGGTGAAGCACGGTAACAAAAAATAAAAAGCCTGGTGGTGATTAACCTCCCTGGCGGTATCATTATTTCAGATTTTAGGTGCTGAAAGCGGTACAATTATTTTGCATGGAAATTTGTCATTTTATATTGTAGGCCTGTAATTCTTAGAAATAATTCACTTAAATCCATCCAAACAAGAGTCTAATAGACATCCCGGGTATGATAAAATTTGAAATATGAAATCATAAATTATAATATCAGCAAAATGGATTGTGGACAGGGCAAAGAAGAGCAAGACAAGAAAATTAGACAAGAAAATTTGCATAAAAAAGAAAGTAGAATAAATAGAGGATTGAGATAATACAGTTGGACGTAGAAAAAGTGTCTGTTTAAAAAAAAAAGACTGGTAAGAAAACATTGAAGTTTAACCCTAATACTGCACATCCATTATCAACGGATACACTATTTTTAAGGGGGTATGTGTGGGTGGGTGCAGCGGCAAAAACACACACACAGTCCAAGGTATCTTGGCAGGTATCGGCCAAACTGACAGCGTCTGTCTGGAGGGGCAGAATGTGGCCTGGCCTTCTCCTACCCAAACGGGAAGATGTCCAAGGAGACTGCGAGTCCCAAGCTTTCCCTTCTTGTCTGGAACCTTTCCCTGCCACTAATAGTGTCCCTGACAGACAGGTGACCTGTCCCTACACTACCCACAAGCGAATGTGCACCAAATCCTGGGGACAAAGCCTTATATAGACTCTGAAACATATTGCTACACTTAGAGGCGCCTCTCTTCTCTTTTATACTCTGGAGCTCCTGCTGGATTTTGCTTCTAATCCCCTTGTGGATGGACATTTTATGGTTACGCAACCTGATCACATTGCTATAATCTTTGTTATATGGACTATAAACTGAAGGACCTATGAATCAATGGTTGTGGAACGAATCATTTGCGTTTCCATTATTTCTTATGGGGAAATTTGCTTTGATTTATAAGTGCTTTGGATTACAAGCATGTTTCTGGAATGAATTATGCGCCCAATTCAAGGTTTTACTGTATTTTAAAATACATCATTGAGTCTTTGAAGTATACAAATTTTCATATAACCAAAAATAAATACTCCTATACAAAAAGACTCCTAACAGAACAGGTGTGTCCTTAGTGTTGTAAAGGGATATACAATTGTCTGGAAAAAGTGGAGGAACCACAACTACTAGAACTCTTTTTGGAACAACAGTCCCTCTTTTATATCCAAATGTCTCTGTCCCTCCTTCCTTCGTTATCAATGCCCGATCTGTCTTAAAATGACTCTCAAAAAAAAATCTATAAACGTATAACCGAATACTGGGGGATTCTGAATGGGTCATTCCTAATGGGCCCTTCAATACATCTAGTTAGTGTTGGAAGTTTGCCCGCTACTATACATTTGTTTGGCTCAACACTATGATGAGCTGCTTTGTTGGCCAATATGTAGGAGAGGGCAGCCAAAATTCATTACTACCAGGGAGCGCTAGAGCTTTTTCAATTTATTGATTACAAATGCTTATACTACTGTTTATAATAAAATCCACCACGGTAATGACTGTTGCAGTTCCAGTAGCAACTGGTCCAATGTTCTACATCTTTGAAATTTTTCATGATGGGATTAAATCCTATAGCCGCGTACACACGGGCGGATTGTATGGCCTACTTAGTCCGCCGAAACACATTTCAACGGACAGTCCGCTCGTGTGTGGGCTTCAGCGGACTTTTTCAGCGTGCAGTCTGGCGTACTAAGTATTTCGGAATTTCCGTAATATTGTCCGTCATACTGTGGTTTCAGCGGACAATCCACTCGTGAGTAGGCTAGTTTGACGGACTAAGAATGGCGCATGCTCAGAAAGGATTTACACGGCGGAAGGTTGCATTGCTGTGTATTGGACTTCCTATTTCTAGTCCCGTCGTACGTGCTGTACACGTCATCGTGCAAGCTTTCAACGGACTGTTTGGCTATCCGTGTGTGGTCAAGTCCGTTCATTCGAAAGTATGACGGACTGTCCGTCGGATTGTATGACGGACTAAGTAGGCCATACAATCCGCCCGTGTGTACGCGGCCTAAGGGTAACTATTTTTAAAAAGATTCTGTAACTTCGATGTGAATGGCAAAGTGAATGAGTCTCCTGCATTTACTCACTGTTGCTATGCTGCTACAGGTATTTGAGCGCAGGCAACCTCCTTTGAGGATGTGCTGAAATACCGATCACCGGGTCTGAAAACTGTCACGTGTGGTAGGAGGCAATATCATCAATCTTGTGTAAGAGCTCCTTCTCCAAAGGAGAACATCAGTGGCCAGGGAGAATGGTAAAAGTATAAATGGGTTGGGGGACAGGCTATAAAAAGATTCTGCCCACAAAGTTTATATTAGCACAAGCATGTTTATATTATTTGCATCTTTTTTATGCACTTATCTTTTAGAGCCCATTCACACAGGGGCAACACGACTTGTAGGCGACTTGAGTCAGGCAACTTGGACACGACTTGAGTTAAGATCACAGCGTGACTTGGGACGACTTCAAAACGACTTGTGATGACTTCAAGCCCGACTTACAAGTCGCCCCAGGCCAGGCGACTTTTGCCGAGGCCAAGCAGAGAATGAGCTCAAGGGGGAACTCCACGGCAAATTTCTGAAAAAAATTTGGCGTGGGTTCCCCCTCCGAGAGCATACCAGGCCCTTAGGTCTGGTATGGATTCCAAGGGGAACCCCCTACGCCGAAAAAACGGCGTGGGGGTCCCCCCCAGATCCACACCAGACCCTTATCCGAGCACGCTACCCGGCCGGCCAGGAAAGGGGGTGGGGACGAGCGGGCGCCCCCCCCCTCCTGAGCCGTACCAGGCCGCGTGCCCTCAACATGGGGGGGTGCCTTGGGGGAGGGGGGGCGTGCGGCCCCCCCCACCCCAAAGCACCTTGTCCCCATGTCGATGAGGACAAGGGCCTCTTCCCGACAACCCTGGCCGTTGGTTGTCGGGGTCTGCGGGCGGGGGGCTTATCGGAATCCGGGAGCCCCCTTTAATAAGGGGGCCCCCGGATACCGGCCCCCCACCCTATGTGAATGAGTATGGGGTACAATGTACCCCTACCCATTCACCTGTGGAAAAAAAGTACAAAAAAACACAACACAGGGAAAAAATATTTTATTGCACAGCTCCGGGGGTCTTCCGTCTTCGGGGGTCTTCTCGCCGGACTCCTCCGCTATCTTCTTGTAGCTCTTTTACTAGCGGAGGAGTCCGGCTTTCTTCCTCCCCGCCGCCGGCCTCTTCTCCCGACTTCGGGGGTCTTGTCCCCCTCTTCGGTTCTTCTGCCGGGCCACCGCGCCTTCTTGTAGCTCTTTTGCAGGCGGTGGCCCGGTCTTCTGTCGCCGCCGCCGCCTTCCGTTCTTCTTCTTCTTCTTCTTCTCCAGGAGATGTTGACACGACGCTCTCTCCGGCCACAATGCCAGGGACGCGCTCCGCTGCCACTTATATAGGGACAATGGGGCGGTGTCACATGGGTTGATGTCACATGGGTTGGTCACATGGGTTGATGTCACATGGTAAGGGGGCGGGGTCACCATGTGACATCAACCCATGTGACCAACCCATGTGACATCAACCCATGTGACACCGCCCCATTGTCCCTATATAAGTGGCAGCGGAGCGCGTCCCTGGCATTGTGGCCGGAGAGAGCGTCGTGTCAACATCTCCTGGAGAAGAAGAAGAAGAAGAAGAAGAACGGAAGGCGGCGGCGGCGGCGACAGAAGACCGGGCCACCGCCTGCAAAAGAGCTATAAGAAGGCGCGGTGGCCCGGCAGAAGAACCGAAGAGGGGGACAAGACCCCCGAAGTCGGGAGAAGAGGCCGGCGGCGGGGAGGAAGAAAGCCGGACTCCTCCGCTAGTAAAAGAGCTACAAGAAGATAGCGGAGGAGTCCGGCGAGAAGACCCCCGAAGACGGAAGACCCCCGGAGCTGTGCAATAAAATATTTTTTCCCTGTGTTGTGTTTTTTTTTTGTACTTTTTTTCCACAGGTGAATGGGTAGGGGTACATTGTACCCCATACTCATTCACATAGGGTGGGGGGCCGGTATCCGGGGGCCCCCTTATTAAAGGGGGCTCCCGGATTCCGATAAGCCCCCCGCCCGCAGACCCCGACAACCAACGGCCAGGGTTGTCGGGAAGAGGCCCTTGTCCTCATCGACATGGGGACAAGGTGCTTTGGGGTGGGGGGGCCGCACGCCCCCCCTCCCCCAAGGCACCCCCCCATGTTGAGGGCACGCGGCCTGGTACGGCTCAGGAGGGGGGGGGGCGCCCGCTCGTCCCCACCCCCTTTCCTGGCTGGCCGGGTAGCGTGCTCGGATAAGGGTCTGGTGTGGATCTGGGGGGGACCCCCACGCCGTTTTTTCGGCGTAGGGGGTTCCCCTTGGAATCCATACCAGACCTAAGGGCCTGGTATGCTCTCGGAGGGGGAACCCACGCCAAATTTTTTTCAGAAATTTGGCGTGGAGTTCCCCCTTCAGAGCTGATAATTCCGTCAGAGTCGCCTCCGTATAAACGGAGATCCGACTTGGAGGCGATCTCCATTGAAATCAATGGGTACCGGTCGCCTACAAGTCGGATAGAAGTAGTACAGGAACCTTTTCTGAAGTCGGAGCGACTTCAGTAGTGTGCATTAAGACGGCTCTCATTCACTTACATTGCTTTTTAAATGTTGTCCGACCTGAGGCGACCTGAGGCGACTAGGGGCGACCTGAAGTCGGATCAGGAGTTGCCCCTGTGTGAATGGGCTCTTAATGATAGAGAGACTGCTGTTGGCAACTGAATATGCATAAAAATTGGACTTTTGCAAACAAAATATGCATAGTCTGTGTCCATTTTATATTTGCGTATAACGTAGCAGGCGTATGACCAGGGATGCATCGTTTACCTAAATATTTGGCACTAATAGGCATCCCTCTTTCCCATCTCACAGCCGAGGGGTACATCAACAGCCGGAGTGCCACAGACTACCGAGAATGAAGCACAGCACCCAGCACAAGGGAGCCCATTTGTTTTCAGCAGCATATGCCAAGAGAAGAGGAACACAGAATCAGCCCAGCTATTTTCTGTAATCAATGAATTCCAATCACAATATACTGCTCCGGCAGCCAGATAGATTACCTCCGCTCGCAGTGTCCGTCTTATCTCCCAAACACAGGGAAAAAATCGTTAGCTCTAGATAATGGTAATTGTCAGGCCATGGCAGCAAAGAGTTAAGTGAGATTCTGCAAATCTGCCTGGGAATTGAGAAATTACAATAATCAAGGAAAAGCATTATTAGCACATAAACACTTCCTGATTTACTCTGCCCACAGGATTCCCAGAAATCATTTTCTGTGTTTGCTGTCTGCTTACGGATATCCAAAGTCCCACGGCTGCTCGATATTCTCATCAAGGAGCAAGCCTCATATCATTAAATATTCCATAGAAAGTACATATTAAAGGGGAAATCCTCGAGGCAAATCTTTCTCGGTAGTTAAAGTGACCACCGTCTACCTGTCCCATCCATTCTTATTCCCCGTCTTTGGGTTTTTCTGTGTTCCCTGTGCCATATGGCTATACAATAACAAACCTGAAGGACAGACCAACATTTGTTATGTATCACTTTCACTATGAGGTCACAATAACACTTCAGAACAAGGGTTCTATATAGAGCCCATCCTCTACCACTTAAGGCTGGCACACATGGGCCCGAATATCAGCAGGTAGTGGCGGCTTCAAATGAAACTGGAGGACATTCAACCAGTGTGAACAGCAGGCTGACCGACAGAGGCTGGTAAAAATACCTGGTGCTTTATGTTATCGGACTGCATGCGACCTCCTTCCATGATGCAGTTCTGGGACCTAGTAGGTAATGGCTAAGACTATACACTCAGTGATCCAGATAAAACTTGCAGTGCTGTTCCAAGCTGAGACAGAGATCTTCCTGCCCGTTGCAGTGAAGGGAGCTGCCATTAGAGCCCCATTCAGAGGTGTAAGAAAGAGCATTATCAAAGAGAAGAATGGGGGCCACTCACCAACCCAGTGCATTAGTATGTAGATTAATGTGGTCTCAGCCAGCGGTGTTACCGCTATGTCCCCCTGATTATGTTTTTCTCCGCTCATCGGGCCTTAGTCACAGAGGTCCTCTGTAACCAAGCCCCCGTGAGTGGGGTAAAACATGTCAGAAGGGGCGTGGCTAGAGCGACGCTGGCTGAGGCCACATTTATCGGCATACTAATGCGCTGGGTCGGTAAGTGGAGCCCTGAATTCTCCCTCTCTTTGATAAGACATGACAAGCCATGACAGTGTAAACTCTAACACCATCCCACACAAGGCTTACACTGGGTATTTTGGGGTGGCCATGATAGTAAAAGTGCTATGCAAAGTTGAGTAGAAGTAGGTCAAGGGTTGGGTCTACCCTCGAAAGAAGCTAGTAAATGCCTAACTCTCTAGCTGCATCCTAGAATACCCCTCAATTAGATAGTTACATAGTTGGTTGAAAAAAGACACAAGTCCACCTAGTTCAGCCAATAAAAGGGAGGGGGTGTGAATCCTAAAAAAAAAAAAAAAAAAAAAAAAATCATACAATCCTATACCAACAGCTGATCCAAAGGAAGGCAAAACAACCCCAGCAAAGCATTAACCAATTTGGGCCAGCCAGGGAAAAATTTCCTTCCCGATTCCCCCAGAGGCAATCAAATATCCCCTTGATCAACTTTACCTATAAATGTTAGTATCCTCCCATGCTTGCCTCCAGGATTTCTCCAGAGCTTCTCCCATCCTTTGGAACTCCCTACCCCAATCTGTCCGACTGTCCCCTAATCTATCCATCTTTAGGCAATCCCTGAAAACTCTTCTCTTCAAAGAAGCCTATCCTGCTTCTAACTAACACTGTTTTACTTCCTCCATCAACTCATCTCCCCACAGCTATTACCTTTTGTACCTTTTTAGATTGTAAGCTCTAACGAGCAGGGCCCTCTGATTCCTCTTGTACCAAATTGTAATGTAGCTGTAATGTCTGCCCTCATGTTGTAAAGCGCTGCGCAAACTGTTGGCGCAATATAAAACCTGTATAATAATAATATCCGGTTGAGAACAGACAGGTGTTCCTGGATGGAAGTTTTGGTTTAAGAGGAGGATTTGAAGGATTTTCCCTCAACATCTTCTGAAACGGAAACTTGAAGCAGAACTAAACTCAACGGTTTAACTGTTTCCCAAAACAATTACATCCAAGGCATGTCCTTACTAAAGTACACAAGGGTCTGCGGGAGGAACCACTGAACAATGCAGAGGACCAGGACACTCCTGGAAGTGTTGGTTTCAGAAGAAAGCTTTGTTGGGATTCCTTCCAAACAGAGATGGACAGTATTGGGCTCAGATCAACGGTGATGATGGAACCAGTACACCAGTATAATCATTTTATAGGCTAAATCTGGATATAAGCGGAAGATTTTTATTCAAACGTTTGTACAAAAATTATTCAAAAGAACATGCTTTATTCTTATAACCAAGCCAAATAATTTTGTTCAATAGGCCTTAAACTTTTGTGCAAATCTGCTTTTTGAAAGGAACTCTAGATGTATTAACCACTTCAGCCCCGGACCATTTTGCTGGTCAAAGACCAGACCACTTTTTGCGATTCGGCACTGCGTCGCTTTAACTGACAATTGCACGGTCGTGCGAGGGGCTCCCAAACAAAATTGACGTTCCTTTTTTTCCTACAAATAGAGCTTTCTTTTGGTGGTATTTGATCACCCCTGCAGTTTTTATTTTTTTTCACTATAAACAAAAATAGACCGACAATTTTGAAAAAAAAAACGCATTATTTTTTACTTTTTGTTATAATAAATATCCCCCAAAAATATATAAAAAAACATTTTTTTCCCTCAGTTTAGGCCGATACGTATTCTTCTACATATTTTTGGTAAAAAAAAAAAAATCACTATAAGCGATTACTGATTGGTTTGCGCAAAAGTTATACCATTTACAAAATAGGGGATAGTTTTATGGCATTTTTATTAATATTTTTTTTTTTTACTAGTAATGGCGGCGATCAGCGATTTTTTTTGTGACTGTGACATTATGGCGGACACATCGGACATTTTTGGGACCATTGTCATTTATACAGCAATCACTGCTATATAAATGCAGTGATTCCTGTGTAAATGCC
This sequence comes from Lithobates pipiens, assembly GCF_037356315.1. Taxonomy (NCBI): domain Eukaryota; kingdom Metazoa; phylum Chordata; class Amphibia; order Anura; family Ranidae; genus Lithobates; species Lithobates pipiens. The sequence goes on along the minus strand of NW_027507764.1, from coordinate 512,020,405 downwards.
ACTGGCAGTGAAGGGGTTAACCAGTGGGTGGCAGTGTAGGGGTTAAGTGTTCCTAGGGGTGTGTTACTAACTGTTGGGGGCTGGGCTTTCATTTAGTAAACACTGATCTCTGCTCCAATCACATGGAGCAGAGATCAGCGTCACTAGTTGCTAGGCAGAACGGGGAGATGCTGTTTACAACGGCATCTCTCGGTTCAGCCGCCCCGTGACCACACTCACGGGGGTCTCGACCAGCGGTGGCACGCTCGCGGTGGCAGGGCGTCAAATTTAAAGGGACGTACAGGTACGCCCATTTGCCTGCCCGTGCCATTCTGCCGACGTACTGGTGTGCGCTGGTCGGGAACCGGTTAAACAGACAAAAAAAACACATTCACAGTTAAAATTTTGTTCACTAGAGTACAATTTTCCATCCTGCTCCCTAAATTTTCCCTAAATGAATGTCAATTTGACCCCACTAACCGTTCCAAAATTGAACAATGTTCTAAAAATGAATTTTTTTTTAGCAAAATGTTATAACTGTATGGCCAGCTTTAGATTCAGGGCCATTCAGAATATGAGAGCATTAGCATTGTAACCAGCAGGATGCGCACAAAAATGCTATAATGATATTTTTGAACCCTTTTGCAGACTGGCAGTGTCCAGTCATTCAGTTTAAATGAAAAATGTTTATGTTTGTCTGGGGTGTACCTTTAAAAAAAAAAAATAGCTTGTGCTTTCTTCATGTAGAGATTTTGCACTGATAGTTTTAAGTCATTTACAACTTCAAACACAGCTTGGAAAAAATCAATATGTGAATTATGGAAGAATATGAGCAAAGTCATGTCTCCTGGTGACCGCAGATAAATAGCTTCCCTCAGGACTGGCACGAGTCTGCGCTTATCCTGTCAAATACAGTGCCGTAAGACGGCAAAAGAGCAGTCTAGCATGCAGCACATAAACGAGTTTCAGTAGTAGCTGCAAGCCAGGCCGTAAAAGCGGATTACTAGAGCAAACTGTAGTTTTGGAAGTATTACATTTTTTTTTTTTTTTTTGCGTACACATCATAAAAAGTAACACGTTCATGCTGGGTGAGTGGATGGAAATTCTGGAGACATCTGATTCAGAGATTTTTCCAGCCATCATCGGTGTTGGTTTCAACAAAATACTAAATTTTAAAAACTCAGAAGAAATAACCCCCCCCCCCCCCCTCCATGACCAAGCCATTTTTTGCAATACAGCACTACGGACAATTGCGCAGTTGTCCGACACTGCACCCAAATAAAATTGTTGTCTTTTTCCTCACAATTCTTTTGGTGGTATTTGATTACCTCTGCGGTTTTTATATTTTGTGCTATAAGCAAAAAACAATGAACAATTTTGGGAAAAAAAAAACGTTTTTTACTTTCTGCTATAAAACACATCCAATAAAAAAAATGTAAACACTCAAATTTCTTCATCAGTTTAGGCCAATATGTATTCTACTGGATATTTTTGGTAAAATAAAATCCCAATAAGCATATATTGATTGGTTTGCGCAAAAGTTATAGTGTCTACAAACTATGGAAAATATTTATGGAATTTTTACTTATTTATTTATACTAGTAATGGCGGCAATCAGCGACTTATAGTGGGACTGTGATATTGCGGCGGGCAAATAAGACACTAACGGACACTTTTTTTGGGCACCAGTGACACTAATGCCCCATACACACGATCAGAATTCTAAGGCCGCGTACACACGGGCGGACTGTTCGCCCAACTTTGTCCGTCAAACAGTTTCGGCAAACAGTCCGCTCAAAATTAGCATGGACAGACATGGCCACACACGACGAACGAACAGTTTGCTGAAACCGTGCGCGATGACGTGAACGGCACGTACGACGGGACGAAAAATACGACGTACTATACACTGCATTATAACTTTCGGCGTGTTAAGCCTTTCTGAGCATGCGCGGAACTTAGTTTGTCGAACAAGCCTACACACGGGCAGACTGTTCGCTCAAACAAGGTTTCAGCGGACAGTTTTACGGAATTTCCGAAAAACCTTGTTCGTCAAACTGTCCGCTGAAACTGTCCGCTGAAAGCCCACACACGAGCGGACTGTCCGCCCAAACACTGTTCAGCGGACAAAGTTGGGCGAACAGTCCGCCCGTGTGTACGCGGCCTCATCGAAAAGCTCTGATGGTTTTCCCATCGGAATTCCGACAGAATTCCACTCAAGCTGTCTTGCCTACCCATGGTAACACCAAATTCCGACCGCCAAGAACGTGGTGACAGGACTAGAAAAAGGAAATTCAATACCTAGTAGCCAATAGCTTCCATCTCGTAGTTGAATCTGAGCCTTGCGTGAGTTTTTGCGTGTCGGAATTGCATACACACGATCGGAATTTCAAGTTTTTCCATCAAGAAAATTGAGAACATGCTATCAAATTTTTGCTAGCGGGAATTCGGCCAGCTAAATTTCAATAGAACATACACGCGGTTGCATTTTCCGATGAAAAGCTCTCATTGGTCTTTTGCTGGCCGAAATTCCGATCGTGTGTACGTGGCATAATACAGTAATCAGTGCTAAAAATGTGCACTGTTGCTGTACTAATGGAAGGGTTTAACATTAGGGGTGATCAAAGGGTTAACTATGTGAATAGCCAGTGTTTTAGTGTAGTGTGTGAGGTGTTTTTACTAGGGGAAGGCATGGATCCATGTCTGATGGTTTAAGGTCTTCACACTATTGTTAATCAATAGAGGCTGAAGCCACATACTCTGGAAGTTAGCACATAGCCAGCTATTACCCCCTAATTAGGAATTAGGCATTTCCTCTGTGCCTCCTGTGGTCACACGAAAACCTACTGTCCACTACTGCGTGGAGAAACCTCTATCATTTACCAATAGTGTGTAGGCCTTTAAAGGGGTTGTAAACCTTTGTGTTTTTTCACCTTAACGCATCCTATGCATTAAGGTGAAAAAACACCTGGCAGTGACCGGCCCCCCAGTCCGCCGTTTTACTTACCTGAGCCCTGGAACTTAACCCGGTGGGGACACGCTGTCTCTCTGCCCAGGGGTTCTCGGCTCTTGATTGGATTGATAGCAGTGCAGCAATTGGCTCCCGCTGCTGTCAATCAAATCCAATGATGTTCGCGCGGGGCTGAGTCATACATTCAGCGTCTATGGACACCAAATGCTGGTCTCGGGAGCGAGCCCGCAAGGTAACCCCCCCCCCCCAGGAGAGCGCTTCTCCTAGGGGGTTATCTGATGTGGGGAGGAGCCGCGAGAGCCATCGGGGGACCCCAGAAGATGAGTTGCACAGTGTGGAGGTAAGTATGATATGTTTGTTATTTAAAATAAAAAAAACCTTATAATCACTTTAAATGGCTGTAAAAGTCCCTGAAGAAGCCCCAAAGAGCGAAACATGTTGGGAATCTATACAGTCATACCGCTGCACAAATGAAAACTATTATGACCATTTAACATGTGTATGCTTTTACAATAGAATGTTTTTAATACTATTAATTAATAAATGTTGAAATTTTAACCTCTCGTTTGTCAATATGTATACCTAAGCACCCTTTAAAAATCAATTCTTTTGTTCTACGGTCCACTATTAACGCTTTCCTGTGAAGACCTAAAGTTCAAGGAAGCAGCACTAAGAGAGTAGGAGCCAGCAGCATTGAAAGTTGGAAACTGTAAAATGTTTATTTTATTGCGCTCAATGTGCTAAAACTGGTGAGGGTGTAATACTACTTTAGAAGTGGAGTGAGTCAAATGCTGCTCCATACCCGCAAGTACTAGGCATTTTCTTTCACTGGCTGAACTGAGGGCAGGGCGGCAAATGAAAGTTGAGCATGTACTGCTGTTTTGCCCTGCATGGGCAAAGCTGAGGTTGACTTTAAGCCCCACCCCCTACCCAAGCTAAACCCCACCTCCTGGCATTGTACTGACAGATACCAGCCTTTATGGAGATCCTGACATTTGATAAAAGAAGGTTGGCAAATCTTCTGACGGATGCCACTAAACATTTGAAAACTTGCCATTATTATGTTTGCTAGTGAACCAACTTCAAACCCTGACTTCAAACCCTGTCTTCCCAGAGCACTATTTTACGGAAAGATTTCTACCGAACGTTCATGTGACTGATACCTCCAATGCAACGTCATTTCAACATGTTGGTTGAAAATAATTGGTGGATGTCTACCTGGAGAAATAGCTGGGTTGCTACTGCTGATCACCTGAAAGTGCTGATTACCTGGCTGTTATGCTTGGATCCAAAGGCCTTAATAGGTTCTGAGTCTATAGCTAGTAATGTGAATGTACGTGCAAAGTATTTCCAATCCCGCCCACTGTACAATCCTAGATGTGCTCAACACAGAGAGGGAAATTGCCATTTGGTATTTAAATACAGCAGAGCACCAGTGCAGTTAAAGAGGAACTCCAGGCAGATATTAAAACTTTGTTGAAAACTTTGCATATTAATTGAAAATAACTGAATGCATGTTTTATATACAGCAAAGCAGACCGGGGGAAAAAAATGACTAGGTGTCAACCAGGCTCTGCTGCATGTGCTGCCAGGAGGACAAAATAAAGTGAGCAGAGCTAAGGCTGGGGGAAGTGAGGTGACCCTGCTGTGTTCCTTAAAGTCCTACTAAACCCAGGAGCCTGCATTCACTATATCTGGTCTCTCACAGTACATTGAACATGGAAATGCAATTATTTTAGTAACTATAAACTGCTAAATACCTTTTCTCATCAGCAGTATAGAGCAGTCTTGTGACTTCTATCAGTGTCAAGTTAAAGCTTGTCGGAGGAGTTTTCATTCTCCCCCGATTGTCCTATGAGGCTGCAGAACCCCTGACCCTCTGTCTGGACAGTGCTCATTGACCCTGTGCTGTTCACATGCACCCTCCAAATAAAAATAAAAAAAACTCTCTGAACATTTGCAGAGTGCTTCCTAGGGCACTGTTATAACAGGAGATAGGTTGAGGACAGTGGAAGAATGGGTGGATCAGGAAAGACAGGATCAAACACAATGCATAGGATTAACCATTTAGGTTCCACCGTGAGTATAACAAGCATGTTTTACTGCATATACACACTGATTTTACTGTTGTGGTTTCGTAACACTTTAACTATAACACTTAGGGGCTGATTTACTAAAGGCAAATAGACTGTGCACTTTGCAAGTGCAGTTGCTCCAGAGATTAGGAAATTAGGCAATACTTCACTTTACAAAGAATACCCAATGAAATGCAAGGAAAATCTTTAAATAAAAAAAACATTTTTCCTTGCATGTGATTGGACGATGGACATCAGCTGCGCTTCTCCACATTTACTTAGCTCTAGCACGAATACATTTGCAAAGTGAAGTCTATTTGTCTTTAGTAAGTCAACCCCAGAAAGTGGTATCCTATGTTTTTTGCATGTGCATCAAACTTCAGGCATTTGTTTTCCTGGACAAGGGGAGAACAGCAGGTCTAGAAAAGGGGAGGCTCCATTAAGAGCTGGTCACACTCGCCTGTGATGTGAATTGGATGTGGAAAACCCCACATCCAATTCACATACATGTGAACCCATCCTCAGGGTGCAGTTTGCCCTTGTCAGACAAAAGGTGTGAACATTGTCCTGACTAGGTAAGTTGTGTTAGATTGTAAGCCCATGAGCAGGGTCCTCCTAATGCTATTCATCCTTCTACTGAAACTGTCTCCCTTTAGGCCTCATTCACACAGGCACTGAAATCTGTAATCATTGAATGGCCATGCGCTTAAAGCGGAGTTCCACCCTAAAAAAAAGTTTCCAATTATAGACTCCTTTTAACCTATAAACTAACATTTGGAGGTTTTTTTTTTTTTTTTTATACTTACCAGAAATGCCCTGTTGCTATGTAGTCCTCGTAATCTGCCACTTCCTGGTCCGCGGAGCTCCTCGTGATTTCCTCCCTCGCCTGTGCTCCTGGGAGTCGGGGGCAGTACTGTGATGTTGCCATAACAATGGGGCGGGACTTTCCTCCGTCGCCGTCCGTTGTTATGGCAACTTTACAAACAAGCGGCGCTATGGCAGGTGGATCGAGAGGTGCATGCTGGTTACCCAGCATGCACCTCTACAAAGCTAATACAGGAAGCAATCTGGATTGGGCTTCGCCTGCCCACAATCATGATGGCAATGGCCACAAATGGAGGAATATACCAGTAAGAAATTTATATTTTACCTAAATCAATCATGATCATTGTACTCCTTTTTTTTTTTATTTCATTAGTAATAATGCTAGGATCAATAAAAAAAAAAATAATAATAATTTTGCCGCAACACTGCTTTAACCATTTAGAGCAGGTACCCGCTCCCCACCTCTCTAAAAGTGGCATTTTTGAAAGAGGAGGGGGGGGGGAGGCCGAAAATGGAACTTCCCATTTTGGGTGGAGTTCTGCTTTTATTAAACAAGCTGGAATTAGAAGCTGATTGGATAGCATGCAGACCTGCGCCAGATTCTGCACTCTCCAGTTTTAGTAAATTAATAGCATTTATATCACCAAATTTTGGGTACCAACTACTGAGATAAATGGCAGTCTGCCCACATAATCCCCATCCTCAGTAGAAAGAAGCAGTGCCAATGGAGTCAACATTACACTGCCTCCAAGTGACAAAGTATCTGCTGATATATGGTAGACTGGCTGATAAGGGTTACTGAAGCTGGAGGGGGGGGGTGATTTATTCAGGTGTATAAAGAGGATTTAAAATCAAACCTTAGGTCAAAAAAATAAACACATAGGTAATTAACCGTTTACCAACCGCCTAACGCAGATATACTGTGGCAGGAGGGCACATACAGACAGATTAATGTACTTGTACATTGCCCTTTAACAGGTGGTTTGCGGGTGCATGCGCGCCAGCCGGGAGCTCCATGATCGCAGGTCCCGCAGACTTGATGTCCACGGGCATACCAGCGATCGCCTCACGGTGAGGAAGAACGGGGAGATGCTAATGTAAACAAGCATCTCCCCGTTCTGCCCAACGACACTGTCACTGATCATAGCTTCCTGTAATCGGGAGCGCTGATCAGTGACATGTCACATACAGCCCCATCCCCCACCCTTAGAATCACTCCCTAGGACACACTTAACCCCTACAGCGCCACCTAAAGGTTAACCCCCTTCACTGCCAGTGACATTTTTACAGTAATCAATGCAATTTTTTAGCATTGATCGCTATATTAATGCCAATGGTCCCAAACATGTGTTAAAATGGTCCAATGTGTCCGCCATAATGTCGCAGTCACAATAAAAATCACTGATCACCGCCATTGCTAGTAAAAAAAAATTATCAATAAAAATGCCATAAAACTATCCCTAATTTTGTAGACACTATAGATTTTGTGCAAACCAATCAATAAACGCTTATTGTGTTTTTTTTTTACAAAAGTATGTAGTATATTACATATCGGCTACACCGAGGAAAAAAAATATTTTTTATATATTTTTTGGGGATATTTATTATAGCAAAAAGTAAAAAAAAATGCATTTTTTCAAAATTGTTGCATTCTTTTGTTTATAGCGCATAAAATAAAAACCGCAGAGGTGATCAAATACCTCCAAAAGAAAGCTCTATTTGTGGAGAAAAATGGACGTCAATTTTGTTTGAGAGTGAGGTCGCACGACCGCGCAATTGTCAGCTGAAGAAACGCAGTGCCGAATCGGAAAAAGTGCTCTGGTCAGGAAGCGGGTAAATTCTTCTGGGGATGAAGTAGTTAAAAGAAAATATAACAAAACTAGCTTTTGCTGCCTGCAATACTTTTTTCTACCATTAGATGTCCTCAGTCAGATAAGCAGCATCATTCAACCCTCTTCCTCTAAGACCAGGTCATCCTGGAACCCACCCCAGGCTGTGACTGGACAGTAAAAGGAGAAACAACACGGTGATGATCTTTCTCTCACATGAACCAACTGGCTCCTTGGGCTGCTTCTTTGTCTCACATATAAGAAAAAGAAGAGGGGAAGGGGAAACGGGAAATAAGGAAGCCTCCAGGTTTTGGGTCTCGCAGGTTCCAGGCTTCTTTCTTATGCAAGTATATGTGAGGATAGTTTATTACTGTCTCTTATATATTTTATTAATTTTCCCTGTCTACACTTATATTATACTACCATAGGTCTCTATTTATCTTAACTTATCCTCTGAATGTTCCACTTTCCTCCCGCAGTACAAACTGCCTGGTTAGCTGTCTTCCGGGTACAGGTAGGTGAGTATGAGCTGGCAATGGCATTGTCTGGAAGTTCCTCTGGGGTAGGTACTGATCAGAATAGTTCTATGTAAAGTACTATGGAATGTTAATATGATATAAATAGAGAAATAAATATAAAAAATATTCTCAGGACACCAACTGATATTTCAAACAAGGGTGACTGCCTGAAATAGCAGTGAAAGAACAATTCTTGTTTGCCAACTGAATACAATGGATGATAAGCATCAGTGTTATGCATAAATGTTAAAGACGTCGCCTTCTGATAATGCTGGTTGACTCTCTGTAATGCTGTGGTCACATGGACAATTCTGCCGCTAGGGACAAATTGCCAGCAGTAGGATCGCTAAAGGCCAGCGGCAGGATTGCCAAGAGGCTGCCCGTCTCTCCCTAGTCAATCACTCCCTTTGCTAGCTGAGACAGCAAGATATCGCTCCCATTGCTAGCTATCAAGAGCTGGCAGCAATCAGGGACAGTAAGGGAGCAAGCCCATAGAGGCAGACAGACAGTCTCTTAGTGCCTTTAAAGAGGAAGTAAAGCCATAATAAAAATAAAAACATAAATACACCCTGCAAGGAAAAGACATAATGAGCTAGTATGCATAGCATACTAGCTCATTATGAATAACTTACCTGAGATGGAAGCCACCGAAGCGACCCTCGTCGCCCTCCTCCGATGCCACCACGATATCCGGAGTGACTTCCAGGTATCATGGCTCCGGCGCTGTGACTGGCGGGAGCCGTGATGACGTCACCCTAACACATGCGCGCGGGAGCCGCCACTAACGGCATGATTGCCGTTAGCAGCGGCATGCTTAGTGCGCATGCGCACCGCTGTCTACGGCACATGCGCCGTAGACAGCAGTGCCTGACATTTGCAAATCTCTCCTAAACCGTGTAGGTTTAGGAGATATTTCTTGGACCTACAGGTAAGCCTTAATCTAGGCTTACCTGTAGGTCAAAGTGGTCTGTAAGGGTTTACAACCACATTAACGCCAGTGATTTATCCGCTAGCGGCAGAATCACCTGCATGACATTGGTCTAATACAGGTCTTCAAGCTGCAATACTTTGTGACCTAGATCAAAGTATGCAAATTGTATGTATTTATTATAGGTGAGTGAGTGAGTACTTACTTTTGTTGCCAGCGGTTTAGACATTAATGGCTGTGTGTTGAGTTATTTTGAGGGGACAGCAAATTTACACTGTTATACAAGCTGTACACTCACTACTTTACATTGTAGCAAAGTGTCATTTCTTCAGTGTTACTGCTGGAGGTAAATGTTAGTTGTTCAGAGAAGCAGGATCTCCCAATCTATGGATAGTGTAGGATCCACTAATCATGGGGTACTTTGTCGCAGTAAGTGGGCTTAAAGAGGAAGTAAACCCTGATGAGTTTACTTCCTCTTTCATTCCCTGCAAAGGTAAAGCATAATGGACTACCGTATTTTTCGGACTATAAGGCGCACCGGATTATAAGGCGCACTAGCAACGACCGGCTGATAAAATGGATATTTCCATATATAAGGCGCATCGGACTATAAGGCGCACCGGATTATAAGGCGCACTAGCAACGACCGGCTGATAAAATGGATATTTCCATATATATAAAGCGCATCGGACTATAAGGCGCACGGTCGATTTTGTGAGAAAATTTAGGCTTTTACGTGCGCCTTATAGTCCGAAGGTTTACGTCAAGATGACAGATACTGTTAACAAAGAACTCCAGCGATGTCAACAGGTCATATATAAGGCGCACCGGACTATAAGGCGCACGGTCGTTTTTGGGAGAAAATTTAGGCTTTTACGTGCGCCTTATAGTCCGAAAAATACGGTACTATGCATCGCATAGTAGCCCATTATGTGTCACTTACCTGACACAGGAGCCAGCGAAGTCACCGCTGTCCCCTGTAGTCCGGCGCATCCATCTTCTCGGTGGGTCTCGCCGCTCCGCCGCTGTCATTCGGCGAAGCCGCGATGACGTCACTCCCACGCATGCGCACGGGAGCCGCCACGCGTGGCATATAGCCATTGACGGGTGCCGCGCTCAGTGCGCCTGTGCGCTGCTGTCTACGGCGCATGTGCCGTAGACAGCGGTGCCTGTCTTTCGGCAAATATCTCCTAAACCGTGTAGGTTTAGGAGATATTTCTTGGACCTACAGGTAAGTCTTAATGTAGGGTTTACAACCACTTTAAGCACCATATAGCAATATGGTGTGACCAAATCCCCATATTTATTAATAAAGTTTTTTTGAAAATGTCTAGGTGTTTTTAAAAAAAGCCTTGCTGGAGGTAAATGTTAGTTTTGCATGTGTGCGCTGTAATATTTTTGTTCTGTTGTATGGTCTTTTGGCAGCACCATCTTTATGCACTTTTTTAGGGTGTGCCCCCCAAATATCTTGTTTGTTTATTTCTTCAGTGTTGTCACATGAAAAGATGTAATAAAATATTTACAAAAAAGTGAGGTGTACTCACTTTTGTTAGATACTGTATGTATATTGTACATTTACATCAGTCTCTGCCCTCAAGAGCTTACAGTCTAAGGTCCCTAACTCACGTTCATGCATACACATACTAGAGCCAAATTACACAGGAGCCATTTAACCTACCAGTACGTCTTTTAGAGTGATGGAGTTAACCAAATTACCCAGAGGAAACCCACATAGGCCCATAGGTACAAGGACAACGTGCAAAATATGAAGGTCTAAAGCTGACCATACACTAGTAAAACTTCTAGTGAAACTTTGCATTTTAAGAAATTATTCAATTTTCAAATAGTTAGTGGGTGGCATTCAAATCAGCATTCGTTTTCAACCGCAGAAATTTTTTCTAGAATAAGTGAATTCCACAGTGAATGTGTTTTTGTTTGGGAAGCATTCTAAACAAAATTTTGAAGTACTTTTTGAAAGACATTTGTCAAGTCATTGAATGTACTGAATATTTTCATACGAATGTTTGTATGAATGTTCGTTTGAAAATCTACTAGTGTACAGCCAGCATAACTTCACTTGTTCTATGCTTGTCCTGAGTCAGTAACTAATCCATAGGATCCCCATGAAATCTAGGCACCTCGCTTTTCCAGAAAGAGGCCAGTGGGCACAGCTCATGTCCTTTCCTACCAACGATGGGGGAATAATTTTCCTCCCACCAATGCTAAGGTATTTTCTACTTTCACTTGCCACAGTCCGGCCCCGCTAAAGTCTAAAGGACAGTAAACTGGGCCTTTGTTTAGAAAGTTAGGGGACCCCTGCTTTAAATTAATGTAGAAAACAGCATGAGTTTTTTTTGTTGGACGTTTACTCCAAAAAGTCAACCTGTGAAGGCTCATTGGTGCTCCACTGTGACACTCATAATGTCTGCTCCACATATCCACATGGTTTATTGTTATGGTTCCACCTTGTCTGAATTGTCTTTGTATGGAACTCACAAGACATCAATAATATGTAATTTCTTCAAAATCACCAGTCTATGTTGCTTCTGCCTCTGCTACATCTGACATCACCATTCACTGCGCCATTTTCTCCAGCTAGGCCTTCAACGTCACCACCAGTACACTTCCATGACGCCTGATCTTATCATCACTAGTGGACTCAATGTTGGCTTACACAACATGGCCAAGAGTTTGTAGACACATGACCATAAAACGTATATATATGGCCAAACTATGCAGACATTTTGTAGACACATGACCGTAAAACGTATATATATGGCCAAACTATGCAGGCATCCTCCCAAATTTTGAAGTTATGATGTTTCCAGTAAGAGGTAATGTTAATTTTACAGCATAAAAGACATTTTAGACAATTGTGCGCTTCTGTTTGGCAACAATTTGGGGGAAGACCCTTTTCTGATCCAGCATGACTGTGCCCCTGCGCACAAAGCTAGCCCCATAAAGACATGGTTTGATGAGTTTGGTGTGGAGGAATTTCACAAAGCCCAGTCTGCAACCTTACTGAACACCTTTGGGATGAATTTGAATTTTGGTGGTGTTCCAAGTCTTGTTTTCCAACACCAATGTCCAACTTTGGTTGAATTTCCAGACACATTCCAAAATCCTGTGGAAAACTTGCCCTGATCATTGAAAGTTATAGCCACAAGGGGAAGGGGGGAAGGGAGCAACTCCATATTAATGGCCATGGTTCTGGAGTAGGATGTTTAATGTCCAACAAGCTCATATATGTGTGACGAATGTTCACAAACCATTGGACACATAACATTTGGACGCATTTTCTAACAGCAGCTGAAATATTATAATATTCTATGCACAATGGGGTCCGGGAGCTGTGATTAGCTAACTTCAGGGATGAAAGACAATTTAGTATCTTTCATTTGGTGGAGTTGCAACTCCCTACATCAGCCTAACTTTTCAACACACAGGAAACCTTGAAATAACTTTCTGGTCTCAGGAAAACCCTGTTAAAATGACTATATCTACAACTCAATACATAAGTGTGATGATCAGTGGGAAGAATGCTCCTTACACGTGTGGTCATTGGGAAGAATTTCCCCCTTACAGATAGCTAAAATAATCAATGGTGTCTGAGAGGCAGAAATTGCTCATTGCTCAAAGAACCCCTAGCAACCTCTGGAGGAACCTTGGTTAAAAACCCTACATGAATAATTGCCACCATACAGAATGGGAGCCTCATTTCTCAAGATAAAGCCATAGAAGCACATATTTCGGGGGTCCAGTAATGCCTATAGCCAGAAAAATTATATATTTTAGATACCAGCACTGGCATTTATAACTGGCTGAAAAACTGTTCAAAATTAAAAGTGACTTTTCCTGCAATGAGAGCCTGTCAGGATTATTAAAGTGATTTTAACAGCAGCGCATTTTTTTACCTCAACGCATCACTTGCATTAAGGTAAAAAAAATCTCACCTGTTGTATCGCCTAACCCCTCCCCCCCCCCACATTTTCAATCCCAGTTCTATTTCAATCCAGGGCTATGCCCACCCACCCCCCCCCCCCTCTCTCTCTCTCTCCTTACAGGATATGAGGCAGCAGTGAGAGCCATTGGCTCCTGCTGCTGTCAATCAAATACAGTAGGGTGGTACCGAGCTGCACTGTGGGTGTCACTGGACTCACACAGCCTGGCTCTGAAGCGTATGCCTCTGTAAGGAGCGGCTTTTTATGATGTCGCACTGAGAAGAGGAGAAGCCTAGAGCACAATCAGGGGACAACAAAAGAGGAGGATCAGAGCTGCTCTGTGCAATACCATTGCATAGAGCAGCTCAGTATAACAGGTTTATTATTTAAAAAAGATATATTGTTTACAATTGAGTTAAATAAGGTAAAAAGGCGGTATATATTGTTTACAACCGATTTAATTAAGATAAAAGGCAGTAAGCCATATCAATCAGCAATCGCCTTTTATTGTTCTGATTGTCCTAAACTAATGTAAAGAGCAATCTGATTGGTTGTATTTGGTTTCTACACATTAGCATTGCTCTGACACAGGCCTGTTAAATGGGGCTGTATTTCTTGCTGCTTTAATGCAACCTAGTCTTCTTTACGTGTCCTTTGTGCATTGCCTTTTCTGGTACATCGCACCTCCCATCCTTACTGGATACCCATTTCCATATTATGACACCCCGGTGGAACATGTACTATAAAAGCACGATTCACATTTAGAAAGAAAAAAAAAAAATGTCAAACGTGGAATAGATCTTGCTCAATAAGTAAAAAAACAGCACAAGTGTGATTTTCAGTATTAAACCAACATTTTTGTTCATTTTCTGTAAAGGAAATAACTGCACTATAAGCTAGAGTACTGACCCTAATATAGTGATATACATTCCTCTACACACCATCCAGATTATGCAACAACCAAAATGGAAAGAGCAAGAACAACCGTACTTCATATAAGAAAAGATGTGTAGACGTGATAAAGTATTAGGAGGTATGAGGATCCTGGGCAGTATGTGAAGCGCAGTGTAAACTGACGGCACTATATAGAATACCTAGAATAATCTGCATTGTACAGAGAAAAAAAAATAGGCTCTTTGTAAACTGCAACTAATTTTAACATTTTACAGCTGAAAACAAATAAAAATATTATTTCAATAGAGCTACTTCTACATAAACTGAAATACATACACTGTATATACAGAGCGCAGGCACGCACCAATCAGAACACAGATCAGACCTACAGAATCACATATGCATATATGTGCAGGATCACATACACACACATCCTTTGGCCATGTCCCCATGTTCTTCTACTTCTTGTATGTTTTTATATATATATATATATATATATATATATATATATATATATATATATATATATATATATACACACACATACCTATTATGAATTTGAAATGAGTAATTATGTTGTATATATTATTACTCTATATAATGCTATGGAGCGTTTTCAATAAGGAAACCACAACATACAAGGATAAATACAACGCAACCTAGACTGATACATGGAGGAGGATAAGAGGGCCCTGGAATACAAAGCTTACAATCTAAAAACTGTGCAACTTGCAGCAATTTTAGGTGAGCTTCTATCTGGTATATACTTATCATACACAATGTGAGAGATTTACTAAAACTGGTGCACACAGAATCTGGTACAACTGTCACTGTGCATAGTAACCAATCAGCTTCTAACTTCAGGTTGTTCAATTAAGCTTTAACAAAAAAAACAGGAAGCTGATTGGTTACTATGCACAGCTGCACCAGTTTTAGTATATATATATATATATATATATATATATATATATATATATATATATATATATATATATATATACACACACACACACACACACACACACACACACACACACACGTGCTCATATATATATATATATATACACACACACACACACACACATATATTTGTACCCATACACACACATTGAACAAGCTTAGCTCTCTGCATGTCATACACTTCCATTCCACTGCAGATAGATAATCGCTCTGCAGTTCTCCTGTATAAATCTAGGTAGGAAATCAATTAAAGGCAAACCTAAAAACCAAGAGCCCCCTTCACAGAGAAGCCTGGGCAATGGCATGTTCCTGCTCAGGTGGTAGGAGCACAGCCTATAGCCGGGGTGATTTTGCTGCGGCTAGCAGATAATAGGTGTCCAGCCAGTGAGCGGCGTGCACACAGCAGCATCCCCTCCTGTAGAAGTAATCCCTGACTGCTGATTATTAATGGGGATTGTTTAGGGGGAGAGGAGACAGCCTTCAATACACATCATCAATCACTGGCACATAGTAAAAAGTAGACCCTGGCAATCCTCTCTGCACCAAATTTCCTCCGTTCAATAAATCTCATCGCTCAATAGCAGCATTCTCCTGTGTTCATCCTATTGTTGCCCTATCTGTGTTTCTGGTTCGTGATATCAATGCAGGCAATTAGTATGGACATTCCATTCCATCGGCCTTATTTAATAAGGCAGGAGCAATGATGGCGGACAGAGTTCAGGAGCCCAGAGCCATCGTTACCCCCCCGACACTTTTCTTGGAGCATAGAACGTTTGTTACAATCGGTTGCTGAATGTTGCAGATTGCTCTTACTTAATAAGGGACTTTATTTAAATCAAGGCAGAGTGAAGTGCTAACAACCAATCAGATTCCAGGATAATGCAATTGGAACAGTGAAAGATGAGCCCTGATTGGTGGTAAGATGGTACTGCACTTTGTCTGATCAGAGGAGGCTGTGTATGGGAAGGAAAAGGACGTTGTATCATTCTATGTATTCTATAAGATACGGTAACAAGGTGTGAATAATGACCAATCAGAACCTTCAATGTAGTGTGATGACAGTAAATAAATTAGAACGGGTTGCTATTTAATATTGTGAATTGTAACAGATCATTCAGCTGCATGATACGCAAAAAAAGTATCATGCGGGGCCCATTCACACCGTGCCGTTTACATGTTTCCATGTGTTGGGATGTGCTGTGGTAAGGCAGCCTTGTTCATTTTGGCCTCAACACATGAAAAATGCATTTCTTTCCAATGCAGCTCATCGCCAACACACCTGTGCACCGCAGTGTGCTATAGTGCAGGTGTGTTTTCATGTACGGTATATGTGGGTTGGGTGCCATTCTTTCTAAATAGAAGAGCATATATAACATATATGTATGTATACAGGGAGCTCACCACATCGCATGAAAACACATACCCACACCTGTTTTTTTTTTTAATGCCATTCACTACAACACACTTGTGCACCGCGGTGCAGGTGTGTTTTGCCATGCACTGAGAGCTGGGTGTGCCGTTCATTTTGAATGGCAGTGCAATAAACATACATGTATGCATTACGATAGTACATAGCAATGCAAGAAAAGCACACCTGTACTTTTTTTTAATGCCGTACATTACATCGCAACCTTGATCTGCACACCTATACACTGCAGCGTGATATAGTGCAGGTGTGTTTTGCCATACAGTATATGTGAGTTGGGTGTGTCCTTCATTCTACATAGTATTGCTACTAACATGTATGTTTATGTTACAGAAAAAAGCTGATAAAAAAAAGCATACCCGCGCCTTCTTCGTATGCGGAATGCCACAACACCACCTGTGCACTGCAGCGCTCTAAAGTGCAGGTAGGCTTGCTGTATGGTACGGAGTGCCAACCGCAGCACAACAAACATATATACATATGCATTATGGAAGCACATGAAATGACATACCTGCACCTGTGTTTATCACGCTATAGTGCATGTGTGTTCTCCTCTACAGTACACAGAGGTGTGTTCTACAATACAGAGAGGCGTGTTCTCCTCTACAGTACACAGAGGCGTGTTCTCCTCTACTGTACACAGAGGCGTGTTCTACAATACACAGAGGCGTGTTCTCCTCTACAATACACAGAGGCGTGTTCTCCTCTACAGTACACAGAGGCGTGTTCTTCTCTACAGTACACAGAGGTGTGTTCTCCTCTACAGTACAAAGAGGTGTGTTCTCCTCTACAGTACACAGAGGTGTGTTCTCCTCTACAGTACACAGAGGTGTGTTCTCCTCTACAGTACACAGAGGCGTGTTCTCCTCTACAGTACACAGAGGCGTGTTCTCCTCTACAGTACACAGAGGTGTGTTCTACAATACACAGAGGCGTGTTCTCCTCTACAATACACAGAGGCGTGTTCTCCTCTACAGTACACAGAGGCGTGTTCTTCTCTACAGTACACAGAGGTGTGTTCTTCTCTACAGTACACAGAGGTGTGTTCTCCTCTACAGTACAAAGAGGTGTGTTCTCCTCTACAGTACACAGAGGTGTGTTCTCCTCTACAGTACACAGAGGTGTGTTCTCCTCTACAGTACACAGAGGTGTGTTCTCCTCTACAGTACACAGAGGTGTGTTCTCCTCTACAGTACAGAGAGGTGTGTTCTCCTCTAAGCACGCAGAGGTGTGTTCTCCTCTACAGTACACAGAGGTGTGTTCTCCTCTACAGTACACAGAGGTGTGTTCTCCTCTACAGTAAAGAGAGGTGTGTTCTCCTCTAAGCATGCAGAGGTGTGTTCTCCTCTACAGTACACAGAGGTGTGTTCTCCTCTACAGTGCGCAGAGGTGTGTTCTCCTCTACAGTACGCAGAGGTGTGTTCTCCTCTACAGTACGCAGGGGTGTGTTCTCCTCTACAGCACACAGAGGTGTGTTCTCCTCTAAGCACGCAGAGGTGTGTTCTCCTCTACAGTACAGAGAGGTGTGTTCTCCTCTACAGTGCACAGAGGTGTGTTCTCCTCTACAGTACGCAGGGGTGTGTTCTCCTCTACAGTGCACAGAGGTGTGTTCTCCTCTACAGTACAGAGAGGTGTGTTCTCCTCTACAGTACAGAGAGGTGTGTTCTCCTCTATAGTACACAGAGGTGTGTTGGGTGTGCCATTCATTGTAGAGTATATAGTAGTACATGGATCATATAGATAGTTGGTCGTAGTTTGAATGGTGGTGCGTTTCTATGGGTTGCCAGACCCAAGGGTGAACAGAGTTGGGTGCAGATGTGTTGTTATAGGTTACTGGGCCTGGGGTGGTCAGAGTGTGGTGTAGACGGGTTGCTAAGGGGTACTGGGCCCTGGGATGATGGGTTGCTATGGGTTACCAGGCTCCGGGGTGATCAGAATGGGGTGTGGATGGGTTGCTATGGGTTACGGGGACTATGAGGGGTGATGAGAGTGGGGTCTATGTATGGGTTAGCGCTCTCCACCTTTCTAGAAGCTGTGCAGTGAGGACTGTCTGTGGTCCGCCCCCCCCATACAGTGAGGACTGTCTGTGGTTCCCCTCCCCCGTACAGTAAGGACTGTCTGTGGTTCCCCTCCCCCATACAGTAAGGACTGTCTGTGGTCTCCCGCCCGATGCGGTGTGGACTGTTTGTGGTCCCCCCGGATATGCGGTGTGGACTGTCTGTGGTCCCCCCGGATATGCGGTGTGGACTGTCTGTGGTCCCCCCGGATATGCGGTGTGGACTGTCTGTGGTCCCCCCGGATATGCGGTGTGGACTGTCTGTGGTCCCCCCGGATATGCGGTGTGGACTGTCTGTGGTCCCCCCGGATATGCGGTGTGGACTGTCTGTGCTCCCCCCGGATATGCGATGTGGACTGTCTGTGGTCCCCCCGGATATGCAGTGTGGACTGTCTGTGGTCCCCCCGGATATGCGGTGTGGACTGTCTGTGGTCCCCCCCGGATATGCGGTGTGGACTGTCTGTGGTCCCCCCGGATATGCGGTGTGTACTGTCTGTGGTCCCCCCAGATATGCGGTGTGGACTGTCTGTGGTCCCCCCGGATATGCGTGTGGACTGTCTGTGGTCCCCCCGGATATGCGGTGTGGACTGTCTGTGGTCCCCCCGGATATGCGGTGTGGACTGTCTGTGGTCCCCCCGGATATGCGGTGTGGACTGTCTGTGCTCCCCCCGGATATGCGATGTGGACTGTCTGTGGTCCCCCCGGATATGCAGTGTGGACTGTCTGTGGTCCCCCCGGATATGCGGTGTGGACTGTCTGTGGTCCCCCCCGGATATGCGGTGTGGACTGTCTGTGGTCCCCCCGGATATGCGGTGTGTACTGTCTGTGGTCCCCCCAGATATGCGGTGTGGACTGTCTGTGGTCCCCCCGGATATGCGGTGTGGACTGTCTGTGGTCCCCCCCCGATATGCGGTGTGGACTGTCTGTGGTCCCCCCCCCCGATATGCGGTGTGAACTGTCCATGGTCCCCCCCATGCGGTGTGTACTGTCCGTTGTACCCCCAGATATGTGGTGTGGACTGTCCGTGGCCCCCCTGATATGCGGTGTGGACTGTCCGTGGTCCCCCCAGATATGCGGTGTGGACTGTCTGTGCCCCCCATGCATTGTGGACTGTCCGTGGTGCCCCCGATATGCGGTGTGGACTGACCGTGGTCCCCCCTGGATATGCAATGTGGACTGTCCATGGTCCCCCCGTGTATGCAATGTGGACTGTCCGTGGTCCCCCCGTATATGCAATGTGGACTGTCCGTGGTCCCCCCGTATATGCAATGTGGACTGTCCGTGGTCCCCCCGGATATGCAATGTGGACTGTCCGTGGTCCCCCCCGGATATGCGGTGTGGACTGTCCGTGGTCCCCCCCGGATATGCGGGATATGCGGTGTGGACTGTCCGTGGTCCCCCCCCCAGATTTGCAATGTGGACTGTCCGTGGTCCCCCCCGGATATGCAATGTGGACTGTCCGTGGTCCCCCCGGATATGCAATGTGGACTGTCCGTGGTCCCCCCGGATATGCAATGTGGACTGTCCGTGGTCCCCCCCGGATATGCAATGTGGACTGTCCGTGGTCCCCCCGATATGCAATGTGGACTGTCCGTGGTCCCCCCCGGATATGCAATGTGGACTGTCCGTGGTCCCCCCCGGACATGCAATGTGGACTGTCCGTGGTCCCCCCCGATATGCAATGTGGACTGTCTGTGGTCCCCCCCGGATATGCAATGTGGACTGTCCGTGGTCCCCCCCCGATATGCAATGTGGACTGTCCGTGGTCCCCCCCGGATATGCAATGTGGACTGTCCGTGGTCCCCCCCGATATGCAATGTGGACTGTCCGTGGTCCCCCCCGGACATGCAATGTGGACTGTCCGTGGTCCCCCCCCGGATATGCGGTGTGGACTGTCCGTGGTCCCCCCCGGATATGCGGTGTGGACTGTCCGTGGTCCCCCCCGGATATGCAATGTGGACTGTCCGTGGTCCCCCCCCCCAGATATGCAATGTGGACTGTCCGTGGTCCCCCCCGGATATGCAAGGTGGACTGTCCGTGGTCCCCCCCGGATATGCAATGTGGACTGTCCGTGGTCCCCCCGGATATGCAATGTGGACTGTCCGTGGTCCCCCCCCCCGATATACGGTGTGGACTGTCTGTGCCCCCCCCCCCGATATGCGGTGTGGACTGTCTGTGCCCCCCCCCCCGATATGCGGTGTGGACTGACCTGGGCTCTCCGAGGCTCTGTCCGAACACATCGTTCTGGAGGAGGTTGGGGGGGGTCGGCAAAGCCTCGTGGAAATGAGACAGGACGGTGTTGCAGAACTGGCGTAACGTCTCGAACTGCATCGTCCTCCCGGTACACCGACACCCCCGGGCCGCTCATAGCACTCCGTGTGTCCGGGGCCCCCGGGGGCGGAAGGAAGGACGGCCGGCCGGGACACACATTCTTCTCCTCTGATGGAAGCGGCGATCAGATGGCCGGAGAGGGGAGGAGAGGAGGGGGGAGGGGAGAGGAGCGCAGCATCAGCACCACCAGCAGCGGACAGCACAGCGGCATCCCCGGGATCCGCTCCCGATTACATCCCCGGAGTGTGGAGAAGCGGCGGATGGAAGCTGCGCACAGCCCGCGGTACACAGAGAGAGAGCCGTCATCAGATACCGCGGCATCCTCCTACTACTGTCTGCAGGAGCCGCGCACTCCGCCCCCCAAATCACAGCCACCAATAGGAGGCCGCCGGTCCCATCCCATACGTGGAGCTTCTCCAGGGGGCGGGGCCGAGGGCTCACCTGCCTCAGAACTGTCATCCCCATCTGTCAGTGTCATAGAGAGACAGAGAGAGAGAGAGAGAGAGAGAGAGAGAGAGACTGTGTGCTGGGATCACCCTCCCCCAATCCAATCATCACCCCCCATCATCACATTCTTACCCCCCCATCCAATCATCACCCCCCCCCATCATCACATTCTCACCCCCCAATCCAATCCTCACCCCCCATCATCACATTCTCACCCCCCTCCAATCATCACCCCCCCCATCATCACATTCTCACCCCCCCAATCCAATCATCACCCCCCATCATCACATTCTTACCCCCCCCCCATCCAATCATCACCCCCCCCCCCATCATCACATTCTTACCCCCCCATCCAATCATCACCCCCCCCATCATCACATTCTCACCCCCCAATCCAATCCTCACCCCCCATCATCACATTCTCACCCCCCTCCAATCATCACCCCCCCATCATCACATTCTCACCCCCCAATCCAATCCTCACCCCCCATCATCACATTCTCACCCCCCTCCAATCATCACATTCTCACCCCCCCAATCCAATCATCACCCCCCCATCATCACATTCTCACCCCCCCAATCCAATCATCACCCCCCATCATCACATTCTCACCCCCCATCATCACATTCTCACCCCCCCAATCCAATCATCACCCCCATCATCACAATCTCACCCCCCAATCCAATCATAACCCCCCAATCCGCATTCTTATCCTCACCCCCCCCCCCCTTCATCACATTCTCACCCCCCCATCCAATCATCAGCCCCCAACATCATCACATTCTCACCCCCCCTCCAATCCAATCATCACCCCCCATCATCACATTCTCAGCACCCCCCCATCATCACATCCTCACCCCCCCCCATTATCACATCCTCACCCCGCCCATCATCACATTCTTACCGCCCCCCCAATCCAATCATCACCCCCCATCACATTCTCAGCACCCCCCCATCATCACATCCTCACCCCCCCATCATCACATCCTCACCCCGCCCATCATCACATTCTTACCGCCCCCCCAATCCAATCATCACCCCCCATCATCACATTCTCACCCCCCCAATCCAATCATCACCCCCCCATCATCACATTCTCACCCCCCCCATCCAATCATCACCCCCCATCATCACATTCTCACCCCCCCCATCCAATCATCACCCCCCATCATCACATTCTCACCCCCCCATCCAATCATCACCCCCCATCATCACATTCTCACCCCCCCAATCCAATCATCACCCCCCATCATCACATGCTCACCCCCCATCATCACATTCTCACCCCCCCCAATCCAATCATCACCCCCATCATCACAATCTCACCCCCCCAATCCAATCATCACCCCCCAATCCGCATTCTTATCCTCACCCCCCCTTCATCACATTCTCACCCCCCCATCCAATCATCAGCCCCCAACATCATCACATTCTCACCCCCCCTCCAATCCAATCATCACCCCCCATCATCACATTCTCAGCACCCCCCCCTAACATCACATCCTCACCCCCCCCATCATCACATCCTCACCCCGCCCATCATCACATTCTTACCGCCCCCCCAATCCAATCATCACTCCCCATCATCACATTCTCACCCCCCCATCCAATCATCACCCCCCCATCCAATCATCACCCCCCCATCATCACATTCTCACCCCCCCCAATCCAATCATCACCCCCCCATCATCACATTCTCACCCCCCCCAATCCAATCATCACCCCCCATCATCACATTCTCACCCCCCAATCCAATCATCACTCTCACCCCCCCATAATCACATTCTCACCCCCCCAATCCAATCATCACCCCCCCAATCCACATTCTTATCCTCCCCCCATCATCATCACATCCTCACCCCCCATCCAATCATCACCCCCCATTATCACATTCTCACCCCCCCAATCCAATCATCACCCCCCATCATCACATTCTCACCCCCCCCCAATCCACATTCTTATCCCCCCCCCCAGCATCACATCCTCACCCTCCCCAATCCAATTATCACCCCCCATCATCACATTCTCACCCCCCTCCAATCCAATCATCACCCCCCCCATCATCACATTCTCAGCACCACCCCCATCATCACATCCTCCCCCCCCCCCATCATCACATCCTCACCCCGCCCATCATCACATTCTTACCCCCCCCATCATCACATTCTCACCCCCCCAATCCAATCATCACCCCCATCATCACATTCTTACCGCCCCCCAATGCAATCATCACCCCCATCATCACATTCTCAGCACCCCCCATCATCACATCCTCACCCCGCCCATCATCACATTCTTACAGCCCCCCCAATCCAATCCAATCATCACCCCCCATCATCACATTCTCACCCCCCCAATGCAATCATTACCCCCATCATCACATTCTCAGCCCCCCCCATCATCACATCCTCACCCCCCCAATCCAATCATCACCCCCCATCATCACATTCTCACCCCTCTCAATCCAATTATCACCCCCATCATCACATTCTCAGTACCCCCACCCCCATCATCACATTCTTACCGCCTCCCCCCAATGCAATCATCACTCCCCATCATCACTCCCTCCATCATCACATCCCCACCCCCTCCCTCCATCATCACATCCTCACCCCCTCCCTCCATCATCACATCCTCACCCCCTCCCTCCATCATCACATCCTCACCCCCTCCCCCCATCATCACCCCCTCCCCCATCATCAAATCCTCACTCCCTCATCATATCCTTACCCCCTCCCCCCATCATCACATCCTCACCCCCTCCCTCCATCATCACAGCCTGATCATACTCCACCTTCACAACCCCCTCATAATCATCACTTCCCCATCCCCTCCTTATCAACCCCCCCATCCCAATCACCATCACAGCCTGATCATGCCCCCACCATCACATCCCCACAGCCTGTTCACCCCCCCATAATCACCCCCCCCCCATCAACACAGGCTGATCATCCCCCCATCCACCCTCCCTTCAACCAACATCACAGACCACACCCCCCCCCACCCCCCCTCGCACACACACACACAATTTCCACAGAATAAGCACCCCACCACCATATCCTCATCACCCCCCCTCCCCCCACAACCACCATCACCCACCATACTTATCATAGTATGAACATCCCTCATCACCCCCCCTTCCCCAATTATTACAGCCGGATTACCTCCCCCTATAAATAATTGCTGCCTGACAACCTCCTCCCTGTCATCACAGCCTGATTACCCCCCCCCCCCTTTCCCCATAAGCACAGCCTGTTAACACCCCCCTCCCCTCATCACAGCCTGATCACCCCCCCTTCCCCCATCATCACAGCCTGATCACCCCCCATCCCATCATTACAGCCTGATCACCCCCCCCCCCCTTTCCCCATCATTACAGCCTGATCACCCCCCCATCCCATCATTACAGCCTGATCAACCCCCCCCCCCCCCTTCCATCATTAAAGCCTGATCACCCCGCCCCTCCCCATCATCACAGCCTGATCACCCCCCCCCCCATCCCATCATCACAGCCTGATCAGCCCCTCCCCATCATCACAGCCTGATCACCCCCACCCCATCCCATCATTACAGCCTGATCACCCCCCCCCCCTTCCCATCATTACAGCCTGATCACCCCCCCCCCTTCCCATCATCACAGCCTGATCACCCCCCCATCCCATCATTACAGCCTGATCACCCCCCCCCCCTCCCCATCATCACAGCCTGATCACCCCCCCCCCCCCATCCCATCATCACAGCCTGATCAGCACCCTCCCCATCATCACAGCCTGATCACCCCCCCCCCCCATCCCATCATTACAGCCTGATCACCCCCCCCCTTCCCATCATTACAGCCTGATCACCCCCCCCTTCCCATCATCACAGCCTGATCACTCCCCCCTCCCCATCATCACAGCCTGATCACCCCCCCCCCCCATCCCATCATTACAGCCTGATCACCCCCCCCTCCCCATCATCACAGCCTGATCACCCTCCCCCATCCCATCATTACAGCCTGATCACCCCCCCCCCATCCCATCATTACAGCCGGATCACCCCCCCCCCCCTTCCCATCATCACAGGCTGGTCACCCCCCACCCCTTCATATAATTATTCCAATCTGCAAACAGTCAGGGAGGAGGTGCCTCTAAATTAGTGCTCAGTGTGTAGCCTGGCCCTTCTTGGGTTAAGTAGAGGCATTACCATCCCCACCCCCCTCCATCCAGCTGCCAGGGGATTGGCATCCTGTCAGATTAAAGCTGAACTCCAGGCAAACAGCTAAATACCAGCGATAGACAGTATATGGGATTTGTACTAGTGTCCATCCAGTCCTGAGATTTACACAGCCCTGCCACACAGCACAACCAGATGTATGACACCATTTACAGGTAAAGTGTTAGTAAAGCTGAATTCCAGCAATTTGCCAAAATGTATCCTTGCGGCAGAGAGTCATACAGCAGGAAAGAGAGTCATACAGCGGGACAGAGAGTCATACAGCAGGAAAGAGAGTCATACAGCGGGATAGAGAGTCATACAGCAGGATAGAGAGTCATACAGCAGCATGGAGAGTCACTGAGAGTCATACAGTGTCATGGAGAGTCATGCCGTGTCACAGAGAGTCATCCAGCAAGAGAGAGTCATACTGTACAGCAGGAGAGAGAGTCATACAGCAGCATGGAGAGTCACTGAGAGTCATACAGTGTCATGGAGAGTCATGCCGTGTCACAGAGAGTCATCCAGCAAGAGAGAGTCATACTGTACAGCAGGAGAGAGAGTCATACAGCAGCATGGAGAGTCACTGAGAGTCATACAGTGTCATGGAGAGTCATGCCGTGTCACAGAGAGTCATCCAGCAAGAGAGAGTCATACTGTACAGCAGGAGAGAGAGTCATACAGCAGGATAGAGAGTCATACAGCAGCATGGAGAGTCACTGAGAGTCATACAGTGTCATGGAGAGTCATGCCGTGTCACAGAGAGTCATCCAGCAAGAGAGAGTCATACTGTACAGCAGGAGAGAGAGTCATACAGCAGGAGAGAGAGTCATACAGCAGGAGAGAGAGTCATACAGCAGCATGAAGAGTCACAGTGGCTCAGAGAGATATGCCAGCACAAAGAGTCATACAGCAGGATGGAAAGTCATGCAATGGCACAGAGAGTTATACAGTAGGTCATAGAGGGATACAGCATTACAGAGAATCATACAGCGGCACAGAGAGTCATACAGCAGGAGAGTGTCATACAGAAGCACATAGAGTCATATAGTAGTATGGAGAGTAATACAGCGGCGCACAGAGTCATACAGCAGGAGATTGTCATACCGAAGCACAGAGTCATACAGCGGCACACAGAGTAATACAGTAGTCTTGACCTGCACACAGAGTTAGAAGCTTCTTTAGGCTACGTTCTAAGTGTGGCAACGCATTGCCTTTTGCGTTTTTACTGCATTTTCACATGACAGCCCTTTGACTTGCCTGTCCTGTGACAGACATGCCAAAGAAGCTCAAATACCAATTTTTGGCACTGAGCCAAGCGCGTCTGGTCGCTAGCGGTTTTGTGTGTTTTCTGCGCAGAAGACATGTGATAAAACGCACAACTGCTATGTATGTCTGGGTTGTCATTAAGAAATAATGGCACAAGCATGTCGCTCGCTTTAGTGCGTTTTCTGCACGTTTCCCAAAATGAGAGCAGTAACACGCGTTTCTGAACGCGTTTCCGCTACTCAGGTGTGACAATACAGTCTTAAGGACATGCCCCTCGTTATCTGATTATACAGATTTGTAATACAGAGGAAGGGGGGTGTCTGACCCGCTCTAACAAATTACAAAGCGCACAGGGCAGCAAGCAAGGCAAACAGTGCTACTTATTGTTTTATGTAATGGGGGTGTACAGTATACCACAGTGGGGACCAAATCAGACATGATTTAAGGAGCTCCAATTGTGTGTTTATCATTATTAAATGATGAATGTATAATAGGCCGGGAACACCAAAATGATTTATAGCAGCTTTTCTCAACCAGGGTTCCCCCAGGGGCTGTCAGGGCTTCCTCCAGCAACAAGCAATTTCTGCCTCCCAAATAAGTTCCCACTGACACCAATGTATGGCCACAAATATAAGAAACACTCTCCCCGCTGACCATCACACTAATGTACAGGGGTCACCTGAGCCGTGAACATTATTTCAAGGGTTCCTCCATGTTGAAAGTGTTGAGTAAGACTCACTTATATGGTCCTATAATTGACTTCTCTTTGAATCTGTTCATTTTTTTTTATATACACTCAGAACAAGAAAAGTCAAAACTTCCCCCCCTATTCAATATAACTTCCGTAGAAATAATTTCATTACCGGAACATATACAGTACATGTAATACATGTAAGTTATTATCCATTTCTTGGTCATGGCTTACTCTAAACATCAGTCATTTATTAGTGTCATGTCTGGAGGTCTGTGCTATGAATACTCTATGTATTCCTTTTAATTCTACTTTTTTCTTTGTTGAAAAAGATGAAATTAAACATTATGTAGATTATTATTATTATTATAATACATGATTTATATAGCACCAACAGTTTACGCAGTGCTTTACAATGTATAGGGGGGACAACACAATTACAGTACAGTTCAATACAAAAGGTACAGATAGATATGGATAGATAGCAGTGGTGACTGGTGCTGAATATTTAGGGGGGCAGAAAACGAATGCCAGTCAACCTCACCCCCACGCGCGAGAGAGAGACGGACTTTGACGATCGCCACAAGCACCCCTCCCGGCGTTAGACAGACTGACCTTAGGAGGCAGGGGGAAGGAAGAGTCGGGCCGTTGCTTCTCCAATGGGCTGAACAGGAAGTGTGTCCTGACAGAGACATGATTGGCCAGGGAGTCCTAAGGCTTCCGAATTGGATGGACTCAGGACACAATGCTCTGCGCCCGAATACACCCTTTTTTGAAGCCAATTAAAGCCTCTGGCTCTAATCACATGCTTCTAAAAAAATAATAATCCCCCATTGAAATCCATGCGTCTGGTGCCCTGTATGTAGATTAGGTGCATGAATGAGGGGTTGGCCCATGTGCCCCGTATGGACGGGCCACCACTGCTAGATAGAAAGATAAGATCAGTGTCCCTTAAAGCGGGGTTACACCCTAAAGTGGAACTTCCGCTGATCGGAACCCTCCCCCCCCTCCGGTGTCACAATTGGCACCTTTCAGGGGGGGAGGGGGGTGGAGATACCTGTCAAAGACAGGTATTTACACCCACTTCCGGGCATAGACTCCCGTGGGAGTCTACGCCATTTCCTGTCCTGCCGCGCTGTCTGCTGGGACACACACGGGTCTCAGAGACAGCGCGGACAATTCCTATTGCGCTGCGCGACTCGCGCATGCGCAGTAGGGAACCGGGAAGTGAAGCCGATTAGTTTCACTTCCTGATTCCCTCACCTAGAATGGTGGCGGCAGCAGCCGAGAGCCGAGCGATCGATCGGCCTCGGCTGCCAGCATCGCTGGAACCCGGGACAGGTGAGTATCCATTTATTAAAAGTCAGCAGCTGTAGTATTTATAGCTGCTGGCTTTTAATATTTTTTTTGTAGGTGGAATCCCTCTTTAACTCCAGTCCTCAAGGTGCCCCAACAGATCATGTTTTCAGGATTTCCTTCAAGAGGAAGTAAACCCTGATGGGTTTACTTCCTCTTTCATTCCCTGCAAAGGCAAAGCATAATGGACTACTATGCGAAGTCACCGCTGTCCCTTGTAGTCCAGCGCATCCATCTTCTCGGCGGGGTCTCGCAGCACCCGCCGCTGTCATTCGGCGAAGCCGCGATGACGTCACTCCCGCACATGCGCACGGGAGCCGACACGCGCGGCATCTTCGTCGTTGACGATGCCGCGCTCAGTGCACCTGCGCGCCGCTGTCTACGGCGCATGCGCCGTAGACAGCGGTGCATGCGCCGTAGACAGCGGTGCCTGTCTTCGGGCAAATATCTCCTAAACCGTATAGGTTTAGGAGATATTTCTTGGACCTACAGGTAAGCCTTAATCTAGGCTTACCTGTAGGTCAAAGTGGTTTGTAAGGGTTTACAACCACTTTCAGATGAAACAGCTGTGGTAATTACTAAAGCCTTGTACATTGTGTGATGTGATGACAGACTGTTGGCCGAAAATCCAACCGTTTGTGTGCTCCATTGGACAATTGTTCAATTGTTATTGGAATTTCCGTGGACAAATGTTGAATGGCAGGCTTGGAAATTTTCCAGACAACAGTCTTTTGTCAGATTTTCTGACTGTGTGTACACAAGTCCGTCAGACAAAAGTCCAAAGTACAAACACGCATGCTCAGAATCAATGCTCACCAAACACAACATTAGCAGAAGGTGGCAAAAGGGTGGTGCTAAAGAGCTGAAAAGCCCCGTAGCACGTCACTACGTTCGTGTTTGTCGGCAGACAATTGTGTGCCGTTTTCTATGCAAGAAAAGTTCATGGCCAGCGCCCTTCGGACAAAAGTCTGATGCTTTGTCTGTGGAAAATCCGATCGAGTGTACGAGGCTTAAGGCAGTGAAACTGATCAAATCACCTGTGCAAAATAATGATCACCTGTGCAAAATAATGGGAAGCCTGAAAAGATGACCTGTTGGGGTGCCTTGAGGACTGGAGTTGAGAAACACTGGATTAGATAAATTAGATAGATAGATAGATAGATAGATAGATAGATAGATAGATAGATAGATAGATAGATCAGTGTTTCTCAACTCCAGTTCTCAAGGCTCCCCAACAGGTCATGTTTTCAGGATTTCCCTCAGATGAAACAGCTGGAGTTGAGAATAGGGACGAGCTCAGGCGTGTTTGCAGAGCCTGCCGGGAAGTGAGCGCAGCGCTGCGCTAATCACAGGCAGTGAGACATTGCCTCGATGTGTGGCTGCAGAGATCGGGCAATGTCTCACTGTGATTAGCGCAGCGCTGAGCCGACTTCCTGGCGGGCTCTGCACGTGTTCCATGCGAACACGCCTGAGCTCATCCCTAGTTGTGAAACACTGAGATAGACCATAGATAGACATTGGAGAAGGATGGAGCGTGCTTCGGTGGAATCTGGTTGTATTGGCCCCCGGGGGTAGTCCTCCCATCACGCTGCCTCGTACACTGATAAAGGCCTCGGGACTCAGAGCTGAACTTTTTTTTTTATAATGAGATTTATTTGGTGTTGGATTCCAGGATCTCCATAGCATTGCTTGATCAGGCAGATTAATACTGCTGAACGGCATCCATAGGACAGAGGAGCCATTTTAATAAATAATTCTCATTGCCGTTTTCTGGTACACTAATGCCTTGTAGCTGTAGGCTGGCAAACAGCAGCAGTAGCAGCGGGGCCCAGAATTCTCCCTGGTGTTTAAACGGCTATATCTTGCGCAAGATAATGGGAGATTCAGCAAATTGCGGTTTTAATGTCTTCTTCCCCCCTGTTCAATTAAAATGAGCAGCAGCTCTCCCATTCCCCAACGTTGTTCTTTTATGCAACCACAATCTACTGAAAGGACAATAATCTATTTTAGGAACACATGCTGAAAAAGAAGAAAAAGGGGGAAAAAAAAAAAAGCAGAAAAGTCAGAGGTTCTCGTCCAGTCACATGCGGTTCTCTCCATCGACATGACACCGCCTGCAGGATTTGTTCAGTGTTTAATAGCTACCGGCAGCCATAATAATAGTAATCAAACTAATTTATTTTCAAAGCATCTTGCAAACGACTTCATCACAATGGAGGGATTGACGAACGTAAACTTCCTTCTTTTATCGATAAACAAGGAAATCTCAGCTTTATTCAGCTCAGCTTTATACATGCTTGTATTTAAGGAACAAAATGGAATGCGTTCCTTGAGCAGTCGTCACATCGCTGCATACCGCCAATTAGTTCTTTTTTCTCCATTCCTTGTAAATTGGAGCAGAGAATAGGCAGACTGGGATCTGATAGTCGGAGAAATGTTCGGCTTGGGCCTGCTTCCTCCACTACATCGTCTTGCTTCTCAGCTATCTAAGAAGCATGCTGAAACCCCTTTCAGTGGAAATGAAATAATAATAAAAAAAAATAATCGCTGGTGGGCACAATTTTTTGCATAAAAATAAGCTTTTCTAATAAAAAAAAAAATCATTTCCTTTTTATAGCAATTTCTTTTTTTTTTTTTTTTTTTTTTTTAAAGCCCAATTAAAGCTCCATCACCTATTACTATAATGCAGCCAGGCTCCATTAGCAATAATAACTAATATAACTAATAACTAATAAAGAGGAGTTTTTTTATTTTTTGACAATGCTATATATGCTGTTGCAAGGGTTAAATTATTTTTTTTTGCCATGCAGGAACCCCTGAAATAATTTTCAGATCTCAGGGAACCCCTGTTAAATGTGATTATATCATCAGCTCATGGTAAGTTAGCTGCACCACACTGTGTAGCTCGGTCTGCAACGTTGGCAGCAGAGGAAAGGCTGCATGAACTGGGCTGTCAGCTTACATTGTCTTCTTTTCTTTACCCCCTTTCCTCACTGCAGTTGGCAGAGGGACAGAACACTGACCATTTCCAGGGCTGTGTGCAGCCTGATTAAGCTCCGCCCACCACCCAGGAGACAGGGAGAGAGTGAGTATATGGATTGCTGTGCCTCCTGGGAATGACAAAAAGCCTGCTGGGAGGAACTGGGGCTGATGGGAGATGTATTCTCCACAATATGACACAGCCCTGTGGGAAGGAGCGGAAGGAAAGCAATCGCTACATTTCCTATGGTGCTTGGGTTGAGAGAGCAGAGAGAATTAAGACCACTTTCACACCAAGGTGCTTTTCAGGTGCTTTCACGCTAAAAAAAGAGCCTGAAAAGCTCACAAAAACCTATTTTCATTAAAATCAATCAATGCTTTCACACTGGAGCAGTGCGCTGGTAGGGTGGTGAAAAAAATGCCCCTCTCCATTGAAATGAATGGAAAGCGCTTCAAAAGCGTCTGAAAAGCTCTTCAAAAGCGCTCAGTGTTTTACTGGCAGTTTACAAGCGTCTCAGTGGGAAAGGGCTCAGCTGGAGTGTTCCATGTATTTGCCCCTTCCCTATATTTGCTCCCTTTTTGGTGGGAAAGGGGCCTAAAGGATAGTGAGAAAACTGAGGGCCGCGCAGGGAGTGTGAGCACTGGGA
This sequence comes from Lithobates pipiens, assembly GCF_037356315.1. Taxonomy (NCBI): domain Eukaryota; kingdom Metazoa; phylum Chordata; class Amphibia; order Anura; family Ranidae; genus Lithobates; species Lithobates pipiens. The sequence goes on along the minus strand of NW_027507764.1, from coordinate 511,988,088 downwards.
ACCAAGGACCCGAGAAAAAAAACAGCTTCTTTGGGGTGGGCGCTTCAATTGCATACCTCCCAACTTTTTGAAAGAGGGACACGTTTTGACACACAAATTGTAGGCAAAAGGACCTGTCCCTTCTACAGCCCTGGTTACACAGACTATAAATATATAATATAAAGAAAATTATTGGCTAAACCACACACATGTTCTTTTCCTTCTATTTTTCCTTTATATTGGCCATTCAAAATAAAAAAAATCAGTAATATGTAGGTTAGATAAAAATTTTAGTGCAGTCATAGGCGTGTGCCTGGGTACACCCTAATCACTGTGTGGTGCATATTCCTTCTGTTTAGACCACCGATATTTCACCAAATAAAAGAAAAGAACTCAGCTTTTTTCTGCTTAAAAAATAAAATCGTAAAAAAATAATAAAAATAAAAACCATTGACACAGTTCACCGCCCTACCAACACCCATCTCTGCCTCTGACACCGTCCACTGCTCTACTGACACCGTCCACTGCTCTACAGAGACTATCAGTATACATACACACATGAGCATATATTTGATCTTTGTCGTGCACACCCTAATGCAATAGGCTGTGCACACCTGTGCGTGCAGTGTAACACTTTTGGTAGTAAAATAGTTCATTTTGTAAAGATATGTGCAAATCAGACCAAAAAGAGGGACAACTGAGCCTGCACGAAGGACATCTGTGTACAGAACGCCTTCAGGTAGCCAAATTGCATTGCATTTTATAGAAAATGACAGCGCTGCAGATTGAAAAAGAAAGGTCATTTTTAATAACATTCAATTACAATATGACTTGTTTAGCAATTGCATATGTTATTTCCCCCCCCCCCCCCCCCGTGAAAGTGGAGTTACCCTTTAAATTAAAATGCAACAAACCTACAATGGTCTGGGTGGATTTAGGCTTGAAAGATCACCTGTCTTCCTGAACTTGTAACAGCTAAGCCCCTGTACACACGGTCGGAGATTTCGACAACCAAATCCATCGGATCTTGTCCGTCGGATTTTGCCCTTCGGATCTTGTCCGAAACTGTTGCATACACACGGTCGGACTAAGTTGTCGAAAAATCCGATCATTCAGAACGTAATGACGTAATTTCGTTACGATGGGACTACGTTCAGGTTAGTAGCCAATAGCTTTGATGTAGGAATTTGATCTGAGCATGTGTGGCACTTGGTCCGATCAAAATTCTCTACACATGATCGGAGTATGTCCGATCGAACCAGTTGGTCGGAAAATATTTCCAACAAGTTGGAAAATTGGGTCCGATGGATATTCCGACGGAATCAGTCCGATGCATACCACACACAGTCGGATTATCCGACAACACGGTCCGATAGGACACATTCCGATGGATTCTCCGACCGTGTGTACAAGGGCTAAGAGTAAAACGATTTCATTTGCATTCCCCAAACTTGTGTTTACGTTGTACACTTTGCTCCTTCATATGTATTTGATTTCTATAAAAGTACTGTTTGAAGTAAAAAAAAAAACTATTAAGGTTTCTAAGAATTATCAGAAAGGTAAAACATATACATTAATCGAACTACCATTGCCGAATATAATCCAGAGATATTTAAACTATTTCTAAGTCAATCGTGTAAGACAAGTGAACGAAACCATCACTTACTGTATACGAGATAAATAATACATTACCAATTAGTGATGCCAGGAACACCCATTAAATAATACATGTCCAGAACTATTCTGGTGTACAGTTTGGCTTACGTGCCCCTTGGTAAAAAAGAAGTTGCTTGTTATATAGGACATGCCAACATGCTGGCCAGTAAACTGGGCACAGCATGCCAGGACGTAGCAGTCTGCAGTTGTCATCTTTTATTATTGTAGCTTTTATTAAAATCTGCTAATCAGGAAAAAAACATAACTCACGGTGTTGTGACCAGTGCCAACTAGGTGTCATAAAAGCTGTTGCCCTGCTGTGCTGTGGTGAACGTTCATATATTTTCCTGTGTTTGTGGCAGTTTGTCTTTCAAAAAACATACAACTCTGTTATCCAACTTATTTTCCCTCCAAATTGGCCCTAGTATGCAATTGTGTATATGAATATGGTAGAGACATTAGATTGTAAGCCTCTACAGGGACAGTCACGTATTGGAATGGCTCAGTGTCCTCTGGAAAAATCCTCTGGAAAAATCTCACAAAAAGTATTAGCACAATATATATCAGGAATCATTACCTTTTTTTTTTTTTTATATCTTTAAAGCGTAACCGTTGAGAAAAAAAACATTCCCCTCTTGGTGATCTGCAGTACAAGGATTTTAACAAACTTTGTTGCAGATTCCTAACTTTTGTAAATAATCCTTGTGTGTTTGTCTGTGCCCATGTGCACAGTAAGTCTAATGGGAGTGGTTTCATAATTATCAACCAGCTGCTGCAGCTGCAGGGCTCTGAGGAAAACTGCAGGGTCTGCATCACTTTAGACGTATTCCTATTGGGAGTATCTCACCAAAAATGACATTTTTGCTGCAGGGGATGCCAAAAATCTGACTTGTAGCTTAGTGCAGACTTCTGGGAAAATCAGTGAGCCAATCACAAACGCAGGAAATTATGTTTCTGGGGGGCGTTCTGTACACATTCTGTGTATAGAACACTTCCAGGTAGCCATATTGCATTTTACAGAAAATTATAGCTACAGATTGAAAAGGAAAGGTCATTTTTAATAACATTCAATCATAATATGATTTGTGTCATAATTGTATATACTATATTATTTTTTGCTATTATTTGTTATTTTTAGTTACCTTTTAAAGTGAACTTGTCACGTGTAAAGCAAGATCTTGTTGCTCTAAGACCCCATTCACACTGAGGCGCTTTTCAGGCGCTTTAGTGCTGGAAATAGCCTCTGCTAAGCGCCTGAAAACCGCCTCCCATTCATTCAAGTGTGACTTTTCACATTGGGGCATTCCAAAAAGTCCTGCAAGCAAGGAGCATCTGTGGGGCGGGTTGGGAGCGATGTATTTAGCGCTCCCAAAATGCCCCTGTTCATTGGAATGACTGGGCAAGACTTCCGAAGTGCCTGAAAAGCGATTCGGAAGCACTGCAACATGGGTGTTTTTAACCCCTTCTTTGGGGTTAAAAGCACCCCACTAGCGACCGAAAAGTGCCGCTTAAACAGCAGTAAAATGAACGGTGCTTTACCACGAACACGGCCGCGGCCCAAGTGTGAAAGGGGTCTAACAGACTGAAATAAATACAATATTTGACCAATCATGAACCTTTTTCAATACAGAGATCCAATTCTTAGGGAAGACTATTCTACATTCTCTTAGTTCATATATTTAAGATCCATGTCCATGTGCTGAGATTAAACATTTTTCCTCTTAGGCCGCGTACACACGGGCGGACTGTCTGACGGACTTGGTCCGCTGAAATGTGTTTCAGCGGACAATCCACTCGTGTGTGGGCTTCAGCGGACTTTTTCAGCGGACAGTCTGGCGGACTAAGTCTTTCGGAATTTCCGTAATATTGTCCGTCCAAACTTGGTTTCAGCGGACAGTCCGCTCGTGAGTAGGCTAGTTCGACGGACTAAGTATGGCGCATGCTCAGAAAGGATTTACACGGCGAAGGTTGCATTGCAGTGTATTGGACGTCGTATTTCTAGTCCCGTCGTACGTGCTGTACACGTCATCGCGCAAGCTTTCGCCGGACTGTCTGTTCATCGTGTGTGGTCAAGTCCGTTCATTCGAAAGTAGGACGGACTGTCTGTCGGATTGTCTGACGGACTTAGTTGGACGGATAGTCCGCCCGTGTGTACGCGGCCTAACTGCCAAAAGTGCCATTGGAAAGTAATTTATTTTTTTAGTCCGGACCATAGAACTAGTTCTTGTGGAATACAATTACACATTTTCATAGCTCTTGCATTACTGAACATGTTCCATATGCAGAGGTAAATCCTTTCTGCTTCCAATCACAAAGAGTGGCATACTGTGGTGGCATAAAAAAAGTTGTTTTTTTAGTTTTTTAGTCCAGACTGCAATAAAAAAGAAAGAAAATGTATACAAAATGACTTTACATTTTATTAAAAAAATCAACAAAAGTTCCTTATAAAGAACCAGGCAACATCTAATGCATGGATAGGCAACCCCCGGCACACAAAGACTCTTTTGCCGGCATTCAACGCCAACCCCATCAGCAGAGCAGCGCAGGGAAGTGTCAGTGAGACACTAATGCATTCAGAATTCCCCACGCCGTACCTGCACTGGGGGGGAGGCACTGCGCCCCCCCACATTGTAAAAGATGGGAAACATTGTCTGGTTCTCTAACTTTGTTGCAGCTGCGATCGCCAGCTTTTGTGATGGGGAGGAGGTTGTGTGCAGTTCTGTTTGGGGGTGGTCCCTGTTTCCAGGAGGAGGAGGACTGTCATTGGTCACTGCTAAAGCCAATCACAGTCCTGCTAGCCCCACCCACCATCTGGAGGAAGATGACTCGCTTGGTTGCCACTACCAATCTCAGAAAGAAGGGATTTCACTGTGATTGAGAAAACTACAATCATGTGACTGTTTGTGGAATTACTGTTGAGCTTCTGGGAACTTTGTTGCAATTATTCCTGAACCTTTGCGTCACTTACTACCGAACCCCGGCACTCTCTGTGTGCCTATAAGCCACAGCCTGTTTTCAGCACAATGAAAAAAACACCCAACCTCTTTTTCTCAGCTGCGGGGGTCCAACTTCCGATTCTGTACACACAGGCCCACTGCTTTCAGAAAATGCCCCTGACCTGAGCTCATTATTGCACAACCATTCCATATGCTTGTATGTGACTTCACATACATCCCATACATCACATACATCACATACATCCCATACATCCCATACATCCCATACAAGCACGTGGGCTGGATGTGAGAGGTGGATCAGCAGAATGAGTGTGCCAGGACAGGTAGATGCTTCCTTTCACCACTCTGCATGTCACGCATATCAAAGATGAGAAGAGGGTACAGTGGTGGGGAAAATGAACAGGAGGGGTTCAGAGGTGGAACAGAAGAGCAGGAGGGTACAGCGGTGGGGCAGATGTGCAGGGAGGTACAGTGATGGAAGGGATGAGAAGGGGGTTCAGCAGTGGGACAGAAGAGTAGGGGGGTTCAGTGTTGGGCCAGATGAGCAGGGGGGTAGTGCAGTGGGGCCGATGTGAAAGGAGGTGTATTGGTGGGGCAGATGAGCAAGGGGTTACAGTGGTGGGGCAGGAGAGCAGTGGGAACAGTGGTGGGGCAGAAGAGCAGGAGGGTACAGAGGTGAGACAGATGTGCAGGAGGTACATTGGCGGGGCAAATGAGAAAGCGGACTACAGTGGTGCAGCAGATGAGAAGATGGGTTCAGTGTTAGGACAGATGAGAAGGTGATTCAATAGTGAGACAGAAGAGCATGGGGATACGGCAGTGGAGCAGATGTGCATGGAGGTACAGTGGTGGTGTAGATGAGCCCCATTATGGGTTGTTACAGTGGTGGGACAGAAGGGCAAGGGGGTACAGTGGTGGAGCAGATGTGCAGGAGGTACAGTGGTGGAAGAGATGAGAAGGGGGTTCAGCGGTGGGACAGAAAAGCAGGGGGGTACAGTGATGGGGCAGATGAGCAGGGGTTTAAAGTGGTGGGACAGATGAGCAGGGGGTTCATTGCTGGGCCAGATGAGAATGGGGTTACAGTGGTGGGAAAGATGAGCAGGAGGTTTAGTGCTCGGGCAGAGGAGAAAGGAGATATATTAGTGGGACAGATGAGCGGTGGGGGAAAGGAGGAGGGGGTACAGAGGTGATGCAGGGGTGCAGAGAAGAAAAGAGGTACACTGGTGGAATATATGAGCAGGGGGTTACAGTGGTGGGGCAGATGTACAGGAGGTACAATTGTGGGGCAGATAAGAAAGGGGGTTACAGTGGTGGAGCAGATGAGCGGATAACTTCAGTGTTAGGACAGATGAGAAGATGGTTCAGTGGTGGAGCAGATTTGCATATAGGTACAGTGGTGGGGCAGATGAGAAAGGGGGAACATTGGTGAGCAGATGAGCATGGTGGTACAGTGGTGGGGAGTTGCAGGAACTGGGGCTGATCTGAGTGCAGGATGTTAATTTCTCACTACTAAAGTTGTTTACTGCATTTACTTTATAAAAAATCCTTTTCGTAATTGAGAGTGTGAAGTTGACATTTTTTTGTTATAAAATTGACACGCTCAATTTCTTTGAAAACATTTTTCGGCACACTGTGTTCAAAAAATGCCTAGAAACCATATCGGAGGAGTAAGTTCACCCTGGAGGAGCATAACAAACACTAGAGCAGTCTTTTTCAACCTTTTTCTTTTTTTTACCCCAGAGGAAGCCTTGAAATAATTTTAGGTTCTCAGGGTACCACTACAGATCACTAATCAGATCATTGGTGTCATACCGCTGACCGCCAAGAGGTGTCTGCTCTGGAGCTATGCAGGCACCATCAATCCATTGCCATAAATGGATGGTTGCTGTCACTGCAAAACTGTTACTTTGTAGCCTACACACCTTTATTATTATTGTAAAGGATTTATATGGCGCCAACAGTTTTCAATATAAAGTGAGATAATACAGCAACAATACAATTCAATATAAGAGGGTAGGGAGGGCCCTGCTCATGTAAGCTTACAATCTAATAAGGAGAGACTGATGAAACAAAAGGTAGTAACTGTGAGGGATGAACTGATGGGAGAAGTAGAAGATTTGATTGTTAGCTAAAGGCAGGAAAGGCCTCCCTGAAAAGATTCGTTTTCAGGGATCGCCTAAAAATGGACAGAGTAGGAGATAGCGGGACAGATTGGGGCAGGGAGTTCCAGAGGATGGGAGAGGCTCTGGAGAAATCCTGAAGACGAGCATGGGAGGAGGAAGCTAGAGACCAGAAGATCTTGGGAGGAGCGGAGAGGACAGTCTGAGTGATATTTGGAGACAAAATTGGTGATGTAGCTCAGGGCACGGTTGTAGATGGCTTTGTATGTTATTGTTAGTGTTTTGAATTTTATTTGTTGGGCAATGGTAAGCCAATGGGGGAATTGGCAGAGAGGGGTGGCGGACACTAAATGGTTAGTAAGGTGGATTAGTCTGGCAGCAGCATTCATGATAGACTGAAGAGGGGAAAAGCCTGCATAGAGGTAGGCCAATGAGGGAGTTACACTAGTCAAGGCAAGAGATAACAAGGGAGTGAATAAGTTGCTTAGTGGTTTCAATAGTTAAAAAGGGACGTATTTTTGAGATGTTACGGAGGTGAAGTCTGCAAGATTTGGAGAGCGATTGGATTTGGGCCTGAAAGGACAGGTCTAGGATTACACCTAGCACATGAGGAGAGGGACTGATGGTTGTATTATTGATCTGGATGGAGAAGTCAGGGGAGAGAGCACGAGCCAGAGGAAATATTATGAGCTCAGTTTTAGAAAGATTGAGTATGAGGAAGTGATGTGACAGCCATGCCAATATGTCAGTTAGTAAGTTAGTAATGTGGGAGGAGACTGACCTGAACCCGAACCTTGTTAACTACCTAAAAAAGAGAATTGGAACAAGGAACCCCTAGTGAGCTCTGGAGATTCCATGGAACCCCAGCTGAGAATAGCTGCGAGAATAGCTGCACTTGAATGACCACTGTGATGTAAACCATGGATGAGAAGATTCCCCATCAATGTGGTCCAGCGGCCATACTGGAGAAAATAGTTGTCTTGGAGGAAGACAAGGCAGCTGCCTTCTGAACGTTAAAGGAGACAGAAGACATTGTCCATCAGAGAATCAGGAACAGGAGAGGATGAGTGCTGAAAGCCACTGTAAAGGCAGCCAACACATAAGGACTTCCAAAACCTAAACTGTGAAAACCGTCACTGCGGACAGACATAGCAAAGGTCATGCTGGTGACATATGACATTGAGTCAGAGGAACAGCCAAAAAAAGGATGTTAGTGGAGTGTCTTGCTTTTGGACACCCATCATATGAATAATAGATTTCACTATAGCCCTGTATCAGTTTGTAAAGGGTCATAGAGGAGACTAGCACTATATAAACCATTACTAATAAGAATTCCAACAAAAGCAATAGCACACCAGCCTGTGCACTTTCATAAAAGATGAGTAGCGAAAGACTTCTCTCCCCTGACTTACAGGGTCATGCAGTAGTAAAGTTTGAATAAAGAACAGCTATGTTCAGACATTGATCTTGTGCATGCTAGCGATATTCTTTAAATCCATTAGCTCTTATGTCACTTTGAAGCTAACGCTAATGCATGTCCTCATTTCTCCCAGTCTAACTAGTATAACCTTCTGCTAATTGACCTTCATGCATCACAGCTCTAAAGTGTATTCAAAATGCCGCTGTATGAACCATTCTGCTTCCTCCCAGACCGGTGTCGACTTATCCACATAATCTCCTCTGACCCACTGGATTTAACATGAACTATTGGCTCTGGAGATCACTGCATTCACTATATTTACAACCGGCCTCATTATTCTCATATTTACTACTCCATATTAAAGGAGAACTCAAGGCAAGGCACAACGTTCATCAAATGAATAGCCGCTTTCTTACTTTTGCCAGAAAAAAAAAATGTCCTGAAAACTTTTGGACCTGTATTGGGAAACGAGATCTGCGTCCAGCAGTAGCATGCTTCTGTAACTTCCTTACAGCGCAATGGAATCCAATCCACTTACTAACAGCTTCTGCCAAAGTGTGATCTTCAGTGCAGCTCCCAGGAGATGCTAAGCACATTTATTGATGATTTTTATCCTCGCTGTAGTTCTTTAAATCTGTAAATGGCACCTTGAAATTGCGAGGGTTCATGCAAAGCAATTCTGCAGGTATTTCTGACCCTGCCATTTCAGGAAATTACCTGCAATGCCACTTACTGGTCACTGCTGGTACTACAGCTAGATTTCACATTCTGCTCCGATTGGATGAGAGGAGTGTAGAGGCTGTGAAGAAGCTTATTGCCCTAACTCCAGCTTTCTCTGTGGGGGGGGGGGGGGGGGCGGGGGCGGGGGGTGCTTTGAAATCATGTGTATAAAAATGTATTAAAAACAAAAAAATTGTTACATAAGTAACTTGCATGAAAGAAAGTAATACAATTTTAAAACATATGGCGTTTTGCTGCAGATAGAAACATGGAGTAGATTTACTCATGGCAAATAGACTGTGCACTCTGGAAGTGCAGCTGCTCCAGAGCTTAGTAAATAAGGCAAAGTTTCACTTTACAAAGAATACCCAATCACATGCAAGGAAAAAAAAATGCATTTTTGTTCACACATGATTGGATTATGAAAGTCAGCAGAGTTTCTCCTCATTTACTAAGCTCTGGAGCAACTGCACTTGCAAAGTGTACAGTCTATTTGCCTTTAGTAAATCAACCCAGATGACTCAAGGAGATTGTCAGTCACATGACATGGACATTTTATGGGGGTTATTTACGAAGGGCAAATCCATTTTGCACTACAAGTGCATAGTGCACTTGAAATTGCACTGAAAGTGCTTTCCAAAGGAAAAAGGAGCATAATGCACATTTTAAAGCCCATTAATAAAGGGCTGTGACTTACAGATGTTCTAGTATTATTTTTTTTACAACAGCAGTATGGTTGCAGTAAGACCATAATGCTGCTTTAGACCAGTTTCACACTGGGGCGCTTTGCAGGCGCTGCAGCGCTAAAAATAGCGCCTGCAAAGCACCCTGAAACAGCCGCTGCTGTCTCTCCAGTGTGAAAGCCCCGAGGGCTTTCACACTGGAGCGGGGCGCTAGCAGGACGGTAAAAAAGTCCTGCTAGTAGCATCTTTGGAGTGGTGAAGGATCGGTGTATACATCACTCCTAAACCGCTCCTGCCCATTCAAATTAATAGGGCAGCACGGCTATATCGCCGGCATAGCGCTGCTGCAGCGGCACTTTAGGGGCGGTTTTAACCCTTTTTTGGCCACTAGAGGGGCTGTTTTAACTGCCCCTCTAGCGGCCGAATAGCACCTCTAAAACGACAGTACAGCAGTGCTAAAAAAATAGCGCTGTTTTACCGCCGATGCTGCTCCCACCCCAGTGTGAAAAGGGTCTTATAAATGGAGTCCATAGAGCTCGTTCACACCATGGGGGTTATTTACGAAAGGGAAATCCACTTTGCACTGAGTGCACTTGGAAGTGCAGTTGCTCTAAATCCGAGAGGGACATGCAAGGAAAATAAAAAACAGCATTTTAGATTGCACATGATTGGATGATAAAATCAGCAGAGCTTCCGCTCAATTTCAAATCTACCCCTCAGATTTACAGCGAGTGCACTTGCAGTGCAAAGTGGATTTGGCTTTTGTAAATAACCCCCAATGTCAGTTGAGCTGCAAACCATACATGTACCATTTGTGACACCTCAATAAAGTTCAAGAAAAACTAATTTAAAACATACATTGCACCGTCCCTACACAATGTACATGAATGTGTACGCAGGCTGATGTAAACGAGCCCTTAAAGTGGGAGTAAACTCCCAACCCTAACATTTACCTATAGGTATGCCTATAATGGAAGGCTTTGTTTTCAGGTAAGTTTAACATCATGTGCTAGTATGCGATGCATACAAGCACATTATGACACTACTTTGCAGGGTTTAAAAAAATAAATAAAATGGTGCTGTTTACTACTGCTTTAATATTATCTAGTGAAAGTGGAAGTAAACCCTTTTTTTTACTTGTACCTACAGGTAAGCCTATAATAAGGCTTACCTGTAGGTACCATGAATATCTCCTAAACATGCACCGTTTAGGAGATATTCACACTGCCTACAGCCTGTGACCAGCGCATGCGCTCTGAATCAACGGCATACCGCGCTGTCCCTTCAGAGCTCCGTGCTGCGGTCCGTGATTCCCACGCACATGCAAAAGTGTTGCCTGACTGGACAAGCTGGAGTTCTTGAAATTACTCGTCCAATCAGAGAAGTCATTGCGGCGTTGCCAATCAGACAGCCGAGGGAGGCAAACCCAGAAGGAAGACCAGATGAACATGGAAGCCCTGTCAGCGGTGACAGCAAGCCGCTGGAGTACTTCGTTCTAAGGTAAGTATTTTATAATGTGCTAGTATGTGTTGCATTCTAGCACATTATGCCATTGTCTTGCAGGGTTTGAAAAAAAAAAAAAAAACAGGGAAAGGTGCGGCTTACTACCACTTTAAGGTTTAGATCTACTTTAAAGCTCAATTCCAGGTATTGCAATGCTACATATGTAAGTATGCATATTCCATGGCTGCGTAGTAGACACCCCTAATACAGTGATCGGCAAAAGGTTCCGGGTCCCATGCCAAGTGGCTGTACTCCTGCTTACTGAACACAGGTCACCCGCTAAGCAAGGCCACCATTCAGAGAACACTTAGTATTTTCTCAATGAATGCAAAGTGTTGCCTGACTGGACGAGGTGGTGTCTGTGAAATGACTGCCCCACCTCGTCCAATCAGAGAACACTTTGTTCTTAGAATGGCACCTATGCCAGTGACCAACTTCCCATGTTCACAATGCAGCAGGGTAGTAATTTGGCACAGGACCCAGAAGCTAGTGGAGGTCAGTAGCAGCGGTGCCTACTACAGATTTATTATAATACCAAAATTATTGGGACGCCTGCCTTTACATGCACATGAACTTTAATGGCATCCCAGTTTTGGTCCGTAGGGTTCAATATTGAGTCGGCCCACCCTTAGCAGCTATAACAGCTTCAACTCTTCAGGGAAGGCTGTCCACAAGGTTTAGAAGTGGGTCTATGGGAATGTTTGACCATTCTTCCAGAAGCACATTTGTGAGGTCAGGCACCGATGTGGACGAGAAGGCCTTACTCACAGCCTGAAAAACAACTTCACGCCATAATCCCCCCTCCAACAAATGATTTGGACCAGTGTACAAAGCAAGGTCCAAAAAGACATGGATGAGCGAGTTTAGGGTGGAGGAACTTGACTGGTCTGCACAGAGTTTTGACCTCAAACCGATAGAACACCATGAGGATGAAGTAGAGCTGAGACTGCAAACCAGGCCTTCTCATCCCCATCAGTGCCTGACCTCACAAATGCGCTTCTGGAAGAATAGTCAAACATTCCCATAGACACACTCCTAAACCTTGTGGATGGCCTTCCCAGAAGAGTTGAAGCTGTTAGAGCTGCAAAGGGAGGGCCAACTCAATATTGAACTCTACGGACTATGCCATTAAAGTCTATGTTTGTGCAAAGGCAAGTGTCCCAATACTTTTGGTAATATTGGGGTTGATTTACTAAAAATGGAGAGTGCAAACTCTGCTCCAGCTCTGTATAGAAACCAATCAGCTTCCAGGTTTTAATCTCAAAGCTTAATTGAACAAGCTGAAGTTAGAAGCCGATTGGCTACCATGCACAGCTGCACCAGATGTTGCATTTGCCAGTTTTAGTAAATTAACCCCATAGTGTGTTTCCAGCTTCCACAAGGATCCCACAGATATGGCACATAGGGGGAGATTTACTAAAACTAGAGCGCTCACAATCTGGGCAACTATGTACAGGCATACCCCACTTTTAATTACACAATGGGGTTTATTTACTAAAGCTGCAAAGTGCAAAATCAGGCTCACTTCTGCATAGAAACCAATGAGCTTCTAACCCCAAATTGTTCAATTAAGCTTTGGTAATAAAATCTGGAAGCTGATTGGTTTCTATGCAGAAGTGAGCCTGATTTTGTACTTTCCAGCTTTAGTAAATAAACCCCATTGTGTACTTAAAAGTGGGGTATGCCTGTATGGTACCCAATCAGCTTCTAACTTCAGCTTGTACAATTAAGCTTTGATAATAAAACCTGGAAGCTGATTGGATTCTATGCAGAGCTGCACCAGATTTTTCACTCTACAGTTTTAGTAAATCATCCCCAATATTACCAAAAGTATTGGGACACCTGCCTTTGCACACACATGGACTTTGATGGCATCCCAGTCTTAGTCTGTAGGGTTAACTTGGAATTCATCTTTAAGTTGATTTTAAGGTCTTTATCAAATATTATACTGAGGGGGGTGATCAGGATGAATGGGAGTTATTATAGTATGATAACCAAGATTTTCAAAAGAAAGCTGCCTAGTGCCCCCTGGGGGTGACGGGACAGGTGTGCACAATACCAGGGCCTTTTTATCGACCACTTTCAGAAGCCTGCGCTGTGCTGGCCTTGGTTGGACTGCTGTCCAGGGCTCCAGGTAAATGTTGAATGGTTGATCCTGCTTCCTTTGCATTAGAGGCTGTCCAGCTTATCATAGTGTTGGTATTTGTGCTCTGCTGTATCTGCAGTTTGACGTTTCATTTTTTTCACTGTCAGCCTTTCATAGAGGCAGCATTTCATCTTCCTTCTTCTCAATTTTGTCTTTTCAACATCGAGAGTTTACACATTGCCAAACAAAGGCGCACACAGCAGGCCGGCAGCTGTGAGACAATGTCATTGGGTTTTCTGGGGATGGATCGGTCTCTGTATAAGGAAACGGTCATTATATAGTCATTGTTCTACCCGCTAATGTTCCTTGCCAACTCTTCTCACATAAATGTACTATAGGTATTTCTAGTCTACATTTCCATGAAAACAGAGGCGTTTCATGTGAACGGTACACTCCAGCCTCATGCACATGGTCCTATATCATTTATGCAGGATCTTCTAGTGGTCCATACTGCATCTCAACTCATATGAACATACACATTCTTTATGTGCACATGAGTTGCATACTATGTACAGTCAATCTATGCATGCACTGCCACCTACACATTGGTAATTACTATTATTATTAACAGCTTCCTGACGGCCTCACAGAGATATACTGTGGGAGAAGGGCATGTACAGGCAGAATAATGTACCTGTACGTTGCCCTTTAAGAGGCGGCTCGCTCCGTGACAGCGCCCGATGTCTGCAGGAATATCTGCGATCGTCTCATGGTGAGGAAGAACGGGGAGATGCCAATGTAAACAAGCATCTCCCCGTTCTGTCTAGTGACACTGATCTCTGCTCCCTGTAATCGGGAGCGCTGATCAGTGTCGTGTCACACACAGCTCCTCCCCCCACAGTTAGAATCACTCCCTAGGACACACTTGACCCCTACAGCGCCACCTAGTGGTTAACCCCCTTCACTGCCAGGGACATTTTTTCAGTAATCAATGCAATTTTTTAGCACTGATCGCCGCATTAATGCCAATGGTCCCAAAAATGTGTCAAAATTGTCCGATGTGTCCGCTATAATGTCGCAGTCACGATAAAAATCGCAGATTGCTGCCATTACTAGTAAAAAAAAAAAAATCAATAAAAATGCCATAAAACTATCCCCAATTAATAAACGCTTATTGTGATTTTGTTTACCAAAAATATGTAGAAGAATACGTACCAGCCTAAACTGAGGAAAAAAAAGGGTTTTTTAAATATTTTTTGGGGATATTTATTATAGCAAAAATGCGGGGTTTTTTTCAAATTTTTTTTTGTTTATATCGCAAAAAATAAAAACCACAGAAGTGATCAAATACCATCAAAAGAAAGTTGTTTGTGAGGAAAAAAATATGTCAATTTTGTTTGGGAGCCACGTCAGTTAAAGTGACACAGTGCCGAATTGCAAAAAGTGCTCTGGTCAAGGGGTAAATTCTTCCGGGGCTGAAGTTTTTAAGGTAGTTATATAGCACCGTCAATTTACACAGTGCTTTACATATACATTGTACATTCACATCAGTCCCTACCCTTAAGGAGCTTTTAATCTAAGGTCCCTAACTCACATACATATACTAGGGCCAATTTATACAGAAGCCAATTGGCAATCCTAACCAGCATGTCTTTGGAGTGTGGAAGGAAACCGGAGTACCTGGAGGAAACCCACACAGACACAAGGAGAACATGCAAACTCCAGGCAGATAGTGTTGTGGTTAGGATATGAACCAACAACCCTTTTTACTGCTAGGCAAGAGTGCTATTTGCTACCCCACTGTGCCGCCCAATGTTTACATCTCCCCGTAAATGATTCATTCATTAGGTAGTGGCGATTTCACAGACTACCATAGGAAGGACACATTCAGTGGGAAATGTAAACATAAACAATGTTTAGCAGGGCGATGGCGCATGCACCATTCAGGATGGCTGCAGTCCAAAGTCATCCTGTGCCTGCACTGCTGTCTACACATTGTTTATGTTTACCTAGGCAGGTGCATATGGCCATGTACACTATATTACCAAAAGTATTGGCACGCCCGCCTTTACACACACATGAACTTTAATGGCATCCCAGTCTTAGTCCGTAGGGATCAATATTCAGTTGGCCCACCCTTTGCAGCTACAACAGCTTCAACTCTTCTGGGAAGGCTGTCCACAAGGTTTAGGAGTGTGTCTATGGGGATACTTGACCATTCTTCCAGAAGCACATATGTGAGGTCAGGCACTGATGTGAACAAGATGGCCTGGCTCGCAGTCTCCACTCTAATTCATCCCAAAGGTTTTCTATCGGGTTGAGGTCAGGACTCTGTGCAGACCAGTCAAGTTCCTCCAACCCAAACTCGCTCATCCATGTCTCTATGGACCTTGCTTTGTGCACTGGTGCGCAGTCATGTTGGAACAGGAAGGGGCCATCCCCAAACTGTTCCCAAAAAGTTGGGAGCATGAAATTGTCCAAAATGTATTGGTATGCTGACACCTTGAGGGTTCCCTTCACTGGAGCGAAGGGGCCAAACCCAACCCCTGAAAAACAACCCCTCACCATAATCCCCCTCCACCAAATGATTTGGACCAGTGCACAAAGTAAGGTCCATAAAGATGAGCGATTTTGGGATGGAGGTGGCAACAAACAGATGGAACACCAATACCAACAAAGGTTATAATATATCCCTTTAACTATCCAAAATGTAAAAAAAAATGCCAAGGGTTCTACTTTAAGCTGGAATGTAACCAAGTGTCCATGCCCTCAAACATGAAACTGGCACTGACAAAAGCCAGGAACTGCAGTTTCTATTGCAGACTAGCATTAACTTAATGCTAAAAGGTTGTAAAAAAAAAAACCCTGTAAGACAAAGACATAATGAGCTAGTAATACTTACATTAGAACGAAGCTGTTGCAGCGGCACTCGCACACCACCGACACGGCCGACATCTTTCCAGAGTTTCTTCCGGGTTTGCAGGCTCTGGTGTTGTGATTGACCTGGAGCCACAATGATGTCACTTCCATGCTTGTGTGCAGGGCTCAGAAGAAAAGGCACCCATGGCCGTTCCTTCAGAGCTCATGCACCAGTGATGTCACTGGCTGCATGCAATGTAAATATCTCCTAAACTGTACACATTTAGAAGATATTTACACTACCTATAGGTAAGCCTTATTATAGGCTTACCTATAGGTAAATGTCTGCAGAGGAAGTTTACTTCCTCTTTAAAAGTAAAATCCATACCAATGTCTAAGGCTGGATTCACACCTATGTATTTTTAGTGCATTTTGCAGATTTGTACTACAGAACGTGTTCCATAGGAAACCATGTTAAATGGACAAAAAGCACTAAAAATGCATAGGTGTGAATCAGACCTTAGTGCAGAAAAAAAGCGCACAGAACTGCGTCTGGTGTGACCTGGCTCTTAGGCTGGATTCACACCTATGCATTTTTTGTGCTTTTCGCATTTTGCAGATTTGCACTACAGTCCATTTAACATGGTTTCCTATGGAACACTTTCTGTAGTGCAAATCTGCAAAATGCAAAAAGCACTAAAAATGCCTAGGTGTGAATCCAGCCTAAAACTGGATTTAAAATTTGCGATCCTTTCCTTTCCTTCAATGGTCTGATGTCCCTTACCAGTGCCGGCATCGTCTACCCAGCTTCTTCTGGGTATCGGGCTGTGTTTGTCGTCATTGGCTGACATGGGATTCTAACAACTTTCACATTTGATACAGATTGTCATTTTTCTTCTTCAAAGCTATCAGGATTTGTGTAATAATCAACAAACAGGAAGGAAAAATATCACAGAACTCAACGCGTTTCATGGAACACTGTTCCCTTTATTAGGAGTTTGATGTTTCTGACATATAATAAACTCTAAGAACCTGCTTTTATATATGATATTTGTACTTGTTTAATCTTCACTAAAAGTCCCACGGGCAACTGTTTTTTTTTTTACATTACATGTCTCTTTTGCAATAAAGAGCCTTCCTGCCTGCAGTCTTTAAAATTTAGACTTTTGGGTCTACTTTAAAGTGGAACTTCAGTCATTTTTCATCTTTCCATCTATTAAATCTTCTTCCCTTGGTGTTTGACTTTGAATAGTAAAACATTTTTTGACAGTAAATTCCCTTATACAGCCCACTTCCTGTTTCTTGGCTGAAAAAAAAAGCCTAGGCTTATGACATCATGCACAGCTCTCTCTCTCTCACGCTCGTGAGAGTTTGCCAGGAAGGGAGGGGGGTGAGTCATAAAAGGGCAAATGAAAGCTGCAGGGCTGCAGAGCTGCCCCTTGTGTCTGTGTAAATCCAGGAAGTGAACAGGCAGCCGCTTCAGCTGCCCACAGTTAAAATGGTTGCAGGCAGACTCAGTGAAGGGAGATTTCTGCAGCATATTTGGCAAGTACAGAATCACAGTATATATAAAATAATATGCAAAGTGATTGGAGGGAAGCTTCAGAATGGCAAAGGTGTTTTTATTACAAATGATGTGAGCAGACTGCAGTTCTTCTTAAAGTCAATAGCCAACTTAGGCAGTAAATAATCAGTATCTGTTTAGCACAGAGGCCATCTGTCAATGGTTTGCCAGGACAGTCCCACATCTAGGTGCTCTGTCCCATTACTGTTGGGTCCCAGGCTGCATTCCAAGATCACAGCATCACCATTATTTGAGTTATTGAGCATGTACAGTAATTGAGCATGATTCGAGTGATATCACCTGGAAGATAAGAGTGTTAAGTATAGGCCATGGACAGGGTTGACAGCGTCCCGGGGACTGGGTCAAATATGTTGGCAAGCATGGTATAGGGATAGGAAAACCACCCCAAATGGCATAATTCAGGCCTGACCATAGGTAGGCACTGGGCTGCATACATTCAGGATAGTGTGCACATGCGCCCTAGACCTGGCAGTTGCTACTTGTCATAGGGCCCTAGTGGGACATTAACAAGGTGGTGGCATTTCTGAGGTAGAAGCAGATGCCATATGGTGGCTTTCTAATATTTTTGTGCATAGTACAGGTTCAATTTATAATTATAGTTCATTCAAAGATGGTGTATTCATACCTCAGTCAGAGAACATAGTGTACTTGCCATGAGGATGGAATTCTCATCTTGGCATTCTTTTGGTGCAGCTTAATACCCTGCTAGGTAAATCCCTCTGGTTGCCAGTTTCTCCATTTTCTAAATGGCATTAAATCAGTCTGCCAAAATACTGGCCAGGGATTTCATATTCTGTATAATGATTTTTAAGTCATTGCTGGCAGACAGCATAGCCAAGCTGGTGATCTCTGCAGCATTTAAGCTATACCGTTTGCACATCGACCTGCCATGTGTTGACTTGGTCATGGAAGAGTAACACCTCACTGTATTAGACTGACAACTCAGTGTAAATGCAGAACAGTAATTGGCTTGCTACAGTCAGTCATATTCCTCCTAGATTTGTCCTATTTAACCACTTGCCTACTGGGCACCATTACCTCCTTCCTGCCCAGGCCAATTTTCAGCTTTCAGTGCTGCCACACTTTGAATGGCAATTGTGTGGTAATGCTACACTGAGTCTGTACCCATATGAAATTTTATAATTTTTTTCACACAAATAGAGCTTTCTTTTGGTGGCATTTATAGGCGGCACTGAAGGGCACTGATAGAGAGCACTGATAGGTGTCACTGATGGGCACTGATAGGTGTCACTGATGGGCACTGATAGGTGTCACTGATGGGCACTGATAGGTGTCACTGATGGGCACCGGTAGGCGGCACTGATAGGTGGCACCGATGAGGGGGTGCTGATTGGCAGCACTGATGGGCACTGATTGGAAGCACTGGTGGGTACTGTTGGGACTGCACTGATAATCAGTGCCCCGATTATCAGTGTCAATGTCCCTTTAACACAAGCTGGTTATCTGCTTTTTTTTCTCTCCTCACACTGTCAGCGTGAGGAAAGAAAAGCCAATAACTGGTTTGTGTTTACATCCGTGATCGGCTGCCATTGGGCACAGCTGTCATTGGACACAGCTGTCATTGGACAAAGCTGTCATCGGACACAGCTGATGCCCTCCAAAGTAGGCCTGTACTGCAGCCGTCTTTCAGCTATAGCACGGGTGGAAAGTGATTAAATTGAATGTGACAGCATTTTTTTTTCCCCTCTTTCTTCCTCCCAAATTAGGGGAGGGGTTAATTGTTCACAGGTGTATAAAGGTAGTTATACAAACTCCCCCTTGAGCTTGCTCCCTGATTGTGGCTTGCATGTGGATTTTCTGAACATAAGTGGATTTTTTTGAACTAAAGTGGAGAGTTAATAACCAGGAGTTGAAAACAGGAGTTAAGACAGGAGTCTCTAACCTCTATCCTACATCCATCCTCCCCTCCATTTTAAAGATCCCACTGCAAGGGGCAACCAGACAGCTTTCCAGAAATGTCAGGCTGACAGCAAGCCAGATTCACCGGATCAGAGTGTTTTAAGGGGACAACCGCAGCCAGGTAAGCTCGCACCTCCACTCCCCCCCCCCCCCCCCCAGTGATTGTTCCAGGGACTCTGTCCGACCGCCTACGGGGATCAGGAAGGAATTTTTGCCCCACTGGTGCATTTGGCTGCTACTGTCAGGGGGTTTTTTGCCTTCCTCTGGAACAACCATAGGTTAGCATACCCCTACCTCCGGCCTCCTTTCCATTTTTTACGCTATCCTAGGACGACTATTCCAGATCACAGCCAGACTTCTTTTCTAAGCGGAGATCTCCACCTTAAGTAAAGGCAGCTGGAACAGCCAGCAACCGAATACAACAACTCCTTCCGCATCCATATAGGCATCCCCTGATCAACTTGCGCGCTAATAGCCTCAAGCACGGCGGCAAGTCTGATACCTAGCCCCACCTCAGGATCAATACCCTGATCAGGATCATCATCTTAGGCCCATAGTACCATCAACAGCATCCACAAACCATGTGCTACTTCAAATACTCAGCTGAAGTTCTGCACAGACTAAGGAACATCAACACCACATTGCCATCTTCGATACAAAAAATACTTCAAAGAGAACAACTATTAAAAACCGGACGACAAGCAGCTCCCAACCACAGGAAGACATCTACTCGACCACTACAATTAGATTGCGCCTTGATTAACGCCAGGTCTGCAGTCAAACATAGACTGGAAGTACACGACTTCATCATCGAGAACAATGTAGATTGTCTCTTCATCACCGAAAGCTGGTTAACCTCTGACTGCAACACCATCCTCACCGAATTGGTGCCGGAAAACTACAGGATCCTAACCGAACACCGGATAGGGAAAAAAGGAGGAGGCCTAGCAGTGATCTTTAAAGGTCACCTGGATCTCACTAAACCATCATCTCAGAACCCAGTGTCTTTTATGGAAACCCTGACGCTACATTTTCAACCAACACCCCATGACACCACTCATATTCTACTGTGCTACAGACCACCGGGACCAAAGTCCAATCTTCTTTCACCCCTCACGGAATCCTTTGCAATGCACACCCTAAAATTCAAAAATTTCCTGGCACTCGGAGATTTCAACCTTTGGGCAAACGAGCCTAAAGACCCCATCGCGACTGCCTGCATCAATCAACTAGAAGAACTGGGTCTACAGCAACTGATAAAGACTCCCACGCATGGGTCAGGACACACCCTGGACCTCATTTTCAAACAGAACATCGACGTCAACATATGCGACAACATAACTCTGCCATGGACGGATCACCACGCCATCAAATTCAAAATCACTACCAACATCACCAACGCAAAACGGAAACCTGTAACAACGCACTGGACCAGATCGCATAAAAAACTGTACTCCGAAGCCTTCAAAACCACTCTGTCCAAAAAAATATCTACAATAACCTTAAACCACTCTACGGAGGAAACACTCAACTCCCTGAACAAGGCATTACTGCAATCAGCAGACTCGGTAGCACCAAAACGCAGGGCTCTCATCAGGAAGAAAAATGCTGGATGGTTTAATAGCTCCCTCTCCGTACTAAAGCAAGAACGCAGAAGAGCGGAAAGAACATGGAGAAGAAATCCCACCGAGGAAAACCTATTTAACTACAAAGGTCTGACAGAGAATTATCGGAAAGCAATCTTCAAAGCCAAAAAGGACCACTTCTCATATACAATCTCAACGGCCGCAAACCAACCACGGGAACTGTTTAAACTGGTTAATCAATCAATGAATCCGGTGTGCCTAGAACCCCCAGAAAGCGAATCCCAGGATTACTGTGACAAACTGTCAGATTTTTTCATCGATAAAGTCAAAACCATCAGGGAAACAATTTGTCAGAAGAAAACATCCGACCTCAGCCAGCAAATACATAAAGAGGATGTCCGCACCAACATACCGCAACCGCCAAAATTTTCACTATCCCCAATTACCGTAGACACCGCAAAAAACATCATTAATAAACTGCGTGACAGTACCTCACCTATTGACATCATCCCCACAAAACTACTGAAAGAATGCTCCGACATCGTGGCTCCAACCATAACCCACCTCATAAACCGATCATTCCACGAAGGGATTGTTCCCAGCATCCTCAAACAAGGCATCGTCAAACCTCTACTCAAGAAACCAAACCTGGACCCTCAGGATCCAAACAACCGTAGGCCGATTACAAGCCTCAACACCATTTCTAAGATCATGGAGAAAGCTGTAGTACATCAGCTACAACTTCACCTGGATACTCACAAACTCCTGGACCCGCTGCAATCAGGCTTCCGCCTGGGTCATGGAACAGAAACAGCTCTCCTCAAGATTTGGGATGACGCCCTCGAAGCGGCAGATGACGGAGAGCCGTGTCTCCTCGTACTGCTAGACCTAAGTGCAGCGTTTGATACAGTAGATCACAATACTCTACTCGTCCGCCTCACAGAAGTAGCCGGAGTCCAAGACATAGATCTCCATTGGTTCGCGTCCTTCCTAGGAAATCGGTCACAGACAGTGAAACTAGGAAAATTCCTCTCCGAAACTCGGGCAGTCACCTGCGGAGTCCCTCAAGGCTCTCCGTTGTCACCCGTTCTCTTCAACATTTACATTCGCCCACTCCTTCAAATCATCAGATGCTCAGATCTCTGCTTCCACTCTTACGCTGACGACACGCAACTTTATTTCCGGATCAATGGGAAAAAAGATCACCAACAACAACTTGAAAACTGCCTCAAATCAATAGAGGACTGGATGACCACCAACTCCCTCCAGCTGAACCAATCAAAGACAGAGCTTCTTATCTTACACCCAAATCATAAGCCCGCAACCAAAACCTCCTGGTCTCCACCAACCGTCTTTGGGCAGACTATCTCCCCAAAGACCAAAGCGAAGAGTCTCGGGGTTATTTTAGACGCACAAATGTCAATGGATGCGCAAATAGGAGCAGTAGTCAGTCGATCTCACCATCTGCTGCGCATGCTTCGCAGACTCATCCCTTTTATCCCAAAGAATGACAAAGCAGTGGTAGTTGGAACAATCATTAATTCACGACTGGACTACGCAAACTCGCTTTACATAGGATTACCACAATATCAACTTGCGCGATTACAACTGATCCAAAACACGGCGGCAAGGCTGATAACAGGAAAAAAACCCTGGGAATCCATTTCTCCTTCACTGAGGAGCTTACATTGGCTAACGGTAAAAAATCGGATCACGTTCAAGACCCTTTGCCTCACCCACAAATGCGTGCATAGAGAAGCTCCGCAATACCTAATGGAGAAAATAAATCATTACACACCAAACCGCAGTCTTCGATCAGCCAACAAAAACCTCCTCCTCGTGCCCAAAGCCCGGTATAAATCCAAGGGGGATCGGAGATTCGCTGTCCAAGGGCCTCGGCTATGGAATGCTCTACCAATAAACATCCGCCTGGAAGAAAATCACCTGGCTTTTAGGAAAAAACTCAAGACCTTCCTCTTTTAGCAGATGATCAAAGCTCGCCACAGCGCCTAGAGGCGATTCAGTTCGCATTGTGCGCTATATAAGTATTTCATTCATTCATTCATTCATTCATGTGGAAAATATAGTTACCTTAAAGAATATTTTACCTCAACTTTACATATTCCTGAAATGTGCCTGCTCTTTGTATTGCTTCCTTTGTGTGAAATACCTAGTAATCCTGACAGTCCCCCTGCTTTCCTATTTAAAACTGACCACGCCAGGCATGAGGACACATCCATCGTGGCATGGCCAGATTTCTGACTGTACTGGGACTCAGCCGGACTGTCCTGCAATAGTCAGACTTGTGCTGACACCTCCCCTTCACCTGCGCAGCCAATCAGTGCACTGCTCTTTCTCCCACCTCTCTAAGCCCAGTATGCAGCTGAGAACAGACGGTATGTGATCACTTATAAAAAAAAAGAAAAAAATAAGTATTTATACTTTTTTTATTTAGATATACACAAATGTTTTGCCTTTCATTTATATTTTAAACAGAATGAGTTATTTTACAAGGTAAGGGTTTACCTATACTGTAAGAAACGGTGTAGAAAATGTAGCATGTGAAAAGTATTGCTGTATCCCAGGTTTTACAGTATATGGATGTAGTATTTTTGCTAAATTGTTTTTTGATTTTTTTTTGTGGATTCTGTAGCAAGCAGTGGGCTGTAGTCTGCCTAACTGTACTTCAACAGGAGTGATTTCTCAGCATATTTTCTCTGCTACTTGTTTTGAGGCTCCCTTTGTCTAATTGAAACCTCAGCTGCAGCCTTTCAAAAAAGGGATGAGTCACTCTTATGACTCAAGAATGTGGTACATCATCAGCACAATCGGGCCCAGGAGAAAAAATAAATAAAAGTCAGCAGGTACAAATACTGTAGCTGATGACTTTGGATATAGGGACACTTACCTGTTCAGGGAGCCTGCGATGCAGACACCCCAGCCGATTTTCGGATCAGCTCTCAGGTGCTGCTGCTACCATTCATGGTAAGGGAAACCAGCAGAGAAGCCTTTCAACTTCACAGCCAGTTCCTTACTGCGCATGCACGAAACGTGCTGCATTTCCTAACTGACCCAACGGTGGAGGAAGAAGGAGGGCGACACCCGGAAGTGGGGACAGGTTCCTGTCAAAAACAGATATCTCTTCCCCCCTCCCCCCTGAAAGGTGGCAAATGTTGCACCGGAGGGGGGAAGGAAGCAGATCAGCAGAGCTTCCACTTCTGGGTGGAACTCTGCTTTAAGGATCTTATAAGAACAACATTTCAGAGCCTCTGAAAGAACTCTTTTTATCAGGAAAAGGTGATCATCAGTATTGCCTGTAGACTCCTAGCAGTAAATCTTTTGCCCATCGCTGCCTTGTCATACCTTGCTTTGCAATGCATTGTTGTGTGGAAGCAGCCATCTTGGTAGAGGAAGGCTTCCACATTTAAGAACAGCTCCCCACAATGACAAGTAATCTCTTGACTGGTGGACAGTCAGCAGCAGAGGAGGAGAAGCCCAAATCCACAAAATGAATAAAGCAGAAGCAGGAAAATATTGGTCTGCAGGTCCTCAGGTACAGCTTCTCCTCCAGCAAGGAGAACAGAGAGTGACATCACAAAATCTCACTCCATATCTCTAGACAAAGGGTACATTTTTTAGGGTACTGCTTAGGTACAATTAACATTTTATGATGCTTTCTATAGCATAATAAATCTTCACTTGTTGAGTTTAGGTCCACTTTTAGCTCATCCTTTATATGTCCAGACTCCAATTGTGCTCGTATAGCCGATATCA
Organism: Lithobates pipiens; assembly: GCF_037356315.1. NCBI lineage: Eukaryota > Metazoa > Chordata > Amphibia > Anura > Ranidae > Lithobates > Lithobates pipiens. The sequence goes on along the minus strand of NW_027507764.1, from coordinate 511,963,240 downwards.
CTTACATCATGATAAACTAAGCCTGGCCAGTCTTCTAAAAACAGGAATCGGCTGCGGGTGTGACCATAACTGAAAATGACTGATATTGCACATAATGATACAATAAAAGAAATTGGATTTCCATGAGCAAAAATGAACTAAATGAACTAAATGTACATAGAAAGCTTTTTTTTAATGTTAGATGGGAGATTATATAACTGGTCTCTGAGCTTTCTCTAGAATCCCTCACTGATGAACATTAAATCAATGTGTACGTATTTAATGGCCTCTACTGAGAATGCTCGTCAAAGCCCTATGGGTGCCGATTTATCAGAAAGTTGCTTAATTAACTCAATGAAAGCAGCGGTGTCACATAGGCAAGCTTCTAATGGCCGCAGCAAAGTTAGAGCATGATCGTTTAACGTACAACACAGTGTTAGAAATCTAATCATCCTTAGAAGATTAGGAGTTTAATCTTCCTCATAAGACTTGAATATCTCTTCCATTTCTGCACTCATCTTATTTCTTATTGCTGCAAAATACAGCAAACTGAGGGATGACTTTGCCATTCCCTTACCAGGACTGTCCGTCTTCTCCATCCTGGTGTATAAGGAACTTTGATTGCACCACCTGAATCTCAGTGCTCTGCTTCCATGTACATGCAAGCTTTGTTCTAAGGCCCCTTTCACACTGGGGCGGTGCGGGCATCGGCGGTAAACGCCGCTGTTTTTAGCAGCGCTTTACTGTAGTTTTAGCGGGGGTATGCGGCTGCTAGCGGGGTGGTTTTAACCCCCGCTAGCAGCCGAAAAAGGCTTAAAACCGCCCGCAAAGTGCCGCTGCATCGCTTTGCCGGCGGTATAGCCAGGCTGCCCCATTGATTTTAATGGGTAGGAGCGGTTCACCGCTCCAAAGATGCGGCAAGCAGGACTTTTTTCACCGCCCTGCTAGCGCACCGCTCCAGTGTGGAAGTCCTCCAGCTTTCACACTGGAGTGAAAGGGGCCGGTTTTTTCAGGCGCTACACAGGCACTATTTTTAGCGATGTAGCGCCTGAAAACCGCCTCAGTGTGAAAGGGGCCTTAAAGAATGAGGACACCTTTGTGATACCAGTGCGGGTATTTTTTCTTCTCAGTCTTAATCTTGATGTCAAATTTCGATTTAGTTTTAATCATTGTCTTTTGACTAAAATGCCATTTTAGTTTTAGTCGTATTGTAGTCATCGGAATGGTTTATGTTTTTGTTGTGTTTTAGTTGACTAAAATCTCCAGTCCAGTTTAGTGAACTAAAATCGAATGGATTTAGTTAAATTGTAATGCATTATTTAAGCATTTCTCTAGAATTTCCAAACTCATTATTAACTCCTGGAGTACACATCTAATAACATGTTATTATTTATGTTATTATTTATACAGAATCCCTCTGCTTGCAATCAAGGAAAAAAGGTCCTGAGGAAGCACAAAGCGAAACGTTGACCTCTCTGACTCAGCAGTATTAGGGACTCTATACATATATACAATGTGTGTATATACCAATGAGAGCTATAACTTTCTTGTTTTTAATCTGTATTAATGTTTTATTTTTATAATATGTAATAAATCAATTTTCATAATTACCGTATACAGTGTTCCTTTTCTGGTATCGGTAAAGTCTGCTAAAAATGTCCTATATCCTTTAAAGTGGTTGTAAACCCTTACAAACCACTTTGACCTACAGGTAAGCCTAGATTAAGGCTTACCTGTAGGTCCAAGCAATATCTCCTAAACCTATATGGTTTAGGAGATATTTGCCCGAAAACGGGCACCGCTGTCTACGGCGCATGCACCGTAGACAGCGGCGCGCAGGCGCACTGAGCGCGGCATTTCCAAGAATGGAGCTGCCGCGCGTGTCAACTCCTGTGCGCATGCGCGGGAGTGACGTCATCGCGGCTTCGCCGAATGACAGCGGCGGGGCTGCGCGACCCCACCAACAAGATGGATGCGGCGGACTACAGGGGACAACAACGACTTCGCTGGCTCCTGTGTCAGGTAAGTGACACATAATGGGCTACTATGCGATGCATAGTAGTCCATTATGCTTTGCCTTTGCAGGGAATGAAAGAGGAAGTAAACTCATCAGGGTTTACTTCCTCTTTAAACAGTTATTATTTATTGTAGTAAGTGTGGACATGCATTGTACACACAGATTTAGCCATTGTGCTATATAATGTTGACATCAAATTTTGATTTTGTTTTAGTCATAGTCTTTTGACTAAAATGGCATTTAAGTTTTAGTCGTATTGTTGTCATCAGAATTCTTTTAGTTTTAGTCATATTTTAGTGGACTAAAATAGTGTTAATTTCGTCAATGAAGTTAACTCTGCTTCTTATGCCTTGCTGATAAAATATTAAGAGTCCTAAAACCACCTTTGCCATTTACAGTGCCTTGAAAAAGTATTCATACCCCTTGAAATTTTCCACATTTTGTAATGTTACAACCAAAAACGTAAATGTATTTTATTGGGATTTTAATGATGATAAATGGTTTTTAATTTTTTTACAAATAAATATCTGAAAAGTGTGGGGTGCATTTGTATTCAGCCCCCTTTAGGGTCCTTTCACATAGGATGGATCGGTGATGATCTGCCCTGTGAACATCCGCTTGATCGCTCCATTGATCCCCGCTGAGCCAGCAGATGACAGGGCGGTCTCTGCATACTGTGCAGGGATCGCCCTATCAGATCTCCGCTCTCCTCTATGGGGGATGGGATGAACATGGACCGTCTGTCCGTGTTCATCCGATCTGCTCTGCAGACAGATAGAAAAATTGGATTTTCCTCCGTGTGCAGAATCCGTCCATAGTGGGGACGGATGATATCGGGTGTCAAAGGATGTTCATCCGCTGACACCCGCTATCCCATAGGGATGCATGTATGTCTGTATTTCATCCGAAAATGGATGAATGAAATACGGACATACTGTCCGCACGTGTGAAAGGGGCCTTACTCTGATACCCCTAACTAAAATCTAGTGGAACCAATTGCCTTCAGAAGTTACCTAATTAGTAAATAGATAGATTCTATTATTAATTTAATTATGGGATTTGGCACACCTGTTTTTCAACAAACCATATCAGAATCTTGTTTCACGTTTGTTTAATTAGTAAATAGAATCCACCTGTGTATAATTTAATCTCTGTATAAATACAGCTGTTTTGTGAAGCCCTCGGAGATATGTTAGAGAACAAACGGCATCATGAAGGCCAAGGAACACACCAGACAGGTCAGGGATAAAGTTGTGGAGAAGTTTAAAGCAGGATTAGGTTATAAAAAATATCCCAAGCTTTGAACATCTCACTGAACACTGCTCAATCCATAATCTGAAAATAGAAAGAGTATGGCACGACTGCAAACCTACCAAGACATGGCCGTCCACCTAAACTGACAGATCACCAAGGAGAAAATTAATCAGAGAAGCCGCCAAGAGGCCCATGGTAACTCTGGAGGAGCTGCAGAGATCCACAGCTTAGGTGGGAGAATCTGTCCACAGGACAACTATTAGTCGTGCTCTCCACAAATCTGGCCTATAGAAGAGTGGCAAGAAGAAAACCATTGTTGAAAGAAAGCCAAAAGAAGTCCCATTTGCAATTTGTGAGAAGCCATGTGGGGGACACGGCAAATATGTGGAAGAAGGTGCTCTGGTCAGATGAGACCAAAATTTAACTTTTTGGCCTAAAAGCAAAACGCTATGTGCGGCGGAAAACTAACATTACACATCAACCTGAACACATAATCCCCACCATGAAACATGGTGGTGGCAGCATCATGTTGTAGGGATGTTTTTTTTCAGCAGGGACAGGGAAGCTGGTTGGAGTTGATGGAAAGATGGATGGAGCCAAATACAGGGTAATCTTAGAAGAAAACCTGTTAGAGTCTGCAAAAGTTTTGAGACTGGGGCGGAGGTTCACCTTCCAGCAGGACAACGACCCTAAACATACAGCCAGAGCTACAATGGAATGGTTTAAATCAAAGCATATTCATGTGTTAGAATGGCCAAGTCAAAGTCCAGACCTGAATCCAATTGAGAATCCGTGGTAAGACTTGAAAATTGCTGTTCACAGACGCTCTCCATCCAATCTGACAGAGCTCGAGCTATTTTGCAAAGAAGTATGGGCAAAAATTGCACTCTCTAGATGTGCAAACCTGGTAGAGACACATACCCCAAAAGACTTGCAGCTGTAATTGCGGTGGAAGGTGGTTCTACACAGTGGGTGGTTCCACTTCACAATTATGTGCCATTTGTGTTGGTCTATCACATAAAATCCCAATAAAATACATTTACGTTTTTGGTTGCAACATGACAAAATGTGGAACCTTTCAAAGGGTATGAATACTTTTTCAAGGCACTGTATTACATGAAGCGTTCAGATGTATGTGCTAAGGTGAAAAGAAGATGCAGCCTCTTCCATTTTAATATAGAAAGTTTGGAGTTTAAGTAACACATTTTATTGGTATAATTTTTTGGCTTAAACTCTGAAGTTTCTGCAATAATCAATGGCTAACATTGTAAAATACTCTATACCACTGTAAGATGAAAGGAGGCGTCTCAGCCCTGTTAATTATTAACCTAGGAGCCATAAGGAAGGCTGGGACTGTCTTCTTTTCTGTAACTTCATATGGAGAGTCTGTGAACAAATTTCCTAAAAGACAAATGGAAATTCAAACAGGTGGGAATGTTGAAGATCCTAATAAGGATTGTAAAAGACTTCTGAACTCGACTGATGTAATCTTTCCAAGCATCAGGGGTTAAATCCCAATCCCTCTTCCTAAATATTTAACCAATTAAGGGATGTGGTGCAATTATTAAATTGATTAGTCTGTGATCAAAAAACCTTTTCGTCAAACAGCTTCCATGTTTTTTGTCAAAGCATAATTAACCTCCCTGGCGGTATGATTCAGTCTGGAATTAGGTGCTGAAAGCGGTACAATTATTTTGCACGGAAATCTGGCTTTTATTTTGTAGTCCTGTAATTCTTAGGAATAACTCTCTTAAATCTGTTCAAACCAGAGTCTAGCAGACATTCCGGGTATAATAAAGTTCATAATATAATAAAGAATAATAAAAATGATTCAATAATGTAATAAAATCCTAAAACACTGAAAAATTTACACTTTTTGGTTGCTATGGACAATCTCCAAATTCCAGGCAGTAAAAAACAGTATTTATAAAATAAAAGTGCATGCAGGGCACTGCACAGACCACTAGGGACAAAGGGGGTGTGTATTTTTTAATACAGCATTGTAATCTGTAAGATTACAGTACTGTATGTGTTTAGTGTGTTTTAACTTTTTTGAATTTGCCGCCGTTCTCCGCTCCCGTGCGCCGTAACGTCGCAGGGAATGGAGCTCGGCGGCATTCGGCACTGTGAATCGAGCGGAGGACAGCTCGATCGCACAGCGCGGCGGACATCGCTGGATCCAGGGGACAAGGTGAGTAACGCTCCCTGTGTCCTCCCCTGCATCGAGCGAAGCCATCCCGAGTCTGGCTCGGGGTTACCGCTCCTATCATCCTATCAGTATATTCCTACCCCGAGCCAGACTCGGGATTACCACTAGGGGGGTTAAACAAGTTTAAGTTTATAAGCTGATTTACTACCATGTACAGCTGCACCAGATCTTACACTCTCCAGTTTTAGTAAATCAACCCAGAGGGTTTCAACACAGTGTGAATGTCTCACACTATCAGATGGAAGACGTGCAACGTGCCTAGACCAACTAGGTCAAGTTGCAAAGCTTAGGCTGGGAAAGGGGGAAGCAGCACAAGAAGCCTATCAGCTGGTCTTGAGGTGCTCATATGCTTACAGGAAACAAACAAGGAGAGAGCAAAGTGACAGTGAGATGAGCTCATTTGTATGTTGATCCTCCCTTCATTGTCCAGTTATAGAGTGTAGGAAGGACAAGACCTGTATGTGTTACTTAAAGAGGGGTTCTGCCTGGAGGAAAAATACATTTAAAAAAAGTCAGCAGCTACAAATACTGTAGCTGCTGACTTTTAATATATGGGTGTGACGGAACCGATCCCACACTCCGATTGAGTGCTTCCGTCTATATACCGCTTCCTAAGTCCTGGAACACAAGTCCAATGGATCTGGCTATAGGAACCCCCAAACAATAGACGACACCAGATTATAGTGGGGTTCTCATTCACCCTGTGTCCCTTAAAATCCAGGGCCCATAATCGATCGGCAACAGGCTCGCATTCAGTCCTCTCAAAAAGCCTGTGTCCCGGCTAGGTCTGTCACAATGGGTACTTACCTGTCCAGGAAGCCTGCGATGTTGGCACCCCAGCCGATTTTCAGATCAGATGTTGGGTGCTGCCACCGCCATCTCCACTATGGGAAACCGGCAGTGAAGCCTTTCAGATTCACAGCCAGTTACCTAGTGCGCTGCGCTTTCTAATTGGCCAGGCGGCGGAGGAAGGAGGAGAGGGGCCGTACTTCCAAGGGACGGCACCGTCTTAACTGCAACAGAGTAAATACAGGTTTCCTGTTCTGTCAGGCAGGGCTTCTCTGTATGACAGAGCAGTTTAAATGTTAGAACTGGATGGATAAAAACACAAATCCCTTGGCAGCCAAAACAGCATCTTTATATGTATCTCATGTGCATTTATCTGTATGCTTAGAGTTCATCTTCAAATAAGCCCAAATGTGTCTTTTGATTGAACCCATCTACTTTCCTCTGCTGTAGTTTTATACACAAGGCCCAGTGTGTAAAGAGCAGAGGAACTGATTAGAAAGTCAGACTTGATGAATAGTTCTCAAGAAAGATCCCTGTTTGGCTCATGCTTGCTCCATAAATCCTTTAAGTTAATTGTCTTGTATACACAACAGTGAGCTGAGCCATATGTTTAAACATGAGAACATTCTAGATAATCTGACACACGGACCCAGCTTAAACCACCTATAACGACAGCACACAATATACCCCATAGGAACGCACTCCTATAAAGACAACATAGCAGATTTAAATGACTGTGCTTGATCTTATGACATTAAAAAGTGTGAAAACTTCACGTCAAAAACCCATCTGCTCCAAATCACTTACAGAGATGAAAACCTGATAAATCCTTTATTTTATTTTATTAGTAAAACGTGGTTCAGTGTACTAAAAGTGGTCAAGACTGACAAGGCACAGTTTTAAGGGGGTTTGGCAAAGTCACAATGGGCATACTTATACATTATACATACTGCAGTCTATAAAGCTGGTCATACACCAATAGATTTGTACATTTGCATGAACATTCTCATCAGTACATTCAATGATATGGCAAATGTTAGCTTTGAACATTTGATTTAGAAGTTAATAGACCTTCAAACAAAAACCCCATACACTGTTAAAAATCTATTCGCTTGAGAAATAATTTCCATCCTGCTCTTTCTGATCACTTCGCTTAAAAACAAACACTGATTTGACCCCACTAATGATTAGAAAATCAAACAAATGTTCTTAAAACAAACATTTTATAAAAAAATTCTGTTGTATGTCCAGCCATAGAACTTTGAAGCAAAATAAGGGTCAGTGCCCATCAATGCAGCCCGATTAGTGCCCATCTGCAGCCTCACCATTACCCATCAATGCCCATCTGCAGCCTGATGAATGCCCATCTGCAGCCTCAATGCAGTCTAATCAATGGCCGTCTGCAGCCCCAATACAGCCTGATCAATTCCCATCTGCAGCATCAAAGCAGCCTAATCAATGTCCGTCTGTAGTCTCAATACAGCCTAATCGATGCCCGTCTGTAGCCTCAATACAGCCTGTTCAATTCCCATCTGCAGCCTCAATGCAGCCTAATCAATGCCCGTCTGTAGCCTCAATACAGCCTAATCGATGCCTGTCTGTAGCCTCAATACAGCCTGATCAATTCCCATCTGCAGCCTCAATGCAGCCTAATCAATGCCTGTCTGCAGCCTCAATGCAGCCTAATCAATTCCCGTCTGCAGCCTCAATACAGCCTAATCAATTCCCATCTGCAGCCTCAATACAGCCTAATCAATTCCCATCTGCAGCCTCAATGCAGCCTAATCAATGCCCGTCTGCAGCCTGATCCATGTCCATCTGCAGCCTCAATGCAGCCTGATCTATGCCCATCACAAACCGCTCAGCGTCTGCTATACTCCTCTGCCAATCCCTCCATTGGCTGCCACTCAGTCACAAAATTAATATCAAGATACTAACAATAACTTACAAAGCCATCCACAACCTGGCCCCCAGCTACATTTCTAACCTAGTCTCAAAATATCAACCTAATCATTCTCTTCACTCCTCCCAAGACCTCCTGCGCTCAAGCTCCGTTGTCACCTCATCCCGTGCTCACCTTCAGGAATTCTCCAGAGCCTCTCCCATCCTCTGGAATGCTCTACCCCATTCCATCCGATTTTCTCCTACTTTATCCACTTTCAGACAATCTCTGAAAACTCATCTCTTCAGAGAAGCCTATCTGGCCCCCACCTAACAACTGTACATTTATCTTCTCAATCAGCACATCACCCACAGTTATTACCTCTTGTATCTCTTGACCTTCCCTCTTAGATTATAAGCTCCAAGGAGCAGGGCCCCTCTGATTCCTACTGTATTAAAGTGTATTGTATTTGTACTGTCTACCCTCAAGTTGTAAAGCGCTACGTAAACTGTTGGCGCTATATAAATCCTGTATAATAATAATAATAATCTGCAGCTTCAATGCAGCCTGATCAATGGCCATCTGCAGCGTTACCATCTCCCATCAATGCAGCCTGGTCAGTGGTCCATCGGCATTGGACCAGCGCCTATGATAGCCAGAACACTGGTCCAATGCCAGTGGTGGAGGCGGGACTGTGTGTGACTGCGAGAGCCGAGTAAACAGGAGATGACGGCTCAGTGAATTCCAGGGGTGCTCGTCCCCCCCTCCCCCTCCAAGGTAACATACCGGCGTATAACACCCACCCGTGAGTTGCCCCCTATTTTCAGCGGAAAAAAGTGCGCGTTATACTCCGATAAATATGGTACTTACTGTATATGCCTACTATCTACAAGACAGTATGATTAACCCAGCAAAATATTTTGTCCAACTTATTAATACAAGTAGAGATTGTTGAATATAGTAGTGCAAGAAGCAAAGACCTAAGGCTTACAACGGCCAATCAGAATCCATCTTACACTGATTTGACTTAAATAAAAAGAATTCTAATTGAATGCTAAATCCAGAGTCATACCTGTGAATGGGCCCAAAATTGATTCCATGCTAGAACCCCTCCCAGCGATTAGCTATGGGAGACAGCCCCATTGAAAGCAATGGAAGACTACCAGCTCCCGCAGCTAATTGTGGCCGCTCGCATGTAATTGCTCATGCAGTCTCTGTCCAGGGCTGATCACTTGCAGGAGATCGCTCCATGAGAGATCACATGCAGACGGCCTTGATTAGCTGTGGTAGCCGGCAGCTTTCCATTGCTGTCAATGGAGTTGCCTCCCGCAGCTAATTACTGGGAAAACCCCCTGGGGTCTCGTATGTAATCGATGGCAGACCCATTCGCAGGTGTGAACGTGACATAAGGATAATGGTAATGTGGCTGTGCATTTAAAGTGGTTGTAAAGGCTCAAAGATGAATTTAAATTCAATTCAATTTAAAGATGAATTCCAGGTATAGATATTTTTACACAGTTACACAGAACCAGTTCGGACCAATGTAACTTTGCATATACCATACCTGGTCAACCCCCCTGGAACCTGGAAATCTGTAAAGGCACCGCTGCTCCAGTGATCTCCACTAGCTTCTGGGTCCTGTGCTGAATGGCTGCCCTGCTGCACTGTGAGCACAAGATGTTGCCCGATTTGCACCGATGTAACTACACATTTGGCGACCCATCACACTTTGCTACGGAAGGGACGTTCCATCGCCGCCATCTTGCTACACCCCACACTCGTCCACAGTAAGGATATGCTAAGAAGGGGTAAAGCGGACATCTTGCTACACCCACCGGAGTTTTGCATTTTACACATAATTATAACAGTAAAGTGAGATTATATAGTGAATTACAGAACTTAGAACTCCGTCTGACTACTTAGATGTTGAATTTTAAAAGCAGTGGCAGCCCTGCTCATCTCACAGGTTGCTCATGTGACAGCAAAGCGACAGAAGTTTGCTGCTTTAAAAATTCAACATCTAAGCAGTCAGACGGAGTTGTAAGTCCTGTATTTCACTATATAAACTCACTTTACTGTTTTAAATACGTGTAAAATGCAAAACTACGGTGGGTGTAACAACATGTCCGCTATTTCCCTTCTTAGATTATACTTACTGTGGACAAGTGCGGGGTGTAGCAAGATGGCGGCGACGGAACGTAACAAACTGCGATGAGTCGCCGAATATGTCGTTACACCAGCACCATTTAGGGGATTCTGTGCATTTTCCCAATGAATGCAAAGTGTTCTCTGATTGAATGGGGTGGAGGAACAGGATGATAAGGTCGCATAGTCTCAATGCACAAGCTTTTGTACTGCTGTGCACAGGACATTGTGCATGGTGCTGCGTTGTGTTGCAGTGCAAGTGAATTTCAGAGGTGCATTGGGGTGCCAGTCACAAACACACATAAAAGTGTGAGCAGTAACTTACCCAGACATGCTTTCTCACAGTTTTCTCACTTCAACATCCCCACCTGTCTAAGCTCTGGTGTGAGAGATTATACAATAGAGTAACGTCAAATCACCCCCCACGTGCCTAGGCCTAAGCACTATCACATGGGGAGGTCATGTGACCCCTGCTCTGTTGGTGAGGGCTTTGGCAAAGCAAGAAAGTGGTGGGCTATGAGTGGCTGGAATCGACAAAATGTTTTGTCGCTTTTGTTGGGGTTGTGTTAGATATGTGCAAAGAGAGAGGCCAACCTTAAGGGCCAGTTCACACCAGATGCAGTTCCATGCAGTTCAGTTTATTCTGCACCAATACAGTCAGTTCCGGTCAGTTTCTGCACCGGAAACTGACCAGAAACCGACTGCATGGTGTGAACTAGAGCCGTTGGAATACATGGAAAACAGTGTGCATGCATTTTTAGTGCAGAAAAAAAGCGCACGGAATTGCGTCTGGTGTGAACTGGCCCTAATAAGGAATATGAAATATGCAATTTCCCTATCAGTGAAATTGCCTCATTAAGGCTTTGCTCCTTTTATAAATTACTGATTAAGCTTACGTGGTCACAAATAAAAGTTGTCAATGGGCCTATATAACAGTAAGTACTATATAGAAGTCACAATCTCCTCTACTTGTGCCCATGCATTGTAAATAGTGCAATGTGCAGATTGCACACCTACAGCATAAGTCCAGGAGCGCCATAGAGCCACGTATGGCAAATACAGACCCGATACAGTCAATGAGATAGGAAGTAATAGCTGATCTCCACCATGGGTCCAACAGAAGATGTTCTCAAGCAATGCGTGAACTGGTGCATCGCTTCCTATTACTGGGTCATAAATGAACACCCCAACATTTCATACTGGTTGGGGCGGATGCTGCTTCCACCATGAATATACAACTTTCATCAAAACTTTACAACGTCACCTATTCAATCATTTCCAATCTATAAAAACCCTGGTGGTTAATCCTTTCCATACTGGGAAGGCGTAGGAGGAAAAGCTTTTGTTTTTATATGACAGCGTTATTAATTAATGACAATGACTTTTCTTCAAGGTGTGGATTAGCTGACATGCAATTATTAGATGCAGTCAGCGGCTGGATGACATTTATTCCCTCTGCTGATACACATGTGCTATACGGACGGAGGACAGCAGAGGAATAGTACATCTTATAACAATGATGGAACAAAGATGGAAGGGGTCTATCATCACTAAGCAAATATTTTGGATCATTATTGCCACAATTACTTTTTATCTGACTTGTTTAGAAGCCTGATCTGACATATTTTTTGTTCTATTACATATAATGATGTTTAAATGAGCCAATAGGAGACTCCTGCCTGTAAGCGTGCAAGATCTTTGTGCACTATGCAGTGTTATCTAAAGCTTTATTAGCCCTGTCTAGTTTACCTTTGTAAATATCTAAACACCTTCCCCCTGCGATATGGAGGAGAGGTCATGGGGAGGTTTTTTTTCAGACCAAACAAACTTCCCAAACTGGGGCAGAAAACGTGTTATAGGCAGAGTCACCAGGTGAAAACAAAGTAAAAAAAACTAGAACAATAAAAAAGAAAAAGAAAAAGAATGCAGCCACCACATATAAGGACTGGTAGCTGCAATATATATCATTTTTGTTCTTAAAATGTTACTAAACCCAGTAATATGAAAATAGTTCATCTGCCCTCCCCCCACAGTGCCCACAGCTAATAAATCTTTTTACATTAAAATACTGCCAGTATATACGCTTTTGGTTGATCTGTATACCACGGTCATGTGATAAACTGCCGTGTCTGCCTGAGTGCTGAGTGTTCAGGTAGGAGGAGATTGCCTCTATAGCCTGTGTCCTCATGCTTTCATGGGAGGCGAGTCATTCATCAAACAAGATGTGACATCCCACCCACTTTGTTCTTTTTTAGTTACTGGGCGGGGGGGGCTGAGCTGTCATTTAGGATCTGTATACATGCCCACAAGTGTGATGTCAATATCATGTGACCTGGCTAGCTCTGTTCAACAAGGAAATGTTCTCTACCACAATAGAGATCAAACTGAGCATGTGTAGCAGTACTACCCTCACTGTGTCTTCTCTGGTCTTGCCAAGAGAGACTCTGCAGGAGGGAGAGGATCTGTCCATACAGGATCAAAGAGCCTTTTTACACAATGCAGAGGATTACCCTCTTAAGTTCCACCGTAAGTATAACAAGCATGCTATTCTGCATGTACAGACAGATTTTACTGTTGTGGGTTTAGTAACACTTCAAGTTTAGATACATTTTCTTTTCCAATAAATTTTATTAAGGTTGTAAACCATACAGATATAGAACCATGCAATACAGTATAGAAAAGTACTGGTACGTGATAACATTAGTGACATCATTGGTCACTAAGGACCTGTATAACGCAATTTTGGGCTATGACTATAGTTCCTAAGAACAGAAGATACATCCTCCGAAGATGCACTCTCATCTAAGACGAGGGGCAGGACAGGACAGCTGTTGTCAGGGAGAGGTAAGTAGGGAGGAGTAAGGTTGTCATAGAGGGGTAAGCAAGGAGAGATAAATCTGTCAGTGAAAGGTAAGTAGGGAGAGGTAAAGCTGTCAGAGAGACATAAGGCTGTCATGGAAAGGGAAGTTTGTTAGGGAGTGGTAAGTTTGTCAGGGAGAGGTAAGCAGGGAGAGGTAAGTAGGGAGGAGTAAGGTTGGCAGAGAGAGATAAGCAAGGAGGGATAAAGCTGTCAAGGAAAGAAAGGTAAGTAGGGAGAGGTATGGTTGTCAGTGAAAGGTAAGTAGGGAGAGGTATTGTTGTCAAGGAAATGTAAGTAGGTAGAGGTAAGGTTGTCAGGGAGAGGTAAGATTGTCAGCAAGAGGTAAGTAGGGAGAGGGCAGGCTGTCGAGGAGATCTAATTAGGGAGAGGTAAGTAGGGAGGAGTAAGGTTGTCAGAGAGGGATAAGCAGGGATAAAGCTGACCAGGAAAGGAAAGTAGAGAGAGGTAAAGTATTAATGGAAAGGTAAGCAGGGAGAGGTACGTTTGTCAGAGAGTGATAAGCAAGGAGAGGTAAAGTTGTCAGGAGAGGTAAGGTTGTCAGGGAGAGAGATACTGTAAGTAGGGAGGTGTAAGGTTGTCAGAAGGAGGTACAGTGAAGGTGTTTTTCGCTTAGATTATGTTAGGGGTTGAGAAAGGTAGGTGGGTTTTTGTTTTAAAGGAACTTGTCCTTTAAGCCGAACAGAGCGGACAATGTCAATTTTGCCACTCTGCTCAATACAATTCCTCCTTTCCCTTCTGGATAGATGGGACATAAAACTCTACTGTATAGTTTCCCAAAATATCAGCTTTCAGCCAATGGAGATAAAGCATTATTGAAGGATATACATTGTATAAGGCACCCACACTCAGTTATCTTGTGTATTATTATTATTATTGGTCACAAAAGCTTTAAAGAAGAACTCTACTACGCCCTATCTGCAACTAGACTGTCCACATAACAGAAGTCAGGACAAGGGCATGCTAAAATGAAAAGGCTCCCGATGTATTTCTCCATTCCAGGCGCATTCTGAAAGCTTGGACTGGCAGAGGTACTAGGCAATTATTTAATATGGTAAAATGTACCATTCGGCCGTTTCACTCCACTACATCTCACTATTGTCATGTGTATGAGGCATTTACCATGTGAAAATGTCATTACAGAGATGAAGTGTTACCATCAGCAGAATCCATTAAAATGGAGCCGCAACATTCTATTTAGTAATAGATGTTTAGCATAAATATTGTGAACGTTCCTCGATGTGAGGTTCCATAATTAGAGAGAACTTGTGAAGACCGCGCTCGAGTAACAATGTGCTGCAGAAGTTTTATCGTGAACTTTTGTTCTGCTGCTCTTGCTTTGAAGCTGCAGTCTGTTATAAGTCACCTGCAATGTATTCTAATGAGGCAGCTCTCCATAATCACAATGTCCTGATATTGTGTGAGCTCAGAGCCCAATCAAATATGAATATTCATTCCGTTTCATGTTTCAGTCATCAGTATGGCGGAATGCAGCAAAATCCGCTGAGATTAATATCATTCTTCATTCTATTTAATAGTCGGTGACGTCTCTTACTGCTTACCTACAACTCCTTTGTCTTGGATTAATTCAAGTTCCTTGTAGTGATATCATTCCCCCTATACTACATACACTATTACATTATTCTGTGTTCTGGTGCATACTAGATGTACGATCGATGCAATTTTAGCATATAAATGTCCAATAAATTTTGTAATATATATATATCTGGTTATTTCAATTTTTTTGAGGATGTTACCTTATATTTTTAATATTTCCTGATACTATAAGTTAGGGCTGTCCAACCTTTTGACCTTCCTGGGCCACATTAGAAGAATTCCAAAAGGAGGAATTATCACACATAGAAATACATAATGTGTTTGCTAAGTGTAAACGCATATTTACCAAAAATTCTACATAAAAAAAAAATCTAAATTTTTAGTAAGTGTACGATTTTGGACTGCATTCATAGCTGTCTTGGGCTACATGCAGCCCATGGGCCGCAGGTTGGACATCCCTACTGTAAGCTTTAACAATCAGTAATATATTAAAGAGCTGTGCAAAAACATAAAGTGCAATCAAATAAAGTCCTTCAGTGCAAAATAAACCTGTCCACTTCTGCTTGTGAGGATATAAGTGCCCCCCTGTGCTCCCCTCGTGGGTCCCCACCCACCAGCAGTAAGCTTTAAATTTGCAAGGTTTGATATATTTTGCACTGAAGGACTTTATTTCATTGCACTTTATGTGTTTGCACAGCAATTTATTATATTACTGTTTACATATTTATTTGTATGTTTAGGAGCAGTGCTTCGTATATTTAGTTTGTATTTCCACTAGGTTTTTTTTACCTTACACATCAGCAATAGCCCATTGATCAATTATTTAATTATATCAATATATTTGATTATTCATTGCATATACAATAGTGCGGGCACTTATACTTTTTTCTTTTCTAACAATCAGTGTTTAAACCCTTTCTGTAAAGCCAACATAGGCATTGGTCTTAGGTAGTTTTTTTCAATCAGGGTGCTTTCTTGGGTCTTTAGGGGTGTCGTGGCAAAATGGCTAAAAATGTTCCCATATTGCCCTAAAATTGTCAACAAGCTGGCGAATGGAATAAGTCTTCCCTTTTTTTTTATTACAAAATGCCACCAGTTAATGTGCAACATTACATCATGCGGGGCCAGTCACTGGCTTCCTAAAAACCAATACCATCATAGTTTGATAAGGAGAACATCGGGCACCTGAGAACATCCTTATGTGCCCCTCCTCTGCCCCTCTCCATCAGCACTGGGGTCACGTTGGCTGACTGAGAGAAACTGCTGGAATAACACGTCAGTACCAGTGTGCAAAGGTATACTTCTTTGTAAAAATCACCTCTATTGTTGGGTGTCCTGCATATGTAGAGACCGCTAAGATGTGTGAAACTATTCGTTTAGTTTTTGCACCTCAAATGTTGGGTAGTTTAGTTTGTTACATTTCAGAATGGGGTGTCTCGAGAGTGCATACATTTAAAGAGTGACTTAACTGAAAAAAGGTTGAGAAACACTGGTCTAGGGCAGTGCCTCTCAATGTTTTTCAGTCAAGGAACCCTTTAAAATTCTGCACAATTTTGAAGAACCTCATTCTAAAATGTAACAAACGGAACTAAAAGACTTCAACAAAATGGCGACCGTCTGCACACAGACTCTCTGTTCCATAAATATGAATGAGATGGGTAAAAGATGGCTTTAGCTCCTGTTCTCCGCCTGTAGAGAACTCCTTGCACGCGTTTCGGCCTTTTTGGGGGCTTAATTGTAGAGGCAAAACATATGTGAGGAGTTCTCTACAGGTGGAGAACAGGAGCAAAAGCCATCTTTTACCCATCTCATTAATAGGGTGTCGGTGTCTGTGTACAGTCACCATTTTGTTGATGTCTACTAGACCTGGACAATCTGATCCTGTATGTCTTGCATCAGTCTATTCACATGCTGATCCGACTGACACAGGCTTGGGGGGCATATGAGGGATACTATTTTCATTAAACAAATAGTTTTACACAGTGCAGTAGCATCCACATGTGTAGGACACCAAAGGTTTGGGGTGATTTATTATTACAATGCAAATATACATTTGCACACTTTGTACTGACTAGTATTCCAGCATTTCTTTCCCTCAGTTTCCTCCTTGACAAAACTAACATGACCCCGTAGGAGCAGATCAAACAGGGATGCTGTGCAGGCACCCGGGGTGTTCTTTATCAACCAATGACGTCATTGGTTGCTTGGACATCCGCAGCTGGCCGGAATGGTGCTGAAGGTTCAACAAGGAATCGGTGAGAGCTGCAGGGAAACCATGATAAAGACAATCCTGGAAGTGTTGGCTTCCCAGCGGTCTACAGCGGATGAGAACTAATGATTACAGCAGTGTTTTGTGCACCAAGAAACCTGAGTATTTACTCCAGTCTTTTACAGGTAACAACAATTTGTAATCATAATTTTTCATGACAGTGTCACTTTATTATCACTAAATTACAGATCTGCTATTGGGTTGTATTATCAGTTTGGCATGGTCTGAAGGACAAGTTGAAATCAACATTATGCAGTGAACTGTTTAAAGCTCCATAACATAACCCAGGGATTGCTTTATACTTTTCACTAAGAAAGGCCCAATGTAGAGTATATTGATATTTAAAAATTTCAAGTTTCATGTAAGATTTAATTTAAATAAAATAAAAGCACAGTTACTGTGGCTCACTTTAAATCCTCAGACATTCCTCCTTACCCTCCCCATATATGTGATTACATTAAATCCCAACACTGAATTTTCTACTGTAATGATAAAAACAGGTGACACGGCAACCTATAGATTGACATTTTTCTTACACACTAGTTCTCTAATGCAGACTCATGACACATTAATTAGGTGTTGAGCATCTTATTGGTTTTTGAAATGTCAACCAAATAGCTGAACCTAATGGTCTAATTCCAGGGAACCTCAGCATTTATACAAGATGTAGATTCTCTGCGCAGTGTAACGCAACTATGTGTTCCAAATGTACAACTGGGCCTTATATTGTTCTTAAGGGGCTGTATAATCAAATATCTGTTTATAGGGTCATCTAAGCATCTTTCTCATACAATTATGACATTTTAATTTACATTTTTTTTTTAATTATGATCAGAGTACTTGTAGAATTTTTTTTTTTTTAATGAAAATTAGGTAGTATTCTGCACTAAAGGGAATATTATGTCCAAAAAACGCAATGAATGGAAGAACAGTGTTACCTGTCTGATGGCAGATCGCTGGGAACTGAATGCTTTATTCCAGAACCATTTTTAATGGAGTCTTGCCTTACGATCCCTTGTGGCCGGCTTTTGTCTGTGGCTGGTGTGATTAAGTCCCCTGAGGGTCCCTGGTACTGGGACTGCTCTTGTAGCTTAGCCTTCTTCTCCTGAGGTGCTTCTTCGTTCTGGAGACCTGCCTGGGCCTCTTCGCTGCCCTTCTGTGTTGTATTTGACCCACTACTGTAAAACCAGGCTCCAGATTTAGT
This sequence comes from Lithobates pipiens, assembly GCF_037356315.1. NCBI lineage: Eukaryota > Metazoa > Chordata > Amphibia > Anura > Ranidae > Lithobates > Lithobates pipiens. The sequence goes on along the minus strand of NW_027507764.1, from coordinate 511,945,057 downwards.
GAGGATTTCTTGTTGTTTTCGGCACAAATTACATACCCACATCACCTGTGTGAATATAAAAAAAAACAACATATTTTAGTCTGCGAATTACAAGAATTTAGTCTGCGAATTACACCCCAAAAACACATTTCATGGAACACACATACTTTGTCAGTGCCACCGTAACAACAAAAAAGCACCTTTTAAATTTTTTACCATCGATCACAATGAGAAATACTGGAACTTGTAGAAATAGAGGAGGTTTGCACTTACCCCCACTTTCCACTATTTAATAGTTTAATGCTAGAGATGATGGACCATTACAGGTGTTGGGATTGTTGCAGGGTAAGATGCATGCCAAGTGCACAGACTGGGACTGAATACCAGGGGCTTCAAAGCAATACAGAAATTGATTTAAAGATTGGCACAGGTGGCGTCAGCACTATAGAAGCACTATGAGCTTAGAAACTGATAGGTTCACTTTAAAGTTAGGCTTGGAAAGCCAAGTCCATTGATATTTCAATATTGGGTGATAGTTGAGTGGAAAGTGGGTCAGGGTGCTATAAAGGGTTATCACCATTAAATAGCCATACCATATCACTATTGGCCGCTGGGTCTTCCCCAACCCACGCATTTACACCGACATAACATAGAGAGTGGAGGCACTATCCCTGTTTTCATTGGCAACTGCTAGGGTCTGAGATGCCTGCCAACCTAGTTGGGATGAACAGCAATCCAGGGGCACTAGTTGCCACCACATCCATGTTCCCTAAACTTTACAGCAATCTCAACATACAGTGTTAAGTAATAACTATGCAGGACGTACTCATGAAATGCTAACTTTTCCCCTCATATTTAGCTTTATTTACTTTTCCTTTACCTGACTTTTTAGCATGAGTCAAAAGAAGGGGATGACGAAAGGTCACCTGAATTATGACAGTTGCCCTTTTATCTGCCTGATCTCACACACTGGCTGCCTCTCATCTTCTGAGTCTACAGTTGCAGCAGCTATAAAAAAAAGTAGGACATACATGTGGAGTATGCAGACCCTAAAATAATAGTTTTGCCTGGAGTTTTCCTTTATTCATCCCCATCACTAAAATCAATAGCCCCTGCAAAAAAGATATTAAATACGCTCCTTCCCTGCTCTCCACACCACTGAACTCTGCAGTAGTGAATGTTAACCAACAAATGGAGAGCAAGCAGAATCTGAAATATCTGGGAGTGTCAATTTTACAATTCCGCACATTGCATGCTGTGGTTCCTCCCACCTTCCCCTACCTCACAACAGGACACAGCAGTAACCTAGGAGCCAGTTGTTTAAACCAGTGGTCATCAACCCTGTACTCAGGGCCCACTAGCAGGCCAGGTTTTATGTATTACCTTGGGGAGATGCAGACTAGAATACTGCAATCACTGAGCAGCAAATGATATCACCTGTGATGAATTTCAGTTATCTTACAAACCTGACCTGTTAGCCCTTGTACACACAGTCGGACATTCTGACAACCAAATCCGTTGGATTTTGTCCGAAACGGTTGCATACACACGGTCGGACAAAGTTGTCGGAAAATCCGATTGTACATAGCGTGATGACGTTATTTTGTTACGATGGGCCTACGTTCAGGCTAGTAGCCAATAGCTTTGGTTTAGGAATCTGATCTGAGCATGCGTGGCACTTTGTCCGTCGTAGTAGGTTACACATGATCGGAGTATGTCTGATCGGAGCATTTTGTCAGAACATTGTACCAGCAAGTTGGAAAAGTTGGTCCGTCGGATATTCCGACGGAAACAGTCCGATGGAGACCACACACAGTTGGAATATCCGACAAAGCGGTCCGATAGGACACACTCCGTCGGAATCTCCAACCGTGTGTATAAGGGTTTAGTAGGCCCTGAGGACAGGGTTGATGACCACTGGTTTAAACCACTGAGTGCAGTAGGGGACGAAGGATCTGACATACCCAGAAAGCGTCAGATTCTGCTGGATTTTAAGCCGGTGGTTTCAATACTACAGATGTTAGCAGTGCAGGCAGCAGGAGAGCGTTCAATGTCTTTTTTGCAAGGGACCACAGTATGTAAAGTTTGATTGTAACCATAAGGTCACTTTAAAGACACTTTCTGGCATTCATGTCATACAAAAAAAAAACCCACACCATAAATTTACCGGACCCAGGTGATCTCACCTGCAAGTTGCAAGTTCAAAAACATTATCATTGTGTGATCCTGTTATTGCAGGGTTTCTCAACTTCCTCCAGAGGTTGCTAAGGGGTCCTTATGCAATGAGCAACTTCTGCCTCTGAGATAAGTTCCCACTGACACCAATGATCATTTTATCTATCTGCAAGTGAGTAAATCTTCCCAATGACCACAAGTGTAAGGAGCATTCTTCCCACTGATCATCACACTAATGTAGAATGAGTATATACAATATTTTTTAGCAGGGGTTCCCTGAGACCGGAAAGTGGGAAGTTATAGTTCCTCTGCTGAAAACAGTTGAGAAAGGCTGCCTTATTGCAAACATGCCGCATGGTACCCGGCCTGTACCTGTACAGTGATATGTAATAATCTGTACATAACCTAGAATTCACCACCCCTGTTTTCCTCTATTGACTTTTATTGTGACCACAAACTTGTTATGTCAAATGGATTTATTCCTGTGGATTACCAGTTAAGACATTTATAGTGTTTCTTTACCAGAACATTGAATGCATTCTATTTTAATAATAAATAATTTATCTTTTTTGTATTTTAATGCTTCTTTATATAGAGTAATAAAATACCTTAATTGTAATAGCCAATTACAAATAATGCTGAATTATTCAGCATTACAAGCCAATTGGATTTTTAAATATTTAGTCTCTTAAAATAGTTTTTAATGTGCAAATAAAAGCAGCACTTATAATTATAGCTATAAAAAGTAAAAATAGTCTGTAATGTGGGTTTAAAAAATGTTTCTTCAACTACCACCACAAGTGGTACCCAATTGCTTAATGATTCATCAGGCGGCATAGGAAAGGGTCTAAAAATTTTTATTACAATATTCCTAAAAATTATACTAAGGGCAAAGTAATAATTGTATAGCTCCGACATATTTTTGTGCACTATTAATGTTAGAAACCACACTTTTCACTTTTTCAAATTAACTGAATATTTTTTAGCTGAGAGTATATATATATATAATATATACCATAAATTCTAAAGGGTGAGGTGCACTTCAGTAATTAAAGTTAGTGCAATGCAGTCAGACCCTCCCACTGGGTCATATATAGAGAAAAACAAGTGGATTGCTGCACAAAATTTGTATTTTAATGAAAAATATAAAAAGTTACAAGAAAGTATTTATGAATTTTTTCATTAAAATACACATTTTGTGCAGCAATCCACTTGTTTTTCTCTCTCTCTTTCGTATATATATATATATATATATATATATATATATATATATATATATATATATATTTATATATATATTTATAAATTCTCATTATTGTTATTTCTACTACTATTATTATGACATATTGGTGTATAAAAAAAAAAAATGAATAGCCCATTAAAAAAAAACAAAAAAAAAATGCTTTTGCTTCTATACTTACCTTCTATCCACAACATTCCCCTGCAGCACTTTTTTCTGCCCATAGATGTTCTAAGTCTTGTGGGCTGAATGATGTCCAGCACCACTCAACCCACTTCCTCTGAGTAAAACCAACCTTAGCCTGTGATTGGACAGGAAAGGAGAAGCAGCACAGCGATTAACCCATCTCTCTGTCACTCTGATTTCTTCCTCTATCAGCATGCTCCTTGTCAGCTCAAAAACTGAACGGTTCCTTGTGTTGCTTCTCTATCTCACACTTTGAGCTCCGCTATATAGGAACTGCTTGAGGCTTTTACCGAGTCAAATCTCAGTACTTACAATGCTTGCATTTAAAATCAAAGCAAATACATTAGTTGATGTATTAATGAATGAATACAAATCAGCTTTAAATTCCACTTTGATGTTTGTTTTTCTATAATAAAGATCCAGTATAAATACAATACAGTATAAATACAACACAGTTGTATTTTTTGCCAGCTTGAGTTTGATCTTGAAACCAAAGACTGAATACCATCTGACAATGAGCAATTTCTACAGACAGAAGAGGGAAAAGCTGCAAATTCTACAACTGTAAACTTTTTTGCAGTGGTAGAATTTGCAGCTTTTCCCTCTTCTGTCTGTAGAAATTGCTCATTGTCAGATGGTATTCAGTCTTTGGTTTCAAGATCAGACTCAAGCTGGTCTCCCACTAAGATTTCTGCATTCCTGGCAAGTGATCTACTGAAAATAGCTGGCAAAGCTGCCTGATACTATTGGAATTCTACGATCTGTTACCACTAATGACCAATTGTTGGTGGGATAGAGATACCAAAATGTTATTTCATTTAATATGCTCTCCCCCATTTGTGCAGGTTTAGTTCAGGGGCTTTGCTTTCCTTCCATGAATTTATAAAGGGAACAAATAGTTATACAGTTATTACTTATTTTTCTATAGTCAAGACTAAAAAATAAAATCAAATAAAATAAACATTTTTGATTCGGGAAATCTGGCCCTTTTCATTTTAATATTTTGTATTTTTGAGGCAGCCAGCAGGTGACACTCTTGGCCTCTTTTCACGTGTGTCCTTACCTCCTGTTGAAATAAGCCTGATTACAGAGCTCATTAGCTCAAGCTTACAAAAACAAGTGAAAAAGTTATGACGGTGACCAATTCCCATCACTACTCTTCCCTCGGATAAAAATAGTTTGTAAACATATAAACGTTAAAGCAGAAGTTTTCCCGTTTGGGAGTATGTATGCATTCACTGAAAAAAATGTAAAGTGTTCTCTGAATGGCGCCATGCTTAGTAGGTGAACTCCTATGTTTAGTAAGCAGCAGGACAAACAATCCACACAGGACCTGTGAGCTAGCAGCAAAATTAAAGGTGATTCCCAGGTTCTACAGAGATCGGCCAGGTAAGGCGCATGTATACTTACATTGGTCTAAGCTGGGCCATAGTAACTATGTAAAAAATGGCATACTTAAAAGCGGGATTCCACCCTAAAGTGGAACCTCCGCTGATCGGAACCCCCCCCCCCGGTGTCACAATTGACACCTTTCAGGGGGGTGGAGATACCTGTCAAAGACAGGTATTTTCACCCACTTCCGGGCATAGATTCCCACGGGAGTCTACGCCATTTCCTGCCCTGCCGCGCTGTCTGCTGGGACACACACGGGTCCCAGTGACAGCGCAGAGATTTCCTATTGCGCGGCACGGCTCGCGCATGCGCAGTAGGGAACCGGGAAGTGAAGACGATTCGCTTCACTTCCTGATTCCCTCACCTAGAATGGCGGCGGCAGCAGCCGAGAGCCGAGCGATCGATCGGCCTCGGCATCGTTGGAACCCGGGACAGGTGAGTGTCCATTTATTAAAAGTCAGCAGCTGTAGTATTTATAGCTGCTGGCTTTTAATATTTTTTTTTTTGGCGGAATCCCTCTTTAAACGTTAGCTTTAAAAATACTACAAAACTAAATAACATTTTCCCAAACCCATTGTAGCTTTCCTTTAAAATGTCTGTTATGGAAATTTTATTTGCAGTCCTTGATAAAATTAACTTTACATCAGAAGGTTCTCCATCATGTTACAGGTCTCCCTCTCACATCAGTGGCCCCCATCACATTAGAGGACCCCTATACACCAGTCCCTCCGATACTTCAGAGCTCCTCATTACATTAGAGTCCCTTCATCACCATTGATTCCCCCATCACATCCGAATCCTCCCCTCAATCACACAGTTCCCCCATCAAAGAGGGACCCAGTCACACAGTTACCCCCATCACAGACCCCCCCCCCTCCCAATCACACAGTCCCATCTAAACATTAGAGTCCCCTCCAAGAAAAAGTCCTCAATCACACAATTCCTCCATCAAAGAGTACCCCAGTCGCACAGTCCTCCCATCACACAGTTCCCTTTCACAGATCCTCCCCAATCTCACAGTCCCCTCTACACATCAAAGTCCTACCTTTTCGCTTCAGTAACGTGATAGAAAACAGGAAGTGGAGGCAGGGGCGGACTGACAACTCATGGGGCCCCTGGGCAATAGGAGATTATGGGGCCCCCTGGCAATAGGAGATTGTGGGGCCCCCGGGCAATAGGAGATTATGGGGGCCCCAGGCAATCAGAGATTATGGGGCCAGACAGTATACAATCGCACAGTATACACATACATGTTTCTATTGGCTGAGAAGGTACTGGAGAGGTGGGGCAGCCATAATCTCAGGATTTTTAGACCAAAAGGATGTCAGTAAGGGACATTTCAGAGAGAGATGTAAAAAAAAACACAGATTTTTACATACTGTCCTTGGTTTTACTTAGGCTGGCAGCCTAGTGGCCCGGGGCCCTCGGGCAGTGCCCGAGTGACCAAATGGTCAGTCCGCCCCTGAGTGGAGGAGATCTGGAGGAGATGGACTTCTGTCTTCTCCTGAATGCTGGGGGCAGCACTGAATGCCACCTGCCCTAGATTATTGTCATGCATTGTCATGGAGTGGTCGAGCCAGCTGCCATAACCATAGCAATGAATGACACCATAAATCCTGGCCCTAAAGCATCATTGGTTGTTATGGTGGTGTAGGCAAGCCTGCCTGCACCATGTCAACTTATAACACTGATTTAGGCCAAACTGAGTCCTATGCTTGCATCCAAGGGGAAGCCATATGCCCAGGTTCCTCAGGGCACTGGAGTCTGGGGCTTCAGGCCACTAACTCTACCAGAAGGCAAGCTTCTGACACAATAGTTTCTACCTATGACAAAAACATATGCAAGCTGTAGAAAAGTGTGTAGTTTTCACATTATGTATTAGTTTTAATCTTTTTGCAGGTGGCCCAACCTGATTCACTGATGGACCTTCTGTACACAGTCCGGGCCATAAACAACCCCTACATACAAGAACTGCAGTATGTAGCAAGTCCACTGATTATTGGGCAGAAAATCTCCAATTTTTTTTTTTTTTTTTTTTACACGTTGCTTACATCACCAAGATAACCTCCTACACAAGCACTGACATCAATTTTTCTGTGCTTCCTACGCAGCCTTCAGAGCAGTAAATTAGTTTAGAAAGCACTTTGCAAGTTTTACAATGAAGAATGTCTTTTCCTGCAAGACTCAGATGAAAACAAAAATGCTCCGTTCAGTTGGAATTCAATGACAGCTGCCAAACAACGAAAGTAAGATGAAGGATGCGGAGTCTGTGGCAAGCAATAATCAGTCTTGTTCTTTCAGTACATTCTTTACAGGATTTTAATAGATTAGCATAGACTGACAATGTCTTTAAAGAAAGAAATGAGTCATTTATAACAAAGAAGTGGAATAAAGAACAGAATAAATAAAAATTTATCAGAAGCTGTGGATAAAGACTGCAAATTGGGGGGGTGGGGGGGCTTTGGTGAGAAGGAAGGAAGGAAGGAAGGAAGGAAGGAAGGAAGGAAGGAAGGAAGGAGAGAAAGGAGGGAGGCTTGAAGAAAGGGAAGGAGGAAGGGAGACAGAAAATAATGAAGGGAAAGGAAGAGAGAAGAATTGAATGGGATATGGGAGAAGGAAGGCAAGATAAAATAAAAGGAATATAGGTAGGGAGAGAGAGAAGAAGGAAGGGAAGGAGGAAGTGGTGGAGGAAGGAAAAGAAAGGTGTGGGAGAGGGGATGGTGCAAGGGAATGGAAGAGAAAGGAAGGGAAGGGAAGGAGGAAGGAAAGAAGAATGCAGGGAAAGGGAAGGAGAGAGGGAGAAAGAAAGGGAGGTAGAAGGAAGGGAAGAAAGAAGGGACCGGGGAGGGGGCAAGGGAACAAAGGGGAGGGAAAGAAAGTAAGGAAAACAAATTGGGAGAGGGAAAGGAAACAGGGAAGAAAATGATTAAGCCCTTGTACACACGGTCGGAGATTCCCACAACCAAATCCGTCGGATTTTGTCCGAAACTGTTGCATACACACGGTTGGACAAAGTTGTCGGAAAATCCAAAGTGATGACGTTATTTCGTTACGACGGGACTACGTTCACGCTAGTAGCCAATAGCTTTGGTGTAGGAATTTCATCTGAGCATGCGTGGCACTTTGTCCGATCGGAATTCTGTACACATGATCGGAGTATGTCCGATCGGAGCATTTTGACTGAAAATGTCCGATCGGAGCATTTGACCGCGTCGTCAGATAATCCGACTGTGTGTGGTATGCATCGGACTGATTCCGTCCGAATCTCCGTCCGATCCAAATTTCCAACATTGTCATTATAGAGTATTGTTTGTAGAATTTTGAGGAAAATAATGAATTGAATCCATTTTGGAATAAGGCTGTAACATAACAAAATGTGGAAAAAGTGAAGTGCTATGAATACTTTCCAGATGCACTGTAAGCAATGGGATTATTAATCTGCATCAGAGATCTAACTACTATTTAAAGAACAAGTGTCCTTCAATAAGTTCCCAGTATCTCCTGAGTGCAGCACCCCTGCTCAAATACCTACCTTCCTCCGCGATCCTGCACTCTTCACTGTGCAGCCCTCCCTATGTGTAAGCTTACTCTGTTGAAGTCAAACCTAAAGTTACAATCATCTTTTAAAGTTGAACGTCAGGCAAGCAGTTATATAAAGGAAATACATATAATGAAGGTGTTTTCACCTTCCAAAGGTTTTGCATTTTTGTCCCCCCCAGTTCTGAGATTTACACAGTCCAGCAGATAACACCACTCTCTATTACAGTTAAATACTACCAATTGGACAGTGAAGGAGCAGATACATAAGATCATCCCTGTGCTCACTGAGGTCTCTCGATCAACAGTTTCCTTATTATGAATGTTGTTATATTGGAGATTGCAGGAGGCTGATATCTAATATCAAGTCAAATTGAATGCCTATGGCAGCCATACATTGAAATTCATCCAGTTCAGCAGGGAATTTTGATCCATGTATGGCCAGGCTGGTTCTACATAAGTCAAGCTAGCGATCAACAGCTTCTATTGCTTTGTGGGAACCAAGTTTTCTTTTCTCAGCCAAGATTTACTGAAGAGGAGGCATGGCTACTACTAATACTTTACCTGGGTCACTTAGGGTGGACCTTCACCCTAAAGTAACATTCATTTTCCCCTTACTCCTCCCTGGAGAATATGAGCATCTCCCCCTGCAATTCTGTGTGTCTCAGGGCTTCCAGTCCTGGCAAAGTACCACATCTACACATCCGCAGACAGGGGTGGTATATAAGTTCCTTAGCTTGCCATGTCTGTACATGCACGGAAATTCCCCAGGGGCATGTGCAGATATGCCGCAGGGGACTGGAAGGCTGGAATAGCAAATATAGTGGTGCCGGAGGGGGGCAAAGCCAAAGTGAAAGGAGACTGAAGTTCCTCTTTAACCTAGACAGGAGTGCAGATCAGTAATTTTAACTTCCCTTGATGCATACTTGAAGTCAACAAGGGCATACAACATATTTGTCAGGACAAATGGCAAAAAATTCCCATTCATTCCTCGCTGATAGAACCATGAACACCTCCTAAAAAAATAATTCTCATTTCAGAAAGGAATGATCATGAGAAATGTTATTGGTGATATAAGAGTAGTTTAAATGCAAATAGTGCTTAGTGGGAATTTTCCTTAAGCAAAGCCACAAAAAAATAAAAATGCAGCAACGTTAAATCCACAGGACTTGTAGAAGATGACTAGAACTAATCTCGTTTTGATAAACACCATGCTACGCTAGCAATACTTTTAAAAGCACAAGAAATCTCCATCTGCAGCAGATTCCATAAATTAGACACCCGTGTAATCTGCAGGACATTTTGCAGTTCGGCCTTTTCTGAAACCTGCCTTTCACGTAGACTCTAATTATATCCAGCAAAGTTTCATTGTTTGCTAGGATTCCGCAGAGAGTGACTACCTCTTGCCAAAATAATTGGCATCTGAATAGGAAGTAATTAGATTATTAAATAATTAGCACTGGGAAAGCTTTCAGAGCCAGATCATCTCAATCACTGTTCAGTTAGCTGGAAAGCTGGAGTCTCGCTCTACATTATGATGTCCAAGCACAGTCAGGTATATGGATTGGCCTTTCTAGTAGCTGATATCACTTGAGGCTTTGAATGGCGAGTTGACTGGTTGCTTTGGGCAACAGTCACACAGCTCTGGGGTTCCACTACACAACAAGCAGGCCTGTAAATGTTAGATGTCACACTTTGTCGATGGGCTGCCAAGGGGTACTGGCTGCCAAAGGGTAAAGTGAAAACCACTGAAAGGGATTGCTAAATTGTAAGAGTTAATTCTAAGGGTTAGGTTAAGGTAGGGTTGGGTGGAAAGGTCGAGTTAGCTCCTAAACCAGCATATACAGTATGTTGTAGCAGAGTGGTGGGCCTTAACACTTTTTTTTTGCTGGAGGCATGCTCAACCAGTGCCCCCCAGAACCCTGCTGACCATGCTGCTACCAACACCACCTGGTCACTGTTTACACTCTGGAGCCAGTGAGGTGAGCTCCCAAATTCATGATCACTGTTGACTGCAAATCACAGTGATAACATGATTGGGAACTGAAACCCAGTTATGAAGTTTTATTGGGCTGGCTCTTGTGGGCTGTAAAGGGTTAATGATGGGATAGAAGCGTGGGACATTGCTGCACACATTAAAGTGGTTGTAAACCCTTACAAACCACTTTGACCTACAGGTAAGCCTAGATTAAGGCTTACCTGTAGGTCCAAGAAATATCTCCCAAACCTATACGGTTTAGGTGATATTTGCCTGAAGACGGGCACCGCTGTCTACGGCGCATGAGCCGTAGACAGTGGCGCGCAGGCACACTGAGCGTGGCATCCTCGATGACGAAGATGCCGCGCGTCTCAGCTCCCGTGCGCATGCGCGGGAGTGACGTCATCGCGGCTTCGCCGAATGCCAGCGGCGGAGCTGCAAGACCCCACCGAGAAGATGGATGCGCTGAACTACAGGGGACAGCGGTGACTTCGCTGGCTCCTGTGTCAGGTAAGTGACACATAATGGGCTACTATGTGATGCATAGTAGTCCATTAAGCTTTGCCTTTGCAGGGAATGAAAGAGGAAGTAAACTCATCAGGGTTTACTTCCTCTTTAAAACTCAAGTTTTGTCCCAGGAGCACACTCCCTTGGCGCCTGCAACAAAGTGCTTGCGCTGTCACCAACAGCTCCCAATCACTGTTTATGTTCGGGAGCCAGTGAGGTGGGCTCCCAATTACATGATCACTGTAACAGCCAACCACAGTGTGTCAGGGTCTGGATCTGAACTTTGTCTGGCAGTAACTCTTCTTGCTGAGCTACCCGAGATGTTGGGCAGCTTTATGTCTGATTGTTTGGACTTCCTTGCCTTGTCTTGTTTTTTGGTGAACTCTTTGCTCCTCCCATGAACTTCCTGATTTAAGCCATGTCTCTGCACTTCCTGCTTGCCAGATTATTGTCCTCTCTCCAATATCTTGCTTCTTGTGCTCCTGTTGCCATTCATATCTTCCTTACTAACCCTTGGCTTGTTCCTCAACTATTCTTCTGCTTGATCCCAACCTGCAATCACTTGTTACTGACCGTTGGCTTGTTTATTGACTATGCATCTGCTATATCTGCTATTCGGTCCTGAGATCCTGGTACTAACTCATAGCAAATCCCATCTCCACCATCAGGAGCTCTGGTGAACACTGGTTAATACTTAGACGTTGTACCTGAGCTGAGCCTGTGTCATCTATCAGGGTGACTGGCTTCTGTACTTATCCAGCTGGCTGGTGGGTGCCTTGCCACTACTATAGCTATTGGCCTCTGAGACTGACTCCAGATCGTAACACAGTGATTGCATGACCAGGGAGCTCATGTAACTCCTCCAACATTACAAACGTTTAAAGGGCCAGCTCTCCCCATCTGTAATAAGTTAACGATTGGATAGAAGTGAGAGACATAGCTGCACACGCCAAAATGTGTTTTCAATGCTAAAACCTTCCTGCCATGAACTATTGTGTTGGGTTTTGAACATTTAAAGTGGTTCTAAAGCAAAATTTTTTTTTACCTTAAAGCATTCCCTGCATTAAGGTATAAAACTTCTTATAGCTTGCTGTCCTCCCCCTTCCATGCGTGATGGGGCAGAGAGGGGGGAAGAAATTCAGCGCTGTGCATGGCTGCATCTTCTCTCCCCTCTCTTCCTCTTCATACAGGGACTCGGGCCATTGCCTCCTACGGCTGTACAAACAAATGAAGTGAGGAGTAATTGGGGCTAAATCTCACTGTGTGTGTCTATGGAGTGTGGTAGTATCAGTGATAGAAGGTTCAGAAAAAAAGGAATTGTTAAAAAAAAAAAAACTTTACAGAAGAAGGGGGTCACCTAAGGACACTAGCAAAAACTGGAGTCTCTTGAGTGAAAACTGGAGTGGGTGGGGTAAAATAAGCATGCACTGTATATAACTTGTAGTCTATGAATGCAAGTCCCATGTCTTGTACTGTGTGATTAGGATATAAATAATTTGCAGTGGTGGCCACGGAAGAAGGAATGGTATGTGAGTGTTGGAAGTGCAAGAGGTGGGTTGAAGGGTAGGTGTCTGAATTGGCGAGCTGACAGTGTCTCTTAAAATCTCCATCAATAGGGACAGCTTATATATAGTTTTATGATTTTTCTGTGTAGCTTATTGCTATATGCCCCATTGGGTAAAAGAGGATAGTAAAACGTCAGCTGTGAAAAGACCTTGCTACTTCCAGATTCTACTATAATTATTATATTACCCTCCTCACCTTCTTCTACTGTAGAAGGATATGTAGTACCTGTCCAGCAGGACTATGCTGTCACTGGCAGATGGCGGAGGATGGCAGGCTAGGCATGCCAAGTACACTAGAAGTCCAGGCAGACTGCACAGCACTTTACTGAACTTTGTAAGGCTGCTAGCTTCCAGCAGAGACAAATGGACTGATTAAGATTTGATTTAAAAAGTAGGGAGAATACTGCACTGCAGGTAAATAAATGACACGGAATGAAATTGATTACTCTGTGTAAGAGTCAGCTCTGGTGAGTCAGAAAAAAAACTCACTCTAGATGCTTAGATTATTGACTAGAAATGTCTCTCATTAGTAAATGTGCAAAGTAGGCCTTCATCCGAGGCCAAAATGAGGCCAGAGACGCCATCTCTGCATGCACCCGGGATAATGGGATTCCATTACAGGTATATCGGCCTCCTGTACTGCTCTGCACTGGATAACGCTGATAGAAGGAAGAACAGCAGCCAGCCAATCAGAATCCTGGACCTACAGGAGGAAGAGGACCTGTTACATCACCTGACCCTAGGTAAAAAGAAACATAAAGATTTTTTTTTTTAATAGGGGTGGCAGACAGGTGCTCCAAGGGGGGTGAGGCAGGAAATTGGGGGGGGGGGGGCATACCTGGAGTTCAGCTTTAAGCCCCATACACATGGGCAGAATGTCAGAAGACAGCGGCCGGTTAAAAAAAAAATCTGACATTCAGCCCATGTGTATGTTGGACTGTCCGACAGAAGCCGACCTGTGAGTACACAACAGCTCAGAGGGGGAGATCACTGTACAAACTTTACATAGTGAGTACAGTGGCTCCGAATGGAGCTGTCGGTTCTTTTTCATTCAACCAAAACATGTGATATATACCAGGCTTTAGAGTACAAGTCAAAATTTTGATGCAAGTCAACATTTTTGGGATTATTTTTGGTAGTGTAGGGAAGGGTTAGATCCTCTGTATGGCATTATGGCTGTCTGTGTTCCCTGCTGGCAATTATAATCCCCTGTATTTCACCTGGTGACCACTGGTATAGAAACGTTTACATTTGTCACTGGAAGAGGAAGTGAGGAGGAATCTTTCAAAGGGGACATGTTATGGTAATAACTGAAGAGCTTTCCAAGCACTTAACAACGTTTTCCTATTACTTCCTTCCAGATAGCAAGCAATTGAGCTGCAAGTTTGAAAATGACTTGCTAAGTTATTGCTAGACTTGTCAGGCAAGTTTGTTGCACAATTGCAGCAAGTCCACATTGCATGACTCCAGATCATAGGCGTGCACACTGGGTGTGCAAGGTGCGCTCGGGCATTATCTTGTGCGCATTAACATTATCACTCTGCATGCGGGTGGGTAGATGAGAAAGACCTCCCTTAAGGCCCCTTTCACACTGGGGCGTGGGAGTCCCCGGCGGTAAAGCGCCGCTATTTTTAGCGGCGCTTTACCGTCATTTTTGCGGGGGTTTTCGGCTGCTAGCGGGGCAGTTTTAACCCCTGCTAGCGGCCAAAAAAGGGTTAAAACCACCGGCAAAGCGCCGCTTCAGTGGCACTTTGCCAGCGGTTCTGCAGCGGTGCCGATTCAGTTCAATGGGCAGGAGTGGTGAAAGAGCAATGTATACACTGATCTTTCACTGCTCCAAAGATGCTGCTTAAAGGACTTTTTTTAGCGTCTTAGCGTCTTTTTAGCACTCCGGCTTTCACAATGGTGAGACAGGAGAAGTGCTTTACAGGTGCCATGCAGGCTCTATTTTTAGCGCTGTAGCGCCTGTAAAGCGCCTTAGTGTGAAAGGGGTTTTAATCTGCTCTACCAATAAGAAGTGCTTATGCACTTTGCTTTCACTGTGGTGGCAGGGAGAGCAATGTGCTGGGGTCAAATATATGTAGACACATACACGCACATATATATGTGTTAGAGCTTTGGGGTGCACACCCTAATGCAATAGGCTGCACACACCTATGATCCAGATCAACTTTCTTTGCAAACATTCTGCAAGACTACTGCAAATTCTGGTTCAGTAATGTTGTGCAATAGTCATCCCACCACAGGGGTCACTCTGACTTGCAGAGCTCTTGCTGTAGACTCACAACTGCAACTTTGCTCTAGCTAGAGACTTGCCACGCAAATTTGCTACAAATTGAAAATGTGCTTCAAGTGCTCTGCAAGTGTATAACTCACTAGTGAAAATGTGTAGCAAGTAACAGATTTACAATTCAACACTACCACAAATGTGTGACGAGTAATCCTTGCTATATGGGCTGCTGTGGCTCCGGGACACAGAGTGATGGTTAGTGATGGTTAATCTCTCCACCAAACTGACTTCAAATGGTCCTTTACCCCAAAAAACTATTTGTTTGCACCTTGCTCCAGCCACCTCCTTCTCCCACAGTTGGATATATATTTTTTGCGACAATGATATTATTATATTATTATATGATCAATTACACACATATATGTGTTGAGGGGTGCAAAGGGACCCAGCAGAGATCTTTGCTGCATCTGCACACATGGAGGTTTAAAATAAACATACAATTTGTATAGTTTTTGACACATGCAGGATTCCCTATGCGCATGCACAAGAACAGCACAGTTAAGGAGGTCCCAGGATGCTGTTTGTGTGCATATGCAAGTGAAACTTGGCTCGCAAATAGATGCAAGGCTCTGCCCAATCCTGAATGCCAGTCACAGCCCTTTGGCACATATGCACACACATCAAACTTTAAAGATGGTGGTATTGGAGATGAGGGGAGATGGCGCCAGCATTAAGGGGACTCAAATCCCTCCTCCTAAAGTGGTTGTAAACCCTGTTACACCACTTGTACCTACAGGTAAGCCTATAATAAGGCTTACCTATAGGTACTATAAATAACTCTTAAACCTGCACAGTTTAGAAGATATAAATGATTGCGCCGTCATTGGCGCATGCGCACTGAAGAAACGGCTTGTGCTGTTTCTTTAGCATTGTGCCATGACTGGTGGCTCCGGTGCGCATGCGCGGGAGTGATGTCATTGTGGCTCTGGCCAATCAGAGCGCCAGAGCCCATAAACACGTAAATAACTCCAAGAGACATGTCATAGGTCACAGCGGTGTGTGGGGCAACTGCAACAGCTTAGATCAAAGGTCTTTCATAATGAGCTAGTATGCTATCATATCATAGATCATTTTGTCTTTGCCTTACAGGTTTTTTTTTTTTTTTGGGGGGGGGTTACAACTACTTTAAAAGAAGAACTTCACCCAATGTTGTGAAAATTAAAAGCAGCAGCTACAAACACTGTAGTTGGCGACTTTTAAAAAACAGTAGCTTGCCAGTTCATGGGATTCTGCAGCCGATTCTTCGCACCGCTGGAGATGCCCCATGCCACCATCTTGGATGTTGACTTCCTGATGTCTCCTAGCTGGGTACGGGAAGTTATCAGCTCACAAGATTTCTGGCTGGATGAACAGCTATTTATTTATTTGTTTGAAATTGACCAACAGATATAATAAAAAAAAATAAACCATATATTTAACAGTCCATAATTGAAGAAATAAGATAAACGTATTGTTTACTTAAACTGTAGGTAAACCTAATCAAGCCTGACCACCAATACAGGTCATATTTTTTAAAAATATAATATAATATAATTATTATATTATATTATAATAATATTATATAATATTATATTATAATAATAATATAATAATAAAAGGACAATTTAAAAAAAAATTTAAAACCTTACAAAGCTATATTTTAAAAAAAAAATGTTTTTTTTTTTAACTAAATAGAATATAATTTGTATCAGGAAGGTAGGCTGAGACAAAATGTATTAAAGTTTTACCAACCCAAATTGCACAGAAATGGATAATATTGTATATTCATTGTAGGCTTATTCTGCCCTCTAGTGGCGGCTGTGAGAAAACACTTGCTCCAGCTAAACATTTTTTGGAGGCAGGCAGTAAAACAAAACGATTATATCAGGGCATGACAGCCCGCAACTCTCCAGCTGGTGAATTATTTAGAATGTAGGACCCATTCACATCTGCATCTGAAAACCACAAGCCAAAACTTGACTGCAATTTTCAAATGCATTTTTGGAGCAGTGAAAGGCCTCCTCTGCCCATAGCCAATGGAAAATGCAAACACAGCAGTTTCTAAGTGCACAGCGCAATTCACTCTGCATTGTGAACATTTCCTAAAGGGAACAATTTCATCTGCACACTTGCTTTGCTCTAGCAAATTTAGGCAGAAACAATATGGTGAGTCCTCATGGCACACCAACCGCATTATGTTGAGTGTTCCCTTTAATGCATTTAAAAAAAAAAAAAGGATTTAGTTTAAAATCGGGTGCAAAAAGCTTCAATTTTAGCTTCCTCAGAGGGGACAGGGAGGGGGGAGGGGGGAGTGCTGTCAGATTACATACAGTGAGAATCTCCTGTTTACTTGGCAGCCTCTGTAATAGGAAGTCCTGTCTCCTGGGCCCCTATTGGACCACTGTTCTGTCTATCATAGAAGATTCTCACTGTATGTAGTCTGTCGGCGCTCATCCCGCCCCCCTCCCTGTCCCCTCTAGGCTGTAGATGGGCATCGATCAGACTGCATTGATTGTGAGGCTGCTGCATTGATGGCAATGGTGAGTCTGCTGCATTCATGGCAATGGTGAGGCTGTTGCATTGATGCCAATGGTGAGTCTGCTGCATTCATGGCAATGGTGAGGCTGTTGCATTGATGGCAATGATGAGGCTGCATTGATGGCACTTGTGAGGCTGCATTGATGGCACTTGTGAGGCTGCAGATGGACACTGACCCTTATTTTGATTCAAAGTTCCTTATTTAAAATGTAATTTTCCCTGAAACTTCCCTCTTAAAATGAATCTGCGCGTTGTACGCCGATAAATATGTTTTAGAAGCCTCATCTTAGGGCCCATTTATATTTTTGCGTTGCATTAACACACACGTGTTAAGGCATACGTTAATGTGCGTTGTGATAAGGTAAGTCCACTGAAATTAATGGGCTACCAACGCACCAAAACACCCCTCGAAATCCAATGTCCTACAAAATTTGTTACACAATGCACCTCAATGAACTATGGTGCGTTGAGACACGTTGCAGTGCATGTGTGTTGCCTTGGTGCACCAATTACAATAAATTGCACCATGTGATTTGTATTGATTGCTGCATGTTGCAGTACTGAGCGTATTACCACAAGGCATGGATGTAAACAGGCTTTAAAGGAAACCTGTACTGAGGAAATATGGAAGCTGCTGTTGCTGACCTCATCTTTTGAAAATTCCAGTGTCCTGGTTGAACCAATGATGTTCAAGAATAAAGAATCTATAATCTTTGACACCTCCACATAATTGAACATCAAGCACATAGAAATCTCCCCAATGTGATCACATTCAAAATGTGAAAAAAAAAAAAAAAAACTTTGCCCGATGTAAAGGCTTTAACTTTCCAGTGTTTCCATAATAACAAATAAATGGCTCACAAGGCTGAAACATGAGACTGCCAGACGACACGTATACCTTTATCACTGATAGAACCAAGTACAGCACATCCCTCCCATACAACACTCTATCCCAACAGAGATTATATACTGTTGCCTATCTAAGTAGATGCCAATTAAGAAAGACATTTGACCTAATTAAAGTCCAAGCCAGAACGCATCAATCCACTGGGCCAGAATAACAGTCAGGCAAATAGCATTTTCAGGAGAAGACCAGCAAGGGAACAGAACATACCACCCTGAAAGATCTGGTAAATCCAAATAAACCCAGCTATTTTGCCTCCAATGAGAATAAAAATAATTTTCTTGAACTGTTACCTTAAAAACAACACTATGTAATGCTAGTTTAGTGCATTACTACTAATAAGGAAGAAGTGACTGCATATGTAATGGTAGTTTGGTGTACTACCTCTAAGAAGGAAGAAGCGATTGCTTATATAATGCTTGTTCGGTGCACTACTACGGAAAAGGAAAAAGATACTATATATGTAATGCTAGTTCAGTGCACTACTAATACAAAAGGAAGAAGAGACTGTGTATGTAATGCTAGTTCATGCACTACTACTGAGAAGGAAGAAGATACCCCATATGTAATGCTAGTTTGGTGCACTACTAATAAAAAGGAAGAAGAGACTGTGTATGTAATGCTTGTCCAGTGCACTACTAATAGATTAGAGCTGCATGATTCTGGATAAAATGAGAATCACAATTTTTTTTGCTTAGAATAAAGATCACGATTCTTGCGGCGTAACATCATCTTTCACATTATATTAAAAATAATTCGGCTAACTTTACTCCCTTAAAAAAAATAAAAGTCAGCAGCTACAAATACTGGAGCTGCTGATTTTCAATAATCGGACACTCACCTGTCCCAGGGATCCAACGATGCAGATCCATCTGAAATAGTCTGCTTTTCAATACATCTGGACTTTGATCACAGAAGAAGAATAATCCTAACATTTTTGGTCCTTCTAGCCGAAACCAACTAGTGCATTTTGGGTCGGATGGTCCCGACAAAAAATTCAGTGAGTACTGGACTTCGCAGCTCACTGAGAATTCAGAGTCCCCCCACTCAACGTTAGGGGTGAAATAGGGGCAGGGGCCTGAGACCCGGATCCACCGCCTGGTTTCGAACCTACGTGATCCAGTCCTCCTGGTGTTTGAGAGGTAAGATATTTTAAATTATTCTTAATACTTTCTAAGAGTCTCTTCTTCTCTTTCTATTTGATTCTGATTCAATGTGCTGTAATTGCCGAAATTGGGATTGATCCTATAATATCTTGATAATCCGGTGTTCGTAGACACAAGCGTTTGAGGACGTTGTCTAAGGTAAAAAAATTACGTCAACCGCTATCCGGACAGACAAAAAAAAGATCTGAGGTATACCAAACATCAGAGGTTGATTGCCTGACGTTGTCAGAGGTCGATTGCCCGATGATTTAAGCGTTATTTAGTTAAGTGATCTAGAAAGATCGCAAGGCTAACTTTCTTATGTGTGTTTAGTTTCTCCTTTCTCATGTCTAACCTTTCTGTTGAAGCTGTAACCTTATTGAAAAACAACAGTACTGCAGAGACAAGTTTTAATTATTTTTTTGATTCCCCTTATTGTGTGCGGAATGCTGATATTTTTATTCTTCTTGTATTCCTATTGTTACCGTGGGCCGAAGGTCACTATCCCAGTGTTTTATAGGTTAATGAGAGACTCAACTAGCGCTGACAATGGGGAATAGCCCCCGCAAAATAATGTTTTGTGCCTGCTTATGAGGCTGCTGTGTTCCTAAAGTGCCAAATGGGAGGGGAAGTTTGGATTCAATAGTAAACTAACTGTAAAAAAGTGTCAGAATTTGGTGGATAAACTTAAATTGTTAGGACCTAAAGATCAAAAAAAGGTATGGGATGATAATAGGAGTTTAAATAACCAGCAAAAAATCATTCTTCACATCTCATGTTCTGTGTGCCTGGAAACTGGTTAGACACAACTCACTCCCCCCCCCCCCTCCCCTCGTTTTGTACCCTGCTTGCCTATCAGTGACAGATTGGGAGCTGGCAGAGAAGCAGGAAACTTTGCAAAAGCTTAAAGAGATACTTGGCTGAATTGTCTTATGGCTTTGCTCTGTAAGGCAGCCAGCACCTTGCTAGCTGATGTATCAAAGGGGTTGTAAAGGTTCATTTTTTATTTTCTAAATAGGCTCCTAGTGCATTGTTGGTTCACTTATCTTTTCCTTTGATTTCCCTTCTAAATGTTTTTTTTCTTTGTTTTCTTTGTCTGAATTTCTCACTTCCTGTTCCTCCTCAGTAAGCAGTTCAGTAAGCTGTTCTGGCTGACTAACCACCGCTCGGATGATGGTGTGAAGTTTACTGAGGAGAAACAGGAAGTGAGATATTCAGACAAAGAAAGAAAACATTTAGAAGGGAATTCGAAGGAAAAGGTAAGTGAACCAACAATGCACTAGCTTAAAGGAACCTATATAGAAAATAAAAAAAATGAACCTTTACAACCCCTTTAAGCAGATAAATATGTAAAATACCAGGTGGCATTGCACTATATGGCCCACGGGGATTGGACCGGAGCCGGAGTCTTGGATTACTGCACCATCTCAGGTACCACTGGACAACATTGTCTGGAAGACTGTGCTACATCTGGGCTGCCTGCTCGGGGACAACCCTCGGCCGGACTCATAGGAACCAAACAGTTGGAGTTACAACTTCAGGTAGAGGTAATCAAATAGTCATATCACTGATGGGTCTAGCAAAAGAGAATTCGACCAGACACAAGTGTTATCTAAATGTTTAACAAATATTTAAAGCGGGGTTCCACCCTAAAGTGGAACCTACGCTGATCGGAACCCTCCCCCCCTCCGGTGTCACAATTGGCACCTTTCAGGGGGGAAGGGGGTGGAGATACCTGTCAAAGACAGGTATTTACACCCACTTCCGGGCATAGACTCCCGTGGGAGTCTACGCCATTTCCTGTCCTGCCGCGCTGTCTGCTGGGACACACACGGGTCTCAGAGACAGCGAGGACAATTCCTATTGCGCTGCGCGACTTGCGCATGCGCAGTAGGGAACCGGGAAGTGAAGCCGATTCGCTTCACTTCCTGATTCCCTCACCTAGAATGGTGGCGGCAGCAGCCGAGGGCCGAGCGATCGATCGGCCTCGGCTGCCGGCATCGCTGGAACCCGGGACAGGTGAGTGTCCATTTATTAAAAGTCAGCAGCTGTAGTATTTATAGCTGCTGGCTTTTAATATTTTTTTTGTAGGTGGAATCCCTCTTTAAGTAGCAGAAAAATAGCTAAGTATGGCTGAGTGGAAAAAAAAAATAAGTGCCAGAAATCATTTGGGGAGACTAAAGCCTGCTCTTTTCCTCACCCCCTCCCCTTATGTGAATCCCCTGTAAGGAGGGAGTGAATTGCTCCTCTTTTTCAAATTCCTGTGTGAGAGATTGTGTCTGTAAAAAAAGTTAACTCTTGACCACTACAGAAGGGTTATATTGTAAATATTGAAACTGAGCATAAAAAAGAAGGTTCCTTACACTGATAAGACCAGGTTGCTTTATTATTTTAGCATGCCAGAATATTAAAGGAAGCACATGGCAGAAATTATTAATGGAAGTAGATAGGATACATGAAAGCGAATTACACTATAAAGAAAGTGAACGGAATGTTGTAGAATTATGAAGTGGCTTGATGAATGTGAGAAAAGAAAAGGCTGAGAATGTTTTGATTACTTTAAATGTGTCCCGTCCAGAGACAGTATGTGACTGAGTGCTAATTTTACTGCTATAAGGAAACAAGGATTTGAATGGGCTTTGCTAAGAGAAGTGTGTAGTAGTATTGAAGCCCAGAGAGAGAAGAGAAAAGGGAATACAACAGACTTGCTGCTTTTATAGTCCAAAAATGATGGTCAAGAAGCTGTTTCTCAGAAACAAGAAATGCAGATTGCCTGATAGAAGTAGCAGAAGAGAGGGAGATGATGATGGATGACTAGTAGGGCAGCATTAACCCTTTGAGCACACAGAGGTTAATTTGTGCATCTGTGAAAATATTAGGATTTTCGGTGGGAAAGAAAGTCTGAATAATAGTCTTAGGGTCCTTTCACACGGGGCGGATCAGTTCTGATCCGCCCCGTGGATATCCGTTTGCTCAGCGGGGATCACTCCGTCGATCCCCGCTGAGCAGGGAGATGACAGGTCCGTCTCTGCACACTCCCTATGGGAGATCGGATGACGACGGACCGCAGTGCCCGTCGTCACCCGATCCGATCCACAGACGGATGGAAAAATAGCTTTTTCCTCCGTTACACTTTTTCGGATCGGAGCGGGTCGGATGTCAGCGGACATATCACCGCTGACATCCGACGCTCCATAGAGCTCTATGGAGCACCCGTTCAGGTCCGCCTGAAAAACTGACAGGCGGGTCTGAACGGGACGTCAGTGTGAAAGGGGCCTAAAAGTAAAATATTTATTGGATATGTTACTTTTAGAATTCGCAGACTTTCAACTGTAAAATGTTAATGCTGTTTATATTTATATATATTATATTATTATTATATTATTTTATATTATTGTATATTATATATTATTCATGTATTTATATTTATAACAATGCTGTTTATGTTTGGGTACATTTAAGTTAAAAGGCTACGTTCTGAATCAGAATATGTGTTTGGGTAAATAAAAATTAAAAAAACGTTTTGTTTTGGGACCCTGTGGATTTCACTTGGGACCAGAGCATAAGGCCCCTTTCACACATGCGGATGGTATGTCCGTATTTCATCCATCCGTTTGCGGATGAAATACGGGCCATACATTCATCCCTATGGGATAGCGGGTGTCTGCGGATGAGCATCCGCAGACACCCGCTATTGTCCGCCTCCGCAAATGTCCGATTCTGCAGACGGAGGAAAATCCTATTTTTCTGTCCGTCTGCAGAGCGGATCGGATGAACACGGACACACGGTCCGTGCTCGTCCGATCCCCATAGAGGAGAGCGGAGAGCTGACAGGGCGGTCCCCGCACAGTGTGCGGAGACCGCCCTGTCCGCCGCCGGCTCAGCGGGGACAACGGAGCGATCCCCGCTGAGCGAGCGGATCATCACGGGGCGGATCATTACTGATCCGCCCCGTGTGAAAGAGGCCTTAGGGGAACAATACAAAAGGGGGTTCAAGTTTTCTTAAATTTTGCTAAAATATTGGGAACTGAGAAAACATATTCATATATATATATATATATACTGTATATATATATATACAGTATATATATATATATATGAATATGTTTTCTCAGTTCCCAATATTTTAGCAAAATTTAAGAAAACTTGAACCCCCTTTTGTATTGTTCCCCTTATGCTCTGGTCCCAAGTGAAATCCACAGGGTCCCAAAACAAAACGTTTTTTTATTTTTTATTTACCCAAACACATATTCTGATTCAGAACGTAGCCTTTTAACTTAAATGTACTCAAATATAAACAGCATTGTTATAAATATAAATACCTGAATAATATATAATATACAATAATATAAAATAATATAATAATATATATATATATACGGTATATATATATATATATATATATACATAGAGATATATAATCTATACGTCAAATAATGAAAATGTCGCTAGGAAACATTTTATGTCTGCATTCTTGGTGGACTTGTGGACTTATATTTGAATAAATGAAAGAATATTGTTTTTAACAACTCCAAGGTAAGAAAGGCTTTCTTTGGTAGTTTGACCCGTGATCCTGTGCTCATTTATGTTGGATAAAGAGTATCCATTTTCCCCAGCCCCAATTCAAGTGCAGATATGACCCCCCCCCCCCCCCCCCTTCTACACAACTGAAGAATGAGAAGAGTTCCTTTTTATGGGGTGGGTGTCTACTGATTACATGAATGAGTACAAAATTGAACCTTTAGAGGTATTTTAGAGTTTAGAACATTAAATTAAGGTATGAAATAATGTAGACTACACAGTGAATGAATGAATGTATGAAATATTTGTAAAGCGCACAACGCAAACTGAGTCGCCTCAAGGTGCTGTGAAGAGCCTAGTTGTCAACTAGAAGAGGAAGGTCTTGAGTTTTTTCCTAAAGGCCTGGTGGTTTTCTTCCAGGCGGATGTTGGTTGGTAGAGTGTTCCATAGCCGAGGTCCTTGGACAGCGAATCTCCGATCCCCCTTCGATTTGTATCGTGCTTTGGGAATGAGGAGGAGATTTTTGTTAGATGATCGAAGACAGCAGTTTGGTGTGTAATGATTTATTTTCTCAATTAGGTATTGAGGAGCGTCTTTATGCACGCATTTGTGGGTGAGGCAGAGGGTCTTGAATGTGATCCGATTCTTTATGGTAAGCCAATGTAGGTTCCTCAGGGAAGCGGAGATTGATTCCCAGGGTTTTTTTCCTCTTATCAGCCTTGCCGGCGTGTTTTGGATAAGTTGTAATCGCGCAATTGGGGTAATCCTATATATAGTGAGTTTTTGCGTAGTCCAGTCGTGAATTAATGACTGTTCCAACTACCACTGCTTTGTCTATCTTTGGGATAAAGGGG
This sequence comes from Lithobates pipiens, assembly GCF_037356315.1. Classification (NCBI taxonomy): domain Eukaryota; kingdom Metazoa; phylum Chordata; class Amphibia; order Anura; family Ranidae; genus Lithobates; species Lithobates pipiens. The sequence continues at coordinate 511,920,267 of NW_027507764.1, read as the reverse complement.
ATGAGTCTACGTAGCAGGCGTAGCAGATAGTGAGCACCACTGGCTACTGCTCCTATTTGTGCATCCACTGACATTTGTGAGTCAAAAATAACCCCGAGACTCTTGGCCTTGGACTTTGGGGAGATGGTTTGCCCAAAGATGGCGGGTGGTGTCCAGGAGGTCTTGGTTACGGAATTATAAACCACAATTCCATAACCATAATGTAGGATAAGAAGCTCTGTTTTGATTCGTTGAATTTAAGCGAGTTGGTGGTCATCCAGTCTTCTATTGAATTGAGACAATTTTCTAGTTGTTGGTGATGGTCTCAGTCCTTAGAGACAAAGAAACAAATGATGTCCTTCCTGGGTATGACAAATTTTTGTAGGGCCTGGATTCCCAGGTATTCCATGCTGACGGCAATAGGGCTCCCAGGCAATACATGGGAGCCCTATGGCCCCCAGGATGCTATAAAATGGAGTGAGGAAACAGACAAAGCCTTTACTGACCTAAAACAAGTCCTTTCTAGTTCATCAGTTCTAGCCTTACCAAACTATGTGAAACCTTTCGAAACAAACAGTAGATTCAAGGGAAGGTCACATGACATCAGTACTTACACAGTCACATTACTATTCTAAAAAATTAGACAGTGTAGCTAGAGCACTTCCACCCTGTGTACAGGCAGTGGTAGCTGCAGCTGAAGCTGTTAAGGCCTTAGCATCTATAGTGCTATATCACCCGCTGACACTTAAAGTAACACATGCAGTATCTGTTATCCTTATACAACAAAAGATATCACATTTGAGCCCAGCACGACACCTTTCCTGTATGACAATACTTTTAACACAACCTCACTTAACAATACAGAGATGTACTACATTAAACCCATCCACACGAATACCACTTCCTACTGATGGTCAAAATCATGACTGTACTGCAACCATCACTGAAATGGTACTGCCACAAAGTGATTTGAAAGATGTATCGTTATCTAACCCTGACATGACACTTTGTTGATGGCTCCAGTAAGAAAAATCCAGATGGCACAAATGCAACTGGATATGCAGTAGTGACACAGGATGAGATTTTGGAAGCTAGGCCATTACCAAAACATTATTCAGCACAAGTGGCAGAACTTGTAGCACTGTCAAGAGCATGCTATCAAAAGGAAAATCCATGACCATATACACTAACAGTCAATATGCCTTTTCATATGGTCACCACCAGTGGTAAACCAATTTCCCACACAGATTTCATTCTAGAACTCCTAGATGCAAAACAGTTACCAAAAGAGCTTGCAATCTGCAAATGTCAAGCACACACAAAATATACAGACCCCATCTCAAAGGGAAATAAAAGGGCAGATGAAGCGGCCAAAATAGCAGCACAAGAAACACAAATAACGACAGAACAGGAAATCCATAGAGATAGATCATACAGTCCTTACTAATATGCAGCAGAATGCACCCCCCTGGGGAGAAACAATATTGGAAAACAAAAGTTGCACAATAATAGATAGCATCTACATGTCACCTTATTGAAAACCGGTATTGCCAAAATCCCTATTTAGGTATGCAGTAGTACTGACACATGGGGGGTTATTTACTAAAGGCAAATCCACTTTGCACTGCAAGTGCACTTGGAAGTAAAGTCACTGTAGATCCGAGGGGGGTATGCAAGGAAAATAAAAAATAGCATTTTAGCTTGCACATGATTTGGATGATAAAATCAGCAGAGCTTCCACTAATTTTAGATTCAACCCTTAGATTTAGAGCTTCAGCACTTCCAAGTGCACTTTAAGTGCACTTGCAGTGCAAAGTGGATTTGCCTTTTGTAGATAACCCCCATAGAGTAACATGTGTCAAACAGGGGGATGACTGAGATCTTAAATAAGGTATGTACAGCCTATGGCTTTACTAAATACTAAAAAAACTTTTTGCTCTCAATGCATTATATGTGCAAGATACAGTGCTCAGGGAGGCATAAGACCACGGAATGGGAAGTTCCCCACACAGCAATATCCATTCCAACACATTTGCATGGATTTTATTGAATTAGACAAATGTGAAAGGAAGAAATATTGTTTGGTAATCATAGACACCCTGACCAAATGGGTGGAGATATTCCCGTCAAGAAGTGCAGATGCACAGGCAGTGATAATGGACCCCATTTTGTACAGAAAACGATACAAAATTTGGCAAAAGTGATGGGAATTCAAGTGAAATACCATTGTGCCTATCATCCCCAATCAGCTGGATTGGTGGAAAGACATAATGTCATTCTAAAAAGCAAACTGAGGTAAGCTATGGAAGAAACAGGTAGAGATTGGATGTACTGCCTACTAGTAGCTGTGACCAGTATGCATATCACACCCACAAAAGAAGGTTTAAGCCCATTTGAAATGATACATGGAAGGCCATATAAGATACCCTTACAACCAAATGAAACACATACTGAGGAGTCTGAGCACACACTAGCAGTATACATGTCTAGGCTGTTAAGACAAAAGCCGCGTACACACGGGCGGATTGTATGGCCTACTTAGTCCGTCATACAATCCGACGGACAGTCCGTCATACTTTCGAATGAACGGACTTGACCACACACGGATGCACAAACAGTCCGTCGAAAGCTTGCGCGATGACGTGTACAGCACGTACGACGGGACTAGAAATAGGAAGTCCAATACACAGCAATGCAACCTTTCGCCGTGTAAATCCTTTCTGAGCATGCGCCATTCTTAGTCCGTTGAACTAGCCTACTGACGATCTGATTGTCCGCTGAAACCAAAGTCTGATGGACAATATTACGGAAATTCCGAAATACTTAGTACGCCAGACTGCACGCTGAAAAAGTCCGCTGAAGCCCACACACGAGCGGACTGTCCGCTGAAATGTGTTTCGACGGACTAAGTTGGCCATACAGTCCGCCCGTGTGTACGCGGCTAAAGACGTACTAATGATTTTGGTTCTGTCCTAGAAGGTCCAATTCAAAAAGATGAAAAGGTGCATGTGGGAGATGGGTCTTAACAAAAAGTAATAAGAAAAAGCAGTGGTACCCCCCAAGGTGGGATGGTCCTTTCAAAGTCCTCCTAACTACCCCTACTGCAATAAGGATTGCAGAGAGGTCTACCTGGATTCACCAGTCCCATTGCAAAAAGGTTTTACAGGCAGAATAGGGCCAGCTGGCTGAAAGAGGTTCCGAAAATCCGTCTACAAAGGGAGGTCTCGCACAAGGTGGGACTTGTCTCAAACCGTTAAAGTCTCCCTCCCCTTCCAACTCCCCTACCCTATCCACTGGAACTTTAGTTGGTTAGGATAAAAGGGACAGTAATTATCCTTGGGTTACTGGTGACTCTAGGAGAGGCATCCATAAGAGGGGTTATACGTTATGGAAGAGCAGAGGAACCTTTGGATTGGGAAAGAACAGGAAAAGCATTGAATCTAACCTTTATAGAGGGAATAACTAGCACTATACTGGTAGACTTCTGTCAGATTGTAGATTGTGGGGCTACAACTGGGGCTAGAGGACTTCTATGAGCAGATAAATACATTTGCTGGCTCTGGAATAGGGCAGGATGTCAAGCATGGAATCAGGCCCTGTGGACCACAGTGTATTAAGATTGGGGGTATAATCTACCAGGGCCTAAAAAGAGTGGAACAAAGGAAAGACTCATAATTACAGAAGCAGCCAACTCCCCCTGCACACATAGTAAGGACTGTAACCAATTATTGATAACATTAAAGGAGCCCAGGAAGGAAGATCAGCGGTTGTACTCTATGGGAGCTTGGGTGTCAGGAACTGATCCCTCAGGCAAACTTTTCCTTGAGATATTACCACCTAATAAAACCAGACAACAGGAAAAGGTAGACACAGAAGGGAAAGAAGAAGGCCATACTAAAATAGAAGTTCTGAGTAAAACTATAAGATTTACTAACCTAATAGTAAAATATCCCATAGCTTTGGAGACAGGTTACCAAGAAAAAAAAGGGTGGTTAGAATAGTTGAGGTACACGGTTAAAAAATAAATAAAAAGGAAAACTGTTTAGTTTGTGCTAGAGCCAGACTACATTTAGCAAGTATCCGTTTTCCTCTAGATCACAATACAGATCCAGAAGGTTTAAAATGTATGTTGTGGTTATATAATAAGAGCTATATACCGGAAACAAATTCTAAATGTCACAAGTTGAGTTTGTTGTTTCCCCGAGAACAGAGACCTCAGATACCTCCAGCATTTACTACTTATCCAGGAAACTTTACTTGTTTTGCACTCCCAGGGAACCATAGCGGGGTGGATTTTGGGTCACTACCCAATGACTACTGTGTGGAGAGGATTAACATGGGCAATGGTGACTGGGTTGAACATGACATTCAGAGAGCTGATGTCTGGTGGATGTTTGGGAATAAGAAACCGTAAACTAGGATACTGGCCAATGCCAGAGAAAATTGTGCTATGGTCCAGCTGGCTATACCCCTGAGGATCCTGTTAGAACACCCGTGGACTACAGTCACCAATGGTATCGGAGGGACACCTCTCCCATGGGGTCATTTGACTCTCAGATCTACATAGATGAGATTGGGGTTCCTCTTGGGGTGTCGGATGTGTTTAGGGCCAGGAATCAGGTGACAGCTGGGTTTGAGTCTCTTCTCTGGTGGGTGACTATAGATAAAAATGTTGACTGGATTAACTATATACACTATAATCAACAATGATTTGTAAACTAAACTAGGGACGCTGTGAAGGGCCTAGCAGAACAGTTGGCCCCCATGCCTCTAATGGCATGGCAGAACCGAATGGCCTTAGATGTGGACCTAGTTGAAAGAGGATGGGGTATGCAAAATGTTTGGTATCATGTGTTGCACCTTTATCCCTAACAATACAGCTCCTGGAGGGATAGTGACCAGAGCCCTGGAAGGACTAACTGCTCTATCGAATGAATTAGCGGAAAACTCAGGTATTAATGATCCATTCACAAACTGGCATGAAGGATGGTTCAGTAAGTCGACTGGACTTATCACATCATGTTTGATCTCAATTGCTGTGGCTTTGACATTCCCTGTATTCGAGGACTTTCACAAAAATTGATTGAAACCGCAGTCTTAAGAACGATGTATCAAGCCCTTCCCACCTCTGAGGAGACCTATGTGGACATTGAAGCTCAACTTAATGACATACAGTTCAAAAGTGTATAACACAGGTGCTATCATCGAAACGTGTTGAGATAAAATAGTTACACAAGAGGAGGGAATGTTAGAAAAGTTTTAAATGTTTATTGTGTGACTATTAAAAAAAGAAAAACCCTTCTTTTTGTCTTTGTCTAACAAGTTTTGCCATATATAGTAGAAGAAAATGTATAGGAAACACTGATTAGCCAATAAAGTACGTGCCATTTTGTACCAGGCACCTTATTAGTGTTTCCTCAGCCAATAGAAGCATTATAGCTGTATTATTGTAAGTATTAGGAGGGGGGCTGTTCATCTCTTTAGACCCATACACACTATTAGATTTTCTGCAGATTTTTGTCTTCAGATTTACCAAAACCATGTAGTGCAAGGGCCTGCCTGATTGCATACAAATTGAAAATCCTAAGGTTTGACCTCATATTATATGGTTTTGGTAAATCTGAAGGAAAAAATCAGCAGAAAATCTGATAGTGTATATGGGCCTTTTGTAGGATTCTTACTTATGTGTGACACATCTGAAATAAATTGCCGAGAGGGAGGGGGGGAGAGGTGATCTGACTCCCGGGAGGAAGTGGGAGCTGGGACCCTCATTTTTGAGGGTTTCTGCTCCCCCCCCCAAACAAATGACATGCCCCAAATGTGGCATGTCAGGGGTCACCTTCCTTAAAGCGGACGTTCTATTTTTGGGTGGAACTCCGCTTTAAGGTGATGAGGGGGGTTTAATCAAGATCGCAAATTAATCGTGCAGCTCTATACTACACTGTAAGAAGGAAGAAGAGGCTGCATATGTAATGCTTGTTCATTGCACTATTGCTATTAAGAAGAAAGAAGAAACTGTGAATGTAATGAGCACATATGGTTGCTCCTGTGTACTTGTACCAGCTACACACAAACAAGATTTTAATAATATGGCATGAGAGTTTCTTCTTAAATAATGCCAAGGAACAAGCTGGTATTCCATTCAAACATCAAAACTAGAATAAGACATAAAGGTTTGACCCCCCTGTCAAGTTTTTATTGCTGTCTGTTTCTCGCCAGGGAGATTCACCCATTTATTTGTATTGGTGTTCATTGTCACCAAAACAGAAAGTGATGGGAAATAGAATATTTTGGAGCTATCCCAAGAACAAGAGGTAGAGGAAGTTATCCAAACAGGGACACTGGACCTGGGGTCAACTGTCTAAGAGGGGATCCCCCTCACTTTGGAAGATCCCCTCTAACTTCCTGTAGCACATCTTGTACAGGAAGTAAAGGAAAATGTCACCAATACTGTGCAACCAGTAAAAACAAAAATAAACTGGCAGAGATTTTAACCCTAATTTTAACCTTTTTAATCTCTATCCAAAAAAAAAAAAAAATAAGTTTGGCTATACATACATTTCCAGAAGGAAAAAACAGATTTAACTACAAAGAGAAAAAAAAAAGAAGAACTGCAAGATACAAACACGAATTTGATCACAGAATTGTGCCTTGCTGGTTACTTAATAACATCATCTGTAACACTTTAGCTCCCTCAAGTGGACACATGCAGAATAGTTTTCATTTGGTCAAAGTTAAACCATGTCTACAGAACTACAATCTTTATTTCACCCATGTGACTGTACTCTCATAAATAACTCACTTTTTTGAGAATAAGAAGCATAAGGACCCTTATCCTGGTTAGTTTTTCTAATTTAACCAATGTATTTTAAAACATTCTGATGCGTTTTCAATTAGCATGGCCCGCAATGACCTTTCAGTTAGAATGACATGCAGACTGCAGTGACCAATGATCTTGTAAATGTCAACTGGTCTCACTCAGGGCCGTATTTACTATTGATTGGACCCTGGGCAAAACTTTTCTTGGGGCCCCCCATGCAGTTTTCGCTCTCCACCTGCTCTGAGACATACAATAAATAGCAGCTAGACTCAGAATCCGTTTACTGAATCAGATCAGGCAGCTATTGTGATTGGTTGCCAGAGGTCACACTGTATCATTACCGCTAACTGACTGGTTGCTAGAGTTTACAGCACACATTACAGCTCACTGGTTAGTTGCTAGAGGTTACAGCACATGATTTCTTCTTGTTGAGTGGCTGCTAGAGATTGCTGTGGATATGACCTCAGGGGGGCAAGATATACATATCAATGCTAAGGGACGCTGCTATTTACATATCAAGGTAATTTACATGTAAACACAAGGTCTGCAGTGAGTGATCTGTACACAACAAAAGGGCAGGGCTGAGCAACATAAGTAGCAGCACTTCCTACTGAGATATTGGGACACAGCATGGGACTAAAACCTCAAGGGATGAGGGAATTTAAACCAGGATAGTTGGCAAGTGTGACGCAGCTGCTTTGGGCCCCACAACAATGACAGGGCCCAGGGCAGCTGCCTTATTTGCCCTGCTTTAAAAACGGTCTCACTCACAGAAGAGGGAAAAATTTGACTATTACCACTGCTGAAGCTGTCAGGGTCGTTACCTGGATGGTCGCGGTGCTGCCCGTGTTGGTGCGCGCCGATGTCCTGCGGTGCGTGCTGGGGTGCGTGTTCCTGTGCGTGCGGTGTTGCGCGCTCCTGTGGGCGCTGGCGCGCGTCGGTGTGTGCCCTCATGTGCCCCTGCTGGCGCTGGTGCGCGTCAGCGCGCTGTGGTGGGCACTTCGGGTACCGCTGGTGTGTCTGCCGGCGTTCGGGTGCGCGCGCGCCCGTGGGTGCGCGCGCACGTGCGCGGTGCTTGGCGCCAAACGGCCTATTTAGGTTTACCACTGACATCTCCCAGTTGCTGCCTGATCAACAGCTTCCCGGTTCCTGTCCCGTTGTTCGTATCCTGTGTTCCTGTTTGCTTATCTCCTGACGACCCGGCTTTCCTTTGACACCGCTGACCTCTGCCTGCATCTGACCTTCGGCCTGTTTGACCTCTCTTTTGCCTGCTCCTTCTGTGCCTCTGCTGCCCGCCTGTTGCCGTACCCTGCCTGTACCCGGACCTGCCTGCTCTGCTCCTGTTCTGTACCCAGTTTGCCTGTGTCCTGCCTATACACCTGCTGCCGGAAGCTTCCTGCAAGTTCCTGCTCCTGGAGCCATAACACAGGCTCTCTTACCACTCCGCACTCTCAGCCACCTGTCTGCTCTATCAGGGGTTGTAAGTCGGATACGTACGGGAGACCGCCCTCTGCCCAAGCGGACTCATCTGTTCGGTAAGTGCCAGCCTGACAGTATCAGGCAGCCATGACTGAGTCCGGGCAGGGGGCCTCCCCTATGGATGAGTTATGCAGACATTTGGCCGGCCTGACCCAAGCCGTGAAGAGTCTCCAGGATGGCTACTCAAGGTTGGAGGAGCAAGTCCAAGCCTTGTCCTCCTCATCTAACCCTCAAGGAACCTCCCCCACCGGTCTTTCATCTGCACCCTCCGTAGTGATGCTTCCTCCAGAGCCAAGGGTACCTACACCCGAAAGGTTTTCCGGCGATCGCACCAAGTATCGTGCGTTTCGCAACTCTTGCGAACTGTACTTCGCACTGCAGCCCCGGACATTCTCTCTAGAGGCAACCAAGGTGGGCTTTGTAATATCCCTGTTGTCCGGCGAGCCTCAAACCTGGGCCCATCGTTTACTGGAGCAGAAATCTGGAACCCTGGATAGCCTTGACAACTTCTTCTTGGCCATGTCCCAACTTTATGAGGACCCTCAGTTGACTGCGACTGCAGAAGCCGCACTACACTCTCTCCAACAAGGTCGCAGAGCGGCCGAGGACTATGCAGTGGAATTTCGCCGTTGGAGCTCCGACACGGATTGGAATGACGCCGCCTTGCGCCACCAATTCCGGATGAGACTTTCTGATCCCCTTAAGGATGAGTTGGCACGGGTAGGAATACCACAAACCCTGGATGAGTTAGTCAACCTCTCCATTCAGATAGACCGCCGGTTAAGGGAACGCCGGTCAGAGAGGTCCAGCCACTTCCGTCCCACCTGGGTGCTCCCCAAGGTTCCCAGTTCTGCTGGTCAGTTCTCTTCTCCCTCTTCTGCTCCCGCTCTGGAAGCTCCGGAACCAATGCAGCTCGGGTTACTCTGGCCCTCGTTGACCCCTGAAGAAAAGCAGCGCAGACGTACCCTTAACTTATGTCTCTACTGTGGTGAACCTGGGCACTATGTCAGGGCTTGCCCCAACAAGACACGTAAGTGTGTTTCCTCCTCCTTCATGTGTGCCTCTGTTCTACGAAAACCCAGTTCTCACCTTGCCCTTCTCCTCACTTTGCAGCTTCCAGGAGGGAGTTTTCCAGTGTCAGCCATCATTGACTCCAGAGCATGCAGCTGCTTTATCGATCTGACTTTCGCTGCCAACCATCACATCTCGCTCATACCCAAGGCTCAGGGGCTTGCTGTACATCTAGCCGATGGCTCCGCTCTTAGTTCTGGTCCTGTCACTCAAGAGACTGTTCCTTTGCTGGCTACTATGGGCACCTGTCACCAGGAGCACCTACGTCTGGATGCCATCTCCTCCCCCTTGTTTCCAATTATCCTGGGGATACCCTGGTTGCAGGCCCACAATCCAAGCATTAACTGGGCCACAGGAGAAATCAAGTTTCTTTCCGATTATTGTCAACAACACTGCTTGGCCCAACCGACATGCAACTCCTCTCAACTTCTCTGTTTGGATGTCGATCCGAAATTGCTTCAGACGGTTCCGGAACCCTACAAGGACTTTGTGGATGTTTTCAGCAAAAAAGGCGCAGATATTCTTCCCCCCCACAGGCCTTATGACTGCCCTATTGAACTGTTACCAGGTACCGAAGTCCCCTTTGGGAGAATCTTTCCATTAACGGAACAGGAGATAGGCACGCTGAAGGAGTATATTGACGAAAACCTAAAAAAAGGGTTTATCCGTCCGTCTACTTCCCCTGCCGGTGCTGGCATTTTTTTCGTCGAAAAAAAGGACCATTCCTTACGTCCCTGCATTGACTATCGGGAATTGAATAAGATAACTGTCAAAAACCGTTACCCTTTACCCCTAGTACCCGAGTTGTTCCAGAGGCTGGGGTCTGCAGTCATCTTTTCGAAATTGGATCTTCGCGGAGCTTACAATTTAATCCGTATCCGAGAAGGAGACGAGTGGAAGACAGCGTTTCGTACTCGTTTTGGGCACTACGAGTACCTTGTCATGCCCTTCGGGCTGTGTAATGCACCCGCAACCTTTCAACATTTTGTCAACGACATCTTTCGTGACTACCTGGATCTATACATAATTGCATACCTGGACGATATCCTAATCTTTTCCTCATCTTTGGAAGACCATCGTAGACATGTCCGTAGTGTGCTAGCTCGTCTCAGGGTACACGGGCTTTACGCAAAACTCGAGAAATGCGAGTTTGAACGCCAGTCCATCCAATTCCTGGGCCTGGTTATATCTGTGGAGGGCATCAAGATGGATCCCCAAAAAGTATCTGCCATCCTGGATTGGCCTGCACCTGTGGACAGGAAGGGCGTACAACGTTTCGTCGGTTTTTCCAACTTCTACCGGAAATTTATCAGGGGTTTCTCTGCGATTATTGCTCCCATCACCGAACTGACCAGGCAGGGTACCCGATTCTCTTGGACCCCTGAGGCACAGCTGGCCTTCGAAAAACTTAAGATGCTGTTCACCTCTGCCTCTATTCTGAAACATCCGGACCCAGCCTTACCCTTCGTTCTTGAAGTGGACGCTTCGGAAATCGCTGTGGGGGCGGTGTTATCCCAACGGCAGGGTGCCAAGGCCCTTCTTTTCCCGGTGGCGTTCTTTTCTCGCAAACTGTCGTCATCCGAAAGGAACTATGATGTTGGGGACCGAGAACTTCTGGCCATTAAGGCGGCTCTGGAGGAATGGCGTTACCTATTGGAAGGTGCTGCACACCCCATCCTGGTTTACACCGACCACAAAAACCTGGAATATTTGAGAACTGCCAAAAGACTTAGACCACGGCAAGCCAGATGGGCTCTTTTTTTTTCCCGGTTTCAATTTCATATCACCTATAGACCTGGTTCTAAGAATGTCAAGCCGGATGCCCTGTCACGTATATTTTCTATCCCTGAAGAGACTCGGCCTCCTGATACTATTCTCCCTTCTGGGAACTTCTTGCTCCTCCAAGGGGACCTTATCTCCCGGATCAGACAGGCTTCTGTTGGAATGCCCCCGAGCCCCGAGGTCAGCTGTAGTGAGGGGTTGTTCTGGCATAAAGGCAAGATTGTGGTCCCTGAAGCCTTGAGGGTAAACGTGTTGGAACTCTGCCACGACCATAAGATGGCCGGACACTTTGGTACCCGGAAGACTGCCGAACTGATTCAGCGCACCTTTTGGTGGCCTCAACTTCTTAAGGACTGCAAGGACTATGTGGACTCGTGTAGCACTTGCTCCCGAAATAAAAACAGCCGGACACAGGCGTGGGGCCTACTGAAACCTTTACCTGTCCCTGAGAGACCGTGGAAAATGATTTCGATGGACTTTATCGTGGAACTCCCCCTTTCCGAGGGGTTCTCTACTATCTTTGTTGTCGTAGATAGGCTGTCCAAGATGGCCCACTTCCTCCCAATGAGGGGCACTCTCTCGGCTATGGAGACGGCCAAGATCTTTGTCAAAGAAGTTGTAAGGCTGCATGGGATCCCGGCAAGTATTGTTTCCGACCGAGGCGCCCAATTCACCTCGAGGTTTTGGAGAGCGCTCTGCGGGTCTCTTGAAATTGAATTGGCTTTTTCCTCCGCTTATCATCCCCAGACAAACGGACAAACGGAGAGAACCAATCAGTCCCTGGAGCAGTACATCCGCTGTTTTTCTTCTTTCTCGCAAGATGACTGGGTCTCGCTACTACCCATGGTGGAGTTTGCTTATAACAACTCCCTGCACTCCGCCATCAACCAGACACCGTTCTTTGCCAATTACGGCTTCCACCCAGCCTTCTTGCCCAGCTCAGTCCCAGAATGCCTTGTTCCGGCAGTTTCCGAGACATTGGACTTCTTTTCTAAGAACAACCAACTCTTAAAGGAAACCATGGCCCGGTCCCAGGAATGCTATAAACGGGCGTTTGACAAAAGGAGACGGGGAGAACTCGTTCTGGCTCCCGGCAGCCAAGTATGGTTATCTACAGTCAACCTTAAGATGGCCTGTCCTTCCAAGAAGTTAGGCCCTAAATTCATGGGCCCTTTTTCAGTAAAGAGGAAGATAAACTAAGTGGCATATGAACTTAACCTGCCTGACTCTTTTAGAGTGCACCCGGTCTTTCACGTGACCTTACTGAAGCCCGTTACCCCAAATCCCTTTGCTGACCGCACCACTGACCCACCCGAACCTGTTATAGTGGACAATGAAGAGGAGTTTGAGGTTGAAGCAATCCTTGATTGCAGGAAGAGGGGTGATGTAACCCAGTACCTCATCAAGTGGAAGGGTTATGGACCTGAGGACAACTCCTGGGAACCCGAGGACAATCTACATGCTCAGGAACTTTTGCGGGCCTTCAAGAACCGTCAGGTTTCCAGATCGGCTCACCTGGGCAGCCGGAGTCTGCCCTTAGGGAGGGGGCACTGTCAGGGTCGTTACCTGGATGGTCGCGGTGCTGCCCGTGTTGGTGCGCGCCGATGTCCTGCGGTGCGTGCTGGGGTGCGTGTTCCTGTGCGTGCGGTGGTGCGCGCTCCTGTGGGCGCTGGCGCGCGCTTCGGTGTGTGCCCTCATGTGCCCCTGCCGGCGCTGGTGCGCGTCAGCGCGCTGTGGTGGGCACTTCGGGTACCGCTGGTGTGTCTGCCGGCGTTCGGGTGCGCGCGCGCGCGTGCGTGCGGGTGCGCGCGCGCACGTGCGCGGTGCTTGGCGCCAAACGGCCTATTTAGGTTTACCACTGACATCTCCCAGTTGCTGCCTGATCAACAGCTTCCCGGTTCCTGTCCCGTTGTTCGTATCCTGTGTTCCTGTTTGCTTATCTCCTGACGACCCGGCTTTCCTTTGACACCGCACTCTCAGCCACCTGTCTGCTCTATCAGGGGTTGTAAGTCGGATACGTACGGGAGACCACCCTCTGCCCAAGCGGACTCATCGGTTCGGTAAGTGCCAGCCTGACAGAAGCAAACGGTTTCCACATTTTAACATAGCAAGCAGAGCTGCTAACAGGCACACAGAAAAAGGGTAGGGAACCTGAAAACACTCAGATGACAACTTGAAGCACCTTGCAGCCAAAGCTTGCATCAGCTGAGGCCTTAACATCCACCCGGTAAAACCTGGAGAACGCGTGAACAGAGAACAAGGTGGTGGTCTTGCAAATCCGAGATACAGATGCTGGAAAGCCCAAGAGTCCTGGTGGAATGAGGTCTAATAGGGAAGGAAATAACTATTTCCTTATGGGTGTAGGTCCCAAAAATATTATTTTGTTTATCCACCTGCCAAAAAAGGAATCAGTTTTGATAACAGAAGCCATGGCTGCCATATAGACTCTGACAGCCCTGACAACATTCAAGCAGTTTAGTAAAATTTCCTTTCCTTTCCTTTCCTTTGAATCACGACAGAGGGAGGGGAGGACAATATCCTTATTGAGGTGGGAAAGACAGGACCACTTAGGTTAGAAAATAAGGTCTTGGGCTCAACACCACGTTGTCCCTGTGCAAGACAAGAAAAGGCTCTTTACAAGAATGGGCTTCGTCATCATGGTGGGCATACCCCCATTGCGGTCTTCAGGATCTGGGAACCATAGAGATGGACCACAGCCCTGCACTTGTATAGCACTCTGCAGCTAACTACACAGGTTGCGTTTCATGTGAAAGTGAGAGCCCAATGCAGGATTCAATGTCCAAAGTTAACATTACAGGTTGGCCCCACACAGAGGGCCTGGGTACAGTACTGATCCAGAACCTGCTAGACAAGCTAGGGCTATAAGCATTCAGATCTTGACAGAAGTGTCAGAAGAAATAAAGGAATGGTAAAAAAAAGAAAAAAAAAAGAGAAGATGTCTATCACATAAGGACACCAGTAAAAAAAATTGAGTCTTTCCGAGTGGGAGGGGTAGTATAGGTGTACACTTGAGGCAGCCCTAGTAAGTTGTTTGCCAGAATCCAATCACTTGACTGAAGCATACACAGCATATAACCCTTGGTCTATAAATACAAGAGTGAGCTGAGTTGCAGATAGAATGACTTATGCCACGTACACGCGACCAGACTTTCTGGCAGACTAGGTCCGACGGACTTTCCGAACGAACGGACTTGGCCACACATGAACGGACTAAGGCTGTTCGAAAGTCTATTCATTTTGAACGTGATGATGTAAACGGGACTAAACAAGGAAGTTCAATAGCCAGTAGCCAATAGCTTTCCATGCGTCGTATTTGGTCCGTCGGACCAACATACAGACGAACAGTTTTCCCGATTTTAGTCCGTCGGAATTGAGTCCGTCGGATAGATTTCAAACATGCTCTATTTGTAGGTCCTTCAGATTTATCGAAAATCAATCGGACTAGCCCACACATGATCGGATTGTCCGACAGACTAATCCCTTCGGACCTAGTCTGCCGGAAAGTATGGTCGTGTGTACACGCCATTAGACAGCTTTAGCACTTCAGCTATAAAATTTTAGGTTGAATTACTCCATAGTTCTTGCAACTACAGAGGTCCGTAAGGGCTTGTTTTAAGCTAATTTACTGCTTGTTAGGAATATGTAGATTCTTAAATATATACACCATATATATCATATACAAGACCCGTGAACCAAATCAGGCTTGCCATGCCTTATCATGTGCTTCCAACCTCTGCTCTCTGCGGCTCCTGGATCTAACAGATCCCTGCACACACAGCATTGACAGATTTCCAGAATCTGGGAAAGAGAATGATCTCCCTGTAAGGCAAGGCAGAGCTGCCTACACAAAGAGGTACTAGAGCTGCCTACACAAGGAGGTACTATAGCCAAATACACAGGTAGTAGAGCTGCCTACACAGGGATGTACTAGAGCCAGGCCAGGTAGGATAGAGTATAGATGCGAGAAAGCTTTGGTAGGGGATTGGGGTTGCACAGTGTGCAACACACATCCATAAACCATGCACTCTGTACACACTGCACCCCTGAACGAACTCTGCACTCTAAACGTAGCACACTACTGAACTTTGCACATTGTACGTAGCACACTTCTGAACTCTTCATGTAGCACACTCCTGAACTCTGCACACTGTACATAGCACACTACTGAACTCTGCACACTGTACATAGCACACTCCTAAACTCTGCACACTGTATGTAGCACATTCCTGAACCCTGCACTCTGAACATAGCACATTCCTAAACTCTGCACTCTAAATGTAGCACACTCCTGAACTCTGCACTCTGTATGTAGCACACTCCTGAACACTACACTCTGTATGTAGCACACTCCTCAACTCTTTACTCTGTATGTAGCACACCCCTGAACTCTGCACTCATACTTATGATGTGGCCATTGACAAAATTGAGTTTGACACCCCTGATATACAGTCTGGGCACAGAGTTACGGAGTTATTTTAGGCCACAGAGTACTTTGGAGTGCACGACAGTTGCAAGAAATGCTACAATCTGAGCATCACTTGCAACAGCCAAGCTGTACTGAACAGTCCCTAAGGACACATGTGCCATATCTGCCATACTGTTAGCGGGTCCTAGTAGCTTAGAACTTGAGCAAAGATCAGCAGATTGCTCACCACCTGTCGGTCTCTATAAGAGCTAAACCCTCATAGAGCCTCCTGTCAACTATATTTTCCCAGCTCTAATATCTGTTTGTAATACATATATAAATCTGGCCTTGGCTGTTGAAGGAAATAAACGATGTGTGCGCACAAGAGCTCAAATAGCTTTTGCATTAGGAAAAGAACATATGCTGTATCGCTTGGAACAGTGATGTTACTGAAATACTAGATTGCATTTTCCATTCATATTAACAGTCCTGCAGTGTGCTAACAAAAGATGAGTGAAGGGAAGATATTTATTGAAAAGAATGTGAGGTCAGTGGATCAGGATGCTGTGACGTTAATGCCTTGAGTACTATTTTATTCAAACAATGTGACAATGGCGGGTGATCTATTCTGGTCTGAGAACAGAGACTGACAGCCCTGGTTAGAAAGAATTTGCTGTGTTGTGTCACCAGACCTCTGGCACGGGATAAAATGTTTGGTGCACATGTGCCTAGTGTATAACAATAGGAAAACTCTGTTAGACATACTGCAATATTCGATAAGCAAGACAATCAAGCCATGATGGCCTTTTGCTTTGGTCAGTCCCACTCTGATAAACATTTCATATACTTTAAAGGCCTAGTCCACCTCTTGCAAAATATTAATAAAGGCAGTCAGATTGAGAAAAGGAAAAATGTGAATTTATAAATGTCTTACATTGAAACCTGCAGAGCACTACAACCAAGATGAATGAATCGTGCATGCAATGCACAGGCTCTTGCAGACTCTTCTTCTAGCTGCACCTTTAGGGGCTGGAGGAAGTAATCAAAGGACGTCATCATATTCCAGCAATCACTGGGACTCTGACATCAAGTACTATGCAGAGCCAATAGTCCTGCATAGTATCTGAGGACACCAAGAGACCTACCACAAGCCCGGGCTTTAATAAGGGCAAGGGTGTTGGTTTCTGGGACTTGCGAGGGATTAGCTAAGTAAGAGTCTTTGTTTCTGGTACCCTAGGCATAAACCTAGGGTACCAGAAACAAGAGTAAACTAGGGATGCACCTGAATTTTGATGGCTGAAACATATTGGCTGAAAATTGTGTTTTCGGCATATCGGCGAAAGAAGAAAAGTGGCGATAAGGCACTGATAATTGTGCATGTGCAGTAGAGGTGGCTGTCTTCCTGGTCCGGTCCTCCCTTCCCTCCTCCTCCTCTCCCCTTGCAGAACAACAATCATCCTGTGTCAGGGAGCTGAATTGCCCAGGCTGCAGTAATAGTGATAGATGGCACACTGATCCAGTGCAGGTACATTGAATCAGCGTGACGTGATCAAGTGAGGCAGGACATTGTTACTGCAGCCTGGGCAATTCAAATCCAGCTTTGTGACACATCGGGAGATCACCGCTCTGATCACGGCATAGGCAGGCTGCATTCCACAGGCACTTGTGAGAGGCTGCATCTTATGGGCACAGGCGGGCTGCATCCCCAGGCACTGTGAAGGGCTGCATCTTATGGGCACAGGCAGGCTGAATCCAATCCACAGGCACTGGTGAGGCTGCATCTGATGGGCACAGGCAGGCTGCATCCTACAGGCACTGGCAAGGCTGCATCTGACAGACACTGGTGAGGCTGCATTTGACAGACACTGGTGAGGCTGCATTCATGTCTTGTATCATGTCAGCAGTCTCTGACCATCTCCTGTATCATGTCTGCTAGAGGTGCAAGAAAATAAAACATTTTGCTAATAGTATTATCAGTATGTTTAAGTTTAAGTAAGAGATTGCAGACATGATACAAGAGATGGTCAGATACTGAGGACATGATACCAAGGTACGGTTAGAGACTGAGGACATGATACAAAAAATGGTTAGAGACTGTGGACATGATACAAGAGATGGTTAGAGACTGTGGACATGATACAAGAGATGGTTAGAGACTGCAGACATGATACAAGAGATGGTTAGAGATGGCAGACACGATACAAGAGATAATTAGAGACGGCAGACTCGATACAAGAGATAATTAGAGACTGCAGACATGATACAAGAGATGGTCAGAGACTGCAGACATGATACAGTAGATAGTTAGAGATTGTGGATATGATACAAGAGATGGTTAGAGACTGTGGCACCAGAGGCATGGATTTCAATGTTTTTTTGTTTTTTTTTAAGTATGTGATTAGAGCCGGAGGCTCTAATTGGCTTAAAAAAAAGAGTTGGTTTGGGGTGCAGAGAATTAATATTCACTATCTTCCTAATTCTCCCCCCCTGACAAATCAGGAAGCAGGTCCTGGGACCCGAATGGCTGGGAGTCTTAGTCCAATTGGGTCTCAGGACCCACGTCCCGTTTGGTCGGGAGGAGAAGCAATGACCCAGCACTTCCCACAGCGGAACTGGAGCAAACTGGAGCGAGGAGAAGCCTAAGGTAAGGCCACTGTTCGCTGCCTTCCCGTCCATCTCCCACAATGGGGGGATGGGGGAAGTGGTCACAGTAGTGCAAGTGAGGGGGGGAAGGTTAGTTTGCCGCCCCCCCCCCCAAAAAAAAATATTCAGCACCGGCCCGCCACTGCAACTGAGAACAACTTTCCAACATTCCCGTTCCACAGAAGTCAATCCAACTACTGACTTCTGTCGAATAGGGACCGCCACACATGGATGGAATTTCATCCAGTCCCTGGTGAACCTGGCAAATTTAAATCCATCTATGGCTAGTTTAGGACCTTGGTCACATGAGCTGTTTTTTATTTTATTTACTGCCCTAAAAAGTGATCTGACCATTTAATTACCAAAACATTTCCAAAGTGACTTGGGGAAATGTACTTTATCAATGAATAGGTCAGTGAGACTACAAGTATACAGCCATCTGACCACTATAACCCCCCCCCATGTCGGGTGTCTCTTCACATGACTTGTATCCAGTTTGCAGTGTGAAGTTGCTCTAGTGACATTCTGTAAAGAGCTAAGCGAGAGTCACTGCTTATCACTGACCTAAATCTGGACACTGTGAGAACTCAGGTTGAATTGCTCAGTCTACAGCTTGTATAGCTGTGTTTATACACCACACTTTACACTCTGCGTCCAGGACGTCTATCAAAATGACGACATCATTCTTAAAGTGTATATAAATCATTAAAACGTACTTCCCGTTTGATCCTTTTTGGTCTGTTAAATATGCTTTTAAAAGAGCTTTATTATATCTGTTTGATAAGTGCAGTAAATGTCTTTTGATCCTGCCAGAAACATTATTGGCTTTCTGTGCTGCACTTTTATCAGTTATATTACGAGTACAGCCTGCAGAGCATGAATGATCACTCTCCCAGGAGTACAGCAGCCCATTGAGATGAACTGGAAAAGGTGTGGCTGTAAGTGGTTGAGTGCTTCAGGCTCACAGATCGGGGTAAAGGGCCAATCACAGTGGCCCTTTACAACGTGATCAGCTGTAAGACTGTGAGTCAGCCCTTCTCGTCCAACATCAGTGCCTGACCTCACAAATGGGCTTCTGGAAGAATGGTCTAACATTCCCATAGACACACTCCTAAACCTTGTGGACAGCCTTCCCAGAATAGTTGAAGCTCTTATAGCTGCAAAGGGTGGACCAACTCAATATTGAACCCTACAGACTAAGACTGGGATGCCATTATATTTCATGTGCGTTTAAAGAAAGGTGTCCCAATACTTTTGACAATATAGTGTATGCCCTAATAGGCATGGACACATAGTATAACATTAGTTGCTTCTACAGGCAAAACACTAAACTCCTCTAGAAGTGTTTTTTGGGAGACAACAGGAAGTGAGAGGAAATCTACCCCTAAGAAGGGAAATTCACTCCTGTTAGCCCTTGTACACACGGTCGGACATTCCGACGGAAAATGTCAGATCGGACCGCGTTGTCGGATAATCCGACCGTGTGTGGGCTCCATCGGACTGTTTCCGTCGGAATATCCGACTGACAAAGTTTCCCCCCTCCCCAAAATCCGACTGACAACGTTTTAGAGCTGGGCTATAAAATTTTCCGACAACATCATCCGAGCGGACTAGAGAATTCTGATCGGACAAAGTGCCACGCATGCTCAGATCAAATTCCTAGACCAAAGCTATTGGCTGCTAGCCTGAACGTAGTCCCGTCGTAACGAAATAACGTCATCACGTTCCGAACGATCGGATTTTCCAACAACTTTGTCTGACCGTGTGTATGCAACACCAGTTTCGGACAAAATCCGTCGGACAAAATCTGACGGATTTTGTTGTCGGAATGTCCGGCCGTGTGTACAAGTGCTAAGAGTTATCGCTGGAAAAAGGTGTCTCCTGAAGGTTTATCACCAATCCTTGTTTCCAACACAACCCAACATTTTCAAAATCCAACCGTCACAGGGACAGAACGTGAGGTGAAATCTTCTGAACAGGGGCACAGACAGCAAAACAGACATTACAGGGGAGTTATCCCTTCCCTATGCTATCCAAAAACGCAAAAAAAAAAAAAAAAAGATTTGGCCTCATTTACACCATGCATAAACTTCACTAGCAGAAACATGCATTTACATCAGTTTTCATGTGCGCTTTAGTGAGCTTTATACAAGATGCGGATTCCTGCTCAGTAAAAATCCATACAAGTGTTGTGGTGTGAACAGGGCACATAGAGTTCAATTGTTTTTTTTGTTGTACCCTTGCAGAACACGTTCAGAAAAAAACACGTCTCTGTACATGCTGTGAATGAGGCCTTACACTTAAAGCAGAGCTCCACTTAAAAGGGGAAGCTCTGCTTGTTTGTCTCCCCCCCCCCACCTCCGCTGCCACATTTGGCACCTTTTGGGGAGGGGGAAGCAGGTACCTGTTTTTGACAGGTACCCGCTCCCACTTTCGGATGACTTGCCCTGCTGCTGGACCATTCACAAAGTGTAGCACGCTTCATGCAGTAAGGAACTGGCTGTATAGCCACAAGGCTTTACTAGCGGTTTCCCTTACCTGAAATGGTAGCGACAGCACCTGAGAACTGATTAAAAAACAGTTAGGGTGTCGACATTGCAGGATCCCTGGACAGGTAAGTGCCCTAATATTAAAAGTCAGCAGCTAAAGTATTTGTAGCTGCTGACTTAAAATTTTTGGATGTGGGCGGCTCCGCTTTAACAAATGTACCTGTTCCAACTTACAGCGAGCCGCTGAGAGCCTGAGCCGGCAGCTCCACTTCACAACAACCTCAGCGTGTAAGGGGGGAACAGAGCAGACAGTGATGACTGACATCAGCTCTCTGCTCAGGGAGCTCTGAGAACAGAGCGATCAGCAGTGTTTGATCATTTGGTTCTCAGCCTTAGAGCCAGCGGAGGACAGATGCAGGGCACAGAGAAGACAGCGGTCAGGGAGCTCTGAGAACAGAGCGATCAGCAGTGTTTGATCATTTGGTTCTCAGCCTTAGCGCCAGCGGAGGACAGATGCAGCATTGGACCAATCCTGCATCCACCTAGGTAAGTATGACTGTAAAATAAAAAAATCTCATTCTTCTCTTTTAAGAACAAACCTAGAAAACCTATATCTTATTTGTAACCCAGGGACTGCCTGTATCTTTATTCTATTTTGTTATTTTGTATGCATTTGGGGATGTGGTGCCTTATATACACTCAAACATCATTACTCTTATAACATTCATTTTAGGTTGACAATGAGTGAGGAACAATTTGCAACAGGAACATAGATACTAAAAGTTGATGGCGGTTCTACCTTTCCCCTATGCTACTATAAAGCAGTATTTTATTTTCTGTGGTGTTGTTGGAGATTTACCATTGCTTCCTCTTTGGTAAAACCAATGGCACCAGCACCAGGACAGGAAGTGAGGAGAAGTACACTACAGAAAAAATTAGGTCGGCACGTGAGGGGTCCTAATAGGGAAAAATATGCCTGACAGCTTAAAACAGTGGGTCGCACTGTGGTCTAGTTCTGGAGCAGCCATTCTCAACCAGGGTTCTATGGAACCCTAGGGTTCCTCCAGAGGTTGCTTGGGGTTCTTTGAGTTATGGCTAATTGGCCTCCCAGCTGATGGTGCCTTTGATGGTGCCTGCATAGGTCAAAGTCCATCACCATTTCGCAAAGCCAGCAGCGTGACACCAATGATTGTTAAAGCTGTCTGTAAAGGTGGCATAGTAATCACTACTGTGTGGGAGACATTCTTCCCACTGGTCACCAATGCAAGGGACATTTTCCTAAGGAGCCCCAATGGGTTAGCAGGAATTCCCTGAGATGTAAAAAAAAAATGTAAGGGTTCCTCTAGGGTAAAATGGTTGCCAAAGGCTGTTCTAGACTATGTCACAAAGGCTTTGGTGGCAGTGCCCTAGGGGGCGAGAGATGCCATGAGAGTTTTCAGTAAACACCTCTGCTGAAGTTAGCACCCACAGGGCAGAGTTGACAAGGCATCACATGGGCATACTACAGCATACACCAATGTGAAGGTAGTGTTTGCCCACATAGGTATGCATGTGTGTTCTGTGCATCTGTTGTGTACATCCCCATGCAGGCAGTCCCTTTCATTTTAATTAGGAAGCAGCATCGCGAAGTGACACAGCCGCTGCTCTCAATTGGACAACCATGGGGTTCATGGCCCTGAATGCACACTGTCTGTATTCGGAGACTAGCACACACCCTTGCATGGTTGCATCCCAATTGACATGAATGGAAATGCATGGAAAACCTGTGCATCTCTGTGCCAGTGTTCTGTCCAAAAATGTCCACCTATCGAATAGTGTCCGCTGTGTACTGCGCAGGCGCAGCGCTTGCGCAGTACGGAGCACACGGAGATTCAGAAAATCTCCGAAGATGAACCGCGCCTGCGCCGTGAGTCCAGGTGCAAGCCCCACCATCCAAGTGGACATAGGGCTGCACATAGTTAGAGAGCCCCTCGCGGGCTTGCTTCGCTCGCCGCGCTTTGGGCACGGCCTCGCTTCGTTCAGCTCTTTTTATTCTAATATTCGAGCAAAGCGAGCCCGTGAGGGGCTCTCTAACTATGTGCAGCCCTATGTCCACTTGGATGGTGGGGCTTGAACCTGGACTCATGGCGCAGGCGCCATTCATCTTCGGCTATTTTCGGAATCTGCTTGTCATGTGTATTATTATTATTCAGGATTTATATAGTGCCAGCAATTTACGCAGCGCTTTACAATATAAAAAGCATAAAAACCGTGTACTGCGCAAGCGCAGTACAAAGCGGACACTATCTGGCGGGGGACACTATTTGACATGACACCGGCAAACACAACCCTGGCAAGGGTGTATGCTGCAGTGTGTCCATCTGAATGTGGCCTAATACATGTTTTTTTTTTTTACATTCCCCTTAAGCCTCAGGGCTTTGTTTTTGGAAGCTGTTATACACTCTCAGGAGATAAAAGGACAGCAAATTTAGGGGGCTTCTGACCCCTGGGACCAATGTCAATCTAAAACAAAGTACTGTACATAATAATAAATAAGGGATGCAAATATAAATATTTTATAAGTAAGCCAATTCAACTAAAGATCGGATATTCTGATTTTTGAATAAGCCTAATTACAATGGTTTCTTTTATTTGAACAAAGTTTTTTAAACATGTTGAAAACCAAAAACGCAAATTAGAAAAATTCCCCCAGCAGGTAAAATTGTGCAGAAAATGCAGAGGTGCTACTTTATAACCAAACTTACATTCCAACCACATCATTCTGTTATTTAAAAAATGAATTTGAGTCACTATGACCAATAAAGTTATTTTACTTAAAGTGTTACTAAACCCAGGACCCTGCATTCACTATATCTGGTCTCCCACAGTACACAGAACATGGAAATACAATTATTTTAGTAAAAATAAACTGCTAAATACCTTTTCTCATCAGCAGTATGTGACTTCTATCAGTGTCTGGTTAGAGCTTGTAGGAAGTATTTTCATTCTCCTCTGACTGTCCTATAAGGCTGCATGACCCCTGACCCTCTGTCTGGACAATGCTGATTGGCCCTGTGCTGATCACATCCCCCCCCCCCCCCCCCCCCAAAAAAAGAAAAAAAAGCTCTCAAGCAATACACACCAAATTGAGCATGTGCAGAGTGCAGTCTATCAGCAGATGGATTGGGGACAGTAAAAGAATGGGAGGATCACAGGAGAAAAGATCAAACAGCCTTCTCATACAATGTGGAGGATTAACCCCTTAGGCTCCACAGTGAGTATAACAAGCATGCGTTACTGCGTATATAAATTGATTTTACTTTTGTGAGTTTAGTAACACTTTATGTTTTGACAAGAAAACCTAGAAGCTGATTGGTTATTATGCCCATTTGCACCAGATTCTGTGTGCACCAGTTTTAGTAAATCTCTCCCGTAAATTTTTCAAGACTTTTTTTTAAACCTAATGCTTTATCTAACCCCTAAACATAATACTTAACTCATCGCCACAATTTCTAAAACTGGCCATATATACACAATTTGGTGGATCAATTAAACTTTTGATTCCAGTTTTTGTTGTAAATACAAAGCAAACAAAAACATTGCTTCATCATCAAGGAAAGGAAATAGAGATGACCTCGATCAAACCCAACTAAAAAATCTGATCACAAAATTGGCCATAGGTTTTTTTCTGTTTTCAAACTGTTGTGCGGTATGGTAGTTCATTGAACTTGTGGGTGAGCAATTCATTTGTTTTTGACAATTATTGGATATTTGTGGATAGCAAGTGGTTGAAATTGAAATGTTCTGCATGTACAGTGTGATAGACTCACCAAGGACAGAGGCTAGCCTCTTGCGTACCGACTACGGGCCCTGGCATTTGAGGGAGCTACAAGCATTTAGGAAGATGTTCTGTTATGTAATGCAAAAGGACATTATTAAAAAGACCATGATGGTCTCTGCCAGCTTGGGACTTATAGCTGATGCTGATATCATCAGCAAGCCACATGTCTGGGGCCCCCTGCTATAATGTGGTTACTGAAAGTAGGTCTTCTGCTATTGTCTGAAGGTGTTCTGTGCTTATACATATGATAATGTGTATTACACTGTGTGACGCTCCATGACAGCAAGCCTGGCCTGTAGCGAGATCCTGATTAATCAAAGCATTGTCTAGCTGTGAATTCCCATTCACCTATTGTTTCTGTCTGGGTGGGCACTGAGTCATCCAGGTGGCTAATTAACGTAATGTTTATAGTATATGTCTGTTGTTCTAATTATTATCCTGTGTGCAGTTTGTATTGTTAGGGTAACATGATCAGGAGGGGGATGTCCTCCTGTGGTGTACATATTCTATGCTAGTTTGTTAAATAAATGTGTTCCAGCTTTGCAGCCAAACGAGTCCTGCCTAGTTCTTGGTTGCAATACGCGGCAATAATATCTGATATCTATCTTCAGACTGGAGGCGTGCAGTGTGGGACGTTCCGCTACATACACTATGACCAGTTTTTACCTTAAAGCACAGCTAAACGCTTCAATACTCCCTCCCAGCGATTACACATTCCTTGCTTGCATTGACATTTTCTCCCTGGCTTCTTATGGGTTTGGGATCTTCTGCCATCCTGCTTAGCGGGTCCAGGAGTATGTGTGTATGCGCACAGAAGATCATTTATCTTGCTAGCGAGGTGTGCTGAGAAGCCACATTAAGCTGTGCATGAGCATTGCATTCAAAGGCATCTGGCAAGGAGGCAGGTATGAAGCTTTTATTACAGAAGAGACATAATAGTTCTCCTCTTCAGTAACAATTCCTCCTGTGTAAAAGGGCAAAGTTACACTTCAACCCAACCCTAACCCTTGACCCAAGTACAAGCTCAATCTAATATTTGATTAACCCCTGTGACAGCATACACTCTTATTTGGTGCTTAAAACATCATCATGGAGATGTCCCGCACTGAGAATTACCCAAGCTGGCATCTAATGATTCCACAAAGACATGAATCCAGAGTCGTGTTCTAATGTAGGTTCCCTGTGATGCCCCTGGTCATCCGTAGTTGTTGGGTAAAGTGCAACAGAAAATCAACTGGAGGACTGAAAACCTGTTTCAAACACAATTGTTTCACCAGTATGAGCCTTGTCTTCTCCGTCTCTTCCTCTGTCCTTTCCTATGAACCCCCTGCCGACCTAACAATGTCATGGGCACTCTGCAGCTCTCCATAGACAGTGCTTGGATTACGCTTGCACCAATGACCGCTGTTCCAAGTCTAAGGGTAGTTTTTTGTAACATTATAGCTGCCATAACTAAAGGTGTACCCTGAACAAATTAAGATCTCAGAGAATATGAATTATTAAGACTATAGAGAAGAAAGTGGGCACAAAAGTAAAGTAGTCCATGAGCAATCAATGGGAATTCTTGTTTATTTTTTACATGAACCCTAAATAAATTCCACCATACTGATTATATGTGGTATCTCCATTTAGCATGCTCTAACATACATGTCAAATATTACCATTAGTATGCATATTAAAACTTTTGCATTTAAAAAGGTCAGCAAAGTCCAAGTCTTAAAGGTAAGCGGACTGGACTATGGTGGGAGGAATCTTTCAGGACCTCGGACAGCAGGACTTTAGCGTCGGGATCTCACAACTCTGATTTCCTACCATGGTCACTCCAAGGTGGTCTCATTTTGCCTGTAAGTTTTTTTTGTTTTTTTTTACAACTAGCTTATCTTACTTATCTTTTCTGAGAAAAGTAGCAGAATGACTAAAGCCCACAGTACACAGTGAGATTATCACACGAATAATCTTACTTTTTTCGGAAGGTAATTTCCATATCGAAAACAATTAGGTTACTAAAAATTATGTAAATTTGTATAACAGAATAAAAATTCGGAAGTGATGTGATGTGTTGTAGTGTATTTGTACTTATTAAATGGAAACCGTATGATCTGGTATTATACAAGGAAAATTATCGTGTTTGTTCCTTTAGAAAATATTGGACGACAGCTGTGATTACATTATTGTACGATCACTTTGAAAGCTGTATTTTTTATGATATTCCGATCGTGTGTATGGGGCTTTAAACCAGGTATACACTATTCGGTTTTTTTTAACCCCATGGGTTGAACAAAAAAAAATCAGTCAGCTCTGGTCAGAGACTGTATTAACTATGCAAGGTTAGTACAGCGATCCTCCTAGCTTAGCTGTTGTGTTCTGACAGGAAGACGGCCCCCATCAGAACACTTCGATCAGCGATCTCTGCTATTGGCTGAGAGCATTGATCGGGAGTCCATCGGCTGCTGATTTCCATAATTCACGTTTGACAGAAGCCAGCCAAACAGTCGGCATCTGTCAGACAGACCTACATACACTCGGGCAGAATGCCCAATGTTTTTTTTTTAAACTGGCAAATATCTCCCGACGTCCTGCCCATGTGTACGGGACTTTAGACTCCATACTGGGAAGAGGAGGGGACTGTGATGAGTATTTGGGATGGATGACTCAGCCAACCAAAGTCTACCCACTGTTAAAATATTGGTGGGCCAAGCCCTAAAAACGCATGATAGCCCCTCAGTTGTATCTGACTCTCGTTGACTTTAGGGGGGAGATTTACTAAGACTGGTGCACAGGGAATCTGGTGCAGCTGTGCATAGTAACCAATCAGCTTCTAGGTTTTATTGTCAAAGCCTAGGCTGACCATACATTGTACAATCGATTTTCCAAAACCATATAATATGAGGTCAAACCTCAACACTTTCCATTTCTTTTCTTTAATTTCACGCAGGCCCTTGCACTACATAGCAGTAAATCTAAAGGAAATTGAATAAGAAAATTGTATAATGTATGGCTTAATTGAGCAAGCTGAAGTTAGAAGCAAACTGGTTACTAAGCACAGCTACACCAGATTCTGTGTGCACCAGTCTTAGAAAATCTCCCCCCAATGGGTCAGCTCTCTGGACACCATGGGGGTATTTAAATCCACTTTGCAATGCAAGTGCACTTGAAATTGCACTAAAAGTGCACTTGGAAGTAAAGTCGCTGTAGGGGGACATGCAAGGAAAATAAAAAACAGTATTTTAGCTTGCACATGATTGGATGATGAAATCAGCAGAGCTTCCACTCATTTCAGATCTACCCCTCAGATCTACAGCGACTGCACTTTCAAGTGCACTTGCAGTGCAAAGTGGATTTGCCTTTCGTAAATAACCCCCCCATGACTTATATACTTCTCCATAGAAATTTAATGTTGGGATTTTTTACAAGGAAGGTCCTCACACACCCCATGTGATAACACATGTGCATAGCCAAATTGTGCACACATACTAGGGCCTGATTAGACAGGTGCCAATTAACCTACCAGCAAGTTTTGGAGTGTGGAATGGGAAGAGACCAGAGTATTTGGAGGAAACCCACAAAAGCACAGAAAGAGTATATATATATATATATATATATATATATACACACATACATACATATATATATATATATATATATATATATATATATATATACATATATATATATATATATATATATATATATATATATATATATATATATATATATCACACACACACATACTCCATGCAGCCTTTAAATACCTTATTATAATTTAGGTCTTTTTTTTTGTCTTACAACTGAATTTAGAAATCAAAACATGTGCTTAGGGTTTTATTTAATAGAATAATGCAACAATAAATGCCAACTGTTGCCATAGGGTACTGTACTTTGCTCTGCCTTATTAGAAAATTCATACTGGCAACAATTCTACATAAATTGAGCTCACATTGCTACAACAATATTAGCATATGCTTAAAAAAAAAAAAAAAAAAAACACTTAAAAAAGAAAGTGTTTGGACCTTCAGCAGTTCTGTGACTTTGTCAGTGTCCAGATTAATATTATAATGTAATACACAATGGGGTTTATTTACTAAAGGCAAATCCACTCTGCACTTCAAGTGCAGTCGCTTTAGATCTGAGGGGGAGATCTTAAATGGGGGGAAGCTCTGCTGATTTTATCATCAGATCATGTACAAACTAAAAGGCTGTTTTTTATTTTCCTTGCATGTCCCCCTCAGATCTACAGCGACTTTACTTCCAAGTGCACTTGCAGTGCAAAGTGGAGTTGCCTTTAGTAAATAAACCCCAATGCACCCAGGTCACAGCCATTCTGAATAATCATATACACTGACCAGAAACAGAACTGCGTCAAGAGTTCCAGCTAAATGCAGCTATTTGCTATGAAATGAGAAACTTTAAAGGTTCCAAAAGTTTAAGTGTAATCCAGGCAAAAAATTATTTTTGAAAAAGGGCTAGAATCCCCGTCATGTTTTTACTACTATCTGGGACTCCATTAGAAACATTTCCCCTCACTTACTGTGTTCAGTGACAACAAGTGAAGGTAAACTTCCAACAGTAACAAGATAAGTGCACTTTAAGGCAATAAGCATATATCCTTTTTACCCCTTCGCCTGGCCTAACCTAACCCATATTCTTGATCTTAATTGATCTTAATCTTGATGTCAAGACCTCATGCACACTGGGAGTTGGCTTAGCTCTTGTGAATGCCTTTACTCCTGGCAGGAGAAAAGCAGTGTTACAAATCGTGCCTAAGCTCCCCCTTACACACCATTGCGACTTGTCATGCAATTTGACAGGTCCAAATCCCATCGACAAGTCACACATTCTATTGTCGGCAATGGAACTGTTCAAATCGCAGTGATGCCGACTTTGCGGTGCTGCACTGATTTGTATAAGAAGTTCCTGCACTATTTTTGGCGATTTCAGGTGCGACTTGCATAGACATCTGCGCAAGAAGTGCTACAAATGTAAGCCAAGCCGCACTGACACGAATTTCGTGCGATTTCAACTGAAGTTATGCAATTTCAAAGCTGCACTGAGTGTGAACGGGGGGCTAAAGCCTAAAGCAAAGTGGGAATAGGGAGCTAAAGCAAAACGGGGGGCTAAAGCCACATTTTGCAATGGCATTTAGGTGCGTTTGGGGGATTGAAATGAGTGAACGCTCAAGCACTAAATGCACCGAGCGCTTAGGCGCATTTGCACGTATTTATATGTGTTCAGCGTTTTTTTCTGCTGAAACGCTCCTCTCCTGAAAGCGCAAGCAGTGTTTTTTCTGCCTCTAAATGCCTGTCAAGTCCTGTGTGTGCATAGCCAGATAAGCTAATATTGATGGGCATTAAGGCTGGATTCACACCTATGCATTTTTAGTGCTTTTTGCATTTTGCAGGTTTGCACTACAGAACATTTAACATGGTCTCCTATGGAACACGTTCTGTAGTGAAAATCTGCAAAATGCAAAAAGCACTAAAACTGCATAGGTGTGAATCCAGCCTAAGCCCTTGTACACACGGTCGGAGATTCCGACAACCAAATCCGTCGGAGTAATTCCGACGGATTAATTCCTGGAAGAGGTCCCGAAGTGATGTTGCATACACACGGTCAGCCTAAATTGTCGGAAAATCCGATTGTACATAAAGTGATGGCGTTATTTCGTTAGGATGGGACTACGTTCAGGCTAGTAGCCAATAGCTTTGGTCTAGGAATTTGATCTGAGCATGTGTGGCACCTTGTCCGTCGGAGTAGGCTACACATGATCGGAGTATGTCCGATTGGAGCATTTTGTCGGAAAATTTTACCGGCAAGTTGGAAAAATTGGTCCGTCAGACAGTCCGATGCAGACCACACACAGTCGGAATATCCGACAAACCGGTCCAATAGGAAATATTCAGACGGAATCTCCGACCGTGTGTACAAGGGCTAAGGCTACTTTCACCCTGAGGCGCTGGACGCGCTGGCGGTAAAGCGGCGCTATATTTAGCGGCGCTTTACCGTCGTTTTAGCGGCGCTTTTCGCCCGCTAGTGGGGCAGTTTTAACCCCCGCTAGCGCCCGAAAAAGGGTTAAGACCGCCCACAAAGCACTGCTGTAGCGGCGATTTGCAGGCGGGTTTGGGGCGCTGCCCCATTGTTTTCAATGGGAAGGGGCGCTTTAGGAGCGGTAAATACAATGCTCCTACAGCGCTCCAAAGATGCAGCTTGCAGGACATTTTTCAGCGTCCTGCAAGCGCACCGCTCCAGTGTGAAAGCCCTCGGGCTTTCACACTGGAGAGACAGCAGCGGCTGTTTCAGGGCGCTTTGCAGGCGCTATTTTTTAGCACTCTAGTGCCTGCAAAGCACCTCAGTGTGAAAGGGGCCTTAAAGTCAGAAAAAAATAATCAAACACCCTTTAAAGTGGCATTTTTTGATGCCCAGTGTGCATGGGGCCTTATTATCCTGCCTGTGGCTTTGTTGTCATCCAGCGCCACAAGCATTCACTGACCTGCACATTACAGCCCCACAGACTTTTATGGGACCATCAACGATTTTCTCCGGCCCTAAGAATCCCTATAAAAGTCTATAGGTCAATAATAAGCCTGCGTAGCTGGGACAATAAAGGATTGCAGCTCTGGATTCAAACAAACAGCAGAACCCACGGCCACTGGATCAAGGTAAGTAGGCAGCTGTGGATGGGGAGGCTGGGTTAGAGTATGCCTGGGGAAGGGGGCAAAAAAGATCAATGCACTTTGTTAAAAAGTGCACCCAACTTTATAATAGAAGAGCATGAGGCTGAACCCCACTCTCCCCCCACCCATCAGCTTTTTATTGATGTCCTTGGTACATATTTTCCCTCACTTCCGGTTGTCAAACTAAAAACGGTTGTCACTGTCACAAAGTCTTGGACAGCAGTGAAATAACAAATGGGGGTTCTAACCCCCAAGCTCCCTAAAAACTAAAAAAGAAAATACCCCAAAAAAAAACTCTTTAAGTTTATTATTTATGGTCACAGAACTACTAACATCTTTGAAAGAGTATTTTTTTGGATTTTTGCGGGTTGTATGCAGTGTGGCAGCAGCGAAGCATGAATCAGTAGAAGGGATTTGTACATATTTAATCGGTGGCGAAGTATACATAAAAAAATATATAGTTTTGGCAGGACATACATTTTTATTTTCCACTGCTGATTGTTCAGCCTTCATTGTATAAATGTAAAAAAGTTTTTTTTTGTAAAAAAAAAAAAAAGTTTTTTACAATCTACCTTGCTGCTATGTAAATCAATTCTACAGATGGATCTCGTTTCACAGATTCCCTTCACACACTTCCACCAAGGTAACAATACATCTGTCAACAGCTAAACTCTGGTTTGGGATTAGCTGGTAATGCGTAACACAGTTTTTGTCTCATGTTAAAAATACAAAAGAAACCGAATGGATATTTTAAAAAAATACAGCAAATAAAGGCAGACAAGTTGCCCACAGCATCCAATCAGGTTTTACATTTATTTCTAAAAGACACAAGCAAAACAATAATAAGAATCTTATTGGTTTCTTGGAACCATGACATCAAACATATAATACTGCAAATGAACATGATATTTGATCATTGCATCCATGCAAAGAAAACAATTCATGCAAATCAGTCATAAAAAAATCAGCTGACCCAATAAAATTACCTGAAAAATGCCATATTCTTCCAACCCCCTCCGGGAGAAATGACAGGTAACCCATGTTGCCTAAAAGACAGACTGATTCAAAAGATCCAATCGGGGAAGAAAACAAACTTTTCTATATAAAAAAAAAAAAAATAGGATTTTTTTAATTTAAAAAAGTTTCAAAAAATCCTATGTAGCCTGTTCTACGGGGAACAGGAATTGGTGAAATCCCACCAGCGAAGTAACGTTGGGGCTCCCAGCACTTTCCCATTCGCGACGGAGAAGTTGCCCATGAGAAAGAAAAGCCATTAATGCTTTCTACTTTGCCCGCAATATCTTCATTATTTATATATGCCGGCACTGGTTTCCAGCAACTGGAGTTGAAGCAAGCTGATAAAATATTCATTCCCCCCCCCCCCCCCCCCCTCTGTGCCATAAAGCCTAAATGTACTCAAAGAACCTTTACTGCACCGTTACACACCTGTGACCGGAACTGGCGATTTGTCAGGATGGACCATTATTTAACATCGCTCTAATTACCCAGATCAATACAATTCACTGCCATTGTACTCCACAAAACTTCTGTCATAGGAAAAAGAAGAAAGAGAAAAACCCTTGTGGGTGGACGACGGAAGACATTAATCATAACTGTCTCTGTCAACTGGGGAAAACATAGAATAGCTATTGTCAGAGAACTGAGGATTAAATAGATTTATGATGAATTATTTGCAACTTAAAGTGGACCTGTACTGTGCACATTCTGGTTCAATTTATTGAGCATGGGCATACCAACTTCTCACCGGCTTCCCTGGCGGAATGATGCACTACCCCAATTTTCTAGTGTAAGTTCCAGTTTGCTCATCAGCGTGCTGGCCCCCATATGATAGCCTGGTGATTGGTTGTATCAATACAAAAGTCCAGCATGACAGCCTGGTGATTGGACAATAAACACCCATTCTACATAATGGCAATCAAGGCATACCTACCCTTCACTGGCTCCCCTGGCACCATCCCAATTTTCTAGTGCAAGTTCCAGTTTGCTCATCAGTGGGCTGGCCCCTATATGACAGCCTGATGATTGATCTCCAAAATACAACAGGCCAGCATGACAGCCTGGTGATTGGACAATAAAGTACCCATTCTGCAAAATGGAAATTAAGGCATACCTACCCTTCATTGGTTCCCCTGGCACCACGATGCACCACCCCAATTTTCCAGTGTAAGCTCCAGTTTGCTCATCAGCGTACTGGCCCCCATTGACAGCCTGGTGATTGGTTGTATAAATACAAAAGGCCAGCATGACAGCCTGGTGATTGGACAATAAAGTACCCATTCTGCATAATGGTAATTAAGACATACCTACCCTTCATTGGTTCCCCTGGCACCACGATGCACCACCCCAATTTTCTAGTGTAAGCTCCAGTTTGCTTATCAGCGTACTGGCCCCCATTTGACAGCCTGGTGATTGGTTGTATCAATACAAAAGTCCAGTATGACAGCCTGGTGATTGGACAATAAAGCACCCATTCTACATAATGGCAATTAAGGCATACCTACCCTACACTGGCTTCCCTGGCACCATAATGCACCACCCCAATTGTCTAGTGTAAGTTCCTGTTTGCTCATCAGCGTGCTGGCCCCCATATGGCAGCCTGTTGATTCCCATAAATACAAAAAGTCCAGCATGACAGTTTGGTGATTGGACAATAAAGCAACTATTTTGCACAATGGTAATTAAGGCATACCTTCCCTTCACTGGCTCCCCTGGCATGGCATCATGAAGCACCACCCAATTTTCTAGCGTAAGTTTCAGTTTGCTCATCAGCGTGCCGGTCCCCATATGACAGCCTAGTGATTGGTCCTCAAAATACAAAAAGTCCACCACGACAGCCTGATGACTGGTCAATATAGTACCCATTCTGCACAATGGCAATTAAGGCATACCTACCCTTCACTGGCTCCCCTGGCACCATGATGCACCACCCCAATTTTCTAGTGTAAGTTCCAATTTGTTTATCAAATTGCTGACAACCATGTGACAGAGTGGTCCCATAAATGCAATGGGGGGAGATTTACTAAAACTGGAGCACTCAGCTCTAACTTTATCTTGTTTAATTGAGGCTGGTTCTAATATACGTGCAAACTGGATGCGGTTTTTACATCTGTTATTGGTATTAAAGTTTCTTGTCTGTTTATCTAACTATAGTTTACTGGTGATATCTTGGATTGGCCTGGTGACTGGACACTGAAGAACCCGTTCTGCACAATGGGAAAGCAAGGAGATTGTCATGTGTACTCCCTTAGCAGTTTAATTTACAAAGAAGATACCTAACTTGCACTGGCTCCCCTAGAACTATAAGTACAACTCCGATTTTCTAATGTAAGTTTAAATTTGCTGATCAAAGTGCAGCTGCCCACATGACAGCCTGGCGACTAGACAATACAGCACCCACTCTGCACAATGGAGATTAAGCCATACCTACACATCACTGGCTCCCCTGGTACCATGATGAACCACCCCCAATTTTCTAGTTTTTGCCCCACCCCAATTTTCTCATCAAAGTGCTGGCCCCCATGTGACAGTCTTTTGATTGGTCCCATAAATACAAAATGTTAAGCTCCCTCTAGACAACAGTCATCGGAGGGTACTGTGGCGAAATGGCATATAGCGCAGCCAAAGAGTAAAGCCTTGTACACACAATCAGATTTTCAGATAGGAATTGTGTGTTGACAGACTGTTGGCTGGAAAATCCTATCGTTTGTATGCTCCATCAGAAAATTGTTGTCGGATCTTCCGTGGACAAATGTTGGATGGCAGGCATTAAAATTTTCCACGGACAATGGTCTGTTGTCAGATTTTCCGATCGTGTGTACACAAGTCCGTCAGACAAAAGTCCAAAGTACAAACATGCATGCTCGGAATCAATGCTCACCAAACACAACCTTAGCAGAAGGTGCCCAAAGGGTGGCCCTAAAGAGCTGAAAAACCACCTAGTATGTCACTACGTTCGAGTTTGTTGGCTGACAATTGTGTGCCGTTTGTATGCAAGACTAGTTCCTGGCCAACGCCCTTCGGACAAAAGCCCCAGGCTTTGTCTGCGGAAAATACGATCGTGTGTAGGAGGCTTAAGTCAAATCCAAGATAATGTCATGCTTAGGTAAACAGAGCAGACACTTTAACCACCTGCCGACCACTCACAGTAAATATGTTGCTAGCGGGCAGCACGTACAGGCACGATCGCATACATGTCTGTGCACGCTCCCTACCGACCTGTGTTGTGATTAGACACAACAAGAGTTTGACAGCTAATTTCTGCTAATGATTTAGTCTGAAATCAGCTGTGTCCAACTCCAATCACACACAGAGTTCTGTGTAGGAAAACACAGAACTCTGTATACAGGGAACAGCGATTGGGCTGTTTCCTTTCCAAAAGCAGCAAGATAGTAAAATCAGCACACATTACACATTGTTAGGCACACATCTGTTAGACGTTAAGGCCTCATTCAGACGAGGCGGATCTGCTTGCACGGAGTTCGCCTCTTTCTGCCGGCTCAGCGTGAGTTCTCTCCGTTGATCTCCGCCGAGCCGGTGGATGACAGGTCCCTCTCTGATCACTGAGCGGGGAGGGGCTTGTCGAGCGCCACAGGATTCCATGGAGAGATCGGATGAAAACGGAC
This sequence comes from Lithobates pipiens, assembly GCF_037356315.1. Taxonomy (NCBI): domain Eukaryota; kingdom Metazoa; phylum Chordata; class Amphibia; order Anura; family Ranidae; genus Lithobates; species Lithobates pipiens. Next base: position 511,884,444 of record NW_027507764.1, on the reverse strand, counting down.
AGCCTGTCCGTTTTCATCAGATCTCACCCGACCCGATCCGCCAGCGACAGATCCGGACATAGGGCCATCCCTCTGCTTTTGGTGGATCGGACTGGGTCGGATGTCAGCGGACATTTCACCGCTGACATCCGTCGCTCCATAGACTAGCATGGATCGCCCATTCAGGTCCGCCGTCAAAACTGACCGGCGGACCTGAACGGTCCGATATTGTGAAAGGGGCCTAAGATGTAATTAGAACAGTGTCAGTGTACAGTATTATCACTAATCACTGCATTAGTGTAACTAGGGATGTTAGTGTCAGTTAGTGACCCTCCCAGATAGTGTCTGTTAGTGCCAGAGTGACCGCCACCCTATCACGGTCACACTATAAGTTGCTGATCACCGCCATTACCAGTCATAGCTGCGTAAATTCCCCTATATATACCAAAGTTATAGAGTCTGCAAACTTTCGCACAAACCAATTAATATACACTTATTGGGATTTTATTTTACCAAATACATGTAGCAGAATACATTTTGGCCTACATTTATGAAGAAATTAGATTTTTACATTTTTTTTATTGGATATGTTTTACAACAGAAAGTAGAACGTATCAATTTTTTTTCAAAATTTTCGGTCAATTTTCGATATATAATAAAAGATAAAAACCTAGTGGTGATTGAATACCACCAATAGAAAGCTCTATTTTTTGTAAAAAAAAATTATATAAATTAAATTTATGTACAGTGTTGCATGATCTTGCAATTGCCAGTTTACCACTTCAGCCCTGGAAGAATTTACCCCCTTCCCGACCAGAGCACTTTTTGCTATACGGCACTGCGTCGATTTAACTGACAATTGCGCGGTCGTGCAACGTTGCACCCAAACAAAGAAAAAACATACTTTTTTTCCCACAAATAGAGCTTTCTTTTGATGATATTTGATCATCTCTGCGTTTTTAATTTTTTGTGCTATAAACCAAAAAAAGAGCAACAATTTTGAAAAAAAAAGAAATATTGTTTACTTTCTGCTACAATAATTATCTCCAAAAAATATCTAAAAAAAAATGTATTTCTCAGTTTAGGGCGATATGTATTCTTTTACATATTTTTGGTAAAAAAAAAAAAAATTCACAAAAAGTGTATATTGATTGGTTTGTGCCAAAGTTATAGCGTCTACATAATAGGGGATAGATTTATGGTATTTTTATTATTAATTTTTTTTTATCAGTAATGGCGGTGATCTACGATTTTTATCATGACTGCGACATTATGGCAGACACATAGGATACTTTTGACACTATTTTGGGACCACTGTAATTTATACAGCGATCAGTGATATAAAAATGCACTGATTACTGTGTAAATGACACTGGCAGGGAAGGGGTTAAACACTAGGGGGAGATCAAGGGGTTAAGTGTGTCCTAGGGAGTGATTCTAACTGTGGGGGGGGGTTACCTAAGGCATGACAGCAATCACTGTTCCCGATGACAGGGAGCAGTAGATCTCTGTCATGTCACTAGGCAGAATGGGGAAATACCTTGTTTAGCTGCTCTGTGACATGATCGCGGGACACCGGTGGACATTGAGTCCACGGGACCCACGGGAGTGGTCACAGAGCATGTGGCGGGCAAGCATCCACAGTGCTGTGTCTTAAAGGGGACGTACCTGTACATCCATTTGCGCAGCTGTGCCATTGTGCCCACGTATATCGTCGTGCACTGGTCGGTAAGCCGTTAAAGTAGTACAGTGCTGAACAGCAAAAAATGCCCTGGTCATGAAGGGATAAAAACTTCCGGAGGTCAAGTGGTTAATGTCAACAAAAGAAAGAAGCTTCAAATAGATGGATTTGTGTCTTTTTTCAACCTGACTAACTATGTACCTATTTAAGAGATGTTTCAAGGCCATTAGGGACCTCTTCCTTGGGTAGCAATGTTTCTGCTGCCTAAGGAAGAGTCCCCTTATTGATTGGAAATGTTGCTTCTACAGAAAGAAGCATCATGGCAGATGTAGATTAAACAGAGACAAAGATGGCAGCTCCCGTGGCTGAAAACGATAGGGGGGTTTACTGAGGCCGCGTACACACGGGCGGACTGTCTGCCCAACTTAGTCTGCTGAACAGTGTTTCAGCGGACAATCCGCTCGTGTGTGGGCTTCAGCGGACTGTTTCAGCGGACAGTCTGACGAACAAAGTCTTACGGAATTTCCATAAGACAGTCCGTTCAAACTTGGTTTTGTCCATCCAAACTTGGTTTCAGCGGACAGTCCGCTCGTGTGTAGGCAAGTTGGATGGACTAAGTATGGCGCATGCTCAGAAAGGGTTTACACGGCCGAAGGTTGCATTGCAGTGTATAGGACGTCGTTTTTCTAGTCCCGTCGTACGTGCTGTACACGTCATCACGCACGTTTTCAGCGGACTGTTCGTTCATCGTGTGTGGTCAAGTCCGTTCATGCTAATTTTGAACGGACTGTCTGTCGGATTTTCTGCCGAACTTAGTTGGGCAGACAGTCCGCCCGTGTGTACGCGGCCTTACACTTTAAGTACACTCGTGTCAATGACGATTAAAGTCAATCCCAGGTGTATGTAGCCAGCTCACCACAAAAGCAGCCTTTATCTTTTTGGACAGGCCCAGCACAACATTTCAAAGCAATATGGAGAACCCCAAGTGCATTAAAACTGCCCCGTATCTGTACTTCAAGTTTAAATATAATAAGGGGGGGTTGATAAAAATACACCTACCCTTTCTACACAGTACCTTAGGAAATTCTATATTGTAACGTCTAGTCAGTAAATGCAACTAAAAATCCAAGTGAAAGGGGAAAATGCTGAGTACTAATTCCAATAAATTGCATTTTACTAGGAGATTTATTGGGATGCACCGCCTGCAGTTTCTTACCAGCACCTCGCCCCGCCACCCCTAAAATAAAAATAAAATAAAAAACAATAGGCCCTTTTCACTAACTAGCACATTGATTTCTAATTAAATCTATACAAGTTTAAACAGATAAATGATTAAACCTGAAAAACATTTCATTTTTCGCAGGTTTTCAATAAGGTAAGTTCATTTACATCAATTATTCTACTCAGCTAAGCAGCGTGCCTTTTACAGGAGGCTGTAAAGGGATTTATTTTACTGTCCAGGGACCCGGTCACCTGGGAGCGCCAGAGAAAATATACATTATAACAGATGAGCATGTTTTCATTGTATGAAAACTCATCTATCTTAAATGCTTTATTAATTATCTAAGTCAGATCCATCATTGCAGAAATGTTTTCAGCATCAGTGCCCAAAATCAATGATTTCCTTTTACAATCCTCGAGGCATAAATCAAGAAAGATTTGTGAGCCTGTGGCCTTTTACTGTATGTAAAGAGCATAGTGGAAAAGAGACCATTAACCTAAACTTTAATAGATATAAACAACACATCGTATTATAGCTGTAAAGTGTAACTCTACCCATTGGGGAAAAAACACACCTAGAATAACTATTTGCAAATGAATAAAACACACAAGGTAAGTATTTATCTTTTATGGACTGCTTGTGTGCTGTTGTATTTAAAACTTCCTTTTGATTGAACGGCAGCTTTAATAAAAGTACCTATTCCTGCACTGGAATCAGTCTTAACAAAACTACCAACAGGACATCCTAGACAGAAACACTGATTCTCCTCTCAGACCCGTTTCCCGATTGGCCAAAGGGAAAAGCGTTCCGATTAGCCACCGAGGAGGAGGGAGGAGGAAAAGCAGGGGAAGGGGAAGTCGTCCGTGATGCCCACTGCCTGTGAAGCCCACCGCCCGTGATGCCCGCCGCCTGTAAAGCCCGCTGTCCGTGATGCCCACCGCCTGTGAAGCCCACTGCCCGTGATGACCACCACCCTTGATGCCCGGGTTAAGCGCTGCCCACCATAGAGGGGGTGAGTGCTCCGGACCCGACTGACCGAACGGAGCGGGGGGAGTCGGGGGTGGTTGTGGGTGCAGTTTACCTCCCCCTCCCCCCAAAAAATTACCACCAGCTGCCACTGGAAACAAGCATGTTGGTGCTTTGCCACATAGATTGAGAAGCTCTGCACTGGCCCTGTTCTAAGAAGCCCTTTTAACTGTGATTTTGAAAAACTGAGCATGGAAAAAGTGTGTGTGTAGAATTTTCATAACAGAAGTATGTAGGACTATGTAATTAAAGGCTATTTAACCACTTTCAGACTGGACCATTTTGCTGGCCAAAGACCAGACCACTTTTTGCGATTCGGCACTGCGTAGTTTTAACTGACAATTGCGCGGTCGTGCGACGTTGCTCCCAAACAAAATTGACGTCCTTTTTTTCCCCACAAATAGAGCTTTCTTTTGGTGGTATTTTATCACCCCTGTAGTGTTTATTTTTTGCGCTATAAACAAAAAAAGAGCGACAATTTTGAAAAAAAATGCATTCTTTTCTACTTTTTGCTATAATAAATATCCCCCAAAAATATATAAAAAAATAAAAAATTGTCATCAGTTTAGGTCGATACAAATTCTTCTACATATTTTTGGTAAAAAAAATCCCAATAAGCGATTATTGATTGGGTTGCGCAAAATTTATAGCGTTTACAAAATAGGGGATAGTTTTATGGCATCTTTATTAATATTTTTTTTTACTAGTAATGGCGGCGATCAGCGATTTTTATTGTGACTGCGACATTATGGCGGACACATCGGACATTTTTGGGACTACTGTCCTTTATACAGCAATCAGTGCTATACAAATGCACTGATTCCTGTGTAAATGACACTGGCATTGAAGCGGTTAACCAGGGGGTGGCAGTGTAGGGGTTAAGTGTGTCCTAGGGGTGGGTTACTAACTGTGGGGGACTGGGCTGTGTGCTAGTGAACACTGATATCTGCTCCAATCACAGGAAGCAGAGATCAGTATCACTTGTTGCTTCGCAGAACGGGGAGATGCTGTTTACAATGGCATCTCCCCATTCTCCTTCCCCGTGAGACGATCACGGTATCCCTGCAGCGATCGAGTCCGTGGGACCCCATGACCGGACTCGCGCGATGGCAGGGTAGCAAATTCAACTGGACATACCTGTATGCCAGTTTGCCTGCCCGTGCCATTCTGCCAATGTACATCGTCGTGCGCCAGTCGGGAACTGGTTAAAGAAAGGCCAGATGCAGTTATGACTGAGCTTTGCCAAAACACACCTTGAAGATTCTGAGGCCACAAGGAAAAAGTTGTTATGATCAGATGAGACTAAAATTTTATGATTTGGCCTCAACACCAAACGATATGTCTGGTGGAAATCCAATACAGCTCACCATCCAAATAACACCATTCCTACAGTAAAGCATGGAGGTAGTAATAGCCTGTTATGGGGGTGTTTCTCTGCAGCAGAGACCGGAGCACGTGTCCGTATAGAGGAAAAATGGATGGGGCAAAAAACAGTCAAATTCTTGAGGAAAATCGCTGCCCTCTGCCAGAAAGTTATCAATGGGAAGAAGCTTTACATTCCAACATGACAATGACCAAAAGGACACAGAAAATATGACCACACAGTGGTTAAAGGAGAAAAAGGTAAATGTCCGTGCGTGGCCCAGTCAGAGCCCAGACTTAAACCCCATTGAAAATCTGTGAAATGTCTTGAAGACTGCAATCCACAAACGATCACCATCAAAAGTAAATGAACTTGAGCAGTTCTGCAAAGAAGAATGGGAAAATATTGAGTCTAGATGTGCAAAGTTAGTAGAGACATATCCCACTGGAATTAAAGCTGTAATTAAAGAAAAAGGTGGTCCAACAAAATACTGACACAAGGGGCCGATCCTTTTTCCAACTCCGTGATTCTGTTTTTTTTGTTTTTTTTCTGACATGTTGGTGTTATATATTTCACTTGGATGTTATAAGTTGCACTGAGTAAATACAGCTAGATAAAACAAGACCTGTAACATTAGATATAGGAAGTAGGATGACAATATTACAGATATATTCCAAGTTCATTCAAGGAGAATTTCAATAGCAATCTATCAGACCTGTACATTTAAATTAGAATTCCATTTTTGCAAACTTAATTTATATTTAATTTATATTTGTTACGTTTCCATTTACATACCATAACTATTCATTTTTTTTCAAAATGTGTGACTTAAATTTTTTACGTGTTCTTTTCTTGAAACTTCCTGCCTGTACTATGCTGGCAGATCTTCATTATCAGTTGCAAATTAGTTTTTGAATGCTGTTTGTCCTAATAAAGGGTTAAAGATTTGGAAGCTGGACTTCTTTGTTGTATTTTAAAGCCTAGGCACAGCCAAAATCAAAAGGGAAAGAAAAATCAACAAAGGGATATAACTTAGGCTGGCCATACAGTTTTATTGTACAGTTTTCCGTTAGATTTACCAAAACCATATATTATGAGGTTAAACCTAAACACTTTCAGCTTTGTATGCAATTAGGCAGGCCCTTGTACAACATAGTTGAAGGTAAATCTAAAGGAAATTGAATAAGAAAATTGTACAATATACAGTAGGGAAAATAATTATTTGATGTCCTGCAGATCTTGTAAGTGTGCCCACTTACAAAGAAATAAAGGGTCTATAATTTTATCATGGGTGTATTTTAAATGACAGAGACAGAATATCAACCAAAAAATTAATTGCAGTTCAGTGAGTAAAATAAGTATTTGATACCCAAGCAAAACATGACTTAGTAGTTGGTGTAGAAATGCTTGTTGGCAAGCACAGAGGTAAGTTTCTTGTAGTTGGTGACCAGGTTTGTACACATCTCAGGAGGAATTTTGGTCCACTCTTCTTTACAGATCTTCCCTAAATCCATAAAGTTTCTTGTCTGTCCCTTGGCAACTCGAAGTTTCAGCTCTCTCAATAAATTTTCTATAGGATTAAGGCGTGGAGACTGACTAGGTCATTCCATTGCCTTAGGCCCCTTTCACACGGGACGGATCAGTAATGATCCGCTTGCTCAGCGGGGATCGCTCCGTTGTCCCTGCTGAGCCGGCGGATAACAGGGCGGTCCCGCACACTGTGCCGGGACCGCCCTGTCAGCTCTCCATTCTCCTCTATGGGGGATCGGATGAACACGGACCGTCTGTCCGTGTTGATCCGATCCGCTCTGCAGACGGATTGAAAAATAGGATTTGCCTCCGTCTGCGGAACCGGACAATAGCAGAGGCGGACCATATTGGGTGTCTGCGGATGTTCATCCGCAGACAGCCGCTATCCCATAGGGATGCATGTATGTCCGTATTTCATCCGCAAATGGATGGATGAAATACGGACATAATGTCCGCATGTGTGAAAGGGGCCTTAGTGTGCTTCTTTTTGATCCACTCCTTTGTTGCCTAGGCGGTATGTTTTGGGTCATTGTCATGCTGGAAGACCCATCCATGACCCATCTTCAGTGTTCTGGCTGAGGGAAGGTTCTCATCCCAGATTTTACAATACATGGCCCCGTCCATTGGTGCCTTAATGTGGCAAAGTCGGCCTGTTCCTTTAGCAGAGAAACAGCCCCAAAGCATCATGTTTCCACCTCTGTGCATGACTGTAGGGATGGTGTTCTTAGGGTCATAGTCAGCATTTTTCTTCCTCCAAACATAGCAAATCAAGTTAATGCCAAAGAGCTCAATTTTGGTTTTATTTGACCACAGCACTTGCTCCCAATCCTTCTCTTAATCATTTAGATGTTCATTGGTATGACTGTACATGTGCCTTCTTGAGGAGGGGGGTTTGCAATGTTTGGAGGAAGAAAATTGCTGACTATGACCCTAAGAACACATCCCAACATTCAAGCACGGAGGTGTAGGCATGATGCTTTGGGGCTGTTTCTCTGCTACAGGTACAGGCCGACTTTGCTGGGTTGAGGGGCCAATGGACGGGGCTAAGTATTGTAAAATCTTGGATGAGAACCTTCTTCCTTCAGCCAGAACACTGAAGATGGGTTATGGATGGGTCTTGCAACAGGACAATGACCCAAAACATACTGCCAAGCCAACAAAGGAGTCGCACATTAAGGTCGTGGAGTGGCCTAGCCAGTCTCCTGACCTTAACCCTATATAAAATTTATGGAGGGAGCTGAAACTTCGAGTTGTCAAGATGCAGCCAAGAAATCAACAATGACACTAATGCAGCGATCAGAAAAACGATCGCTTAGTGACACTGGCAAAAGGGGGTGAAAGGGTTAACTCTAGGGGGTGATCGTGGGGTGACAGTGTGCCTATGTGTACCTACATGTCAGTGTAGTGTTGGTGCACACTTACTATTTCTTCTCTCCTCGCAGTCCGGTCAAAAAGACCGCCTCGAGGAGAGTGACATCACTTCCTCCTGCCTGTGTTTACACTACACAGGCAGGGGAAGCTTCTCATTCGCCAGGAGCGATCGCGAGGGGATGGCCAGAAACCAACGACCATCCCCTCAACCCGGATCGCTCCTGAAGCGAAATGGACTGCCACAGCCAGCGGGAGGGGGTCCGATCGGACCCCCCACCCGCTGGAAGGCAGGCACGTACGGGTACATGCTTGTGCCTGTCCGTGCCATTCTGCCCACGTATTTTTACATGCGGCAGTCCTTAAGTGGATAATCTCTTCTCTTAAATAGCTTGTATTATTTTTACACTGGTATGCATCTATGCCAGGGTTTTGAGACTGGCTGCCTTCCAGCTATTGCGAAACTACAAGTCCCATAAGGCATTGCAAGGCTGACAGTTACAAGCATGACTCCCACAGACAGAGGCATGATGAGACTTGTAGTTTTGCAACAGCTGGAGGGCCAGTTTGAGACCCCTGCTCTATGCACTTATGGTTACGGCTATATGCGGGTTGAAGTAGTTCTACTCTCAATTACTTTGTTTAGATTCCTGGTTCATTACCCAGAAAGAGAATGCCCTCTGTTCACAAAAGCCAACTTCCAACTTTGTTATCAGGCCCATTCTTATGCCTTGTACACACCATCGGATTGTTGGCCGACAAAATCGTGGAATTTTGTCCGAAGGGTGTTGGCTCCAACTTGTCTTGCATACACACGGTCACACAAGTGTTGGCCAACAATTACAACGTACTACGTGTTTTTTTTCAGCTCTTTAGCGCCACCCTTTGGGCTCCTTGGTGAGTGTTGATTTGCACTTTTCTTTTCCCATTTTTCATTTAGCGCTTTTCAGTTTGCGCTTTTCATTTCAAGATTTTCAGTTCGTTTCTGAGCAGCAAAGCAGCTTCATTATTATCCCATTAAAGCGGAGGTCCACCCTAAAGTGGACCTCCGCTCATCGGAACCCTCCCCCCCTCCGGCGCCACAATTGGCACCTTTCAGGGGGGAGGGGGGTGCAGATACCTGTACAGTACAGGTATTCTGCACCCACTTCCGGGATAGCTCTCTGCGGAAAGGGGCGTAGATTACGCCCCTTTCCGCAAGTGCCCGCCCCTTTCCGCAAGTGCCCCGCTGCCTGCTGGGAAACACACAGATCCCAGAGGCAGCGGGGACCGTCCTTATTGCACAGCGCGACTCGCGCATGCGCAGTAGGGAACCGGGAAATGAAGCCGAAAGGCTCCATTTCCTGATTCCCATACCCAAGATGGCGGCGGCAGCACTCGAGACGATCTAGAGATCGGCTTCGGGTGCCGACATCGCGGGCGCGCTGGACAGGTAAGTGTCACTATTTTAAAAGTCAGCAGCTGCAGTATTTGTAGCTGCTGGCTTTTAAAAAAAAAAAAAAAAAACGCGGAGTCCCGGTGGACTCCCGCTTTAAAGAAGAAGAGAATTGTGCGCTGCATTTCAAGATTTCATAATTTGTCGCATCACAAATATTAATGCTCCATTACCACCGCTAGTTTACAAAACCGAAAGCTTCTACCTTGTCCTTGCTTCAGAGCATGCGTGATTGTACTTTGGCCTTTTGTCCGATGGACTTGTGTACACACGCTCGGAAAATTCAACAACACACATTTGTTGGCGGAAAATTTGAGAACATGCTAGCTGACATTTGTTGGCAGAAACTCAGACAACAATTGTCCGATGGAGCATACACACGGTCGGACTTACCACCAAAAACCTCACATCCAACATTTCCCATCGGAAAGTCCGATTGTGTGTACGCAGCTTTACACTTAGCAAAGAATCATGTTCTATTATTTTCCTACAGGTTTAGTGCAATATCCTGTTTGTGGAGGACCATTTCTCATAAACTTCCAACCAAAAGAGGGCTATATCATACAGGTGCATTGCTGTGAGGTACATAAAACTACAACATGCCTACATTTTTATACAATACACAAACATGCACGGCAACATGTGTAAATGTGAAAAAATGATCCTTGATGTGGCCTGTACAGAAAAAATGCACTCTAATGTTTAGTTAATTCAGCGCAACATAGTTACGTAATTAGTCTGGGTGAAAAAAAGACACAAGTTCATCCAGTTCAACCCACAGAGAGAGAAGAAAAAAAACACATACACAAACAGAAAACCTCCATATGCATTATTCTATACCCACAGTTGATCCAGAAGAAGGCAATAAAAACCCAGCAAAGCATGAACCAATTTGCTCCAGTAGGGGAAAAAAGTCCTTTATTATTCCCCAAGAGGCATATTCCCTGGATCAACTTTACCTATAAAAAATTAGTACCCAGTTATATTATGTACATTAGGGAAAGAATCCAGGCCTTTATTAAAGTAGTCTACTGATGTGGCCAGAACCAGCTCTTGAGAGAGTCTATTCCACATTTTTCACAGCTCTTACAGTAAAGAAGGCTTTCTGTTTGGTGATGAAACCTCTTTTCCTCTAGACGTAAAGAGTTCCCCCTTGTCCTCTGTGATGACCTAAAGTGAATAACTACACCAAGTTCACTATATGGCCTACTTATCTATTTTTTACATGTTGATCACATCCACCCTAATCTCCTCTTCTGAAGAGAAAATGTTTCCTCATAGCTAAGCTCCTCCATGCCTCCTATTACTTTTGTTGCTCTTCTCCGCACTTTCTCCATTTGTGAGGTCAGGCACTGATATTGGATGAGAAGGCCTGGCTTGCAGTGTTCGCTCTAATTCATGCCAAAGATGTTCTCTCAGGTTGAGGTCAGGATTCTGTGCAGGCCAGTCAAGTTCCTCTACCCCAAACTCGCTCATCCATGTCTTTATGGACCTTGCTTTGTACACTGGTGTGCAGTCATGTTGGAACAGGAAGAGGCCATCCCCAAACTGTCCCCATAAAATTGGGAGCATGAAATTGTCCAAAATGTCTTAAGCCGCGTACACACGGGCGGACTGTCTGGCCAACTTAGTCCGTCGAAACACATTTCAGCGGACAGTCCGCTCGTGTGTGGGCTTCAGCGGACTTTTTCAGCGTGCAGTCTGGCGGACTAAGTATTCCGGAATTTCCGTAATATTGTCCGTCAGACTTTGGTTTCAGCGGACAGTCCGCTCGTGAGTAGGCTAGTTGGACGGACTAAGTATGGCGCATGCTCACAAAGGATTTACACGGCGGAAGGTTGCATTGCTGTGTATTGGACGTCCTATTTCTAGTCCCGTCATACGTGCTGTACACGTCATCGCGCAAGCTTTCGACGGACTGTTTGTTCATCGTGTGTGGTCAAGTCCGTTCATTCGAAAGTAGGACGGACTGTCCGTCGGATTGTCTGACGGACTAAGTTGGCCATACAGTCCGCCCGTGTGTACGCGGCTTTAGTATTCTGATGCCTTAAAAGTTCCCTTCACTGGAACTAAGGCGTCAAGACCAACCACTGAAAAACAACCCCCACACCATAATCCCACCTTCACCAAATGATTTGGACCAGTGCACAAAGCAAGGTCCATAAATACATGGATGAGTGAGTTTGGGGTGGAGGAACTTGACTGGCCTGCATCGAGCCAGGCCTGACCTCACAAATGTGCTTCTGGAAGAATGGTCAAACATTCCCATAGACACACTCCTAAACCTTGTGGACAGCCTTACTAGAAGAGTTGAAGCTGTTTTAGCTGCAAAGGTGGGCCAACGCAATATTGAACCCTACAGACTAAGGCTGGGATGCCATTAAAGTTCATGTGCGTGTAAAGGCAGGTGTCCCAATACTTTTGGTAACACATATATATATATATATATATATATATATATATACATACACACATATATACACATACACACTTATTATTTGCTTTTCTTGCAATGCAGGAGCAATTAAAAGGCAGAACCAATGCAAAGCACTAAACTTTTATTGCATCTTAGGGGATGTTTTTGTTGACTATTGAAGGGGGTTATGTAATGTGGACATTGGTATTTACTGGAGTTCCCCTTTTTTCCTCTGTCATAGTGATAACCTATTAACAATACAGAAAATGTAACTTTCCACACAACACAGCACATGCTGAAGGAAAAGGAGGTACTCTAATTATTGAGTCCGGATATTCCCATGTGCCGCTGCATGCTTCCATCGAAATGTGAGTGATAAATATATTCCCAATACCCCAATTTATCAACAATTCACGGTTATCTCCAAAATCAATTTCCAGGAGATGTGAATGATGCAGAAATTACTTAATTGTAATAATTATTCCAGAAAAAGTAATAAATCAAGATAGTGTCATGTAAAGATGCCAGCCAAGAAACTATCAACTCATTTATCAGACTTGTTTAATCGCTCAGCATCGCATTACTGATGATTGTTAGCACTTTGCAGTAAATCCCAGCATGCCACATGAACCAATCAGCAGAAGAGAATAAAGCAAATTTGTCAGACATGTTAAATGCTTAAAAGTAAAAAACAAAAAAAAACTATTTCCCTAATCCTACCATGTGTGCCTTGGATAGGATTGTAGCATGTGCTCAAAAAAACTAAAGTCTAATCCATAGAGGCCCCACTTTAGTCTAATCCATAGAGGCCCCACTTTAGTCTAATCCATAGAGGCCCCACTTTACACACCACAGGACTTATAGAATCTGTTACTGATGGCTTGATGCCAGATACTGTCATGGCATTGATATATAAAAAAATTATAAATCATAAAAAAATACACGACCAATGGAAGATTTTGAGGAAGTTTCCCACACTTTCTAGGGACAGAAGTTTGGGCTGGACAGATAATTAACCAAAATAGCCTACCTTTTTTTTCCTACGGCCGCAGAAATTGAGAAACTGTCTTAAAGGGGTGGTAAAGGCTTGTGTTTTTTTTTACCTTAATGCATCCTATGCATTAAGGTGAAAAAACACTTGGCAGTCATCGGTCCCCAGCCCCCTCCGTTTTACTTACCTGAGCCCTAAATTTCCGGCAGCGCGTCCCCGCCATCCCTCTCTCCATGGGTTCCCGCCTCTTGATTGGATAGAGTGATTGCAGCACAGCCATTGGCTCCTGCTGCTGTCAACCAAATTCAGTGACGTGGGCACCAGGGGGTGGGGCCGAGTCCTGCATCAGCCACTATGGACGCCAAGGTAACCCCCTCAGGAGAGTGCTTCTCCAAGGGTGTTATCTGATGCGGGGAGGAGCTGCAAGAGCAGCCGAGGGACCCCAGAAATGGATGTTCGGGCCACTCTGTGCAAAATGAGCTGCACAGTGGAGGTAAGTATGATATATTTGTCATTTAAAAAGAAAAAAAATCCTTTAGTATCACTTTAAGGATTTTTATTATTATTTTATTACTAGTAATGGCGCCGATCAGAGATTTTTATCAGGACTACGACATTATGGCGGACACATCGGACACTTTTGGCACGATTTTGGGATCATTCACATTTATACAGCGATCAGTGCAATTAAAAATGCATTGATTACTGTGTAAATGTGACTGGCAGTGAATGGGTTAACCACTAGGTAGCGCTGTAGGGGTTACGTTTGTCCTAGGGAGTGATTCTAACTTGGGGGAGGGGCTGTGTGTGACACTACACTGATCACCGCTCCCGATCACATGGAACTGTGATCAGTGTCATTAGGCAGAATGGGGAAATGCTTGTTTACATTATCATTTCCCCATCCGTCCTCTCCGTGAGACGATCACGGGTCCCGCGGACTCAATGTCTCATTATCACGCTCACGGGGCTCCCGGTTTAAAAGCAGCGAACTTCTGTCAGATTAGCAAACCTGTGAGATGAGCAGGTTGCCACTGCTTTTAAAATTCAAGATCTAAGTAGTCAGACGGAGTTGTAAGTCCTGTATTTCACTATATAAACTGACCTTACTGTTATAAATACGTCTAAAATGCAAAACTCCAGTGGGTGTAACAACATGTCCGCTTTCCCCCTTCTTAGTGTATCCTTACTGTGGACGAGTGTGGGGTGTAGCAAGATGGCGGCGACGGAACGTCACTTCCGTAGCAAACTGCGATGGGTCGCCAAATATGTCATTACAGGGGCTCCAAATCTGAATGGACACAGGGAGCTGTGACTCAACTCGGCTGGGGCTCAATCTGCTTGCTGTGGGGGCACTGAACAGGAGGGAGGGGTCAGGAGCACAACAGAGGGACCTGAGAAGAGGAGGATCCGGGGCTGCCCTGTGCAAATCCACTGCAACAAAGGAGGTAAGTATAACATGTTTGTTATTTTTATGGAAAAAAAACAAACTTACAATCACTTTAAGTTTATGCAAAGAGTCAATATTTGTAGTGTTGACCCTTCTTTTTCAAGACCTCTGTATCCAGGCATGCACCCTGGGATGCTTTCAATCAACTTTTGGGCCACATCCTGACTGATGGCAGCCCATTCTTGCATAATCAATGCTTGAAGTTTGTCAGAATTTGTGTTTTTTTTTTTGCTCACCTGCCTCTTGAGAATTGACCACAAGTTCTCAATGGGATTAAGGTCTGGGGAGCTTCCTGGCCATGGACTCAAAATGTTGATGTTTTGTTCCCCAAGCCACTTAATTATCACTTTTGCTTTATGGCAAGGTGCTCTATCACACTGGAAAAGGCATTGTTTGTCACCAAACTGTTCTTTGTTGGGAGAAGTTGCTCTCAGAGGATGTTTTTGGACCATTCTTTATTCATGGCTGTGTTCTTAGGCAAAATTGTGAGTGAGCCCATATCCTTGGCTGAGAACATGAATGGTCTCAGAATGCTTTATTGCTGGCACGACACAACACTGATGGCAACACTCACCTTTTCTTCTCTGGACAAGGTTTTTTCCTGGATGCCCCAAACAACTGGTAAGGGGATTCATCAGAAAAAATAACTTTTCCCCAGTCTTCAGCAGTCCAATTCCTTTACCTTTAGCAGGATATCAGTCTGTCCCTGATGTTTTTCAAGAGAAGTGGCTTCTTTGTTGCCCTTCTTGACACCAGACCATTCTCCAAATGTCTTCTCCTCCCTGGGCATGCAGATGCAATCACACCTGCCTGCTGCCATTCCTGAGCAAGCTCTGCACTGGTGGTGCCAATATCCCGCAGCTGAATCAATTGTAGGAGACAGTCCTGGCACATTCTGGACTGTCTTGGGCACCCTGAAGACTTCTTCACAAATGCAGTTGAAGTGTTTTTAATGGGATTAAGTACCATTTTTAATGGCAGCGAGGGACTTTTCAATGAATTGCAATTCATCTGATCACTCTTCATAACATTCTGGAGTATATGCAAACTGCCATCATAAAAACTGAGACAGCAGACTTTATGAAAATTCTAATTTGTGTCACTCTCAAAACTTTTGTCTACAGCTGTACCTTGCTCCTAGTTTGGTTTACAGGGTTCCTCCTCAGGCATCTACTGTAAACCCTCAGCATTTCCCCAACCTACACTATATTACCAAATGTATTGCAAAGCCTGGTTTTACACGCACATGAACTTTAATGGCACCCCGGTCTTAGGCCGTAGGGATCAATTTTGAGTTGGCCCACCCTTTGCAGCTATAACAGCTTCAACTCTTCTGGGAAGGCTGTCCACAAGGTTAAGGAGAATATCTTTGGGAAATGTTTGACCATTCTTCCAGAAGCGCATATGTGAAGTCAGGCGCGGATGTGGACGAGAAAGCCTGGCTCACAGGCTCCACTCTAATTCATCCTAAAGGTGTACTATCGGGTTGAGGTCAGGATTCTGTGCAGACCAGTCAAGTTCCTCCACCCCAAACTCCCTCATCCATGTCTTCATGGGCATTGTTTTGCACTGGTGCTCAGTCATGTTGGAACAGGAAGGTCCATCCCCAAACTGTTCTTACAAAGTTGGGAGCATGAAATTGTCCAAAATGTCTTGGTATGCTGACACCTTAAGAGTTCCCTTCACTGGAACTAAGGGGCCAGGCCCAACCCCTGAAGAACAACCCCCACTCCATAACCCCCCTCCACCAAATGATTTGGATGAGCTTGACTTTCCCATTTTCCATTCCCATGTCTGACCAGATCACTCTGAAGATCAGCTTGCAGCCTTATGTCACAGGTCCTAGAAGGCTGTAGGATCATTCACAGAGTACAGCGCAGCTCGTGCATTTGCAGTAGGAAGTTGGCTGTGAAGCCACAAGGAGTCACAGCCGGCTTCCAACACTAAACATGCCAGCGCCAGGGACCAGAAGACTGGCCCCAGGTGAGAACAGCACTGGATCAATTGACAGATGTCCTATTGTTAAATGTCAGCAACTACAGTATTCTTTCTTTCTAGGGAAAAGATCCACTTTAAAGCGGTTGTATACCCATATAAAAAAAAAAAAAACCTGTATGCACCGCATACTAGCTCATTATGAAATACTTACCTTAGAACAAAGTGCCGGCATTGCCTCCCGGTTAACGCTGAGGGAGCTGACATGTTCCCTCAGCGTTTCTTCCGGATTCGCGGCTCCAGCGCTGAGTGGCCGTGAGCATGTGTGGGAGTCCTCTTTCCGACAAGGAGCTCTGATTTTCTGGCAGCATCCACCGGACCTTCAGAGTGCATGCGTCGCTGACGTTAGCGGCTGCATTCAAGGTGAATATTTCCTAAATCGTACAGGTTCAAGAGATATTCATTTTACCTACAGGAAAGCCTTATTATAGACTTACCCGTAAGTAAAAATGTGAAAGTGGGCTATACAGCTGCTTTAAGCAACTCTGCTGACATCTCTTTGACCTTCCTTCATAAACTGTAATGTATAACAGCCCCCACCCCCCCCCCTTTTCTTTATTCTCACCTGTTACACTGTATTAATCCCTATGGCAAGAAGGGAACATGACTTCTTAGCCCTTGTACACACGGTCGGAGATTCCGACGGAATGTGTCCTATTGGACCGTTTTGTCGGAGTATCCGACGGACCAAGTTTTCCAACTTGTTCGTAAAATTTTCCGACAAAATGCTCCGATCGGACATACTCCGATCATGTGTAGCCTACTCCGACGGACAAAGTGCCACGCATGCTCAGATCAAATTCCTAAACCAAAGCTATTGGCTACTAGCCTGAACGTAGTCCCATTGTAACAAAATAACGTCATCACGTTATGTACAATCGGATTTTCCGACAACTTTGTCCGACCGTGTGTATGCAACAGTTTCCAACGGATTTGGATGTCAGAATGTCCGACCGTGTGTACAAGGGCTAAGACTGACAGGTATAGGGAGTTGTGCAAACAGTAGAAAATGAGTTGTAAAGAGTCAAACACACATCTCTGGCATAATTTTCACCCTAAAGCCGCGTACACACGATCAAACAATCCGGTGGAAAAGTCCGGCGGACAATCCGCCCGTGTGTGGACACGTGGCGTGCGGCGACTTATATAGGGACATGGCCCGACGAGGCAACATCTCCAGAAGAGAAGAACAGAAGACGGCGACAGCGGTCACAGAAGACCGGGCCACCACTTGTAAAAGAGCTAGAAGAAGGCGTGGAGGCCCAGCAAGAAGAACCGAAGAGGGGGACAAGACCCCCGAAGTCGGAAGAAGAGGGCGGCGGCGAAGAAGAAAGCCGGGCTCCTCTGCTAGTAAAAGAGCTAGCAGGCGGTGGAGACAATTAGGCAGCTTACCTCGGTGGATCTTCGGGGTAACCCCGCCGCATGCCTTTTTCATTTGACAGACCGGCCCGTCCGGAAGTATAAACAGACTCTGACAATGCAACTACTGAACGCGGCGTGCGTATGCATACCGGCGATGTGGAGGCAACCCCAACCCCCTACGAAGACCTTATGGTATTCTAAAGTTAATTATGTTCTCCGGATGGAGGAACTGACCGCCACCCTTTACAATACTGAGGAAAAGTTCTGTGAGAAGTGGAGACCCTGGAGGTACTTCACTGGCACTCAGACATACCTGCGCGAGGTTGCAACTGCGGCCGACCTGGCGCCCGCCTGATGCCTATGTTGGCGCGTTAATCTGGGAAGTTGGAAGCGGGCCCTTGGCCATCTTCCATGGATGGAACTGTGGGGTCCCTTCTGATGCCTACACCTACCCCTCTCCCCCCCCCCTTTTTTTTTCTTCCTCTCTCTCTCTCTCTTCCCTTTTCCTCTTCTGCTACTCTGTATCTATCTCTTCTGTCTTGGCCCGCCGGGCCACGGCCATGTGGGCCCGCGGTGCTGGTACGGACCTGCATGGACCGAATAGCTATGAAACAACCGATCTATAATGTTACTCTCTGGGGGGGGGGGGCGTCACTAGGATGCTGGAGACCCCCTGGTAGCTAGCTCTCTTGCCAAAGATAGCACGGTACGTCCATGCAGATCAGCATATGTGTACATTATATAGGCGACTACACATTTTCAACATACGATTTCATATCTTTTACTGCTTGTACATTGAACTGAAGTGTATGACCGAGCCAAATTGTTGTGTTTTTCAGAATGTATTGTTTACTCTGTACAACTGGCTCTAAAACTCAATAAACGAATAAAAAAAAAAAAGAGCTAGCAGAAGATAGCGGAGGAGTCCGGCAAGAAGACCCCCCGGAACTGTGCAATAAACTATTTTAACCCTTGTGTGTTGTGTTTTTTTTTTTTCACAGGTGAATGGGTAGGGGTACATTGTACCCCATACTCATTCAGATAGGGTGGGGGGCCAGGGGCCCCCTTATTAAAGGGGGCTCACGGATTCCGATAAGCCCCCCGCCCGCAGACCCCGACAACCAACGGCCAGGGTTGTCGGGAAGAGGCCCTTGTCCTCATCAACATGGGGACAAGGTGCTTTGGGGCGGGGGGCACCACCCCATGTTGAGGGCACACGGCCTGGTATGTCTCAGGGGGGGGGGGGGGGGCGCTCGCTCGTCCCCACCCCCTTTCCTTGCCGGCCGGGTAGCGTGCTCGGATAAGGGTCTGATATGGACCTAGGGGGGACCCCCACGCCGTTTTTTTGGCGTAGGGATTCCCCTTTAAGTCCATACCAGGTGACAGGGCCAGCGACGCCTCCTTCGCTGGTCCCGGCTACCTGGAGCCGCGCTCAAAATGAACGGACTTTCCTCCGTGTGTGTGGGGGCGAGTCCGTTCATTTCAAAAGTACGGCGGATAGTCCGGCGGACTTAGTCCGCCGTACCTAGTCCACCGCAAAAGTACCGTGTGGGCAGGTAGCACGTTCGGAAAGTCCAGCGGACAGTCCAGCGGACAGTCCGGCAGACTAAGTCCACCGGATAGTCTGATACGTGTGTACGCGGCATAAGAAATCCACTGCGTGTCTTCTGACTTTGGCAAAGTAAGTCCCAAAACACACTGCAAAATGCAGGTTGTAACAGCATAAGCAGCTACTAGCCAATGTTGCTGCTATAAACAAAAGTCTTGGCATTTGGTCACGTGATCTTAACTAAAAGATTGGTTGTTCCTGATTTTAGCTGAGACCATGTGACCAAATCCTGAGGTTTCTGGTTAGGAGTACAGCACTGGAGGGAAGCTGCAACATTATTTTCCCCAGGAAGGGTAAGCCATTCTATTACTCTGTTAATATAGTTTAAGGCCTAACTTACACTTGAGGTCAGGGGGTTGGTAAAAACAGGTGGTTGAGCCATGAATTTACACCCCCCCCCCCCCCCCCGAGATGCAAAAGCAGCCATACGGGGGTATACACATGCCATGGCTGCAATGCTTTGGTAAATTTAGCAAAAATGATCATCCTACAAGTTCGGTGGGCAGTACCACCCACCCATCAAGTGAATGGCTCCACACGGAAAATACGTGCAATGCATGCGGTTGTGGCATGCTTTTCGGGGTTAAAAGAAGTGATGAAGAGGCGACCTAACGTCCTCTTGAAAGCACCTCACCACAAATCTCTCTTCAGAGGCAAGTGTACGTAAGCCCTGAAAACTAAACATTTTTTCTTAGTTTTGGATAGAGTGGGAAAGGGCCCTGTTAGGTTTTTACTGCTATCCTGAGTTTCATTATATAGGTTCACCCTGCTATCCTGTCCTGCTGAAGTATTACCAGATAGGAAGTGAGGATGAGTTTCCTTCAGCAGGATGGGATAGCAGGGTAAGTCTATATAATCAAACTCAGGATAGCAGTAAAAACCGGACCCTTTCCCACTCTATCCAACCTAAGAAGAAATAGCAATGTGTCCTTCTAGTAGAGCAGAGGAAGGCTAGAACCCCTGTTGGATTTTTATTTTAGTCTATTGCCCTGCTGCAGGTTTTCTTAAATGCTGATGGGTTTTACTTCCTTTCTTTAACCCTGCAAAGTAAAGGATGCATCACATACTAGCACATTATGTGACACTTACATGCAAACGAAGCCCGTGCTGTCCCCGCTGAACTCCTGCTGGCGTGGACACCGGCTCTGTGACTGGCCAGAGCCGCGTGACGTCACTCCCACGCACATCACGGCACTCGCTCACGAAGAAATGGCACGGGGGGCGCTTCTTCACAGCACATGCGCTGATGATGTCATTATACAGTAAATATCTCCTAGACGGCGCATGTTTAGGAGATATTTACAGTACCTATAGGTAAGCCTTATTCTGAGCTTACCTATAGGTACAACTTGCAAAGGGAGGTTTACAACCTCTTTAAAGTGGAAGTAAACCCTCCTATCCTTTTCAGCCAAGGAAGCTGCCATCTTGGCCTCTGTTAAATCTACAACTGCCATGATGCTGCACATGTGATCAGTTATGACATTAGCCATTGGCTGGTTTGACAGTCTGGTTGAGAGCACATCGAATGGGAGGGTTAAATTCCCCCCCCGCGTTCCCGGAAATGTAACTGTTATATGGATGGGTTTACTTCCGTTTTAACTCTCTGTCTAGTGAAATGTTGTACACAGCAAAGGAAGTGGGGGGAATCTCTCTAAAGCGGAACTAAACCTTCCTATCCTTTTCTGCTGAAGAAGCTGCTATCTAAGCCTCTCTTTGGTGCTGCAAATGTGATCAGTTATGACACCAGCCATTTGATGATTTGACAGTTTGGTTGAGAACCCAAACAGATGTGACAGCATTTCCGGCACTAAAGTTCCACTTTAAGTCCTGTTAGATCACTTCAGGCTGGCCCACTACAGGTATAGCTATGTAAAGCATTAAAAGCAGAATTAAACCCTCCTATCCTTTACAGCAGGGGTCTCAAACTGGTGGCCCTCCAGCTGTTGTGAAACTACAAGTCCCATGAGGCATTGCAAGGCTGACAGATACAAGCATGACTCCCACAGGCAAGAGGCATGATGGGACTTGTAGTTTTGCAACAGCTGGAGGGCCGCCAGTTTGAGACCCCTGCTTTACAGCCAAGGAAGCTGCTTCTGTTTGATCTGCAACTGCCATTGTGCTGCACATCTGTTCATGTGATCAGCTATGACACCAGTCATTTGATGGTTTGACAGTTTGATTGTGGACACAAGCAAATGTGATAGCAATCCCAGCATTATGGGAATATAACTGTTTTTGGAAACCATTAAATCGATGGCTTTATGATTTACTGCTGTTCAGGGGCAGCCTTCAGCAAGAAGAAACAGGAGCAATGCTGGAGGCAGTTTACAGTCCACACTAATGTTGGTAGCATAATTTTAAAGATGTTCCGTTGTTCCTTGCTAAAGATCATTATTTTTATTAGTTGTTATAGTTAACATTCCACGTTAAGGCTTCTTTCACACACACAGCATTTCTTGCCACCCTCTGAAAATGATCTGCTGTGAATGGCTTTTCAGAGGGTGTTAAAGCAGTGGTTGTCAGGCATTTAGTAGGCAACTCTGCCACCTCCTGAACATATCCTTTTTTATTTATTTTTTAATCCCAAGGGGGATTTGTAGTATAAAATTGCACAATCATTTGGCTTGTGGTTGCAGGGCACTCCCATTCAACTCAACGGGCGTGTTTGACAGCGGGTGCTGGCTGCGAAACTTGTTGGTCACAGCATGTGTACAGCCTTGTCAGGCTTTAATGTTAAAATTTGAGTGGGGTGAAAACAAAAACAGGGCACTGCCGCTTTACTGCCCCCTGCGTGAAAGAGCCCTGATGGAGTCCCAGATAGCAGCAAAAACCTGACAGGAGTTCTAATCCCTCCCTAATTCCATTCAAAACTAGAAAAAATCTTTTTTGGCTTGACATTCACTAAATCCTCTTTAAGAATTGTATGGGAACATACTGTATTTTTATATATGAAATAAATACTACAAGTGCTACAAGAAAATACACATACACACAAATGTCTCATGCAGAAACACAAAACATGCACAAACAGTGAAATAACAATGAAATGTAATATAAAAAATAAAGGAATCCACAACTAACAAAGGAGTGATTGATATGACTCAATGAATAGTGGTGTTAATAAGTAAAAAGTTATTCTGACCACTTTATCCTCCTGTAGAATATCCGGAAAGTCAGGAGAGAGTGCGAAGGGAGAGAAGACAAGAAAGGGAAGAAGACAAGGTTATTCCAGCTAGACAATGTTATACTGGGAGGACTGGGAGTAACAGGCAAGGTTAGAAAGGTAAGACAGGGTTAAACTGGTAAGACAAAATTAGGTTAGACAGGGTTATATTAGTAAGACAAGAAGAATACATGTTAGAGTGGGTTTCCAGTTGGTTGTGACACCATGCAACTGCAATTCGCCCCCACAAGTAACTGCAGAATGACAGACCCTCCAGCATTGAGACACCCTCCATAGGGCAAAAATACTCTTCTCTAAATCTCTCTAAGTGATACAATAATTGGGCTTAGTAAATGGATTTCGCTTTTTCCAAAGTGTCAGATAAGTCATAAAGGTATAGTGAAGTTCAGGAGCGGAGTATTCTCCACATTGTGGAGTGAAGCACATTGAAAAGTTTGGACCTACCTAATTATGGTCGATCACTAACAACACGCTACAACAATGGAGGTCTGTGAAGGCCACATGGGACTGCACATACACTAAATTACCAAAACTATTGGGGTACCTGCCTACACCCACGTTACCTTTAATGGCATCCCAGTCTTAGTCTATAGGGTTCAATATTAAGTTGGCCACCCACCCTTTGCAGCTATAACAGCTTCAACTCTTCTGGGAAGGCTGTCCACAAGGTTTAGGAGCGTCTATGGGAATGTTTGACTATTCTTCCAGAAGCACATTTGTGGGGTCAGGCCACTGATGGGGATGAAAAGGCCTGGCTCGCAGTCTCTGCTCTTATTCACCCCAAAGGTGTTCTGTGTGTAGGGTTGTGTAGACCAGTCAAGTTCCTCCACCCCAAACTTGCTCATCCATGTTTTTATGGACTTTGCTTTGTGCACCGATCCAAATCATTTGATGGGGGGGTTATGGTGTGGGGTTGTTTTTCAGGTGTTGGGCTTGGTCCTTTAGTTCCAGTGAGGTGAAAATTGTGGACAATTTCATGCTCCCAACTTTAGTTCCAGTGAAGGTGTCAGCATACCAAGACAGTTTGGACAATTTCATGCTCCCAACTTAGTGGGAACAGTTTGGGGATGGTCCCTTCCTGTTCCAACATGACTGCGCACCAGTGTACAAAGCAAGGTCCATAAAGACATGGATGAGAAAGATTGGGGTGGAGGAACTTGACTGGCCTTTTTTAACAAGCAGGCTATTTATAAGTAAAAACATACACAAAAAGTCATCTTGGGGCTACAAAATGTGCTTTCCTCCTCAAGAGCTGCAGAACTTTCTGTGTGAAATTGTAGAAGCATACATTCTGACTAGTGATGGCCGAACGGTTCGCCCGGCGGTCGTTTCGCGGCGAATTTCCGACTTTCGCCGTCCGCGGGTTCGAACGCCTTTTTCCGTCGTTCGCCCCGGCGGACTTACGTGTTTAATGTATACAAGAACTTTAACCTTTCGTGACACGTTTATCATGTGTTACAGGACAACCAATTGAGACATGACAGCTCATGGACACTTGGACATTCCCCCTAACCTATAAATACACCCGATCCGGTGGCCATTTTACATTCTTTCTTCTGTCACTGTAGGGAAAGGATCCTGTGTGGAGTAGGGACAGAGAAAACGCTAGCTATTTGGTACACAAAAGTTCTTTTCAGGACTGGTATAGGTGTTAGGTCAGCAGCCTGAGTTTCTTTTGTCAGTTTAGATAAAGGGACAGAGCGCTGTATGCTGCTATTTTAGGGACAGCTCAGCCAGATTAGTCTTTCTTCATCATCATCATCATCATCATCATTAGCTGTTACTATCAGGTCCACAAAAGAGCTGTTCCAGCTAATCGTTCCAGCCTACTCTTTTTTGCCAATTTGTATAGGGACAGGCAGGAAGCAGTGTGTCAGGCAGTGAGGATAATTTTAAAGACTTGCTGTTACTATTAGTTCCACAAAGGTTCTTTTCAGGACTGGTATCAGTGGTACGGTAATAGGCTTGTACACGTATAATATTCTTTCTTCCAAATATAGAAAGAATATTATACTTGACTGCTGCCCTTCTGCTGCAGTCTGCTAATCATTCACAACTCACTTGTTCCACAAAGCTCTTTATCAGGACTGGTAACTTGGTCTGTCTAGGGTGCTACGGTACATAGGCTTGGGTGCGGTACAGTCTGCTGTTCTGTAAGGACCGCTATCGGTCCACAATACATAGGGTTGCCGTGCACTACTGCTGACCGCTGCCCTATACTGCAGCAGTCCTTCATTGGTATAGGGACTGACGTACAGTCTGCTAATCACTAACACACAACCTGCTTGGTCCACAAAAGTTCTTATAAGGACTGGTAACTTGGTATAGGGTGCTACGGTACATAGGCTTGAGTGCGGTACAGTCTGCTGTTCTGTAAGGACCGCTATCGGTCCACAATACATAGGGTTGCCGTGCACTACTGCTGACCGCTGCCCTATACTGCAGCAGTCCTTCATTGGTATAGGGACTGACGTACAGTCTGCTAATCACTAACACACAACCTGCTTGTTCCACAAAAGTTCTTATAAGGACTGGTAACTTGGTATAGGGTGCTACGGTACATAGGCTTGAGTGCGGTACAGTCTGCTGTTCTGTAAGGACCGCTATCGGTCCACAATAGATAGGGTTGACGTGCACCACTGCTGACCGCTGCCCTATACTGCAGCAGTCCTTCAGCGGTATAGGGACTGACGTACAGTCTGCTAAACACTAATACACAACCTGCTTGGTCCACAAAAGTTCTTATAAGGACTGGTAACTTGGTATAGGGTGCTACGGTACATAGGCTTGAGTGCGGTACAGTCTGCTGTTCTGTAAGGACCGCTATCGGTCCACAATAGATAGGGTTGACGTGCACCACTGCTGACCGCTGCCCTATACTGCAGCAGTCCTTCAGCGGTATAGGGACTGACGTACAGTCTGCTAAACACTAATACACAACCTGCTTGGTCCACAAAAGTTCTTATAAGGACTGGTAACTTGGTATAGGGTGCTACGGTACATAGGCTTGAGTGCGGTACAGTCTGCTGTTCTGTAAGGACCGCTATCGGTCCACAATAGATAGGGTTGACGTGCACCACTGCTGACCGCTGCCCTATACTGCAGCAGTCCTTCAGCGGTATAGGGACTGACGCACAGTCTGCTAAACACTAACACACAACCTGCTTGGTCCACAAAAGTTTTTATAAGGACTGGTAACTTGGTATAGGGTGCTACGGTACATAGGCCTGAGTGCGTTACAGTCTGCTGTTCTGTAAGGACCGCTATCGGTCCACAATACATAGGGTTGCCGTGCACTACTGCTGACCGCTGCCCTATACTGCAGCAGTCCTTCATTGGTATAGGGACTGACGTACAGTCTGCTAATCACTAACACACAACCTGCTTGGTCCACAAAAGTTCTTATAAGGACTGGTAACTTGGTATAGGGTGCTACGGTACATAGGCCTGAGTGCGTTACAGTCTGCTGTTCTGTAAGGACCGCTATCGGTCCACAATACATAGGGTTGACGTGCACCACTGCTGACCGCTGCCCTATACTGCAGCAGTCCTTCAGCGGTATAGGGACTGACGTACAGTCTGCTAAACACTAATACACAACCTGCTTGGTCCACAAAAGTTCTTATAAGGACTGGTAACTTGGTATAGGGTGCTACGGTACATAGGCTTGAGTGCGGTACAGTCTGCTGTTCTGTAAGGACCGCTATCGGTCCACAATACATAGGGTTGCCGTGCACTACTGCTGACCGCTGCCCTATACTGCAGCAGTCCTTCATTGGTATAGGGACTGACGTACAGTCTGCTAATCACTAACACACAACCTGCTTGTTCCACAAAAGTTCTTATAAGGACTGGTAACTTGGTATAGGGTGCTACGGTACATAGGCTTGAGTGCGGTACAGTCTGCTGTTCTGTAAGGACCGCTATCGGTCCACAATAGATAGGGTTGACGTGCACCACTGCTGACCGCTGCCCTATACTGCAGCAGTCCTTCAGCGGTATAGGGACTGACGTACAGTCTGCTAAACACTAATACACAACCTGCTTGGTCCACAAAAGTTCTTATAAGGACTGGTAACTTGGTATAGGGTGCTACGGTACATAGGCTTGAGTGCGGTACAGTCTGCTGTTCTGTAAGGACCGCTATCGGTCCACAATAGATAGGGTTGACGTGCACCACTGCTGACCGCTGCCCTATACTGCAGCAGTCCTTCAGCGGTATAGGGACTGACGTACAGTCTGCTAAACACTAATACACAACCTGCTTGGTCCACAAAAGTTCTTATAAGGACTGGTAACTTGGTATAGGGTGCTACGGTACATAGGCTTGAGTGCGGTACAGTCTGCTGTTCTGTAAGGACCGCTATCGGTCCACAATAGATAGGGTTGACGTGCACCACTGCTGACCGCTCACCTATACTGCAGCAGTCCTTCAGCGGTATAGGGACTAAGAGTTTTGTCACAGGGTCATTTAAAAAATGACATGCAGAGGAAGAGGCAGGCCCTTCCGCAGGGGTGGTAGGGGTAGGGCAGGAGCAACAGGCTTGAGCCAAAGTGGGAAGTTGCAGAAGGTGCGTTCAATTACTTTAAAGGATGCACCAGACTTGGTTGAGTGGCTCGCTCAGCCTTACTCTTCTGCACCCTCCTCATCCTCTCGATCTGCACCCTCTTCTTCACTCTCTGCTATGTGCACCCCCAAAGACACTACCACCAACAACACGACCACCACCACCACCACCACATACCTTCCGCTTGAGTCACTGGAATTATTTTCCGATCCATATCAAGAGGACATTTCTGATGCGCAGCCACTCTTGGTATTGGATCAGGAAGAGGAGGTAGCAACAAGCGCTACTCAGCAGTCTGACGCCAGTACCCAGATCAGCCCAAGGAGGAGGTTGGTCCCCGGTGTTGCTGCCTACTCTACTTATAGCGGTGGGGAAGGTGACGTTGATGATGACGTGTCTAGTGATGTCACGTGGGTGCCCACAAGAGAGGAAGAGGAGGGGAGTTCAGAGGGAGATATGGACCAGCAGATAGGGAGGAGAAGCAGCAATGACTTACATTGCACAGCAGGGACAAAGCAGACTGCAAATGTATCAGGAGCGAGTCATCGACCATGTACGGTCACATCTGGCGCTCCCAGGACACCGGCACATGGCTCCGCAGTGTGGGCTTTTTTTAACGTGTCCGCTGCTGACAATAGCGTTGCCATCTGCAATCTTTGCAGTCAACGCGTTAGTCGCGGTAAGCCCAATACTCACCTAGGGACGACCGCCTTAAGAAGGCACATGAGCAGCCATCACCGAGCCCAGTGGGAGCAACGGAACACACAAAGCCACACTGCAGGCTCTCACCGTCCAGCCTCGTCTTCTACTTCTCCTTCTCCTCTCTCCTCACAATTGTCCTCCACTCCACCTTCCATCACGCCAAGCTCACATTTTTCTGCAAAAAGGCAGGCTTCCGTGGGCCTAATGTTTGAGCGTAAAAAAATGATGACGCCGGATAACCCTCTTGCCCAACGGTTGGCGGCTGGCTTGTCAGAACTCATAGCCCGCCAACTACTGCCATATAAACTGGTGGACTCGGAGGCCTTTCGCAAATTTGTGGCCATTGGAACACCACAATGGAAGGTCCCAGGAAGGAAGTATTTCTCAGAGAAGGGCATCCCAGAGCTATATGGCCATGTTCAGCGGCAAGTGAATGTATCTCTGGCACACAGTGTCGGTGCCAAGATACATCTGACCACAGACACGTGGTCTAGCAAACACGGGCAGGGAAGGTATATCAGTTTTACTGCCCACTGGGTGAACCTTCTGACGGCCGTCAAGCATGTAACCCGTGGCACCCGTGTAGATTTGGTTTTACCGCCACGGATTGCATGCAGGCCTGACTCTTCTTCTCCTCCTCCTACTCCATCCTCCTCCCTCTCCTCCTCAGCTGCCTCCTCCTTTTCCGCTGCTAGCGTCTCTTCCACTGCACCGCCCAAGCTCCCCAGAACCTATTCCACATGCCAGGTGAGACGTTGCCATGCCGTGCTGCGTCTGTTGTGCCTGGAAGCAAAGAGCCACACTGGCCCGGCACTCCTTTCAGCTTTGCGTTCACAGGCAGATGAGTGGCTAACACCGCTCAATTTGACAGTTGGTAAAGTGGTGTGTGACAACGGTGCCAATCTGCTTAGCGCATTGAAACAGGGCAAAATCACGCACGTGCCGTGCATGGCACACGTCTTAAACTTGGTCGTGCAGCGATTCCTTGTCAAATACCCTGGGGTCCAGGACATCTTGCGGCAGGCAAGGAAAATCTCGGCCCATTTCAGAAGATCTTACACGGCCATGGCTCGCCTTGCTGACATTCAGCGGCGACACCATCTGCCGGTCAGACGTCTTATTTGCGATTGCCCGACGCGATGGAACTCAACCTTCTATATGCTTGATAGGCTGCTCCAGCAGAAACGTGCAGTTAACGTCTACCTGTATGAACTCTGCGAAAGAAACGGTTCTGGGGAGCTGGGTTTTTTTTCACCGCGCCAGTGGCTGCTCATGCGCGACACATGCAGACTTCTGCGGCCATTTGAGGAGATCACCAAACTGGTCAGTCGCAGCCATGGCGCCATCAGTGACATGGTACCTTATGCCTTCTTTCTGGAGCGTGCATTGCGTCGTGTCATTGATCAGGCTGTGGAGGAGCAGGAGCGGGAAGATGAGGAAGTCGCAATGCTGGATGAATTCCCAGGGGGGGCTACTCTATCTGAGACAAGTCAACAACAGGAGTCTGATGAGGAGTCAGAGGAGGATGGTGCCGGGGCGGATGAGCAGGAGCAAGAAGAGCATGCTTTAAACCTTTCTGGGATCCCTGTTGTGCGAGGATGGGGAGAGGAGAATGAAGAGGACGACATTATCCTGGATGATGAGCAGGAGCCAGGCCACCACACCGCTTCCACTTTAGTGCAAATGGGGGCCTTCATGCTCCAGTGTTTTAATAGGGACCCCCGTATAAAAAGCATGAGGGTCAAGGACCAGTACTGGGTGGCAACGTACTTAGACCCCCGGTACAAACACAAAATGGCGGAAATGTTACCGCCGTCGCAGAGGGCTGTCAGAATGCAGCACTTCCAGGCCTTGCTTCGAGAAATGCTGCATTCTGCTTTTGCGTGCGCTGGCAGAGGAGCAATTCCCACTCCCAGAGAAGGATTTGCGGGTACCAATCCAACAGCGCCTGCAAGAAGAGGCCGGTTTGAAGATGTGTTGGTGACTTCGGATATGAGGTCATTCTTTCAGCCGACCCATCGACAGGTGTCATCCGGATCCAGCATCAGGGAACGCCTAGACCGTCAGGTGTCCGACTACATTGGGTTAACGGCCGATGTGGACGCTCTGAGGAGTGATGAACCCCTAGACTACTGGGTGGGCAGGCTTGACCTCTGGCCAGAGCTTGCCCAATTTGCAATCGAACTGTTGGCTTGCCCCTCATCCAGTGTCCTGTCCGAAAGGACGTTCAGCGCAGCAGGGGGGATTGTGACCGATAAGCGTACTCGCCTAGCTCACCACAGTGTTAACTACCTCACATTTCTAAAAATGAATGAGGCATGGATCTCGGAGGAATTCAACACATGTGATCAGTAGACCATGTATATGTCTATAAACAATTTTTGGAATCAAGCACACAGACCTTCTTAATTCATTTGGCTCACTTCCCTGACCCAAAAAAGCACACCGTACTATATGCCCCTACCCTCCTCTTTGAAGAGGTTGAGCGGTGTCATATTTCTACTGGGGCTGCTTATTATGAGGGGTTCCCACCATCCCTGTGCTGTGCTGACTTCCTCCTGGGTGTTCTTATTATGAGGGGCTCCCACCATCCCTGTGCTGTGCTGACTTCCTCCTGGGGGTTCTTATTATGAGGGGATCACACCATCCCTGTGCTGTGCTGACTTCCTCCTGGGGCTGCTTACGGTGCTGCTGTCAGCGCTGTATGTCACGGAGCTGCTGTCAGCGCTGTATGTCACGGAGCTGCTGTCAGCGCTGTATGTCACGGAGCTGCTGTCAGCGCTGTATGTCACGGAGCTGCTGTCAGCGCTGTATGTCACGGAGCTGCTGTCAGCGCTGTATGTCACGGAGCTGCTGTCAGCGCTGTATGTCACGGAGCTGCTGTCAGCGCTGTATGTCACGGAGCTGCTGTCAGCGCTGTATGTCACGGAGCTGCTGTCAGCGCTGTATGTCACGGAGCTGCTGTCAGCGCTGTATGTCACGGAGCTGCTGTCAGCGCTGTATGTCACGGAGCTGCTGTCAGCGCTGTATGTCACGGAGCTGCTGTCAGCGCTGTATGTCACGGAGCTGCTGTCAGCGCTGTATGTCACGGTGCTGCTGTCAGCGCTGTATGTCACGGAGCTGCTGTCAGCGCTGTATGTCACGGAGCTGCTGTCAGCGCTGTATGTCACGGTGCTGCTGTCAGCGCTGTATGTCACGGAGCTGCTGTCAGCGCTGTATGTCACGGAGCTGCTGTCAGCGCTGTATGTCACGGAGCTGCTGTCAGCGCTGTATGTCACGGAGCTGCTGTCAGCGCTGTATGTCACGGAGCTGCTGTCAGCGCTGTATGTCACGGAGCTGCTGTCAGCGCTGTATGTCACGGAGCTGCTGTCAGCGCTGTATGTCACGGTGCTGCTGTCAGCGCTGTATGTCACGGAGCTGCTGTCAGCGCTGTATGTCACGGAGCTGCTGTCAGTGCTGTATGTCACGGAGCTGCTGTCAGCGCTGTATGTCACGGAGCTGCTGTCAGCGCTGTATGTCACGGTGCTGCTGTCAGCGCTGTATGTCACGGAGCTGCTGTCAGCGCTGTATGTCACGGAGCTGCTGTCAGTGCTGTATGTCACGGAGCTGCTGTCAGCGCTGTATGTCACGGAGCTGCTGTCAGCGCTGTATGTCACGGAGCTGCTGTCAGCGCTGTATGTCACGGTGCTGCTGTCAGCGCTGTATGTCACGGAGCTGCTGTCAGCGCTGTATGTCACGGAGCTGCTGTCAGCGCTGTATGTCACGGAGATGCTGTCAGCGCTGTATGTCACGGAGCTGCTGTCAGCGCTGTATGTCACGGAGCTGCTGTCAGCGCTGTATGTCACGGTGCTGATGTCAGTGCTCTGTATTACGGTGCTGCTGTCAGTGCTCTGTATCTCCTGCACCCTCTTGTTTGCCTACCCTGGTCCCTGACCTTCCCTCTCCTCCATTGCCTTCATTAGCTCCATAGTCCTGAATTGTCAGAACAATTTCCCAAATAAAAAAAAAATGCTTGTAGTTATCGATCCCAAATTCACCTCATACATGTATTATGCTATTGTCCAGGTGGTGGGACTACGTGCTACCCCCTAATAATTACCCCGTGGCCGCAAATTCGACCTAAAGGTTTGCGAAATTCGCCTCCCATTGAAGTCAATGGAGCCCGCGGCGAACGGTCGTTTTCGCGAACGTTTGTGTCCGTTCGCGTTTCGCGTTCGCGAAACGTCCCGTCGGAAGTTCGTCCATCACTAATTCTGACATTCTGAAAATATCAAGTATATCATCTGCAGAAAGTCATGGCCGCGCTCTTGCCAACATAACTTCAGATGGAAGAAGTTACAGCAACCAAATAGAATAAGGAGCAACTCCAATCAATCAATATGGATACGATTTTCCAAACCGAACAAAGACCCACACATTTATTAATGACCTATTTGACTCCTAAACATACGCTATTGTCAAAAGTATTGGGGTGGAAGAACATGACTGGCCCACACAAAGTCCAGACCTCAACCCAACAGAACACCTTTGGGATGAATTAGAATGGAGACTGCGAGCCAGGCCTTCTCGTCCACATCAGTGCCTGACCTCACATATATACTTCTGGAAGAATAGTCAAACATTCCCATAGATATACTCCTAAACCTTGTGGACAGCCTTACCAGAAGAGTTAAAGCTGTTATAGCTGTAAAGGGTGGGCCAACTTAATATTGAACCCTAGGGACTAAGACTGGGATACCATTAAACTTCATGTGTGTAAAAAAAGGCGTCAAAATACTTTTGGTAATATAGTGTACCAGAGATTAAAGCTGGTCATACACCATGCCTTCAAACTTTATGAGATGGGTAGGTGAGACACCTTTGTATGTAGGCAAAGGATATATACCCGCCACACCCGCAATTACGCAAATTGTAAATAACGAATACACAGAAAATGGATGGGTAAACCCACACATCCTTTCTACCACTAAAGCAGCAGATAGATGATTTCGTTTTTTTTTCTTCAACCAGCAGGTGGAAGGAAAAAACTTAGGCCGCGTACACACGCGGGGACTGTTCGCTCAACTTTGTCCGTCAAACAGTTTCAGCGAACAGTCCGCTCAAAATTAGCATGGACGGACTTGCCCACACACGACGAACGAACAGTTTGCTGAAACCGTGCGTGATGACGTGAACGGCACGTACGACGGGACGGAAAATACGACGTCCTATACACTGCATTACAACTTTCGGCGTGTAAATCCTTTCTGAGCATGCGCGGAACTTAGTTTGACGAACAAGCCTACACACGAGGGGACTGTTCGCTGAAACCAAGTTTCAGCGGACAGTCTTTCGGAATTTCCGAAAAACTTTGTTCAGCAGACTGTTCGCTGAAACTGTCCGCTGAAAGCCCACACACGGGCGGACTGTCCGCCGAAACACTGTTCAGCGGACAAAGTTGGGCGAACAGTCCCCGCGTGTGTACGCGGCCTCACCTGATTCCCCCATCCACACAAAAATGGATGGGGGAATTACTTCTGCTAAGCTATCATGTTCTGAAGGTGGGGAGACTTAATTTATCCGACAGGCTGGTTTGTACAAAAGTGATCGGTAAATAGACTTATGTACAACCACTGTCCCCATACATGGATCAAAATTCAGCCAGTCCCTGCTGAACCGGCCAAATTTTGATCCATATTATAGCCGACATAAAGTAGTTTTAAAGGCTAAAGGTTTCTTACCTTCATGCATTCTATATATGAAAGTAAAATACCTTCTGTATGCAGGAAGCGTGCCCAGCCTCCCAATACTTACCTAAGCCCCATTTCTATCCAGCTATGTGCATGAGAGCCTCAGCTCCCCTGGGTCTCGCACTCCTCATTGGCCGAGACAGCATCGTTAGCCATTGGCTCCCGCTACTGTCAACCACATCCAGTGAGCCAATGAGGAGAGAGTGGGGTCAAGCCGCGCTCCATATGTAAACATGTACACATGAAGCAGCAGCTCAGGAACGAGCCTGCTCGGGTGCCCCCATAGCAAGCAGAAAGAGGGAGGGACCAGGAGCACCAGAAGGACCCGAGAAGAGAAGGATCGGGACTGCTCTGTGCAAAAGCACTGCACAAAGCAGGTAGGTATGACATGTTGTTATTTAAAGAAAATAAACTAACCTTTAATGTCACTTTAATTGGCCTTCATACCAGCTGTTTAGAACAACAAATGTAATGCCACGTACACACGGGTAGATTGTATGGCGTACTTAGTGCGTCGAAACACATTTCAGCGGACAATCCGCTCGTGTGTGGGCTTCAGCGGACTTTTTCAGCGTGCAGTCCGGAGTACTAAGTATTTCGGTTTTTTCGAAATTCTGTCCGTCGTACTTTGGTTTCAGCGGACAATCCGCTCGTCAGTATGCTAGTTCGACGGACTAAGAATGGCGCATGCTCAGAAAGGATTTACACGGCGGAAGGGTGCTTTGCTGTGTCTTGGACTTCCTATTTCTAGTCCCATCGTATGTGCTGTACACGTCATTGCGCAAGCTTTCGACGGACTGTTTGTGCATCCGTGTGTGGTCAAGTCCATTCAGTGGAAAGTACAACGGACTGTCCATTGGATTGTATGACGGACTAAGTACGCCATACAATCTGCTCGTGTGTACGCGGCATAAGAATATAGAGGGTGGATGAAAGGTTTAGCATTGTAAAATAGTTTTGGAATTTAATATATTGTTTAATGGGGTCTTCTATTCCTCTAGACCAGCCTTTGTCAACTTTTTTACCCCAAGGGAACCCTTGAAATAATTTTCAGGTCTCGGGAACCCTTTTAAAAACCAATTCATTAGTGGTCAATGGGAAATTTCCCTTTACATTGCTGGTAAGAGGGAAGAATGTCCCCCTTGTGGTGGTGGTCAGAATGTCATTCTTACAGAAGGTTTTGGGTTTATGCAGCTGGCTCTACTAAGTGGTGTTGACCTAGGGTTCTTCGGAAACCTTTGGTTCCTCCAGAGGTTAATAGGAGTTCTTGAGCTGTAGCTTGATGGACCTCCCACCGGATGGTGCCTGCATAGTTCTGGGGTCAAAGCCCATAGGCAAACCAACAGCATGACATCTATGATCTTTTTTGCTGTCTGTAGATTTGGATCTCTGATCACCACTGGCCACACTGACCATCAATGCATGTTTTTTTTTTGCCTCTAACCCCAGATAAATTTTTTTTAGCAGGGGTTCCTGTAGAACTCTAGAAGGGTTTCTCTGGAGCAAAAAGGTTGAGCAAGGCTGCACAAAAGGGAACCAATGTAATTTTATAGTTGGTTGGTTGACCAATAGGGATATGTTGAGAACCATATGGGTAATTGGTGCAAAAATGCATTCACCCCCCTTGTTAAGCTCGATCTAAACTCTATACGGATGAGGTGTGCTAAGGATTTTGCATCTTAGACAACTGCTTTTTTATATGAAATAGCTTTTACTTTTTTTTCATCCTTTTTTGGATCTCAGCCCAACTGATCACCTCCAGCTTTTTCATCCACTTCCTGTCTACATGCACTTGCTCCAGTGTCGGCTGCACATCATTGCTCTGACCCAGCTCCCCAAGGTTCACCATACACGTTTGACCGTACAGTCAACGTTATGCCGCGTACACACGAGCGGACTGTATGGCGTACTTAGTCCGTCATACAATCCGACGGACAGTCCGTCATACTTTCCACTGAACGGACTTGACCACACACGGATGCACAAACAGTCCGTCGAAAGCTTGCGCGATGACGTGTACAGCAGGTACGACGGGACTAGAAATAGGAAGTCCAATACACAGCAAAGCACCCTTCCGCCGTGTAAATCCTTTCTGGGCATGCGCCATTCTTAGTCCGTCGAACTAGCATACTGACGAGCGGATTGTCCGCTGAAACCAAAGTATGACGGACAGAATTTCGAAAAATCCGAAATTCATAGTACTCCGGACTACACGCTGAAAAAGTCCGCTGAAGCCCACGCACGAGCGGACTGTCCGCTGAAATGTGTTTCGACGGACTAAGTACGCCATACAGTCCGCCCGTGTGTACGCGGCATTACACCTAACAAAATGATGTAATTTAAGGACCTTCCTAAACTATCCTATCAATCTGTATCCACTCAGGTAGGCACTTGTTCTACATAGTTGTTGGTAGAACTAAAAGATTTATCGTTTTCTGCAGCTGGCAATTCTCTTTCTAGTAAAAGTAATCCATGCAGCTATTCAGCCGCTGGATTACTTTTACAGTTGGTAGAAGGGGGTCCCCTCCCTGACACCACCGACGCCTCCTGTCCGATGCGACTGGTGGCATGCGGTTCCAGGCACGCAGTGAGAAGAACTAATGTTGACGTCAGAAACTGGAAGTGGCAAGGATTTAGTCACTTCCAGTCTCATGTAAACAAGTCATTACCAGCTTTTGAAAGCATCAGATCCAATGGAGCTTGGATTGATCTGATGCTTTGGAGATCTAATAGACCCCAGATCTCTCCATAAAGAGGACCTGGCATGGCCAATGCTATCACAAGGGATGTTGATTAAAAAAAATAATAATAATTTAATAAATAATAAACATTTTTAAACCATCCATGTCCTCGCGCACAAAGGCAAACACGTTGGTCCCGTGTACATATGTAAATGGCTATCGCACCATACATGTGAGGTATCGCTGCAATTGTCAGAGCGAGAAAAATAATTCTAGTGCCAGACCTGAGAAACTCTGTACTGGTAACCTATAAAGGCTCTTAAAGTGTCGCCTATGGGGATTTTTAGGTTTCTGCCTTTTTAAAGTGTGACATGTTTGGTATGTATTTACTTGTCGTAACATCATCTTCTACATATTACCAAACAATTGGGTATTATATTGTGTTTTGCCCATTGAAATTCATTAAAGAGTTTTTTTGTTATTTTTTTAAAACTTGTGTTTGATAAATCGCTGCACAAATAACATGTAATATAAAAAACGCAACACTCACCATTTTATTCTCTAGGGCCTCTGCTTAGAATACATGTTTTGGGGTTCTAAGCAGTTTTCTACCAAAAAAAGCTGATTATTACATGTAGGAGAGGAATGTCAGATTTGGCCTGGACTGGAACTAGTTAATTTATAATGGTTAGCTTTTTATAGATCATTGGTCTCCAGATGTGGCCCGTTCCTTTTTTCTTGCCTTTGTCTAGCCCTTGAGGCACTATTCCGCCTACTGACACCAATGATGAGGCACCATTGCTTTCACTGACACCAACAATGGGGCACTATTCCTCCCAATGACACCAACAATGGTGCACTTTTCCCATCCCTAATACCAATGATCATTATTCCTCCTACTACTGATCAAATATTTTAAATACCACTGACCACCAGGCCTGAGAATAGGTGGACTCCCACTAATGCTGGGGCATGTTCTACTCCCATTGGCCACAGTCCCACCCTCCTTAAGTCTGAAACACAGGATATTGGCCCTTTGTTTAGGAAGTTTGTAGGCCCCTGTTCTAGATTACTCTGAAGTTCTTAAATAAAGAGGTTTTCCACTTTAACAAACCCTGTTGAAGTGGTTTTAGGTTGACCAGAAGCTGCAGTTACAGACTCCCCATGTAGCGCCACCTATTGGTGAAATCTAATATTGTGGTACAACCACACTGTCAAAGCCCCACTGTATCTAGATGGATGGATTTATGTCTAATGGGATTATGGGGCCCATAGGAGTGATATAAATCCTTTATTTGTGTAGTGTATTTCCATTTGTATTATAAATACTCTTTAATACATATGTATATATTTTTTTCCTCAATGAAAAAAAAATACCTCTAACAAATGGTGTTCATCTTTAAAACATTAAGCAAATCTATCTTTAGCAACACATATCTGTGACTTATTTTAAAATTACTGAGAGTTTCCATCAGGAACATGCTTTATTTACAAGATGTGAAAATGATAAAAGCCATAATACTTCAATGTGTGAGATGCTGACTAACAAGTGGCTCATATTAGGTTTGCTCTGGATAACATTTACATAGCAGATGCCAGACGAGCTGCAATTTCAGTGCCAAGCAGAGGGCCGTGTACGTCATACAGAACCGTTAATTTGGTGAACCTTGTGATTTGTGAGATATTTAATATGGTTGCTAATTGAATTAAATTCCAAAGTGCGTATTATGTACAACAAGTCCCTATTTAGGTATTCTTCATTGGATTATATTTAGCGCATCATCATTTTTATTGGGACCTAATGTTGATTCATAATATTTTTATTAGACTAACTGGTACCACGTCTTGAATTTTACATTCGACTTTGGATTTTCATCTCTCCAAAACCCAATATTTAATGAATTTTAGGGAGCAATGCCACTAACCCTCATAAACCATTAAGCAACAGTCACTACTGTAAGTTCACATTATATTTGCTGAAAAGTGATCTGCTCTGAAGAGCTCAGGAGGCGATCCTGCCGCTTCCGGAATGTTTTTTTTTTTTTGCTAAACAGAAATTTCTAATGGGACTAATGGGTCCCTTCCACTTCAGTGGGTGAGTTTGACAGGTGGTGACACCTGTCCACTCAACATGCCAAGTTAAATTTGAAGCAGCCACGCTGCGGCATGTGAACAGCTCCCTTCGGTTGTATGGTAGCTTTTAGGTGGATGGTCAAGGCTGATATAACCAGGGCTCAACTGCTTGTTTTTATTGCCCCCTGGCCATCAACGAAAGAGGCCTAAGTCCCTATTCTTGGTGGTACATTTCATACTTAAAATATATAATTCTACTTAATAACCTCTGGTGAGAAAACCTAGTGGGGGCCATAATTTACAATAGTGACTGGTAACTGTGATATAATAAATTCTACAAGCCAGAGTTATAGCAAAGTAAAAAAGATATATACTATATTACCAAAAGTATTGGGATTCCTAACTTTACACATGCATGAACTTTAATGGCACCCTAGTCTTAGTCCGTAGGGTTCAATATTCAGTTGGCTACCCACCCTTTGCAGCTAAAACAGCTTCAACTCTTCTGGGAAGGCTGTCCACAAGGTTTAGGAGGGTGTCTATGGGAATGTTTGACCATTCTTTCAAAAGCGCATTTGTGAGGTCAGGTACTGATGTGGACGAGAAAGCCTGGCTCTTAAGCCCCATACACACTATCAGTTTTTCTGCTGAGTTTTTCCTTCAGATTTACCAAAACCATGTAGTAGAAGGGCCTGCCTGATTGCATACACATTAAAACTCCTAAGGTTTGACCTCATATTATATGGTTTTGGTAAATCTGAAGGAAAAACTCAGCAGAAAAACTGATAGTGTGTATGGGGCTTAAGTCTTTGCTCAAATTCATCCCAAAGGTGTACTATCAGGTTGAGGTCAGGACTCTCTCCAGGCCAGGCAAGTTCCTCCACCCCAAACTCGCTCATCTGTGTCTTTCTGGACCTTGCTTTTGTGCACTGGTATGCAGTCATATTGGAAAGGGGGGGGGGCATCCCCAAACTGTTCCCACAAAGTAGGAAGCATGAAATTGTCCAAAATGTCTTAGTATTCTGATGCCTTAAGTGTTCCCTTCACTGGAATTAAGGGGCCAAGCCCAACCCTTGAAAAACAACCCCACGCCAAAATCCCCCCCTCAACCAAATGATTTGGACCAGTGCACAAAGCAAGGTCCACAACCTTTGGGATGAAGACTGTGAGCCAAGCCTTCTTGTCCAACATCAGTGCCTGACCTCACAAATGCACTTCTGGAAGAATTGTCATTCCCATAGACACACTCCTAAACCTTGCGGACAGCCTTCCCAGAAGAGTTGAAGTTGTTATAGCTGCAAAAGGTGGGCCATCTTAATATTGAACCCTACGGACTAAGACTGGAATGCCATTAAAGTTCATGTGCGTGTAAAGGCAGGTGTCCCAATACTTTTGGTAATATAGCGTATGCCTATCTAGCTCAACATCAAAGTTCATTGTACTCCACAGACTGCACAGACAAAGCTTACATCCTTGTTCCATGTTGTCTCCACTGTCATTTCATGAGACCAAGAAGCATAAACCACATTTGGCATTCGCCATTACCACCATTTTTTTCAGCCATTTCATTGTTCTTATTACCTCTCGTTGTATAAAATTACAGCTGCTGTGGCAAACAGCAATAGTTATAAATGAGTAAATTGAGCCTAGTATAAGGAATATCAACCCTCAAGCCAAGTTTGAAAATCTGGAGAGTGTAACTCCAGTTCTTAGAAACATACAGAGAGGAATGTATATATAGCCTGGTCTGATGAAGGAGGACGATCGCTAAAACTACATATCACATGACCAGTTTAGCATAAACTGTCATACTATGGCATAGCCTGGGATAGTGCTTCTAAACTAACAGAGTGCAGCACACCAACAAAGTGTAGTATTCACTTCACTTTATTAAATTAAATCTTAGGGGACAGGAGAAAGAGTAGATTCTAGAGTGACTGATTGGGAATTTGCATATTACATATTTCCTTATTAATATTGTGGCTCACTAATGAATTCTAAGTTTCCAAATCTTGGTTAAAGAGTTTGTAAAGCTTTGTTTTTTATTTTCTAAATAGGTTCCTTTAAGCTAGTGCATTGTTGGTTCACTTACCTTTTCCTTCGATTTTCCTTCTAAATGTTTTTTTTCTTTGTCTGAATTTCTCACTTCCTGTTTCTCCTCAGTAAACTTCACACCATCATCTGAGCGGTGTTTAGTCAGCCAGAACAGCTTACTGAACAGCTTACTGAGGAGGAACAGGAAGTGAGAAATTCAGACAAAGAAAACAAAGAAAAAAACATTTAAGCCCCATACACACTATCAGATTGTCTGCTGATTTTTTTCCATCAGATTTACCAAAACCATATAATATGAGGTCAAACCTTAGGGGTTTCAATGTGTATGCAATCAGGCAGGCCCTTGTACTACATGGTTTTGGTAAACCTGAAGGAAAAAATCAGCAGACAATCTGATAGTGTGTATGGGGCTTTAGAAGGGAAATTGAACGAAAAGATAAGTGAACCAACAATGCACTAGCTTAACCTCCCTGGCGGTATGATTCAGTCTGGAATTAGGTGCTGAAAGCGGTACAATTATTTTGCATGGAAATCTGGCTTTTATTTTGTAGTCCTGTAATTCTTAGGAATAACGCTCTTAAATCTGTTCAAACCAGAGTCTAGCAGACATCCCGGGTATGATAAAGTTTTTAATATAATAAAGAATAATAAAAATTATTCAATAATGTAATCAAATCCTAAAACACTGAAAAATTGACACTTTTTGGTTGCTATGGACAATCTCCAAATTTCAGGCAGAAAAAACAGTATTTATAATATAAAAGTGCATGCAGGGCACTGCACAGACCACTAGGGACAAAGGGGGTGTGTATTTTTTAATACAGTACTGTAATCTGTAAGATTACAGTGCTGTGTGTGTTTTGTGTCTTTTTACTTTTTTTTATTTGCCGCTGTTCTCCGCTCCCGTGCGCCGTAACGCCGCAGGGAACGGAGCTCGGCGGCATTCGGCACTGTGAATCGAGCGGAGGACAGCTCGATCACACAGCGCGGAGGACATCGCTGGATCCAGGGGACAAGGTAAGTAACTCTCACTGCGTCCTCCCCTGCATCGAACGAAGCCATCCCGAGTCTGGCTCGGGGGTTACCGCTCCTATCAGTAAATTCCTAACCCGAGCCAGACTCGGGATTACCGCTAGGGGGGTTAAAGGAACCTATTTAGAAAATAAAAAATAAACTTTTACAACCCCTTTAAAGAGGAAGTAAACCCTGATGGGTTTACTTCCTCTTTCATTCCCTGCAAAGGTAAAGCATAATGGACTACTATGCATCGCATAGTAGCCCATTATGTGTCACTTACCTGACACAGGAGCCAGCGAAGTCGCCACTGTCCCCTGTAGTCCGCCGCATCCATCTTGCTGGTGGCGTCTCGCAGCTCCGCCGCTGTCATTCGGCGAAGCCGCGATGACGTCACTCCCGCGCATGCGCACGGGTGTCGACGCGCGCGGCAGCTCCATTCTTGGAAATGCCGCGCTCAGTGCGCCTACGTGCCGCTGTCTACGGCGCATGCGCCATAGACAGCGGTGCCCGTTTTCGGGCAAATATCTCCTAAACCATATAGGTTTAGGAGATATTGCTTGGACCTACAGGTAAGCCTTAATCTAGGCTTACCTGTAGGTCAAAGTGGTTTGTAAGGGTTTACAACCACTTTAACCACTTTCAGACCGGACCAATTTGCTGGTCAAAGACCAGACCACTTTTTGCGATTCGGCACTGCGTCGATTTAACTGACAATTGCGCGGTCGTGCGTTGTGGCTCCCAAACAAAATTAACGTCCTTTTTTTCCCACAAATAGAGCTTTCTTTTGGTGGTATTTGATCACCCCTGCGGTTTTTATTTTTTGCGCTATAAACAAAAATAGAGCGATAATTTTGAAAAAAACACATTATTTTTTACTTTTTGTAATAATAAATATCCCCCAAAAATATATAAAAAAACATTTTTTTCCCTCAGTTTAGGCCGATACGTATTCTTCTACATATTTTTGTTAAAAAAAATCGCAATAAGCGATTATTGATTGGTTTGCGCAAAAGTTATAGCGTTTACAAAATAGGGATAGTTTTATAGCATTTTTATTAATAATTTTTTATTATTTTTTTTTTTACTAGTAATGGCGGCGATCTGCGATTTTTATTGTGACTGCGACATTGTGGGGGACCCATCGGACATTTTTGACACATTTTTGGGACCATTGTCATTTATACAGTAATCACTGCTATATAAATGCAGTGATTCCTGTGTAAATGACACTGGCAGTGAAAGGGTTAACCAGTGGGTGGCAGTGTAGGGGTTAAGTGTTCCTAGGGGTGTGTTACTAACTGTGGGGGGGTTGGGCTTTCATTTAGTGTACACTGATCTCTGCTCCAATCACATGGAGCAGAGATCAGCGTCACTAGTTGCTAGGCAGAATGGAAAAATGTTGTTTATACAGCATTTCCTCCATTCGGCCGCTCCGTGAGACGATCGCGGGGATGCCCGCGGCGATCGAGTCCGCGGGTCCCGCGACCGGACTCATGTACGCCAATATGCCTGCCCGTGCCATTCTGTCGACGTACATCGTCGTGCGCTGGTCGGGAAGTGGTTAAGGGGCCACATAAGGACATACGTATGGCTATACCTTAGCTGAAACTATACCAAAGCAATGTTATTGTTAAGTGACCAGGATGCGGCCAAGCCCACTTTCTTTTTTTACAATTGGCTATTTCCTTACATTATATTACCACAGCCAAAACTTGTAAGATCTCAGTCTCCTATCAGAGCTTGCAATCATGCATGTGTGCATCATGCAGGAGTGGATGGAACAACATTTCTTGCAACTAAATAGCTCCAAAACTGAGTTTATTATGATTGGAACATCTCACCAGATTAAATCATCGCTGATAACAAGTATTGCCTTTTCAGGCTCTAAAATTCCAGCTTCGTCTGTTGTCACTAACCTTGGTGTAAAAAATGGATTCCCAACTCACTTTTGAAGCTCATATAAATCAAGTATGCAAGACTTCTTTCTACCACCT
Source organism: Lithobates pipiens (assembly GCF_037356315.1). Lineage (NCBI taxonomy): Eukaryota > Metazoa > Chordata > Amphibia > Anura > Ranidae > Lithobates > Lithobates pipiens. The sequence goes on along the minus strand of NW_027507764.1, from coordinate 511,841,014 downwards.
TCGTAATATCTCTAAACTTCGTCCTATCCTTTCTTTTTCCGATGCTGAAAGGTTGATTCATGTCTTTCTCTCCTCCAGGCTGGATTATTGCAACGCACTTCTCATTGGGATTCCGAGAAAGAGCATGCAGAGGTTGCAATATGTTCAAAACTCTGCAGCGAGGCAAGTGTGCCACGCTGCGTAAGTAAATGGGGACTCCATGGTAGAAACAGCATCTTTAGTTCAGTTTTCTTGTTATATTTTCTAATATTATTATATGTATCTGTCATTACCTTCATTAAATGTTATACCTTGTAAATATTTATGTGATCTCTCTTTGCACATATCTAATACAACCCCTAAAAAACGTAAACTATCACGTAACCGTTATAAAACAAGTGACTGATGAGTGCTCATGGCCAATAAACATGCCACGGTCATTGTGGTTGGGAATAAACATCGGATCTCCCAGGACACACCTCCAATTGGTGCACATAACCTGCTTATGCATTTCAGGGGGTAACATCCTCCTTTTACTGACTAGTTTGTAGGCGTTTAACCTTTTAATAAAGTAAGGTGCTCACCAGTGGCAAAATTATAGGGGTTGCCAAGATCGCCATGGCGACCGGGACCTTTGCTGCAGGGGGCCCTCAGGCCCCCTGTACTCTTCCGTAGGAGGGGAGGCTGAGAGGAGCTCCTCGATCATCAGCCGAACTGAAATCGGCTCTGTGCGGGAGCTCCTCACATTAGGGTAAAGTGTGTGCTCTTTGTCTCCCCCTACAGTGCAGTACCCGGCAGGAAGAGCCAAGGTACTGTAAATGTCTGCCGTTTTCTTTTTTTATAAGACTAGCTACTGCATTTGTGTTTATATGTGTGTGTGTGAGCATGCTTGTATGTGTGTGTGTGAGCATGCTTGTATGTATGTGTGTGTGTGAGCATGCTTGTATGTGTATGTGTGAGCATGCTTGTATGTGTATGTGTGAGCATGCTTGTATGTGCGTGTGTGTGTGTGAGCATGCTTGTATGTGCGTGTGTGTGTGAGCATGCTTGTATGTGCGTGTGTGTGAGCATGCTTGTATGTGCGTGTGTGAGCATGCATGTATGTGTGTGTGTGAGCATGCTTGTATGTGCGTGTGTGTGTGAGCATGCTTGTATGTGCGTGTGTGTGAGCATGCTTGTATGTGCGTGTGTGAGCATGCATGTATGTGTGTGTGTGAGCATGCTTGTATGTGCGTGTGTGTGTGAGCATGCTTGTATGTGCGTGTGCGTGTGAGCATGCTTGTATGTGTGTGTGTGTGTGTGTGTGAGCATGCTTGTATGTGTGTGTGTGAGCATGCATGTATGTGCGTGTGTGAGCATGCATGTATGTGTGTGTGTGAGCATGCTTGTATGTGTGTATGTGTGTGTGTGAGCATGCTTGTATGTGTGTGTGTGAGCATGCCTGTATGTGCATGTCTGTGAGCATGCATGTATGTGCGTGTGTGTGAGCATGCATGTATGTGTGTGTGTGTGAGCATGCTTGTATGTGTGTGTGTGTGTGTGTGAGCATGCTTGTATGTGCGTATGTGTGTGAGCATGCTTGTATGTATGTGCGTGTGAGCATGCTTGTATGTGTGTGTGTGAGCATGCGTGTATGTGTGCGTGTGAGCATGCATGTATGTGCGTGTGTGAGCATGCATGTATGTGTGTGTGTGAGCATGCTTGTATGTGCGTGTGTGTGAGCATGCATGTATGTGTGTGTGTGTGTGTGTGTGTGAGAGCATGCTTGTGTGTGTGTGAGCATGCATGTGTATGTGTGTGAGCATGCATGCGTGTGTGTGTGTGTGTGTGTGTGTGAGCATGCATGTGTGTGTGTGAGCATGCATGTATGTGTGTGAGCATGCTTGTGTGTGTGTGTGTGTGTGTGTGTGTGTGTGTGTGTGTGTGTTTGCATGTATGTGTGTGTGAGCATGCATGTGTGTGTGTGAGCATGCATGTATGTGTGTGGGTGAGCATGTATGTGTGTGAGCATGTATGTGTGTGAGAATGTATGTGTGTGAGAATGTATGTGTGTGAGAATGTATGTGTGTGTGAGCATGCTTGTATGTGTGTGTGTGTTCATATATGTATGTGTATGTATGCATGTGTGTGTGCGCATGTATGTGAGTGTGCATGTATGCATATGTATGTATGTGAATATGCATGTGTTTATCAGTGGCGGTGCATCCAAAAGGGTGCACAGGTGCCACCCCCTCTCTCCAGCCACACCCTCTATGACCAATGGATAGATTCATGCATAGCATAGCATGAATCTATCCATGGCCCCCGCTAGCACCCCCATATTTAGGTGTCTGGTCCCTTTTGAGGTGTCGGGTGCCTGAATTACAGTGACGGGGGGTGTTTTTGCAGCACCTGATTAGAGCCATGGGCTCTAATAGGCTTCAAAATAGGTGAACTGCGAGCACCATGCTTGACGCTCACAGTCTACCCAGGTGTGTTAGAAAAGTGAATTAATATTCACTTTCCTAACACTGAACCGCCTCTCCACCAATCAGGTGTGCGGGTCTGTTTCCCATCACCTGATTGGCTGAAATGATAGGCGCAGCTATTGGACGCCTATCAGGAGGAGAGGACAGGAGTTGAGGATGGCAGGAGATGCATGGAGGACCCCGCTCATGGCCGTTACCCGCTGACCCACCAAGACAGGGTAAGTGACGGGCAGACAGCGAGCGGGTGGTGGGGATTCACAGTGGCAGCATTTGATGTGCACAGTGGTGGCATTTGATGGGCACATTGGCAGCATTTGATGGGCACAGTGGCGGCATTTGGTGGGCACAGCGGTGGCATTTGATGGGCACAGCGGCAGAGTTTGATGGGCACAGCGGCAGAGTTTAATTTATGTTTTTTAAATCGGTTCCTTTATATGCGGCCACCCACTTGGGACTGGGCTCTGGTGTTCCACCATCGGGCTCGGAGAAAAAAGCCCTGTCCGGAGGTCGGGGGGGGGGGGTCCTCCAAGGTTTCCTGCATCGGTGCCCTGAAGGTTCTAGTTACGCCACTGGTGCTCACTATACTGTGTCAGTTTACTCTGTTTATATTTACAGACACCTTTCTGTATTTGAATGAGCAGGGCTGGAAATAAATAAGTGGATCTTCCATGGTTACCTCCACTGTGCTACTCTGACAGCTGACTTTGCCATTTACACGTTACCAGATACAACGACTAAGGCTAGGTACATCCATTGGACTGAACGAAAAAAAAAAAAATTATGGTGTAAAACAAATGAAGAGAACTGCAGCCTCTACCAATAAATCCACCATAGGGTGAAAAAAGAAGATATAGGAGGAAAGAGGGGTACTTGAAACCCGCTGCTCATGTGGTGGATTCCTAATATAGTGCCTTTGCAAATAAATGCTATGAAAAAGTACTAAAATGCAAATCAAGTGCAAAAAATGCAAAGGTGCTGATTGTGTGTAAATATCTGAATAATTATGAACAATCTGATACGCTGTTACTCTAGTAACTGACAAAATGAAACAACTGTGCAATAAAATTATATAATTATGCAGACAATCTTATATGCTAATCCTGAGCAACAGATTGGTGCCTCTACAATGATGTGTGCCTCCTGTGCAGAGGAGCACAATCTAAATCAAATTATCCAATGTGATAAAAAGCATAAATCATAAAAACGGTATTGGTGCACTATAAGGTAGGTATATATGCTCCTGTGCAACGACCGCAAGTGAAACCAATATTATACTGTGATGATGATATATTGCACTGGGCTCAGCAAAGTCCTCTAGTAAACCGTACTAGTTTACTACAAAGTCCAAATATCATACAAATAATAAAGTGACAAAGTGCTCTTCACAACAGTTATTCGGTGCTTCTTAAAAGGTGCTCCATAGGAAAAGCACTCACTGAAATTTTTCACCCCACAAGGAGGTATTTCACCTTCACAGTATAGGCCACTGTGTAGCATACGGGAAAAAGCCTTCTGTCCTGTATCAGCTGATCAGCTGTTTGCTTCCGTGTTTGCAGTGTGAGTGATCTCTTTGCAGCTAGCCTCTTGTTGCTCCTCCTCTGCTGCCATTTCCAGCAATGCTGGAAGGGAAACATTGCTGGAAGTGGCAGCAGACCACTACATCAGAAGAGGGTTTTGAGTACCCCTTTCTAGAACAGTGCCAGTTCTACCCATCTTTCCTCTGAAAAAAAAACTGACAGATCACTGTACTAACACAAGCACTGTTAGTGCGGCAATCTCCCTCGCTGTGCTTTTGTGTTCTGACAGGGGGACTGCCCCCCAGGCAGAACACACTGATCAGAGCTCGCAGCCACTGACTACGAGTGCTGATCGGATGGTGGCTTTCCAGCATGTTCCTTCGACAAAAGACGGTTATTAAACCAGCTTCTGTCAGAAAGACAGCTGTACACAATTGTCAGTGGTCATTTTAGGCTGGGGGACACATGGGCCAAATATCGTCCAGTATCGGCCAGTCCGTCAGAAACTGGCTGTTGGAAGGCAACATGTTTTATTTCATAATACAAGATGTGTTTGAAATATGAACTCTGGATATACCAAGTCTCCGCATTCTTGGGGGTTGTCTGGAATGTAACAAGTTGCACATCAAAGCTTTGTAGCATATCATAATCTTCATCTGAAAGAAGAAGTCAGGCCCTCTAGCAAGGCTGAACAAAGCATGGCTCCTGACCAACTGGTGTGATAAGCAAGCTTCAAAGAGGGCCATGGCTTCCAGGATGATTGATGAAGGTGGGCTTAAAAAGATCAAAGGATCAATAGGCACTGAAGATGTCTTGGGTCACCTAGTGATGATACATGGAAGAATGCTGCCTCTAGAGGCCAATACAGCAGGACGGACAGAAATATGGCAATGGGGTTGGGTCTGGATGGTGTATGGATGAAGTTTAAAAAGTGCTGGCCGAGAGGGAGAGCTCTCTCTGTTACCATGTTTGAGCCCAACTGATGAGACAATATCCAGAGGACAGCCTTGCGATAAGTATATTTGATGTTCTTTTGTTATATGCTCTATAATATTTTCCTTCAGTGTTTTCATGTGAACACAAAGAGGGCCTATAGCAAGCTGTACAGACAGGGTCTGCTCAACTGAGTACCCAGCATCTTGTATATCTGGAGAAATGTAGTGCTGACATCTCCTGCCATAGTCCAAGTCTCTCCTTCCCAAAATTACATTTACACACACATACTGGTCAAAAATAATCAAGTCAATAAGTGAAAAGGTATGCAGTTAGAAACTGTTATGTGTTTCCACATCTACTAAACAAAAAATACTCTTCCTATAAAGATATGGAAAATGGTGAGACCTACTGTATATCCTACATAAAAATACAAAAATAAATGTGAAATGATTAAATAATATAATGCTATATTAAATAAATAATTAAATAATAATTAAATAAATAATATAATACACTTGTTAAAGTGGAGTTTCGCTGAAAAAATAGAAATAAAAGTCTGACTTTTAAAATAAGGACACTTACCTGTCCAGGGTGCCTGCGATGTCCTCATCCAAAGCCCAACTGTCCCTCGGATCCGTGTAGAGGCGCCGCCATCTTCAGTAAGGGAATCAGGAATTGAAGTCTTGAGGCTTCATAGCCTTGTTCCCTACTGTGCATGCGCGAATTGCGCTGCGCGTCCTGACTGGTCCCTGCTGTCTTCTGGGACCTGTGTGTCTCCCAGAAGACAGCAGGGGGGAAGGAGGAGGGGCCGGACCTGGCGTAGTTCGCCATAGATTCTGCGGTGATCTATCGCTGGAAGTGGGAGCAAATACCTGTATTAGACAGTTATCTGCTCCCCCCCCAAAAGTACCAAATGTGACACCGAAGGGGGGGGGGGAACATGATTAGCGGAAGTTAAATTTTTGGGTGGAACTCTGCTTTAAATCAAAATAATAAAGCACAAGTGACTATGCAAACAATTGCTCTAAACTCAATACAAATGATGTGTTAATGTAAAGCAGTGGTGCGGACTCCTGAAATCAGAGTTTCCACTTGGTGGATATAATAATAATACAAAAATGTAATATATAACACTAGTGAAAATATGCTATAGTAAAATAGTGGTGGAAAACCCCCTGTGATAGAACTTCCACAATCTCATCAATCAATATAGTAAATAAAAAAACATATACATCTTTTAACAGTCCATGTGCAAAGCCCTGGAGGAAGTCACGTGACTGGCGAAGTCCCGTGTCAGGGGGAGGAGTTTGTGACATCATCACTCTGGACAGGAAGTTCCACTAGGTATAGTGAGATGCTGATATCTTGATGGTTCTTAAGGGGGCAATGCACCCAAACTTTTCTAAGCTGTGCATCTTTGTGCACAGATTTTGGTGCACTATAAAATGTAAATGTACTTTTGTATTTTTAATAAAGTTTGAGGTTTTGATATGATAAAGCACCATGGTGCCATTTTTATAATCCTCTTCGAGCTTACACCTGAACGCTGAAGACTGTTGAACCAATTGTAAAGAGTACATGCAAGGTAAAGAGTTGGTGAATCTGGAGATTTCTAAAGCTGGATAAGACCCCTGGTGGGGGAAGGTGCATTTTGACCTCATGATATATTAATAGGTCATAGTGGAAGGTGAGCACATATGTAGACTGGTGGCAGATCACGTGGTGTTTGGAGTTGAAGCACACTGAGGATACAGTTGTTTGGAGATTCATTTGTACATGGACTGTTAAAAGATACAGTATATATGTTTTTTATTCACTATTTTGATTCGATGAGATTGCGGAAGTTCTATCACAAGGGTTTTCCACCATTATTTTACTATAGCATATTTTCATTTGTGCTATATATTACACTTTTTGCATTATTATATCCACCAAGTGGAGACTCTGATTTCAGGAGTCACCACCACTTTTTCACATTAACATTATTTGTATTTTATGCACTTCAATATGGAGCAGTTGTTTGCATAGCCACTTTGTGCTTTATTATTTTGATTTCTTATATTATTTTATCTTTATTATATTATTTCTTTATTTCACATTTAGTTAAGCATTTTTGTGAAGGATATACTATAGGTCGACTCCTTCTTGTCTATTTTTTGTTTAGTAGATGTGGGCACACATTACCGTGCCTAGCTGCATACCTTTTCACTTATTGATTTGATTATTTTTGACCAGTAGTACTTTTTTTTTTATATAGATATAGTAGCAGCGCGGTGACAAACTGAGTGGGTATCATCAAAAAATATACACATTTGTAGGGGTTACCAGAGAGTAACTGGGTACTAGAAATATCTTGCTGTTGTAAAGGAGAACATAATACATCAACCATCCGATGTTCAGTGGCTTACCGTGCTTGAGCGCAATGACACTCTCCCTCCACAACGTGCGCAGAACTTTGTTTGGCAATATGAACAGTTATGGCCGCAGCCATCTGCAAACTTTGTTTTGTGGCAGATCCCGCAGGTGGGAGCATCCCCCTTTTGCTCCTGTTGCTGCTGAGCTTCATCGCCCATCTTCTTTACTTGCTCTTTGTACATTTCAAACTGCTGGTGCAATTTCCTGCCGGGGGAGCAGAGAGGGATAACTTTCAGTATGAATTACATTTACATTGTGCATATATAAAATCAGATTAATGGATAATGGTGAATTATGGGCAGGCAGGCAGGCAGGCAGGCAGACATTGGTCCCATATTTCTTTAGGAGTACAATGCCCTTCCTATTGACAAGCTACTAGAAAGCAATGAATGATGTAAATATCAAATTGGCCATGCATTAATAGTTTTTACATACCGCACAGGCAGGTTTTCCATCAATGTTTTTTACCTGTGCTCAGTAAACTATGATTATCCTTCTCTGGCCCATCTTTCCCTTCTCCGGTATGTCAGTATTTGTATGTGAGAGCTACCAAAGCAGTGCTTTGTGGGCCATTATTTCAGGTTTTAATATAAACTGCCATAGTAATCAGAGGGCTATCAGACATAGATTCTGGATCTGGCTGCCTTTATTCTTCTGAATCTTTAGGCACTTCCCTATATAAGAATGCCTGCATTATGCCAACATTTAATTTTAGCCTACAAAAAGTAGAAGCACAGTCGCTGGTTTACTAGGAGACAATTAACACTAATTGGGCAAGTCTTTTTGCCGATGGACTCTGCTGATACTTCAAGCTGAAAAACATCCAGGTCAGGGTACTGCCACATTGGGGTTGATTTACTAAAACTGGAGAGTGCAAAATCTGGTGCAGCTGTGCATGGTAGCCAATCAGCTTCCAACTTCAGCTTGTTCAATTAAGCATTGGCAAAAAAAACATGGAAGCTGATTGGTTTCTATGCAGAGCTGCACCAAATTTTGCACTCTACAATTTTAGTACCAACTCCATAGAGTCTATGAGTTCCTCAACAAAGCAAAATTGCATAAAACACACCATATCAAATCAGGTAAGATGACTTTTGCAAATGACCGGAACTTTAAAGCACAGTGATTTCATTAAGTGTAGAAGGTGGTTATCTACTCAGTTATGTGTGTAAATTCCTTAAGGCCGGGTTCACACTGGTACGACAAACGCTCCGACATTGGAAGCTCATGTCGCATGACATGTGAAAAGCAATATTTTCCTATGAGAGCCGTCTTAACTTGTCCGACACAGAATAAATTGAGAAAATTTCAATGGGACTTTTTGAGCGCAAAAACACAGAAAAGTATGAAAAATATACATTTTAATACATTTTAAAACATATAAATACATGAATTAAATATTTCAATCTAAAAATAAAAATCTTTTCTCCTTTAGGCCCGTACACACGGTCGGACTTTTTGACAACAAACATGCAAATTAGCTGTTTTGGAGCAACTTCCGACTGTGTGTACGCTCCATCGGACAAACTTTTGTGGTTTTCATCGGACTTTTGTTGGCTGTGCGAACGGACAAACTTTCTGGCAACAGAAGTCCGATGGAGCAAAGTCTGATTGTGTGTACAGAAAACCATAGGACTTTTGTATAAAGTACAAACGGGCATGCTCAGAACTAGGGATGAGCTCAGGCGTGTTCCCATGGAACATGTGCAGAGCCCGCCAGGAAGTCGGCGCAGCGCTGCGCTAATCACAGGCAGTGAGACATTACCCAATCTCTGCAGCCGCACATCGGGGCAATGTCTCACTGCCTGTGATTAGCGCAGCGCTGCGCCGACTTCCTGGCGGGCTCTGCACGTGTTCCATGCGAACACGCCTGAGCTCATCCCTACTCAGAACCAATGCAAAAGATCAGACAACAATACAGAAGTTGACCAAAGGTGACGGTAAAGAACAGAAAAACAATAAGATTTGGTGAAAGTTGGCTGAAAAAGTCCTGCTGTGTGTATGCAATACAAGTTCAGGGCCGACGCCCTTTGTACAAAAATCCAAGGGAAAGTTTGTACAAAGTCCTATCGTGTGTATGAGGCTTAACTTTAAAAATGCTCCCTGCACTACTTTGGTCTGACTTTGATCCTACTTCAGCCCATTGAATATCACTGAAGTCGGATCAAAGTCAGATAGCGGTCTTAACTGATCCGACTTTGGCATGCAACTTGTGCTCTGAAGATCTTGAAGGGGAAATCCAGGCAAAATTAAAAAAACAAAAACGGCATGGGTTCCCCTCCTTTGGTCTGGTATGGATTTTAAGGGGAACCCTCAATGACAAATAAACCACATGAGGTCCCCCCAAAAATCAATACCAGACCCTTATCCAAGCACGCAACCCGGCAGGTCAGGAAAGGAGGTGGGACGGGCGAGCGCCCCCCCCCCCCTCCTGAACCATACCAGGCCGCATGCCCTCAACATGGGGGATGGGTGCTTTGGGGCAAGGGAGGCCCTGCGCCCCCCACCCCAGAACACCTAGCCCCCAAGTTGATGGGGACAAGGGCCTCTTCCCGACCGTTGGTTGTCGGGGTCTGCGGGCGGGAGGTTATCAGAACCTAGAAGCCCCCTTTAACAAGGGGGCCCCTAGATACCGGCCCCCCACCATATGTGAATGAGTATCGGGTACATTGTGCCCCTAACCATTCACATAAAAAAAAGTGTCAAAAATAAAACAGTACACAGGTTTTTAAAGTAATTTATTAAGGAAGCTCCGGCGTCTCTTCCAGTCTCTTCTTCCCTCTCCGGCTCTTCTGCCTCCTCTGCTGACGTCTTCTGCCTCTGCTGTTTCTTCTCCCCTCTCCGGGTCTTCTCCGCTGATGTCTTCTATCCCTCTACAGTTCTTCTACCCCCCCCCCCTCCGGGGCATGATGGGGCGGTAACATCATAAGGGGTGGGACCTCCAGATGAGATCACCCGATGACCCCGCCCCATGCCAATATAAGTAGAGGTACACCGCACACCCAGCATTAGTGCGGGAAAGAGCATCGAGTCAACATTGGAAAAAGAACAGAGGGAGAAGACAGTGCAGAAGACCTGGCAAAAGAGCAAGGAGATAGCAGAGAAGACCCAGCAAAGGCAGAAGACAGCAGACAAAGGTAGAAGAACTGGAGAGGGCTAGAAGACCCAAAGAGGGGAGAAGAACAGGCAGATGCAGAAGACATCAACTGAGGAGGTAGAAGAGCCGGAGAGCGGAAGAGACGCCAGAGCTGCTTAATAAATTACTTTAAAAACATGTGTAATGTGTTTTATTTTTGACACTTTTTTTTAGGTGAATGGGTAGAGGTACAATACTCATACTCATTCACATTAGGTGGGGGGCCGGAATCTGGGGGCTCCCTTGTTAAAGGGGGCTTCCAGATTCCGATATGCTCCCCGCCTGCAGACCCCGACAGCCAACGACCAGAGTTGTCAGGAAGAGGCCCTTGTCCTCATCAACATGGAGACAAGGTGTTTTGGGGTGGAGGACGCAAGGCCCCCTCTGCCCCAAAGCACCCACCCCTCCATGTTGAGGGCATGTGGTCTGGTACGGTTCAGGAGGGGGGGCACTAGCTCGTCCCCACCCTTTTTTCTGACCTGCCGGGCCGCATGCTCAGACAAGAGTCTGGTATGGATTTTGGGGGGACCCCTTAAAATCCATACCAGACCGGAGGGTTTGGTATGCTCTTGGTAGGAGAATACATGCCGTTTTTGGCGTGGAGTTCCCCCTAAAGATTCATACCAGACACAAAGTGCCTGCATTGTCGGGATCAAAGTCGGATCCCCGTTTATTGACGTTGGATGGATGTCGGACTTCAAGTCAAAGGGCAAAGTCGGATCCACAGTCGTACGCCTGTCGTGTCATACCAGTGTGAACCCGGCCTTAATGCTACTCTTCAGTCTGTCTGTAGGTGTCGCTTTAGCTTAAAATGGAAGTAAACCCTTCCAAACAACTTTGACCTACAGGTAAGCCTAGATTAAGGCTTACCTGTAGGTCCAAGTAATATCTCCTAAACCTATATGGTTTAGGAGATATTTGCCCGAAAATGGGCACCGCTGTCTACGGCGCATGCGCCGTAGACAGCGGCGCGCAGGCGCACTAAATGCGGCAAGTCCAAGAATGGATTTGCCAAATTTGTCTACTCCCGTGCGCATGCGCGGGAGTGACGTCATCGCGGCTCCGGCGAATGGCAGCGTCGGAGCTCCGAGACGCGACTCCCGTGCGCATGCGCGGGAGTGACGTCATCGCGGCTTCTCCGCTGTCATTCGTCGGAGCTGCGAGAGACGCCACAACCAAGATGGATGCGGCGGACTACAGGTGACAGCGGCGACTTCGCTGGCTCCTGTGTCAGGTAAGTGACACATAATGAGCTACTATGCGATGCATAGTAGTCCATTATGCTTTACCTTTGCAGGGAAAAAAAGAGGAAGTAAACCCATCAGGGTTTACTTCCTCTTTAACATGACAGTTCATTTCCTAAAGTGACCCCTATTGGTTTATCTTGGTACTACACACTATCCCAAAAAATTCTAAGCTGCTGTCTATTTAATGTTAAGGCCCAACTGAAATCACAGAACTACTGTAGATATGCAGTCTAATAGACAATGCACTAACAACCTCGTTTTTAATAATCATACCCAAACATTTTTGTTAAAACAGCTGTTTTGGGTGTCTAAATATGGCTGAGCAGAGCACAGAGTACCACAATGGGAGGACAGTAATTTTCATTAACTACTTCAATATTGGGCACTTTCACCCCATTTCTATCCAGGCCAATTTCAGCGCCGTCACACTTTGAATGGCGGAGCTTTCTCGTGGTGTTATTTAATCACCACAAAATAAATGGAAAAAAAAACAAAAAAAAGTTTTTCTTAGTCTGTTACAAAATTTTGCAAATAAGTAATTTCTTCTTCACTAATGGGCGCTGTTGGGGCTGCAATGATGGGCACTGATGAGGCTGTATTGATGAGGCTGCACTGATGGGCACTGATGAGACTGCATTGATGGGGAGTGATGAGGCTGTACTGATGAGGCTGCACTAATGAGGCACTGATGTGCACTAATGAGGCACTGATGTGGCAGCGCTGATAAGGAGGCATTGATTTGGAGGCACTGATCAGGCAGCACTGATGGGCACTGATGGGGGTGCACTCATAATCAGGGCACTGTATGTCAGTGTAAATAATGTACTCACTGTGCCCCTCACAGATGGGTTCTCTTTTCCTAACACGCGGTTTCTGCATGAGGAAAAGAGAGCCAATAAATGGCAAAGCAATTCAGTTTGTTTACATCTAGGGTAGTTGTGATTGGACACAGCTGATCACATGGTAAAGGGATGTTGTGATTGGCCCTTTACCCCGATCTGTATTTTGCTCTGTCCAAGGCACACAGTGGTCACAGAGTGCACACACAGTGCACACACAAACAGAACTGGAGAGTCGTGCTGTAGCCACTTATGAGGTTTAGAGCAGTGTTAAAGTGGTTAAGAGAAAAAGAATTATAGAGGGATAAAATGATATTAGACCTCAGTTTGACTCAATGGGGACCATACACGCTTCAATGTTTGTATTTGATCAATGGGTAACAGGGATCAATTCAACAATCCAACAGCCATAACTTCCCTTCTGATCGATTTCGAACGGAGACGATCAGTCAGGGTAGAAACCATCAATTGAGTTGCATCGATTAGCAACCCTGAGACACTTTGTTTATAAATATGATCATATTTCGAGTGATCAGATTATGAGATTACATTGTAGAAACAGAGATGTGATTGAAATCCACTTCTTCTTGTGTCATACATTGGGTGGTATAGATTGAAAGAGCTTGTTCAGAAAATAAATCGATCATTTATCAAAGCATGTATGGCCACTATACTGTAGATTGACTACTCCTATTGGAAAAGATCACTCAGTAAACAAAATTGATAATTTATTGAAGTATTGAAATATTGCCATTATAGTTTTAGAAACACTTATGCAGGTGGGGGTTTGAAATCTTAGCTCCTGCTCTTTTTTTTATTTTCGTTTTTTGGGTCATTTGTTCTCATCGCAACTCAAAATTTCATAAAATCTAAAATTTTGTAAAATGGAAATCCGAAAATCCGAAAATGAGAAAAAAAATCCGAAGATTTGAAAGAACAAAAATCTGAAAATTCTAAATAATAACTAAATAATAATAATTGACTAATAAATTATAGGTATTGGAATTTCCTTTAAAATTTGGCTGTTGGTGAACGTAACGAATACAAATTTATCCAAATTTACTAATTACTAGAAATAACGAATACCGCATTTAAACAAATGGAACAGAACAGATGATTAATAAATAATAATAATAAAACATTTTTATTACTATTATTTATTATTATTAATTCGTTATGTTCCATTCGTTTAGATACGGCATTCGTTATTTTGAAAAATTCGTAACTTCGGTAAAATTCGTATTCGTTATGTTCACCAACAGACAAATTTGAAAAGAAATTCCAATACCTATACTTTAAGAGTTAGTAATAGTTAAGTTATTATTAGTTAGTTATTATTTCAGATTTTCAAATTTAGAATTCCTGAATTTTACACATTTTCAAATATTCAAATTTACGAATGTTCAGATTTTTTTTTTAATGGGTTTTCATTAACAAATTTGTTGAAATTAATTTAAAAACGAACTTGGAACAAAAAGAATTGCATTGACTATTGAGGAATACAGTTAAATAAAAGTTTTTATGTTGGGAGTTCTGCTTTAAATACATAATAGAAACAAAATAGAAAAACAACAACCCCCAGGTTCTGATGAGCACAATGGAGGTTGTAATTCCTCCATGAGTTCAGCACTTCCATTTAGCATTTTTACAGTCACAAACCCATGAAAATTTGCGTCTGTACACATAAAAATGACAAGTAGTAACGTCGTACTGTTCTGTATTGTACTAATTATGTACCGTAATAGGAATGCCAGGAAAAATGTATTGTATTCTAATTTTTCTGTCTTTCTTCCAAATTAGAAAGAAAAAAATATGTATTCAAATGTGCAACCAGATTATAAAAATATATATATATATATATATATATATATATATATATATATATATATATATATATATATATATATATATATATAAAGTTATCACATTGATAACAAAAGCTTCTGGTCTTATCGGAAGCTGAAATCAGAGGCAAAGCTTCACGTAACATTCGTTCTCCAGATTCCTCTCTGCGACTTCTCTCTTCTCAGTCCCAAAAGATGCTTACAAGAACATAATTGCCAGTCACATATATTCTTCGCACAACCTAACCTCCTAGAATTGCTAGAGGAATAACCAAACACATCTAGTGACGGCTCACATATGCCTCTCTTTTAACCTACCCTTCCTTACCACTGCCGGGGAGGAATACCCAAACACACCCACTGCAGGTTCAGATATCCCTCTCTTCCAAGGTGGTTTGTGGTCTAGAGGCTGCTCACCAGCAACTGTGGGGTCTTGCTGGACGCTGAAGTTTTGAGGGGAGCACCACACCGGCTTGTACAAACTTTTAAAACATTTTTATTTTGGAACAGCCAACGCGTTTTGGGAGCTCAGCACTTCCCCTTAATCGGGGCTAAAATCAGGATGGTCCAGGTGCTTGGATTGGAAGGGCATCTTTCCAATCCAAAAGTGTCTTTCTAATCCAAGCGCCTGCATGTTATCTTGTTTTTAGTCCTGATGAAGGGGGGGGGGGAGTGCTGAGCCCCTGGAATGTGTTGGATGTTCCAAAATAAAAATATTTTAAAAGTCTGTAAATGCTTGTGTGGCACTCCCCTCTTTTCAAAACTTCTGTGCTCAACAACAGCTTTGAATTCCAGGAGCGTTGACATGACCCAAAAGCTCCTGTGGCCCAGCTATTGTCTGTGCTCCTTCCTCTCCCCTGCAGCAGCAGGAGCTGCAGGATCATGTGACCAGACTGGAGAAGACTACAGATTGCACAGATCATTTTCGCACAGGGTAGGCAGGATAGGTGGGGGGGTTTAAGAATAGCGTTAGGCTTTAATTTTACTTTAAATAACAGGTGTGGACCTTTTCCTGCTGTCTCCGTTCTCAGTAGAATGGTCCTCTTTATCATCCAGATACTGTGATATTTTACTTATACTGTACATTTCCCTCATCTCTTTCTCTATACCTCTCTGATTTATAGTCAACAGTCGGCTTGCTAAATAATCTATCACTTTACTCCCCAGGGAAAAGGTCACAATTAATATGTGGCTTCCTAGGTGGCCTTTGATGTATAATTGACAGCTACTATGAATTCAGATTTCCTTCCTTCACCTTAATAAAAACTTTCAAAGCAGCTTGAACCGCTTGACAATGGCAGGAATACTACCAGGTGAACATTTGAAGGGACAGTGATGTGGTTTTTGCATCATAATTTGATACAGTTAAATCATATCTAAATCCAAGAACAAAATATCATCGCTATCTGATTGGATTAGATTAGATCTTGGTAAAATATTCACCTAGTTTTCATGCTGGTCATACATTAAGGCAATTTTTTATGAATTTTAAGCAGCTTTTGGTCACCAAAATGAGGAAATGGATTATGTCACCTGCCAATTCTCCTTATGCATAAGAAAGGAATGGGAGGGAGAAAGAGAAAGGAAAGAAGGGTGGGGGGGGAGAAAGAGAAAGGAAAGAAGGGTGGGGGGGGGGGAGAAGGAGAGAAAGGAAAGAACTGGGGGGGGGGGGAGGAGAGAAAGGAAAGAACTGGGGGGGGGGGAGGAGAGAAAGGAAAGAAGGGTGGGGGGAGAGGAGAGAGAGGAAAGAAGGGTGGGGGAGAGAAGGAGAGAAAGGAAAGAAGGGTGGGAAGGAGAGAAAGAAAAAAAGGGTGGGAGGAGAGAAAGAAAAGAACTGTGGGGGGAGAGAATGAGAAAAAGGAAAGAAGGGTGAGGGGGGAGAGAAGGAGAGAAAGGAAAGAAAGGTGGGGGGAGAGAAGGAGAAAAAGGAAAGAAGGGTGGGGGGAGAGAAGGAGAGAAAGGAAAGAAGGGTGGGAGGGGGAGAAGGAGAGAAAGGAAAGAAGGGTAGGGGGAGAGAAAGGAAAGAAGGGTGGGGGGAGAGAAGGAGAGAAAGGAAGGAAATAAGAGGAGAGAGAGAGATAAAGAAAGGAAGAGAGGGGAGAGAGAAAGGAGGAAGGAGAGAGAAAAAGAAATGAAAAGAAGATAGAGGAGAAAGAGAGAGGAAGGAAAGAAGGAAGGAAGGAAGAAAGGGAGAGGAAGAAAGGTGAGAGAAAGAGAATAAGGAAGAAAGTTGAGAGAAAGCAAGGAAAGAAAGAAGAGGAGAGAGAAAAGAAAGAGGGGGTAGAGAGAGCGAGAGCGAGAGAAAGGAAGGAAAGAAGAGGAGAGAGAGAGAATGATAAAGGAAGGGAGGGGAGAGAGAGAAAGGAAGGAAGGAAGGAGAGAAAAGGGAAAGAAGAGGTGAGAAAAGAAGGAAGGGGAAAGAGAGAGAAAGGAAGGAAGGGGGTAAGAGAGGAAGAGAAAAGAAGGAAAGAATAGGAGAGAGCGAGAGAAAGGAAGAAGGGGGAGAGAGAGAGAGAGAGAGAGATAGAAAGGAAGGTGGAAAGAAAGGCAGAGAAATGAAGGAAAAAATAGGAGAGAGAGGAAGGAAGGGGAGAGGGAAAGAGAAAGAGGGAGAGAGAGAAAGGGAGGAAGAGGAGAGAGGGAAAGAGAAAGGAAGGAAATAAGATGAGAGAGAAAAGAAGGGGGGGGGAGAAGGAGAGAAAGGAAGGAAAGAAGAGGGGAATTATCGATAAAGGAATGGAGAGGTGAGAGAGGAAGAAAGGAGAAAAGAGGAGAGAGAAAGGAAGGGGAGAAAGGAAGGAAGAGGGGAAAGAGAGGAAGAGAAAGGAAGGAAAGAATATGAGAGAGATAGAGAAAGGAAGAAGGGAAGAGAGATAGAAAGGAAGGAAGGGGGAAAAAAGGGAGAGAACAGAAGGAAAGAGAGGAAGGAAGGGGAGAGGGAAAGAGAGAGAGAGAGAGAGAAAAAAGGGAGGAAGGGGGGAGAGGGAGAGAAATGAAGGAAAGAAGAGGAAAAAGAAAGGAAGAAAGGAAGGAGCGAGAGAGAGGGGGGTAATATTTTGGTAATATTTATTCGTCACTGTAACCTGCGTTACACCTGTGAATCTAGAGAGTTTTCTTCCAGACATATTGTAGAGAATGAGAGCATGACTGTATCCTCCCAGTAAAAAATCTCTTTAATCATGGCAGCCTTGAATACGTTCTGGAAATGAGCAGCAAATATATAAAACTCGGAGTTTGTGATAAAAGTCTTTTTTGCTTTAGCAGATGTTTAGTACCGCAGATGCAGAAGCAAAGTCTTCATAGTCAGGGATCTTTTCAGTTTTTGACATCATGAAAAATGAGAATTTCTATTTAAGTGGTAAACACTTGAAGTCTGGGGTGACTGTGTGAACGTCTCGTCTACCCAGGACACCTGCTACAGGATAGAAAGAAACATATCTGAACTCCAAAAATAAGGAGGGAAGCTGGCCCTCCTGGGGGTTCATGACGATGACTAGAGACCGAGATACACCAAGCTGCTAATTTCACTACTGGTGTTTTACGCCAGGAAGGAAATCCTTCGGCATTGGATATCGCCTTCTCCCCCCACGGTTGAGTCAAGGGGGTCCCTTGTCCCTCCAGTGGTTAAAATAAAATAATTATTAATGTATGGCCAGTTTATATTAAAGCTGAACTCCAGGATAAGCAATTATTGTCTAAATACATTTGTCAAGTGTATTCTTCCTGGAATCTTGGTGTGCTTTGTGTATTTCTTCCAGATCTGTGGAGTAGTCCAGTGTGAAACTATGATTCTCTGCAGGATCTGCCTGTAATAAAGACCAGTCACTGCTGCTCTTTTTCCTTTGCACAGGGTGACAGGTCTTGTCTCCAGCCCCTCCTGTAGTTTTCCGCAGGCCTGTAGTGGGTGGAACTGCTGGGCTTCTCCCACAGCTCTGCTCTCTTCATAGGCTATGTACAGCACAGTGATAATGTCACTGCTACAATTACCAGGCAATAACTGGGTCTGCAAAGGCATTTGGTGCAAACAAAGTGGATGTATATCCTTTGGGGCTATTGAGGTATATACTGTATTTAAATTTAAAAAAAAATTGTACCCCATGGTCAGCTTTATCTCTCACGTACCGTAGCCTTGAAGTGGTTGTAAACCCATTTAAAAAAAGAAAAACTAACACCTGCAAGACAAAGGCATAGTGAGCTAGTATGCACAGCATATTAGCTCGTTATGTAATACTCACCTGAGATTGAAGCCCTCGATGTGGTGCCCGTACATCACTTCACGCTGATTGGCCAGAGCCGTGATGACGTCACTCCTGCGCATGCGCGCAGTAACTGCACACATACGTGCCATTGCTTCAGTTTGTGTCAGTGCACATGTGCAGATGATGTCAGCACATGGAAATACAGGGAATATCTCCTAAATCAGGGGTGCCCAACCTTTTGAAGATCAAGGGCCACTTCAGCGACTTGGTAAATGGTCGCGGGCCACAATGAGCGGAGCGGGTGGATGACATGTCCGTGTCCGCTCTGCATTTGCAGAGCAGACACGCACGCAGCCAACGATACTTTTTTAGCGGATTGTATTGGAGGTAGAACACAAGTCGGTTTATGTCTGTCACTACTTAGAGGTGAGTGGAGGGTCCAGTTGGTCGGACTGTCGGACTGACCATGTGAAAGGGGTCCAAGGCTGCTTTCACACTGATGCGCTGCGGTTTACACTCATGCAACGCAGTGTACCTTTGGCTTTCCTGCATTTTGCAATAGACTTCTATTATATTCTGCAGGTTTGGTGCACTTTCAGAAAGCTCACCAAACTCGCAGGTAATAATAGAAGTCTATGACTCAGTGCACCTGCGGATCAGTTTGAAAGCAGCCCAGTAACCACTGCAGAAAAGATATGTCCATATATGTACTATGATTTTAGCAATAAACTGACCTTTAATAACAGTATTCTTTCAGTTCTATCCCAGGGCAGGAGGTCGCAGGCCACATCAGAGGGCTCCGTGGGCCACATGTGGCCCCCGGGCCACTGGTTGGGTACCCCTGTCCTAAACATGCCGATTTAGGAGATATCCTGGGTAGCTACAGGTAAGCCTTATTATAGGCTAACCTGTAGTGAAAAGTGGTCTGCCCCAAGCAAGGTATACACTCCCATCCAGGTTAATTTGCCACATCAGCTGATTGGAAGTTCAGGCCTGAACATTATGGAGGTCGTATGGTCCCCCTTACCTGAAAGGCCAGCTGTGTTAGACAAATAGAGGGCTCAGATGGAGTGGAGAGGCTGCAAGGAACTTACTGACAGCTTATCAGGAGGCACTGTGACTTTGGCCTGAATGGGCAAAGTGATAGTGCCTTTTTAAAGCAGAACTAAATTCAAAAAGTAAAAAACTGCAAGCGGGCAGATTCTTCGCCAATAAAACAAATGTATCTGCCTGCACACAGTCTCCTTTAGAATGTACACTGAGCTGCGCTTGCGTAGCTTAGCTTATATTCTCGGCACATCTCAGTGGCAGAATGAATTCCCATGTGTATATGGAAGAGTTGTGTCATTCCTCCCTAGGCCAATCAAGACAGTTGAAGACCCTGCACCCAGAAGAAGCTGGAGAAAAGATGTCGCCAGTGAGGTAGATGAGGGATGTCACATAGCTGGAGCAAAATCTATTTGCAGGCTTTAATTCTGCTATAACTTTGTGTCCACTTTTAGGTTATTTTGGCTATTTTGCCTCAAAAAACATAATGTAAATTTCTTAAAGTGGACCTCTATTTAAAATTGAAACGGCAAACTAACTAGGATTCTATAGAACAGTATTCGTTTAGTTTAGTTTCAAGGACTAGTTAGCCTCTTTAGTGTCAACCCTGAGCATTACTTGGGCTCTGAATTCCCAAACAGCTCATCCCGAGCATTATCCAAGGTAAAGGGGTGTCTTGAGTCCAAGTAATTTTCATAGTAAACTCTAAGGAGCCCAGGTCCTATCAGTCAATCGGTTCCACCAGAAGTTGCTGGGGGTTCCCTGAGTTGATTGACCTTCCATTTCATGGTGCCTGCATAATTCTGGAGCCCAAACTACATGGTAGAGCCAGCTGAATAAACCCAATGATCTTTTAAGCTGTCTGAAAAGGTGGTATTCTGACCAATGTAAGGGGGGCATTCTTCCCACTGACCAATGTAGGGGAACATTCTTCCCACTGAGTGCCAATGTAAGGGGAACATTCCTCCTACTGACAACCAATGTGGGTGAATTTTTTAACATTGAGCGCCAAAGTAAGGGGGACATTCTTCCCAATGACCACCAATGAAAGGAGAATATTCTTCCCACTGGCCACCAATGCAAGGGAGACATTCCTCCCACTGACCAGCCCTTGTACACATGGTCGGAGAATCCGTCGGAATGTGTCCTATCGGACCGTTTTGTCGGATAATCCGACTGTGTGTGGTATGCATCGGACTGTTTCCGTCGGAATATCCGTCGGACCAAATTTTCCAAGTTGCTGGAAATATTTTCCAACAAACTGGTCCGATCGGACATACTCCGATCATGTGTAGAGAATTCCGATCGGACAAAGTGCCACGCATGCTCAGATCAAATTCCTACACCAAAGCTATTGGCTACTAGCCTGAACGTAGTCCTGTCGTAACGAAATAACGTCATCACGTTCTGAATGATTGGATTTTCCGACAACTTTGTCCGACCGTGTGTATGTAACAGTTTCGGACAAGATCCGTCGGACAGAATCCGTCGGATTTGGTTGTCGGAATCTCCGACCGTGTGTACAAGGGCTAAGAGGTAATCTTCCCACTGACCACCAATGTAAGAGGTAATCTTCCCACTGACCACCAATGTAAGGAAGACATACTTTCCACCCATCATTAATGTAAAGGAGACATTCTTCCCACCCACCCCCCCCTCTCAATGTAAGGGGGGTCCCACTGACCACAAGGGGGGCATTCTTTCTGCTGATCACCAATGTAGGAGAAGCATTCTTCTCACTGGCTCCTCAATTAATTGTTTTTGCAAGGATTCCCTGATAACTGAAAATTATTTCAAGGGTTCCTTGGAGGTAAAAAATGCTGGCAAAGGCTGCACCAAAATAATGAGCTGTAAATTACATTATTACAGGTATTTATATTGCGCCAACAATCTAACACTTTACATAGTGTGCATTCACATTATTCCCTGCCCTCAAGGAGTTTACAATGTAAGTCCCTATCTCAAATACTTATATAAACATGCTAGGGCCAGGAGGGGAGGATACCCATGCAAGCACAAGAATATGCAGACATTGTGGTTGATTTACTTAAACTGGAGAGTGCAAAATCTGGTGAACTATTTTCATATTACTGGGTTTAGTAACACTTTCATTGCACAAACTGAAGTTAGAAGCTGATTGGCTGCCATGCAGATCTGCACCAGATTTTGCACACTCCAGTTTTAGTAAATCAACCCCATAGTCCTAACCACAACTCAACATATAGACCCTAGTGCTGCAAGTGTTAACCAATAAGCTACTGTGCAACCCTGCTTGGCCTATCCATGGTATCTATTTACTCTACACGGTCTTAACTTTAGGGCCACTGTCTGTGAAAAACATTTGTAAAATTTCACAGCTCTTGCAGTAAAGAACCCTTCCTGTGTGCCATATGTGCTAATGACAAAAAGCATTCAGGGAAAAAAATAAAACGTCTATCCATTATTGCCTATCTGATCTCCTAGTATATTCTATTCCTTTGTCAAAGCTGTGGGCATTTCCTATTCTTTTTGACAAGTCATGTGTCAAAAATTGCTTGTCATCTATCAAACCGTTCCAGACAGCGTGGTGCACGCCAACAGACACTTATCTTCCTGGTCCTTTTTTTATATATTAAAGAGAAGGGCCACAGGGTTTTCGAAACAGCAGCATCACAACAGTAAAAGGATACAACAGACTAAATAATGTAAAGTCTTCATAAATGTTGTACGGCCCTGCAGACTGAACTTATCCTAATCTCAAAATAGTGATGTCACGGGGTGTTCAGTTACAGAACCGCTAAGTAAGAATGACATGTGTTTAAAATAAACCCCGAGCCCGCTTCCTTCTGTGTCACCTTAAAATAAAATTATATCCCTCCTGCGCTTGACGCTTGCTGATCTTCAAACTGAAAGCTTTATTTGTCGGGAGGCGAACATTTTACCTGTGTGTATGTCAAGGCAGCATGTTGTACTTTGATGGCTCATGCAATTAAAGTAATTTGAGTGACTTGTCAGGAACATTATCCCTGATAGCGAGGATCTTCCTAGGTGTAATCATATTTCGATGTACTTAACAGCCAGCTAGGGAAGTGGCTATTTTTAGGTGTCTGTATTGAAAAGGCGCCGTACTGTACATTTAGAAAGGTGAAGGGAGGATAAATAATAAAAATGCCAACAAAGAATGCTATTGGCTGCCTAAGAATTAATTTGAAAAGATCCTTGCGTTATGATAACATTGCAGGAAAAAAAAACCCAGCAAACAGGGTTTTCAATGCATTGAAATACCTAAGTTGCTAATGCCAAAGTCTGCATCCTTAGGGGAACTGATTCCATGTTACATAGTCGGTAAGGTTGAAAAAATACACCAGTCCATCCAGTTCAACCTGTGGTGTGTGTGCATGTGTTTATGTCTTATATTTCTGTAGGTTGTGATTGTTAAGATGCCCATCGACACTCCCTGCTGATACCACTGCTTGTGGAAGAGAATTCCACATCCTTGCTGCTCTGACAGTAAAGAACCCTCTACGCAATTTAAGGTTAAACTGCTTCTCTTCCAATTTCAGTAAATGGCCATTTGTCTTTTTAAACTTCCTTTTACTAAAAAGTTTTCCTTATGCTTACGTCACCAGTAAGGTATTTGTATATTACTCTCATATCTCCTCTCAAGCATCTTCTATCCAGAAAGAATAATGAAAAAAAAGTGGGGGGAGGATTTGGGACTTTAGATGAGGCACATATGTGGTGTGCCTCCATCCCCTTTTCATGTAAAAAAGAAAGGATAGGTGGGACTTTAAATGAGGTTGTCGACATTGTGGAGGCCTCCACAATGTCGACAACCTCATTTAAAGTCCCACCTATCTTTTCTCCAGAAAGAATAAGTTCAATGTTTGAAGTCTTTCCATAGCTGAGGTCCTCCAGTCCCTTTATTAGCTTTGTTGCTCTTCTCTGAACTCTTTCCATCTCCGGCACATCCTTCCTGAGGACTGGTGCCAAGAACAGGACGGCATACACAAGATGCGTAGAGTGGGAGAATTATCATTATATCTCTGTTAATTCCCTTTTTAATGCATGCTAATAATCTGTTGGCTTTGCTTGCAGGAGCTTGGCATTGCATGCCATTGCTGAGCCTGTCATCTACTTGGATCCACAGGTCCTTTTCCATCCTGGATTCCCCCAGAGGTTCTCCACCTAGCGAGTAGCTTGCCTTTGTATTTTTAGTACCCAAATGCATTATACCATTGCCATGTAGAGTAAGCATACTTTCTCGTTTCTGAAGTCTACTGGGACTTCGGAAACTTAGATCTGTGGTTGGCCAAGGCCTAGAGCAGGGATTCTCAAACTTTTGAAGAGCGAGGGCCACTTAACTCATTTGGTAAGTGGTGGCAAGCCACAATGAAATGAAATGTTTCAGAATTTCAAATGTTTTATTTTAAATAGCATAGTGAACCTTTTCCTCTTACAGCCGCTGAATGCCAACAGGAGGGAAAGGAGGAGAAGTGGGCTTTTAGTGGTTGCAGGAGGAAAATGGAGAGGGTTGGTTCGTGTATATACCACTCCCGCTGCCCCTCCTGTCCAAATGTAAAACTGAATGTGACTGGAAGGCTGCATGGGTCCTGGAGCATGGGGTAGGGTCACCATTGCGGGTGGACAACCCCACCGGGAATGCGCTTCCCTGGTTTTAAGTTGAAGGCCACATCAGAGGGCCCTGAGGGCCACATGTGGCCCACAGGCCATAGGTTGAGAATCCCTGGCCTAGGGAGAAGGAAGATTGTTGGCACCGCATGATCAGCATAGCAGGAAATTCCGCCCACATTATGTAAGCTTAAAGTAGTGGTTTCCAAACTGCAATCTGGAGGCCAGATGGGACACTTGCTTGTCTTTATCTGGTCCTTGGGGAACTATTCCTCCCACTGACACCAATGATGGGGCACAATTTCTCTCACTGATATCAACAATAGGGCACTATTCTTCTCCCTGACATTAATCATGCGGCACTATTGCTCCCACTGATACCAACAATTGTGCACAATTTCCCCCATAGTTACCAACAATAGGGCACCATTCCTCTCACTGATAACAATAATGGGGCACCACTTCTCCCACTGATACCAATAATGGGGCACTATTCCTCCCACTGCTGAACAGGCCAAGATTCAAACCGTGTATGGCCTGCCTAAGAGGTAATTGGAGGAAAGGGGTTTGTCCCCTTCACACAGCTCACAGGAATAGAGCTGAGGCTGTCAATCAGATAGAGGTCCCTCCCCTGTCACCATTTTTCTCTTGGCGTCAGGAAAACTTATCAGAAGTGACTCACGCTTATAACAGAGTAATGAAGCAGCAGGCAGAAATTACACTTATGCAGCGTACACACGATCGGACTATCCAGCGGACTTAGTCCGGTGGACAATTCGATTGTGTGTGGGCTCCAGCTGACTTTTTCTTCCCAAAAGTTCGGGCTTTCTAGCAGACAATCCGCTCATCTGTATCCTGGTCCGCCGGACTTTCCAAATGAACGGACTTGCCCACACACGGACTAAAGTCTTCTGTTCTTCCGATGTTGACACGGTGCTCTCTCCCGCTGTAATGCCGTGGGAATGCTGGGACTATGACGAGGGGATGCCCATGTTGAGGGCATGCGGCCTGGTATGGTTCGGGGGTGGGGAGGCGCTCGTTCATCCCCACCCCCTTTCCTGACCGGGCTGCGTGCTCAGATAAGGGTCTGGTATGAACTTTGGGGAGACCCCCACGCTTAACGCCCATACCAGGCGATGGGACTCGCAAGGAGAGATTGACTTCCTTCTCTAGTCCCATAGTACCTGAAGTCACATTCAAAATGAATGGACTTTAGTCCATGTGTGGGCAAGTCCGTTCATTTGGAAAGTCTGGCGGACCTCCGGCAAAAGTCCAGTGGATTGTCCGCTGGATAGTCCAATCGTGTGTACATGGCATTAGTGGACTGAGACCAGTACACACTAGAGAGGGATATGCTTTAAGTTCATGTTTTTCATATGTCTCTGTTTACAACCACTTTTAGGAGCATTTAACCCTTGCTGTTCAGAGTTGCTACCAAGGCTAGATTTTTTTTGTTATCCCTGGAGTCCAGGAATTGAGGTTGGCCCAAGGAGCAGGGATGGACAAACTCTCTATACCTCCTGGAGTTGGGTTTTAAAAGCTGGGCTTTAATGCCCACATGCCGCACATATGTGTTGCTGGGTGGGCAATGTTTTTATGTGCTGGGAGAGCGCACAAAGCACAAAGACCAAGCTGGCAAAAACGGCTCTTGGTCTCGAATAAACATCGGTAACCAGCGGGGACCAGCTTCCGATCATGTGACAGCCAATCAGAGTGGTCACATGATCACTGATCCTTCCCGCCCCCGGGCATTAAGTACTTTTGAAGAGGACCCCAGGGTGGATGGGATGGGGTAAAGTTTAAATGCAATTTTTGGTGGGTTTTGGCTAGAATGGACCTAGTTTGGGACACTTCTGTCTGTGTCCCTCCTTCGGAATATTCATCTTCTCCATTTGTGCTGTTTATTGTTCTCACCAAAAGTGAAAGTGAAAATTTTGGGTTGTCCCCAGAAGAGGAAATAGAGGGGAAATCTTTCAAAGGGCACTTTAGTTCTGATGACAACAAGAGATTTCCTCTCACTTAATGATTTGTCTATGGTACAGAAAGGGCAGGAAATCTACCCAATAGGACGGGTGGCAAAAAAATAAAAAATAAAACAGATCGGGGTTATAACCCTCCTTCTCTATCCAATATGAAGAAAAAAACGTTGGCCTCAAAGTATACAAAGCTGATCAAAAAAGTTTTGACTGGAGGTCTACTTTAGGTATCTTTCCTTGGAAGAGTTGTAGTTTTCCTTAAATAATAATGCAATTACTCTAGGTTTCATGGCCCTTCTATAAGCAGTTATTGGCTGCTTGAGTTCACGAAAATATTTAATTGTTCAAGAAGGTGGAATTTCAGCAATGAAGCAGTTAACCGAGGTGTTCCCCACTACCGAGGAGCATAAACGGCTTTGCCTATTTGTACAATGATGTTGTCTTTAATATTGTCGATGATTTGAGATGGAGACACATTGATTTTCTGCTGATTCGACCTGTGACACCGATTGCTTTTGTTTTCCCTGGCATTGCGGTTCTGTTGCATGCAGCGCAGGGAAATCAATACCCAGGAAATGGGATTCTGCAGATGTCTGATTTGCTCCGCGACGCCTACGTTTTGCACATAAAAAATGAATACAGTGGATGTGGGCATCCTTAACCGGCTTAAATTATTAAAATATGTGTTGCAGTAATTATTATTTACATAGAACTTCACACACTGCTCAGTAAATTTATCAGGCTATTAATTCCACATGTCTTGGCAAATAAGCAGCAATAAAAAAAAAAAATGGCCGCTAGCATTAAAGGGAATGCATAGTCCTTTTAAAAATTTGTTTTGTCATACTGTACATGCCAGATGTATATAATCATATAAAAAAACAAATAAAACATTGGTTCTATGTATAATTTATTATTATAAGGGGACAGGGCCAGCAATATTTGTTCATTACATAGGCAGGCTCTGGTTCCTTCTTTGCTGTGCTGCACAATGGTTGTGCTTTACTGCTCCTTCTCACAGTCATCTACTTGCAAACAATGCACATCCTGTGCAGCTCATATTGCAACAGACAATGTAATTGCATTGAGCGCCCTCTAGTGGATAATCTTTAAATCTTTGCAATTAAGCAATTCAAAATACACCCTGTGAAAATACGCTATACTTGACCTTTTCACCCCAACATCACCCAGTCCTTTAAGGCTGGGTTCACACCATTAGCAGGGGATTTTGACCAGCTCTCTATTGAGCCGATTCACATACCTCCGCAGTGGGTCCGGTGCGTTTTGCACAAAAACGCTGTGTGTCTTTTGGTCCGTTTAAGGTCCGAATTCAGCCCAAAATTCAGGCTGAAATCAGACCTGAAATGGTGAATGGGGATGCCTGCTGTGAGACGCATGCTGGTCATATGTGAACCAAGCATAAGAGGTCTTAAGAGTGCTGCGCACTCCCGACACAGTTAGCGATGGTTAACCGAAAGCTTCCTATCGCAAGCAGCAATGCGGAGCTTTTGGTTAGGCACCACTGTGTTGGGAGCGCGCAGCACACACACTCTCAGCATAGCTGTTTGAGCAGCAATTGCACCAGGTGCTAAGAGGCCGCATATTTGCGTGCGGCCGGCACCAAGGGGTTAAACGGGTTGTAAACCTCTGAAATGAAAAATGAACAAAGCATATCCCTCTATAGGGTTCACTTCAATCAGGAGCACCTAATGTGATTTGTAGCTTTCCTTTCCTCCCTCTGCTATCTCTATGAATCACAAGTTATGACAGTCTATGCTGACATTAAAGGGGTTGTAAAGGTAAATGTTTTTTCACCTTACTGCATTCTATGCATTAAGGTGAAAAAACATCTGACAGTGCCGCCCCCCCAGCCTCCCGTTTTACTTACCTGACCCCTCAAAAGTCCCACGCTCGCCCCCGACGTCCTCTTCGCCACTCAGCCTGGCCTCTGATTGGCTGGAGTGGATGGATTAAAAGCAGCGCAGCCATTGGCTTGCGCTGCTGTCAATCACATCCAATGACGTGGCGTGCCAGGGGCGAGGCCGTGTGATACAGGGAGCGGCTATAGCTGCCAGCTGTATCACGGAAGCGCACCCGCAGGTGCTTCTCACCATGCGAGGGAGCTCGCATGAACATAAGAAGTACCTGTGGGAGGAAGCGGAGACAGCCGCCGAGGGACACCAGAAAACCAGGTTCGGGGCCACTCTGTGCAAAACGAGCTGCGCAGTGGAGGTAAGTATTACATGTTTGTTACATGTTTAAAAAATAAAAAAAATACCTTTACAATCCCTTTAAGGCATCCCGGGGGATAGCCCCTCCCGTCTGTCTGATAAGTGCACAAAAAATGTATTAATCTTAATCTAGGGAGCTTGCAAGGCCCTGTATACTCTACAGTTATCAGCCCTGCCTAGTTCACCTGTGAACTACAATACACCTCCCCTTGGTTATACAGATGAGGAGAGGAGAGGTGCTCTGTAGTTCTTATGCATTTCCTGTCCTAGGGTGACAACGGTGCTCCTCCATACATACAGTACAGTAGCTAAACATTGTCACTCTATGGCAGGATCACCAAGTGAAAACAAAAGAAAACAATAAAAGAATGCAGTCACCACGTCTAAGGACTGAAATATATTCAGTTTTTTTTCTTGGGTTTGGATGGATTTTAAAGTTCTCAGGTTCAGTGCCCCTTGCCATGGGAATATTAATATACACTGGTCGGCCACTTTATTAGTTATATCTTGCTAGTACTGGGTTGGCCCCACTTTTACCTTCAGAACTGCTTTAATTCTTCATGGCATAGATTCAACAAGGAGTTGGAGACATTCCTCAGAGGTTTTGGTCCATATTGACATGATAGCATCACACAGTTGCTGCAAATTTGTTGGTTGCACATCCATGATGCGAATTTCTCGTTTCACCACATCCCAAAGGTGCTCTATTGGATGAGATCTGGTGAGTGTGGAGGACATTGGAGTACAGTGACCTCATTGTCATGTTCAGGAAACCAGTGGTGAGATGATTGGAGCTGTGTGACATAATGCATTATCCTGCTGGAAGGAGCCATCAGAAGATGGGTACACTGTAGTCATACAGGGATGTACATGGTCAGCTACAATACTCAGGTAGGCTGTGACTCAATTGGTACTAAAGGGCCCAAAGTGTGCCAGGAAAATATCCCCCACACCATTACACCACCACTAGCCTGAACCGTTGATAGAAGGCAGGATGGATCCATACTTTCATGTTGTTTATGCCAAATTCTTACCCTACCATCTGAATGTTGCAGCTGAAATCAAGACTCATCAGACCAAGCAACATTTTTCCAGTCCTCTATTGTCCAATTTTGTGAATTGTAGCCTCAATTTCCTGTTCTTAGCTGACAGGGGTAGCATCCGGTGTGGTCTTCTGCTACTGTAGCCCATCTGCTTCAAGGTTCAATGTGTTGTGCGTTCAGAGATGGTATTCTGCATACCTTGGTTGTAACAAGTGGTTATTTGAGTTACTGTTACCTTTCTATCATCTCAAACCATTCTTCTCTGACCTGTGACATCAACAAGGCATTTTCCTCCACACAACCTCCACTCACTGGATATTTTCTCTTTTTCTGACCACTCTCTATAAACCCTAGAGATGGCTGTGCGTGAAAATTCCCAGACCAGTCCGTCTGGCCCCAACAACCATCCCACGTTCAAAGTCACCTAAATCCCCGTTCTTACCCATTCTGATGCTCGGTTTAAACTTCAGCAAGTCTTCTTCTCCAGGTCTAGATACCTAAATGCATTGAGATGCTGCCAGGTGATTGGCTGATTAGTAATTTGTGCTCCCAAGCAATTGAACAGGTGTACCTAATGAAGTGGCCGGTGAGTGTGCTCCCTCCAGTGGCAGTCGTGGTAATCACTTGCTTACATGCAAACAGCTACAGCCTGCAGGTGGCAGTGTGCTTCTCTCTGTGCACATGCTACACACAAATAAGAAGTATAGGGATATAAATGCTTATTACAATGTATACAAAATGAATTACCCACTAGAGCTCTCATATACTATATACACCTTATGGACCAGATCAAATGTTATGTTTCTGATATGGACCGATTGATTCAGTGATAACTTTGTTATAGCTTAAAGTGGCACTAAACAATATCCTTGTTCTCCAAAAATAATCCACACACATCCAGGGACCTGTAATGAATTTTTCATGAAATTGTTTCTTACTGTGTTTTTCTGCCTCTTTTTCACATCATCCATGAGCTCCTGAACCTCTCTTTTCAGCAAACTTGCCAGTTATCAGCATTCCTTTCCTCATGTGATGTCACAGCGTGAAGACAGGAGAGCTTGTGCCCTGATTACCAGTGTGGCCCCATCAGCGCCCTGATAGTCAGTCCGGTCCCAGCAGTGCCCTGATAGTCAGTGCGGCCCCATCGGTGCCCTGATAATCAGTGCGGTCCCATCAATGTTCTGATTATCAGTGCGGCCCCATCAATGTTCTGATTATCAGTGCGGACCCATCAGTGCCCTGATTATCAGTGCGGCCCCATCAGCTCCCTGATAATCGGTGCGGCCCCATCAATGTTCTGATTAGCAGTGCAGCCCCATCAATGTTCTGATTATCAGTGCGGACCCATCAGCACCCTGATTATCAGTGCGGCCCCATCAGTACCCTGATAATCAGTGCGGCCCCATCAATGTTCTGATTAGCAGTGCAGCCCCATCAATGTTCTGATTATCAGTGCAGCCCCATCAATGCCCTGATTATCAGTGCAGCCCCATCAGTGTCCTGATAATCAGTGCGGCCCCATCAATGTTCTGATTATCAGTGCAGCCCCATCAATGTTCTGATTATCAGTGCGGCCCCATCAATGTTCTGATTATCAGTGCGGCCCCATCAGCGCCCTGATTATCAGTGCGGTCCCATCAGCGCCCTGGTAATCAGTGCGGCTCCATCAGCGCCCTGATAATCAGTGCGGCCCCATCAGCACCCTGATAATCAGTGCAGCCCCATCAGCGCCCTGATTATCAGTGCGGCCCCATCAGTGCCCTGATAATCAGTGCGGCCCCATCAATGTTCTGATTATCAGTGCGGCCCCATCAATGCCCTGATTATCAGTGCAGCCCTATCAATGTTCTGATTGTCAGTGTGGCCCCATCAGCGCCCTGATAATCAGTGAGGCCCCATGAGCGCCCTGATAATCAGTGCAGCCCCAACAGTGCCCGGATTATCAGTGCAGCCCCATCAGCGCCCTTATTATCAGTGCGGCCCCATCGGTGTCCTGATAATCAGTGCGGCCCCATCAATGTTCTGATAATCAGTGCGGCCCCATCAATGTTCTGATTATCAGTGGGGCCCCAACAATGCCCTGATTATCAGTGCAGCCCCATCAATGTTCTGATTATCAGTGCGGCCCCATCAGTGCCCTGGTAATCAGTGCAGCCCCATCAGTGCCCTGATTATCAGTGCGGCCCCATCAGCGCCCTGATTATCAGTGCGGCCCCATCAGCGCCCTGATTATCAGTGTGGCCCCATCAGTGCCCTGATTATCAGTGCAGCCCCATCAGCGTCCTGATTATCAGTGAGGCCCCATCAATGCCCTGATTATCAGTGCAGCCCCATCAATGCCCTGATTATCAGTGCAGCCCCATCAGCGCCCTAATTATCAGTGTGGCCCCATCAGTGCCCTGATAATCAGTGCAGCCCCATCAATGTTCTGATTATCAGTGTGGCCCCATCAATGTTCTGATAATCAGTGCGGCCCCATCAGTGCCCTGATAATCAGTGCAGCCCCATCCGCGCCTTGATAATCAGTGCAGCCCCATCAGCGCCCGGATTATCAGTGCAGCCCCATCAGCGCCCTTATTATCAGTGCGGCCCCATCAATGTTCTGATTATCAGTGCGGCCCCAACAATGTCCTGATTATCAGTGCGGCCCCATCAATGTTCTGATTATCAGTGCGGCCCCATCATGCCCTGATTATCAGTGTGGCCCCATCAGAGCCCTGGTAATCAGTGCGGCCCCATCAGCGCCCTGGTAATCAGTGCGGCCCCATCAGCGCCCTGATAATCAGTGCAGCCCCATCAACTCCCTGATTATCAGTGCGGCCCCATCAGTGCCCTGATAATCAGTGCGGCCCCGTCAGTGCCCTGATAAACAGTGCGGCCCCATCAATGTTCTGATTATCAGTGCGGCCCCATCAATGCCCTGATTATCAGTGCAGCCCCATCAATGTTCTGATTATCAGTGCGGCCCCATCAGTGCCCTGATAATCATTGTGGCCCCATCAGTGCCCTGGTAATCAGTGCGGCCCCATCAGCGCCCTGATAATCAGTGCAGCCTCATCAGCACCCTGATTATCAGTGTGGCCCCATCAGTGCCCTAATAATCAGTGCAGCCCCATCAGTGCCCTGATAATCAGTGCAGCCCCATCAGTGCCCTGATTATCAGTGCAGCCCCATCATTGCCCCGATTATCAGTGCGACCCCATTAGTGCCCTGATAATCAGCGCAGCCCCATCAGTGCCCCGATTATCAGCGCCCCGATTATCAGTGCAGCCCCATCAGTGCCCTGATTATCAGTGTGGCCCCATCAGTGCCCTGATTATCAGTGTGGCCCCATCATTGCCCCGATTATCAGTGCGGCCCCATCATTGCCCCGATTATCAGTGCGCTGCCCCATCAGTGCCCCGATAATCAGCGCAGCCCCATCAGTGCCCTGATTATCAGTGCAGCCCCATCAGTGCCCTGATTATCAGTGCAGCCCCATCATTGCCTGATAATCAGTGCACCCCATCAGTGCCCTGATAATCTATGCAGTCCATCAGTGCCCTGATAATCTATGCAGCCCTATCAGTGCCCTGATAAGCAGTGCAGCCCCATCAGTGCGATGATAATCAGTGCAGCCCCATCATTGCCCTGATTATCATTGCAGCCCTATCAGTGCTGCCTATAAGTGTCCATCAGTGCTGCTTTTCAGTGCCCATCAGTGCTGCCTATCAGTGCCAATCAGTGTCCATCAGTGCCGCATATCAGTGCAGCCCCATCAGTGCCCATTAGTGTAGCCTACCAGTGTCCATCAGTGTAGCCCCATTAGGGGACATCCGTGAGGCCACTATATGCATTTATTTCCTATGATCTTCGGATCCATCTAGTACATGCAGTTTTACAGGAGGTAGGGTGGAGAAGGGTTAGAACCCTTCTCAGGTATCTATTGGTATCCAACACTTCATTCAATGTACCCTCACTTCCTGTCCTGCTGACAATATAACATCATAATATTAATGATACAATAATAGTATTTTTGACAAATAAAGCTTTCTTTTGGAAATATGCCTTTGCACAAAAATTTTTTATTTTTATTTTCTATGCAGTATATTATTATGTTAGTTTTAAATCTACCAATAAATTAAATAAATGCATTTGATTTTCAATTTCTCTTATTTTTTTTAATTTTTAACGGCACAAAAAACCAACAAACAAAATTATTGAAAAAATAATAATTAAAGCTGAAGTTTAGTGAAATAAAATGTCTTTTAAACAGCACCACAATGCACTATGCAAAGTGTTTCGTAAATTGGAGGGCAAGCCATGAAGTCCAATCATGGAACACTTTAGTACATAGCTATAAATGGAGGCGGAGCGGGGAGGAAAATGGCAGGCATAGTCGGCACTTTTGAGGCGTGCAGTCACAGGCGCAGGCGCTGAGATTAAACCTCGCAGCACCAGAATATCACCACTGTGGGGCTATCCGGGGAAAGATTACTGATGATTTCTACTGAAAAACAGCAGTTGTCAGCTCACAGGACTCATTTCATTCCTGGTAAGAAGCATCCCTGGTGCTGTTTAAAGAAAAATCACTAAACGTGGTATTAAGAAGATTAGAGCGTGTGATTTAGAACAAATTGAATAATTTGATTTGATTTTGCAATTTAAGATTTATGTTGCTATACATTTTTTTTTTTTTTTTTGTCTTTTTTATATATGTCTTTTTCCTGTGAGAAAAATGTCAGCAAAATACACAACAAAAAATAAAAAACCCTCAGGGGCCATGTAAAGTCTACTACACCCATAACCTTCACAATCGTCCTTGCCTCTGGGTAACAATACCAATCAGCTGAATAAAAAAAAATCTATCCTGGCCTGTTTTCCCAAGACCAGCCAGTCTGAGGGTAGCAGTACAGGTAAGGAGGATTTCACAAACACAAGCGGTCAACGCCCAAGGATAATCTTTTGTCTGTACCTTTAAATTGCGCTCTTATTAAATAATCCCAGTGTGTTTAATTTATTAATACAGAAACCTCAAAGCCTAACATACCTTGTACAATACAGATGATGCTTTAATTGAACTTATGTCCTGTGGTTAGTATAAATGCAACATAACATACGTTACTGTCAGTTATCCACACTGCTTGCATTTATAATTTTGAATGTCATTTACAAATGATAAAGGTGTTGCAAACAAATATTAAGATTTGCTTTACATAAATAAATCATACATTAAAGTAAAAATAAATACATAAATGTTAAGATATACCTTAAAAAAGTTCAAAATAAATAAATGATAAAATTAAATTAAAATAAAAAAATAACTGTTACAATATACCTTAAATAGCTAAAAAAAAAAAAAATACATAAATAAATGATAAAATACAATAAAATAAATACTGAGAATAAATGTTAAAGAACAACTTCGGGCAATTTTTTTTCTCCCATGCAGTTGGGCTGTGCCAGAACGGCATGGGTTAACTGCTTTGTCTAGGGGTGAACACAGAGCCTATACTCACCCGATCCTTTGATCCTCTGGAAAACAGAGCTCCCCCATGTGCAGCGGTGACTGTTCGTGATGTCTTCACATCTAGAGCCGGTCTATCGGTGTCCACCACACAAGACCACTAGACCAGGGAGGGGAAGAAGAGTCAAAGGGACTGGTCTTGCACCACGAGAATCAGAGGATTAGGTGAGTATATCTCGCCCTCTGATCCCCTAGAGCAGACTTTCTCAACCTTTTCAACACAGAGGAACTTTTGAAAAAACCTTTCAGGCTCAGGGAACCCCTGTTAAAAATGGCTGTAATGGTGACCATAACCATTGGTGTAATGGTCAGTGGAAGAGTGCTCGTTACATCTATAGTCTTGGGGAAGAATTCCCCCCCCCCCCCCCTACAGATAGCTAAAAAGATCATTGGTGTCACTGGAAACTTATCTAAGAGTGGGAAAAATTGGTCATTGCTCAAGGAAGCCCTAGCAACCATTGGAGGAACCCTGGTTGAGAAACCCTGCCCTAGACAAAAACAGGCCATTAACCCATGCAGTGTGGGCACACTTGCCTGTTCAGCTTTAAGATATACCTTAAAAGAGCTAAAAAATAAATAAATTGTAAAATAAAAAAATTAAAAAAATGTTAATATATATCTTAAAATAGATAAAAATAAATAAATGATAAAATAAATAAATGTTAAAGCCCAACTCCAGGCAAAAATCTTTTCCCAAGTTGTGTCCGCACTCCATGGGTTAAATTCTTGTTTTGTCTAGGGGTGAACACAGAGTCTATACTCACTCGATCCTTGGATCCTCCAGAAAACAGCAGTCCCCCAGGTCCAGCGGTGGACTGTTCCTGGCATCTTCACATTCAGAGATGATCTATGGGCGTGATGACGTCATGAGCACAAGACTGCTGGACAGTGGGGGGAGGACTGGAGAATTAGGTGTGTGATAGCTAAAAAGTTGTATTCGGCCATTATGGCGTCATAAACGCACTCTAAACACGGCAAGGTCATTTATAATGCATTTAGGGTGCGATTGAAAAGCATCAAAAGAGAACATTTCCCATTTTAGCCTTATAAAAAAAATTTAAAAAAACACATCTCACAGGGCGTTTGAGGAATGTTGCTTGATGCAACATAAATGCCTGTATAACACTTCCAAAATGCTTATTAACATTATAGGTGCATTATTACACTTTAAGGCTGCTATAAAAATTATACGCCTATCGGAAAAACCCCTTAAAAACACTATTATAACTTACATTTTCCATGATATACTCAGCTTAAAAAGTCTGAGGATGACAGAGTCTCAATGTGGGTATTCTCATACAATAACGATGGCCAAACTTTTAGTGGTACCTTAATAATGGCATGAGGCCAAACTCCAGGGAATGCATTTTATTTAGTTTTGGATGGAGGAGAGAAGAGTTTGAGCCTCTGTCAGGTTCTCATTGCTGTCTGTGTTCCTAATGGGAAGAATTCCCCTCTCTGTCTCAGCACAGGCATTGATGTTCATTTTCTCCAATGGAGACACAGACAAAAGCAAATTTTAGAAGTGGGAAAAAGGGATAACACATATGTTAAAAAAGGTGGGCTCTAACAATCACACAAATGGGTCTCTGGGCTAACAATCGGTAGCCAGCAGGAACGGTTCCCAATCACGTGACCATTGTGACAGGCAATCACAGTGGTAACATGATTGCCGATCCTGCCAACACCCCTGGGCATTCAGTAATTTTTAAAGGGATTAAACCAGGGGTCTCAAACTGGTGGCCCTCCAACTGTTTCAAAACTACAAGTCCCATCATGCCTCTGCCTGTGGGAGTCATGCTTATAACTGTCAGCCTTGCAATGCCTCATGGGACTTTCGCATGGTAGTTTTGCAACAGCTGGTGGGCCTCCAGTTTGAGACCCCTAGGTTAAACTGTCTGACCATGTTTTTATTGTTGTCCCAGTGACTACTCTACCCCAATTTGTTCACAGAAATAGGAAGTGAGGGAAAACTGTCCAATAGGGTCACCGACACAAATAAAAACCAGGCAAGAAATCTGAACTTTTCCCTATACTATCCAAAACAAAAGAAAACCATTTTGGCTGGAGTTGGGTTTTAAATGGGGACCTTTGGCAGGCTAACAGTTGATAGTTTAAATTAATCCAGGAATATCTGATTGCCTGTTGAGGGATCAGCAGGGATTTTGTTTCCCCCTGAGCATATTGGATCATGCTTTAGGTTCCTGTACTACTTTTAAAGTCGGAGCTACTGCAGTAGCGTATATTAAGACAGCTCCATTGACTCACATTCATTTTTCTACAGCGCAACTTGGAGGCGACTTAAGGCGACCTAGAGCGACCTGAAGTCGGATCGCAGTCGCCCCCTGTGTGAACCGAGCCTTAATCAATTGTGGGTATAAGATTGTACACAGGTGCAACTCAGAAAATTAGAATATCATCAAAAAATTTATTTAAGTAATTCAATTCAAAAAAGTGAAAGTCATTTTATATAGATCCGTTACACAAGGAGTGATATATTTAAAGCATTTCTTTCCTTTTGATTTTGGTGATTATTGTTTACAGCTAGTGAAAACACAAAGTTCATTATCTCAGAAAATAGAATACTACCTAATATTACATAAGATCAATTAAAAAATGATTTTTAATACAGAAGTATTGACATACTGAAAAGTATGTCCATGTACAGTATATTATGCACTCAATAGTTGGTCGGGGCTCCTTTTGCATGAATAATGGTATCAATGTAGCATGGCATAGAGGCGATCAGCCTGTGGCACGGCTGAGGTGGAGTTGAGTGGTATCTTGATATAGCGCGGTCTTACCCCGAAGGGTCCCAACGTGCTTGACTAGGGCCAATTTAGACGGGAGTCAATTAACTTACCACCATGTCTTTAGAATGTGGGAGGAAATTGGAGTACCCGGAGGAACCCACACTGGCACAGGGAGAACATGCAAACTCCAGGCAGATGGTGTCGTGGTCAGGAGTTGTACCAGCGACCCTTTTTGCTGATAGATGAAAGTGCTAACCATTACCACTGTGCTGCTCACATAACAGAGGTGTTATGGAACCCCAGGTTGCTTTAATAGTGGCTTCATCTTGTCTGCATGAAGTGCTCTAGAATTTCCTGGCAGAGGGTTGCACTGACTTTGGACTTGATAAAACACAGTGAACCAACACCAGCAGATGACATGGCTCCCCAAAATAATCACTGACGGTGGAAACGTCAAACTGGACCTCATGTAACTTGGATTCTGTGCCCCACTACTCTTCCTCCAGACTCTGGGACCTTGATTTCCAAATGAAATGCAACATTTTCCACAATCCATGATGATATGGGGAGCCATGTCATCAGCTGGTGTTGGCCCACTGTGTTTTACCAAGTCCAAAGTCAGCGCAGCCCTCTACCAGGAAATTCTAGAGCACTTCATGCTCCCCTCTGCTGAACAGAGAAATGGAGATGCTGATTTCCTTTTCTAGCAGGCACTTGGCCCACACTGCCAAAAGTACCTGGTTTAATGATCATGGTATCACTGTACTTGACTGGCCAGCAAACTAGCTTGACCTAAACCCCATAGAGAATCTGTGGGGTATTGTCAAGAGGAAGATGAGAGACACCAGACACAACAATCCAAATCCATAATACCTCAGCAGTTCCACAGGCTGATCGCCTCCATGCCAAGCCGTATTGATGCAGTAATTCATGCAAAAGGAACCATGACCAAGTATTGAGTGCATACTATACTGTACATGGACACTTTTTAGTAAGACAACATTTCTGTATTAAAAATCTTTTTTTTTATAGGTCTAATGTAATATTCAAATTTTCTGAGATACTGAATTTGGGGTTTTTACTAGCATTAAGCCACAATCATCTAAGTTAAAAGAAAGAAATGCTTGAAATTACTCTGTGTGTAATGCATATATATATAAAATATATGTTTCCCTTTTTGAATTGAATTACTGAAATAAATTAACTTTTTGATGATATTCTAATTTTATGAGATGCACCTGTATATGAAAGTTTTCTACTTGTGTGTGTTATGGGTTTTCTTTTTCTGTGTTGGTTAAACTGGATGGACTTGGACGTGTCTTTTTTTCAAACATATTATAACATATGTAACTATGTAGCAGGACTGTATTCTGGCAGATTTGTTTCAATCACCAATAGAATTTTTTTTTTTTGCAGAAAAATACAAGGGTAAAAAATGAAAAACATTTCCATTCACTTTTTCCAGATGATTCTGATAGTTGCTATCATCATGTATAAGTGTTTTGCACAGGTAACAAGAGTCTTAATCAATAAAGAGCTGGAGAGTAGAGAGCCGTCAGCCCCCGGTGTGCATGTCATCTGCAGTCTGTGGTAGACCTCACTCGACAAAACAGAGAATAACAAGCAAGTAGTCCTCAGCCTGCTTTTACTTCCACATTCTGTGAACAGATGGCCACTTCCTTTGTTGATATTGTTAGACCTTGTATAGGCCTCATTATACTGACACTAACAGATGCCGCAACCTTTTTATGAATGACAAAAAGATTCCTAGGCCATTAGCTGGCAACGCCTCCCTGACTTAACCACATTCAGTTCTTTAATTAGATATGAATGAGCATGCTGTCTCAGAGATGTCCCTGCTGAGACTTTGGACAACATGGAAGTGCACCTCTGACCCCCCACACACAATGTAGGTGGCCATTTTGTCAGGCTACACAACATTCAGCTTGTCAATGGTGCCTCATGCCACAGATTTCTGGGGATATTATAGACTACATTCTGTCGGGTATTGTATAGGCTCACAATTAGGAGAGGACCATAATAGTGGACGGGAGGGACATTTGTCTCCTGGGCCACTACCAATAAGAAGTGTCGGGCTGGTGTTCCTGAGTGACGATACTTCACTATTCAGGCAATGAAAAGATCAAGACCTACAAGCCCTACTGGACCTTATATAGCTTTCTGCTCCTCGTTCAGACCTGTGAATACAGTATCTGGCTGAGGGAAGTGTTTCAGCACCAACTTACTTTGCAGCTACAAGATTTTATGTAACCAAATGCCAAGAGCCACAATGGATCACCCTTCACCATGCTCATCCCTCACTTTGGCACCATAGTTGTGGTATATTTCTTTAGTTGACAGAAATCTGTCCCTATAACAAGGGTTAGTTGATCCACCTTTGTCCCTCAAACTAAAGATTCCCAGTTCTTCAGTAATCTTGCTATGGTGCCCTACTAATTTACAGCTCTGTAACATTCTGGTCAAGACATCAATTAAAAATCTGCCACAGTGATGTCACTATCTTCTAGCAATTGCAGAGGCCTCATTCTCTAGAATACCTGCCAGGTCCATAAAATAATTGTTTTTGAAGTAGTTCATTCCATAATGATGTCACTGGTTAATACTGTCTGTATAGGCCTTATTCTCTAGAACCCTTGTGGTCAACCTGTGGGTCGAGGGCCACATGAGGCCCTTTGGTATATGATGTGTTGCCCTCAGGCCTCAGCAGTGTGTAGTGAGAACAATGATTAGGATAATGGCATTTATCTTTACTAGCCTCATGTAACATATTCCCAGTTTCATATTGTCTTCTTCAGCATTACCCCAGAAAAAATCTATCGTGACCACACTCTGGGACCCCCATTTTCTATATTAGGTCTGCAGTTTCAGACAGCCCTCTCAAGCATTACATATATTAAACATTATGTCCGGCCCTTTGGTGATGTCAGGGGCAGCATTTGAGGCCCTCTTTAGCTCATAAGTAGACAATCATTTCTCTAGAAAACTTGGCAGGTACATAAAATAATTGCATTTAAGGACTTCATTCCATAATGATGTCACTGGTTAATGGTATACTGTCTGTACTGCCTAAAATGATAGACGATGCCAAAAATAGCTGTCGGAATTGTGTACTTCCATCACCTACAATTTTAGGACCAGTACACCTAAGATCCAATTCACAGCTCTACAATTTCCATAAAACCTTTACAGGGTTCCACTTACTTCTCAACTGAAGGATTTCAGTGGAAGAAATAAGACAAGATGAAACATTTAGATGCCACTAAAGAGAAGATAAAGTGCAGGTATAGACTTTTTTTTGGGATAGAGTAGGGAAGTGTTAAAACCCCTGCCAAGTTATTTGTTGTTGTCTGCATACCATTGGGGACACATTCCTTTACTCTGGTAAACAAGAAACTAGACAAAAAGTGAAGGGTCATTCCCTTCTTATTCTGTTCCCGGGACAGATGTCCCCACTGGAAGATCACCTCTCACCTGCTCTAGCAATTTGAAAAACATGTACTCCTCTAGGGAGAGGACTTTAACCCCCCTGACGGTATTCCCGAGTCTGGCTCGGGGTGGAATTTTCATACCAAAAGCGGTATCCCCGAGCCAGACTCGGGACCGCATCGCTGGATCCAGGAGGAGGTTTACTTAAATTCTCCCTCGGATCCAGCGTTGTCTCCCCGCTGTACGAGCGAGCCGTGTCTCGCTCGATGCATCACATCGCCGATCTCCGTGCCCTGCGAGCGTTGCGACGCACGGGGACGGAGATCTGCGCCAAATTCAAAAAGTGAAACAAACAGTAAACATACAGTATAATGTAATCTTACAGATTACATTGCTGTATGTAAATATTTCACATCCCCGTTGTCCCTAGTGGTCTGCCCAGTGTCCTGCATGCAGTTTTATGTAATAAAAACTGTTCTTTATGCCTGGAAACTGGAGATTGTCCATAGCAACCAAAACTGTCCCTTTACATCAAAAATGGTTTTAGACCAGCTAGAAAACAGCGATAATAAATTGGAATCACTCGCAGAATTGAGCGACATCGATTTGTGGGGAGATCCGTCATCAAATACTGAAAAGTAATGACAGTGACAATTCTGCAACTTAGAAAATTTCAGTGTTTTTGATTTGATTACATTATTGCATAATTTTTATTATTATTATATTATTATTTGGTACAATTATTTATAATTATTTATTATATTATAATTTATGATTTCATTTTTCAAACTTTATTATACCCGGGATGTCTGCTAGACTCTGGTTTGGACAGATTTATGTGAGTTATTCCTAAGAATTGCAGGACTACAATATAAAACGCCAAATTTTCATGCAAAATAATGGTACCGCTTTTAGCACCTAAAATCCGAAATAATCGTACCGCCAGGGAGGTTAACATGGGTAGGTGGCCATACAAAATATACAAAATTATATCAAAATCTATATCTATATCAATAAGAACAAATATATTAAATGCTATGTGATCTCGTTTTTTTAGATTTCCTGTTTTCTGTTTGATGCAAATTATCTATAACCCTGATGAAGAGAATTTATCTAAGATCTCGAAACGCGTTGATTTGCTGCCTTCTGTCCACTGTAGGGTGTTGTCATACAGATGGACGGAGGAAGTATACAGTGTAACATGATTAATTATGTATATGTGTTATTTTTGTTTGTAAATACATGAAATGTATACTGTATTTAATGTTATCAATTTTTAATCATTATTGAATTATTAATTATTATCTTTTGATGTAATTTTGTATATTTTGTATGGACACCTACCCATGTTAAAGTCCTCTCCCTAGATGAGTACATGTTTTTCAAATTGTTTTGTCTATTAGGATGTGGTTTAGGTGGGCC
Organism: Lithobates pipiens; assembly: GCF_037356315.1. Classification (NCBI taxonomy): domain Eukaryota; kingdom Metazoa; phylum Chordata; class Amphibia; order Anura; family Ranidae; genus Lithobates; species Lithobates pipiens. The sequence continues at coordinate 511,798,398 of NW_027507764.1, read as the reverse complement.
TTGTTAGACTTGTGATCCACAGCACCTTGTTCAATTTGTCTCACCTGCTCTAGGGACAACTAACATTTTGGATTTCCACTCATTTTCTTTCTATGTGACAATGGTGAACAGTAGTAACAGAGGTAGGAATTCTCCCCATTGAGGAGATAGACAGCAATAAAAACATAACAGAGTGCTGAAATTCAAGCCATGGGCAGCCCTGTCTGTCATACTTCACTTGATTTGATTGAAAAATCAAAGGCCCCCCCGGTGGAGAGTTGTCAGCCAAACAGTGGGGTTTATTTGCTAAAGTTGGAGAGTGCAAAATCAGGCTCACTTCTGCATAGGAACCAATCGGCTTCCAGGTTTTATTGCCAAAGCTTAATTGAACAAGCTGAAGATAGAAGCTGATTGGCTACCATGCACAGCTACACCAGATTCTGAGTGCTCCAGCTTTAGTAAATCTACCCCAGTGACCGCATCCTATCAGATACAGTCACTGTTTGGGTATTCAATAAGCTGTCAGCTGAATGAGAGAAAAAAATGCATGTATGGCGAAGGTGAATGCCTAGCTCCCAACTGTCCCTGATTTCAAAGGACTGTCCCTTATTTTGAACAAAGTCCCTCTGTCCCTCTTTTCTTCTCATTTGTGCACTGATTTGTATAGTTGTATATAAAATGCACTATGGATCTATCTAAAAGTGTTTTCCAGTGCTAAACCATTCATCCGATTTCTAAACTGCTGCATCTGAAAATTCCAAAACACAATATAAAGGAAGAGTAGCGGTAAAAAAAGTGGTTTAACTAATAATTTTTTTCTGTATAATTCTACTTTGAGGGGGTGTGGCAGGGGGTGTGTCCTATGCTTACGTACTTTTGCTAATAGGTGTCCCATGTTCTCAGCTCAGAAAGCTGGGAGGTATGTGAATGTATAAAGGTATTCGATTGTAAGCTCTTCTGAGCAGGGCCCTCTTAATCCTCTTGTATTTTATTGTATTGCAACTGTATTGTCTCCTTTTATATTGTAAAGAGCTGCGTAAACTGTTGGCGCTATATAAATCCTGTATAATAATAATAATATTGTATGTCCCCCTTTCTAGTTTCCATGGGAAAGGGTGGTTAACAGCTCCCCCTTACTCCAGGTAGCCTGCACATAAATTGCCTATTATAAACACAGGTTCAGCAGTATAGAGGGATCAGTTACTACATTTTTCAGACTAACCTGCAGCAAAACAAACTTCTACATATATTGGTCCTGTAACTATTTTCTCTTTTTTTTTTTTTCATTCTTCCTGAAAATTGCACATAAGGCAGCAAAAAGCTAACTCCACAGCAACCGATCGATGGGACATTACATTCTGAAACATTTTTATTATGCATTGTTTCACCAATAAGTTTTAGCTGCAGGTCCAAGTCCTACTTTTGTAACAAATAACAGTTTTTAGCAATACAGTAAAACCAGAAAATGAAGTCCAGATTTGTTGCTATGTATTAATGCATGTGGAGGTATCCTGTAGTTGGAACTAGAAGTCCCGTCATGCCAGCTCTGAAGGCGACTCTCACCTGTAGTATGAATAAAGCGCTGCCAACACCAGTCCAAACAGAAAACTGGTCCGAAATGCGTTAGTTGCTGGGAGTGAAGTGACCTTTCTGCCCATGTTTAACACCAGTGTACAATAAAATGCTTTTTAATGTAAGGCTGAGATTTATTTATTTCCACCAATGGCTGCTTCAAATGTGTGTTATATATTTTTTGCCTTCATGTATATGAGAATAGCAATGGATACACAGATCAGCACAACCCATTACAGACATGCTGGCAAAGTGAATTCAAATGACCAAATCAGGACAGCGAGCTTGCCCTTCTTCCTGCCAGCCTCTGTGCTTAATCTCACTGTCTGCTGCCAGTAAAATGAGCTTTGCGTGCCCAAGAAAAGCGTCTCTTATTGTTACACTGCTTTATGAATTTCAAAGAAAAGCAGCAAACCGAAAAACACAGATGTAAACAGGTTTAAAAAAATTTAAATAAAAAAATGCACTGACAGTCTACAAGCATTTCTACACATACTAACTAGTAGTATGCACAAATGCTACGGCGGTTGTACTTAATCTAAGCAAAGCAGCTTACTTACTTCTCAGGCTCCTTTTCATTTTGCTGCTTTGACTGTGGCTGGAGAACATTATTAACCAGTTCAGTGATCCCACTAAAGGGAAACCACCTGTTTGGATAAGCAAACAAGGCAACTTTACCACAATGAGTACAAGCAACAGGCTCAAAAGGTTGTCACCCCAAGTCACTACAGGACAATCGTGAAGTTGGAGTCAGAAATCCAGCAAGCTATTGACAATGGATGAATGGATGCACTTGCATTTGTGTTGTGAATGGGTAACTGAATTTTTAAAAAGATTGTCTGAGGTCTCCCTATTCCTGGCACCAGACACCAACTAGTGGGGCATTGGATTTTTAACAAGTGGCCAGCCTTCCTTGAGGCCTGATTCACACCTATACATTTTTAGTGCTTTTTGCATTTATGAGATTTGCACTACAGTCCATTTAACATGGTTTCCTATGGAACACGTTCTGTAGTGCAAATTTGCAAAATGCAAAAAGCACAAAAAATGCATAGGTGCGAATCAGGCCTTAGCCCTGGTTCATACCGACTTCAGCTGAACTCGCACGATTTCATTCCCATACGTCAGTCCCGATGTGGGGGGCGATTTCAGAGACGTCTGTGCGGGTTTCTGCACAGATGTCAATGGAAATCGCACCCCGAAATCGCCAATAGTAGTACAGAAACTACTTTTGGGAATCGCTGTGATTCCGCATTTGCTGCCGATTTAGCATGCGATTTGACATGTCAAATTGCATGCCAAATCGCATCAATGGGAACCAGGGCTAAAGGAAATAAAACTAAATGCAATAAGAAGGATATGTATGGGACACACAGGGGTTGATTTACTAAATGCAAATAGACTGTGCACTTTGCAATGTGCAGTTGTACTCTGCAAGAGCAATTGCTCCAGCGCTTAGTAAATGAGCAGAAGCTCTGTTGACTTCCATCATCCAATCATGTGCAAGCAAAAATGCTGTTTTTTTTAATTTTCCTTGCACGTGATTGGGTATTCTTTGCAAAGTGAAGCCTCATTTACTAAGCTCTGGGGCAACTGCACTTGCAGAGGGAAACTGCACTTTGTAAAGTGCACAATCTATTTGCCGTTAGCAAATCAACCCCACAGTTCCTTTCGGAGAGGCATTGGAGTTGATTTACTAAACGCAAATACAGGCATACCCTACTTTTGAGTACACAATGGGGTTTATTTACTAAAGCTGGAAAGTTCAAAATCTGGCTCACTTCTGCATAGAAACCAATGAGCTTCTAACCCCAGCTTGTTCAATTAAGCTTTAGTAATAAAACCTGGAAGCTCATTGGTTTCTATGCAGAAGTGAGTCTGATTTTGCACTTTCCAGCTTTAGTAAATAAACCCCATTGGGTACTTAAAAGTGGGGTATGCCTGTAGATTGTGCAAAGTGCAGTTATCCTCTGCAAGTGCAATTGCTCCAGAGCTTAATAAATGAGATAAAGGCTCACTTTGCAAATACCCTAACAAAGGCAAGGAAAAATATAAAACAGCATTTTTGCTTGCACATGATTGAATGATGGAAGTCAGCAGAGCTTCTACTCATTTACTAAGCTCTGGAGCAACTGCACTGTGCAAGGTTGCACAGTCTATTTGCCTATAGCAAAGTAAACTCATTGGGGTTTATTTACTAAAACCAGAGAGTGCAAATCTGGTGCAGCTGTACATGGCAGCCAATCAGCTTCTACCTTCAGCTTGTTCAATTAAACTTTGAAAATGAATGATGGGAGCTGATTGGTTTCTTTGCAGAGCTGCACCAGATTTTGCACAGTTTTAGTAAATCAACCCCATTGACTCCTATTGCCCCTACATTCCTTACACTGCCCACATAATGTAAACATGAATTATAAATGGATCCCTTCCAAAATTTGCCCTTATTTTACATTTATTTTGGAAAATGAAAAAGGAGTGTGTTTCAGCTTTGTATGTCTCATTCTGAATGGGTCAGCATTTTAAAGTTGTTTTTCTCAGTGACTAAAATGTTGACCCATAGCAACAAGGAGAGGCGTTTTTATGACCAAAATCTTTGCATTTTCAAGGATCAATTCTTCTTCCACATCTGATTGAATGTATCTGTGTTCTTGACTGAGGTCTGGGGTTCCATTCTGTTTGACAATGCAATTGAATCTGGTTTCACACTATGTGCGGCTGTAGGGGGTCCCTTTGCATCCCCATTCACAGTTTCAGGTCCGAAGTTTTTGCCTGAATTCGGACCTGAAACAGGGCCAAAGACACACAGGACACTTCTGCTGTGCGCTCCGCAGCCACCCCGGAGATGTGTAAACTGGCTCCATTGAGAGAAATTGGAAAATCCGTATTCAATTCGCATAAGTGTGAACCCAGCCTAAAAGTCTCCATTTGCTTTTGTGAAGAATGTTATATCTTATGTGTAATGGATTTAGGGACTTTATTTTAAGTGGAATGTGCTCACAGAAACAATCATGGCTGTCCATGGGATGGAAGGAACACATTATGGCTCCTTTTGGGTGCTCTGTTGAAAAATATTAACACTTACTGGCCACTTTATTAGGTACACCTTGCTATTTCCCGGTGGACCCCCTTCTGCCTTCCGAAGTGCCTTAATTCTTTGTGGCACAGAATTACCAAGGTGTTAGAACCATTCCTCAGAGATTTTGGTCCATGGTGACATGATAACATCACTCAGTTGCTGCAGATTTGTCGGCTGCACATCCATGATGTGAATCTCCCGTTCCTCCACATTGCAAAGGTGCTCTATTGGATTGAGATCTGGTGAGTGTGGAGGACATTGGAGTACAGTTACCTCATTGTAATGTTCAGGAAACCAATGGTGAGATGATTTGAGCTTTGTGACATGGTCCATTATCCTGCTGGAAGTAGCCACCAGAAGATGGGTACACTGTAGTCATAAAGGGATGGATATGGTCAACTACAATACTCAGGAAGGCCGTGGCATTTAAACGATACTCAATAAGTACTAAGGGGCCCAAAGTGTGCCTATCCCTAACTCACAATGGAGCACCCAGTCAATAACTCCATTGAAACGCTGTTACATCAGGGGTATGGGCTGACCAGAAAGAGTAAGGCTGGCAACAGATGGAACTGGCTGGCACTGGGAGGTGGCACTGGTTGTCACTGGAAGGCACGTGGAACTGCCAGATGGCACCGGCAGGTGACACTGGTTGGAACTGGCAGGTGACACTAGTTGGAACTGGCAGGTGACACTGGTTTGGAACTGGCAGGTGGCACTGGTTTGGAAGTGGCAGGTGGCACTGGTTTGGAAGTGGCAGGTGGCACTGGTTGGTGATGGCAGGTGGCCCTGGTTGGTGATGGCAGGTGGCCCTGGTTGGTGATGGCAGGTGGCCCTGGTTGGTGATGGCAGGTGGCCCTGGTTGGCGGTGGCACTAGTTGTCACTGGCAGATGGCACTGATTGGCGGTGGCACTGGTTGGTGTTGGCAGGTGGCACTGGTTGGCGGTGGCACTAGTTGGCACTGATTGGCACTGGCACTGATTGGCGGTGGCACTGATTGGCGGTGGCACTGGCAGGTGGCACTGATTGGTAGTGGCAGGTGGCACTGATTGGTAGTGGCACTGGTTGGCATTGGCAGGTGGCACTGGTTGGTGGTGGCACTGGTAGATGGTGGCAGGTGGCACTAATTGGCGGTGGCAGATAGCACTGATTGACGGTGACACTCGGCACTGGCAGGTGGCACTGACTGACGGTGGCTGATTGGTAGTGGCAGGTGGCACTGATTGGTAGTGGCAGGTGGCACTGATTGGTAGTGGCACTGGTTGGCATTGGCAGGTGGCACTGGTTGGTGGTGGCACTGGTAGGTGGTGGCAGGTGGCACTAATTGGCGGTGGCAGGTGGCACTGATTGGCGGTGGCAGATGGCACTGGCAGGTGGCACTGATTGACGGTGACACTCGGCACTGGCAGGTGGCACTGACTGACGGTGGCACTGGCAGGTGGCACTGATTGGCACTGGCAGGTGGCACTGGTAGGTGGCACTGATTGGCACTGGGTGGTGGCAGGTGGCACTGGGTGGTGGTTGCAGGTGGTATTGATTGGCGATGGCACTGGTTGGCACTAGCAGGTGGCACTGATTTGTGGTGGCAGGTGGCACTGATTGGCGGTGGCACTGATTGGTGGTGGCAGATGGCACTGGTTGCCGCTGGCAGGTGGCACTGATTGGTGGTGGCACTGGCAGGTGGCACTGATTGGCGGAGGCACTGATTGGCAGAAGCAGGTGGCACTGATTGGCGGTGGCAGGTGGCACTGATTGGCACTGGCAGGTGGCACTGGTAGGTGGCACTGATTGGCGGTGGCACTGGTTGGTGGCAGGTGGCACTGGTTGGTGGTGGCAGGTGGTATTGATTGGCGGTGGCACTGGTTGGCACTAGCAGGTGGCACTGATTGGCGGTGGCAGGTGGCACTGACTGGCAGGTGGCACTGGTTGGGGCTGGCAGGTGGCACTGGTTGACGCTGGCACTGATTGGCGGTGGCACTGGTTGGTGGTATTGATTGGAGGTGGCACTGGTTGGCACTAGCAGGTGGCACTGATTGGTGGCAGGTGGCACTGATTGGCGGTGGCACTGACACTGGCAGGTGGCACTGATTGGCGGTGGCACTGATTGGCACTGGCAGGTTTCACACGGAGCACTCTGTTACTGAAATGTAACAGAGGAGCTGTCAGAATTGAGCTTAATGTCAGAATGGGTGGGACCCTGCCGGTGTGTGAAACTGACAAGTAACAGAGATGCGGATATGTCAGATTTCAGCCTGATGTCGAGGTGGGCGGGACCCGGCTGGGGTGGGCGGGGCCCGGCCGGGGTGGGCGGGACTCAGCAGCTATCAAACACCAGCCAACGATTGGGCTGCTTAAGAAAAGGGGCGGGCCACATACACGTAGCGGCCCTCAGCTATCAAACACCAGCCAACGATTGGGCTGCTTAAGAAAAGGGGCGGGCCACATACACGTAGCGGCCCGCCCAGATCCCATTGGTTGGTGTTTGATAGCTGCTGGGTCCCGCCCCCACCCTGGCCGGGTCCCGCCCACCCCGACATCAGGCTGACAGATCCTCCTCTCTCCATTGCTTGTCAGTTGTCAGCTGCTGAGTGTGAAGGGAGGAGGACGGCAGTCAGTGTTAATGCTGCTGCATGTCTGGGGCATCGATAGTGAGTGGGCTGGTGGCAGCTTAGGCGCCAGGTCGCATTGGCGACCTGGCGCCTGGGGTTTGTCGAGCCCTGACCTAATAAAGTGGCCGGTAAGTGTATAAGCTGGATAATGTGTTCTATTCATACAACCTTTAGTGGCTACCATCAGATTCAAGAAGTTCCCCCCATGGGACTTTACAGGTAATGTACACAACATATGAGTAAAAGGCAATGTATGCCAATCTTTATTACACAAGTAAGTAAAAGCAATAAAATACAATATAGCTGGTCTAGATGTACATATACAGAACAACACAATATTATTCTAGATACCCCATTGTCCATGGTAAAACAATATAATCCACCCTGTTACATGGCTTGATCAATACAAAGTTTGACGTGTTTCAGAGAGAACTCCTTCATATCAGGAGGAAAAAGGGATTTACCATGTATCATTAGTTTTGTCAAAGAACAAACCAAACCAGCTGTTTTGGTTAAAAACAATAAACAGTTAGGACTGCCATAAATTCAATCATGCACTGCGGGCCAAACTGAGATGCCCCCTGAGGAGTCAGCATGGGCTCACTGGGGCTACCATGATGTTGGAAACAGAAAAGATTTGTGCATCCACCCTGTGAGATGGTAAACAGCCTTTACCCAACCCTTTAACCAAAACAGCTGTTTTGCTTTTTTCTTTGACACAACATGATACATATTTCCCCTTTTCCCTGATGAAGGACTTCTTCTGAAATGCGCTAGACTTTGTCCTGGTCTCAAATCCAATTGATCAAGCCATTCAACGGGGCAGAATATATTGGTATCCATGGACAATGGAGTATCCTAGAAAAATATATTGTGTTGTGCTGTATAAGTACAACTAGACCAGCTAATATATATTATAGTTTGTTGTTTTTACCTACTTTTGTAATAAAGATTGGCATCCATTGCCTTTTACCCATATCTTGTGTACATTGCCTGTAAAGTCCCACTGGGAGAACTTCTTGAATATGTTTTTAGTAATTTAAGGGACGTCCGCAATTAGTGGAGCACCATTGTTCTTATTTATTATTGTTGACCACCACAAGTCAACCTCGAGCTGAAAAGTTTGCATTGTTTTCATGCTAAGCTTACTTCTGGGGAAGTAATGAAACTGTCTCAGGGCAGGGCTGTCTCAGTAATGGAGCCTATGTTTCTTAGTTTCCTCAGAATAAAGGAGTTAAAGGTTACCAAGTTATCTGGTATCACTGGCAGCAGCTACTGCATGCCCCTAGCCAGAAATAAATAACCGGCAAAAATTCTAGGGTCATGCTTGCTTTAGATGATGATCACCTTTATTTGGAAACCCCTGTACCCCTATTTCATCTCTGACATGTTTCAGTGGAACGTCACTTGAGAATCATTATTAGTGTACAGCATCGTTACTTTTGTTTTTTTCTAACTGGGATTCATTGTTGGAGTCTCTTCATACACTTTGACCAGTTGAAAGCAGCTTAAGGTTGCCCTATTTACTACTGTCCTCCTTGGTGGGTTTGATGTGGTTCTGGAGCCCTTGTGTCCGCCCCAAGATTGATCCTTGGGCCTTCTGTGGTTTGACATGCCTGTTGACGTCCTCTCAATACACTGGGTCCTGAAGAAACCATAAATTGGTGAAACACGTTGACCCCGATGACTGCAAGAGTATTGTTATGCATCGACATTTCATAAATTTTGATATGTAACTTCAACTATTACCTATACTCCCAATCCCATGGAGAGATGAATAAACTTGGGGCCTCTTTGCCCCTTGGTTATTTTGAGGGAAATTTCTTCTGTTTTTATACTATTATTCAGTTGTACATGTGTTTTTTAACTTTTTTTGTAATAATGGTATTGATCTTATATACATTTTTGGTGTCTTTGATGCTGAGCCGATAAAGTCCGGTTCTTTGATTGGTGTGGGTGTATTCCAGTCCCAATATTTTTTTCCAAGATGGTTAATACTCACCACTTCTGCCACAAGTGCCCCCAATCTCTTCTATGCAGAGGGGAGCCCACTGCTTGAAGAATCTTTAGAATCGTATACTTCTAGATTCTTGGTTCCTTGATTTGCACAGTGGTTTCTCCTGCTGGCTCCCAAGGCACAGGACACAATAGTAGCCAGTGGATCAAATCAATGAGTGCAGCAGGAGATCAGTTCTCCAACACTCCCACAAATGACAGATTCTGAACAGTCAGTGGTTTCTCTTTACAGTTGAAACTTGGCATCATAAGAGGTTAATATTAACTATTTTCTTTTCAGAGCACCTTTTTGAGCAATTGCATCTAGCAACAGACTGCTATGTAGATAAGAGACTATCTGACACAGCAAATGGAAATCATACTTGGAGGTTTTTATGATACAGTTGGATTTGAGATTATATTTTGTGATTCACTTTCCTAAACATATGTTATGTACTTAAATTTTGGCCAGTATATGTGCCAGGGCTGTTTCTTTTTCCAAATCTAGCATTGTTAACAGGCTACTAGATATGCGACTCTCAACTTCAAGATCACCCACTACAGAGAGGCAGAAAAGAAAAAGCCAGGAGCCAGTGAGAGGATGGCAGCTACAAGAGTCAGCCAGCAAGAGATGTAGGAAAAACACAGGTCTCACACTGTGAACTAGTCCACAAGCAGGCAGGAGGAGAGGACATCCAGCTAATGTGGATGGGGTAAGAAAGCTGCATGCAGCCATCTTACAAAGCCAATCAGGAAGCAGATGACACACTGGATGCAGCCTATCAGGTTTCAGTTTCACCTAACACCAAAGTAGCATAAAAGCAAAAAACACAGCAAAACAAACAAATAAAAATCAAGCCTACTGCACCATGAGGAGATTTACTTACTGTGAGAGCTGGGGTTTTTGTTCTTCTTTCACCCTAAAAAGATAAGTTTGTACAGCTGAGGGCAACATATAGGTATCATGCCACTATGAAGAAACACTAGTGTGGTTTAAAGGTTAAACCCACTCAAAACTGAAATTTCAGTTTTGCATATTTCCTGGCAAATGCAATAACCCATTGGTGTCTTATACCTCTCAGGGGCTCCAGGGGTGAAAGGGTGAAATCCAAATTGCTTCAACTGTTGCAAAGCCAAATGTCTTTTCCAGTTATTTAGAGGTAACTTGTCACATTTAACTAGACTTGTTTGGTAATGTTGATGATATTTTATTACTCATTCAATGTTTTGCTGTTTTAATGAGTGATGACAATTCTTCAACATAATAAAGCATCAAGCTGAGAATTCTGGGCAGATTTTTTTTCCCCATGCAGTGGCGCTGGGCCCACACTGCATGGATCCACTGCTCGTTTTTGTCTAGGGCAGGGATCTCTAAGCTACGGCCCTCAAGTTGTTGTGGAACTACACGTCTCATGAGGCATTGTAAAACTCTTGAACAATTGGAGGGCCATAGTTTGGAGACCACTGATCTAGGGTATCAAAGATCCGAGATTTATTCACGTAATCCTCTGATCCTCACAGTGCAAAACCGGACCCTTTAGCTCCTGCTTCCCCATGGTTCAGTGGTCTTATGCGCTGGACTGTTGCTGACGTCATCATGCCCAGAGACTGGCACTGGACATTCCAGAAATTGTAATATGAAGGAGAAGGGATCTCACAGCTCCAGGAGCACACATGCAGGCTGTAAACTGTCTTTTCGGCTGGGAAGCCACAGGTGCTGGCTATTACCACTAGCAACAGACGAAAAGCAAGCTCTGGACTGCCGCACTCTTCAGGAAACCACTTTCTTTTATTGGAAAATCACATCACAGCTCAACAAACACAGCGAACAAGGAAAAATTGTTGACGTTTCGCACTAGCTACAGCTAATGCGAAAAGTCAGCAATTTTTCCTTGTTTATGTGTTTGTTGAGCTGTCATGTGATTTTCCAATAAAAGAAAGTGGTTTTCTGAAGAGTGCGGCAGTCCAGAGCTTGCTTTTCGTCTGTTACTGGCACTGGACATGATGACATCAGAAAGAGTCCACCACTGGATGTAGGAGAGCGCCATTTTGTATCCACTCCTACACAAAACGAGCAAAAAAAAGCCTGATTTGGGCTTTAAGATGAAGTTCCATTTCCATTTTTATACATGTGTTCTGTTCCCCAGCGGACATGTAGTACATTGTCCCATCTTCCTAGGTGCTGTCTTAAGCTCCCTATAGATGGATCTAATCTTGGCCAGTTCAGCAGGGGCTGGCCAAGATATGATCTATCTATGGACAGGCTGGTTGCACTGGTCAATTCATCGATCGACTTCAGTACAACCAGCCTATTGGATTTTTTGCAAGCGATCACTGACAGCGGTTATAGCAGCCGGCAGTGATCATTGTGTTTTGCCAACGGGGAAAGCTCACCACTGGCAAAACACAATAGCGCTGCAGGAATGATTCCCCCATCAACATTGACTGTGTTGATGGGGGAATCAAGCGATTTTATTTCCACCCATGGTGTGTAATCTATCACTTGCCTAAGGCAGGACACCATCCACAGTCATCTGACAACACAGCTACCAAGCAGCAACATTCTCCATTTCCAATCATCTCCAGAAACATTTTAGTCAATACGTCCCCCACCCCATGCATTTCTCATGAGATGCTTGTCTCGGGGCAAGTTCTTGGAGATGGAGAAAAGTACTACACACAGTTTGTCCCCTGGTTAGGGTGAGTTTGTGCAGGAAATTGTTTTTTTCTTCATACCAATAAATGTGAATGCATGGCAAGGCAAGGGCATTTAAATGCATAGTAGAAAAGTCTAAAACGCCTGTGTATACTAGCCCTACGGCATGCAAAACTGGACTTTAAAGTGAAACTGACACATTCCTTGGACATTTCTTAGGCACTATTGTAGTTTAATGAATCATGTCAATTGACAGTCCACCGTGCATGAATCGACAGTATATTTCAAAAACAATTTCTATTTAAAAACAAGGATCACAGTTACATTAGGGTATGCAAACACAAAAAAGTTTTTTCCAGCATGTTTGGCATTCTGCCCCACTGTATACAGATTTCTTAATGTCACCCTCAGTCAACTCTCTACAAGAGCCTGGGACCTCCATATTGCTAGGTATAAACCAATTAAATCTTATAGCGGGAATTTAAAAGTACTAGGATGTCTTTCAGTTCTCAGACAGGTTGTCCAGCAAAAAGCATTGGAAACTGCTGATTATTTATCAGTGACAACATGCAACTCAAGGTGTCCCTCACAGAGGGAGTGCATTCATGTGGGTTCTTATCAGGCTTTTCAATCACAAGACGTAGATGGGGGTGAGGGTGCATGGTGTCACTGGTAAATTGTTGGCACCTTCCAATGCTGAATGCTGGACAACCAGAGCGCAAACAGACATGAAACATGGTAGTTTATCAAGGGACATGTGGTAATCCAATGAAGAGCAGAGAAGAGCCAAGAAGCCCAGGCCGAAGCCAGCGCGTTCACGACACGGGACTTTCGAGGGCTCAGGTAAGTAAATGGGGGGGCTGGGGGGTCTGTAAGCATCGGATGTTTTTTCACCTAAATGCAAAGGATGCATTAAAGTGAAAAAACGGGAAGCTTTACAACCCCTTTAAGGACCAGGCCTATTTTTCATACTTTCTGTTTACAAGTCAAAAGAATTTTTTTTTTTGCTAGAAAATTACTTTGAATCCCCAAAAATTATATATATATATATATATATATATATATATATATATATATATATTTTTTTTTTTTTCCAGACACCCTAGATAATAAAATGGTGGTTGCTGCAATACTTTATGTCACACTGTATTTGTGCAGTGGTCTTAAAAGCGCAATTTTTGGGGGAAAAAAAGACAACAGTAAAGTTAGCCCATTTGTTTTTATATTGTGAAAGATAATGTTACACAGAGTAGATACCCAACATGTCATGCTTCAAAATTGTGCCCCCTCGTGGAATGGTGACAAACTTTGACCCTTAAAAATCTCCATAGGCGATGTTTAAAAATTTCTACAGGTAACCAGTTTTGAGTTACAGAGGAGGTCTTTTGCTTATTATTGCTCTCGCTCTAACGATCGCAGTGAGACCCCACATGTGTGGTTTGAACATCGTTTTCATGTGCGGCCGTGAATTATGTATGTGGAGATGACCGGAGTGTGGCGGGAACCCATCACGCCGCAGACAAAAGTGATTTTACGGCCAATCCACCGGAGACTAGTTTTATCTGAAAGAGGACCGACCGCCGTTGAAGAAAATACCGGGGTTGTGGCAGTTATCTGCTGCCATAACCCCGGTATTCTACATCAAAGTACTGACGTATAACGGCCAGCTGGTCAGTAAGTGGTTAAACAAAAAATATATATGACATGTACCCTTTCCATCGGTTAAATATACCATTATAAGTGTTTTGTTTTATCTGTTCAAAAAATACCTGTTGGTCCTGCCAGAAATCTTGTAAGCTGATAACTTACTGTGCTTTCTGCTTGTTATTTACATTGTTCTCAGATATCATTGAGGACTACATGTTATGTGGATTAGAGGGGAGTGCGGTTCCATAGTCCTTTCAAGTTTCTGTTGTCTTGATAGAGAAGGGTACGTGAAAGTTGTCATTTTAGGATTGGAAGTGTGTTACTGGCAGAATCACCAGGGTCAGCTTGAAAAAATAAATATATACATATATATAGCCACCATATCCAAGGATTGGTATGCTGCAATATATTACATTCTTGCTTTTCAAAAATAACTTTCATATACTTTTTAACATGTAACCTAACCTTATATTTTTAAATCTATAACTTTTCTTCAAGGAAAACATGATGATCCTGCCATTATGTCCCTGTTCAGGAACTTCCTGTTATAGGGTGACAATATTCTCCACCCTCCCAGTTCTACTCTGGTATTGCCAAGGAGAGGCTGCAAAGAGCCTTCAAGAGATCAACATCACTGAGATGCCTCAAAAGGGGTGGAAAAGTTTCAAAAATAAAAACAGTATTTTTATTTTTTTTTTAAAGTTGTTCATGATATTTAGTGCTTTGAAAAACAAAATCTCATTAAAGGGGTTGTAAACCCTTGTGTTTTTTCACCTTAAAACATCTATGCATTAAAGTGGTTGTAAACCCTTACAAACCACTTTGACCTACAGGTAAGCCTAGATTAAGGCTTACCTGTAGGTCCAAGAAATATCTCCTAAACTTACACGGTTTAGGAGATATTTTATAAAAAGATAGGCACCGCTGTCTAAGGCGCATGCGCCGTAGACAACGATGCGCAGGCTCACTGAGCACGCCGCAGATCACGGCGATATGCCGCTCGTGTCAACTCCCGTGCACATGCGCGGGAGTGACGTCATCGCGGCTCCGGCGAATGACCTCCAGCGCCGGAGCAGCGAGACCCGGAAGTCACTCCGGGATACGTGGCAGCGGTGAAGATAAAGTAGGAGGACTACTTTGGGGGCTTCATTCTCAGGTAAGTTATTCATAATGAGCTAGTATGATATGCATACTAGCTCATTATGCCTTTGCCTTGCAGGTTGCATTGAAAAAAAAAAAAAAAAAAGTGCCTTTACTTCCTCTTTAAGGTGAAAAAAATTCTGTCACTGACCAGCCCCCCAATTTTGCTCACCTGAGCCCATTCGTTCCACCACTGGAGACGCGCTCAAACTCTCTGGTCTTGATTGGATAGATTGATAGCAGCGCAGCCATTGGCTCCAGTGCTGTCAATCAAATCCAATGACGCGGGCGCCGGGAGGGGGGGGCGGCCGAGTATGGCATTCTGTGTCTATGGACGCAAAAGCCTGACTCTGGAGCACATGCACGCGGTAATCCCCTGGGAGAGCACTTCTCCTAGGTGGTTTCCTGATGTGGGGAGGAGCTGATAGCGCCGCCGGGGGGACCCCAGAAGAGGTGGATCAGGGCCACTCTGTGCAAAATGAACTGCACAGTGGAGGTAAGTATGACATGTTTGTTATTTTATTTTTATTAAAACGAGAGTTTACAACCTCTTTAAGTTAGAGGTTACTTCTACTTTAAAGTGGAAGTTCACCTGAATACTAAAATCGCTAAATCACTTGGCATCAACAATCTAAGACTAACCTGTAAAGTAGAAATCGCTATACAAACTTTTTCTGAAGCTGCTCCGGTCCGGTCTCCAACGGAGGAAGCTCTGCTGAAGAGACAGCCAACAACAGCTGGGAAATGCCTGGGAAGTGAAGTCACCCATAGACTTACTATGGGGCTTCCGTTGTCGGCTGCCTCCTCTGCACCCACCTCCACAGCCACTGACAGCTCAGCATGGGACCGGAGTGTCTTCAGAAAAGGTATGTATAGCGATTTCTTCTTTACAGGGCTAGATAGGTTAGTCTTATGCCCCGTACACACGAGCGGACTTTTCGACATCCAAACTCCGACGGACTGAGTCCGTCAGACTATCCGCTCGTGTGTGGGCTGCAACGGACTTTAGCTTCGCAAAAGTCTGACGGACTTTAGAAATGAAGCATGCTTCAAATTTTCCCGACGGAACTCCGCCGGACCCGGTCCCCTTCGAAAAATTCGCTCGTGTGTGTGCTACTCCGACGGACTAAAACCGACGCTAGGGCAGCTATTGGCTACTGTCTATGAACTTCCTACGTCGAATCCAGTCGTACGTCATCACGTTCGACTCCGTCGGAGTTTGGTGTGATGGTGTGTGGTCAAGTCCGTTCGGTCGAAAAGTCCGCCAGAACTCCGGCGGAACTCCGCTAGAACTCCGTCGGAAGTCTGTCAGACTTAATCCCTCTCGTGTGTACGGGGCATTAGATTGTGGACGGCAGTAGATTTAGATATTTTAGTATTAGGGTTAACTTCTACTTTAAGGGTCCTTTCACAGGCGGATGCTCCTGTCTTTTGAGTAGATCCCCTCCAGTCTGTGAGTAGATTCAACCAAACCAACTTTGCACTACAAGTGCACTTGGAAGTGAAGTTGCTCTAAATCTAAGGGGTAGATCTGAAATGAGAGGAAGCTCTGCTGATTTTATCATCCAATCATGTGCAAGCTAAAATGCTGTTTTTTATTTTCCTTGCATATCCCCCTTGGATCTGCAGAGAATTTACTTCCAAGTACACTTGCAGTGCAAAGTGGATTTTCCTTTAGTAAATAACCCCCATATCCTTGTATTGTCTTTGTGCAGCAAGCCGCCATCTGAAGGGTTTGGCAGGAAGAAATGTGCAGTTTTCCTATAATTCTACAAATACATAGGATATAATACAATAGGTTACTTTTTTTAATAAAACTTACTGATGACCCTACTTTTGATAATAGATAACTAGTAGCAAACTCCCCCACAACGAATTACCATTCTGATGTTATATGTATTTCCTATGCCCTTCCAATATTTGCATCAGCACCAAATATCACTTGACATGCTCAATTTTGACAACAAAAGATCCCACAGAATGACTGTTACAGCAGAGGTTACTTCTAAGGACAGGAGTGCCGATCATCAGACAAAAACAGATATGAGCAGCAATAAGGCACACATACATTTTGAACAATAAAAAGCTATTAGCACAGATTGATAATAATAATGTGACACTTTTAAAGTGCTAAATGGAAGTCATAGAAAGCAACAACCTAGAGGCTTCTGCATGCATGCACACACCCTGTAAAGAGTGAAGTCAAGCTTTTGATCATTGGAAAACGTCAACATTTGCTAAGCTAAACATTTCGGGGGTCCCACACAGCATATAAGTGCCTATGGCCCATCACTTCTGCCTACTTAGTTCTTTAACCGCTAGAGATCCGCGCTATTGCTGAATGATGGCTACAGCACGGACCTGCTTTGCTACTGACGTTGTCCCATGCAGGAGCGGCCTGCGCGCCCCCCTCAGCGAGTCTATGAAACTCGCCTGATCACAGATCGCAGCAAGGGATCGATCCCGACCCCTTACCACACGATCAGCTGTCAGCCAATGACAGCTGATCATGTGATCACAACAGAGCCGGTAATCGGTTATTTTTCCTCCTTGCGCCAAAAAAAAGCCGATCACCGGCGGCCGTGAGAGGGACTTCAGTCCCGATCACGGCAAGCTGGGGCCAGCTCATCGGTGCCCACCTGCCCCCTGCCAGTGCCACCTAAGTATAGGGAAAAGTGCCAACCATCAGTGCCACCCATTAGTGCCCATAGTGCCACCCATTAGTGCCCATAGTGCCACCTATCTGTGCCCACAATCTGCCTCAACAACAGTGCTGCACCTCAGTGCCACATATCCGTGCCCATCAGTGCTGCCCATCAGTGCCACCTATCAGTGCCACCTATCAGTGCCCATCAGTCCCATCTATCAGTGGTATCTATCAGTGCCCATTAGTGCCACCCATCAGTGCCATCTTATTTGTGCCCATCTTTGCCCATCAGTGCCGCCTTATCTGTGCCCATCAGTACTGCCTTATCTGTGCCTATCAGTGCCCACCAGTGCAGCCTATCAGTGCCCACCAGTCCCGCCTCATCAGCGCATTTCAATGAAGGAGAAAAATGACCTGTTTGCAAAAATTTTAACAAACTATTAAACATAATTTTACATTTTTTTTTATTTTGCATCTTTTTTTGTTTGTTTAGCAAAAAATAAAACTCCCAGCTGTAATTAAATACCACCAAAAGAAAGCTCTATTTGTGGGAAAAAAATGATAAAAATGTCATTTGGGTACAGTGTTGTATGGCCGTGCAATTGTCATTCAAAGTGCATCAGCGCTGAAAGCTGAAAATTGGTCTGGGCAGGAGGGGGGTTTAAGTGCCCAGTAAGCAAGTGGTTAAAGCAGATAAAGGCCACCTTGCTGCTCACAATCTTCAACTCACACTAATACTTTTAAATACCTTTGATCAGATTTGGACCTTCCTCCATTTACTGTAGTCCTGGTTCTTCCATGTTACAGCCATGGCCTGGGGTGGCTTGCATGTGGGAGGCCAAGGGTTGGATCTACCTTTAGCCACTTCATCTATTTCTTTAAGTGGCAGACAGCTTTTCTCTGCATAGTTGTTGGCTATGCATGTATGTTCTGAGTCAATAAGGATGAAAGTCCCTGATACCACCACATGCTAGACATGCTATTAGCCGCGAGATTAAGTATAACCAGATTATGGAAAACAAGCAGGGCCCCATCTATAGAAAACGTGTTAGATTTAACAAACCTCCATTATGGATACGAAACGACTATGGCATCTAGTGGTGGCTACTTGTCCACAAATCAGTCAAAATTGTTACCATGGGAAAGGTGGGCTGGAGCCGCGAAATTTCTTTGAAACTTATTTTACCACAATTGGCTAAGTCATGACACGGCAAATATGTAGACCTTATTTTTTTTCTAACTCTGTTTGAATGTGGGTTATATACAGTGTATTCGTGGCATTCCCCCCAGGCAGCAGAAGAGTTCCCATTAGGGGTCACTATATTTGTATTTAGATGGCATTCCCATATTTCCATTTACTAATCTCACCATAAAGGCCCATACACACGATCAGACTTTTTGACAACAAACATGCAAATTAGCTGTTTTGGAGCAACGTCCGACCATGTGTACGCTCCATTGGACAAACTTTTTTGGTTTTCATCAGACTTTTGTTGGCTGTGCGAACGGACAAACTTTCTGGCAACAAAAGTCTGATGGAGCAAAGTCTGATCGTGTGTAAAGAAAACCATAGGACTTTGGTACAAAGTACAAACAGGCATGCTCAGAACCAATGCAAAAGATCAGACAACAATACAGAAGTTGACCAAAGGTGGCGGTAAAGAGCAAAAAAAAACACGTGATTTGGTGAAAGTTGGCTGAAAAAGTCCTGCTGTGTGTATGCAATACAAGTTCAGGGCCGACGCCCTTTGTACAAAAATCCAAGGGAAAGTTTGTACAAAGTCCTATCGTGTGTATGAGGCTTAAGAATACCCTGCTAGTAGAATCTTAATATGTTAGTTTACCAATGTGCGAATCTCAAAGATTGAATACAATGTCTACATTGTATGTACATGTATCTGATGTAAAACAATAAAAACCTATTGATGAAAAAAAAAGGATGAAAGTCATGTGAGATAAATCTTTAGTAAAGGAACTTAGCAATGGCAGCTCCCACACTTGCATCCTACATATGGAAGCAAACATAGCAGGTGCTAAATTCCAAATGGGAACTCGAATGGTTAAGAAAGGCAGGTAAATGGTTCTCATTTAAAATGCTTTATCCAATAGAGTATTTTAGGTCAACAGCCTTCAGGGCAATAAAAATACTGCCCTTTATCGGTCTATACATAATGTTATATAAAACAGTATAATCTGTGTGTATCATTGTAAAATTTTATTTTAAGCCTGATAAAGGGGAATTGTTGCCATGAAGAGCATCGGCTAGTCTTTCATTTGCACAAAAGTTGGAGTTGAGTGGCTACTTTCTGTGCTTCCAAAGCATCCTTGCCTAACAACCATTTTTTTTATTTTTACAATTCCTGTAATTATTGGCCTTCAGATTGTGTCTCAGTGTATTTGACAGGTTCCATTTAAATCACAAGGTATTTTGCATATCTTATGCCGCGTACACACGAGCGGACTTTTCAACATCCAAAGTCCGAAGGACTGAGTCCGTCAGACTATCCGATCGTGTGTGGGCTGCAACGGACTTTTGACTCACCAAAGTCCGAAGGACTTTAGAATATGGAACATGCTTCAAATTTTTCCGAGGGAACTCCGCCGGACCCGGTCCCCTTCGAAAAATCCGCTCGTGTGTATGCTACTCCGACGGACTAAAACCGACGCTAGGGCAGCTATTGGCTACTGGTTATGAACTTCCTTATTCGAGTCCAGTCGTACGTCATCACGTTCGAATCCGTCGGAGTTTAGTGTGATCGTGTGTGGCCAAGTCCGTTCGGCCGAAAAGTCTGTCAGAACTCCGTCGGAATTCCAGCAGAACTCCGACGGAACTCCTTTGGAAGTCTGTCGGACATAAGTCCTCTCGTGTGTACGGGGCTTTAGAGGCCCAAATATGGGTCAGTTCTTATATCTGTATCTGTTGTCAAGGGTTGCACCCTGCAGTATGGAAGCTGTGGAAGGACCACGAGTACCTCAATTCCTTCAAGTGGTGGTACCATTTTGAAATAAAGAAAATACTGCTCACCACTAGGACTATAGCATCTAATATAATACTATAATTACTTTATTACAGTGCCTTGAAAAAGTATTCATACCCCTTAAAATTTTACACATTTTGTCATGTTACAGCAAAAAAAAAAATGTATTTTAATGGGATTTTATGTGATAGACCAGGGATCCTCAAACTACGGCCCTCCAGCTGTTGTGAAACTACACATCCCATGAGGCATTGTAAAACTCTGACATTCACAGACATGACTAGGCATGATGGGAATTGTAGTTCCTGAACAACTGGAGGGCCATAGTTTGAAGACCCATGTGATAGACCAACAAAAAATGTCACATAATTGTGAAGTGGAAGGAAAACGATAAATGGTTTTCAAAATGTGTTTACAAATAAACATCCAATTAAAGTTGTGGAGAAGTTTAAAGCAGGGTTAGGTTATAAAAAAACATATCTCAAGCTTAGATCATCTCATTGAGTATTCAATCCATCATCTAAAAACAGAAAGAGTATGGCACAACTGCAAACCTACCAAGACATGGCCGTCCACCTAAACTGACAGGCTGGGCAAGGAGAGCATTCATCAGAGAAGCAGCCAAGAGGCCCATGGTAACTCTGGAGGAGCGGCAGAGAATCTGTCCACAGGACAACTATTAGTCGTGCTCTCCACAAATCTGGTCTTTATGGAAGAGTGGCAAGAAGAAAGCCATTGTTGAAAGAAAGCCATAAGAAGTCCCATTTGCAGTTTGCAAGATGCCATGTGGGGCACACAACAAACACGTGGAAGAAGGTGCTCTGGTCAGATGAGACCAAAATTTAACTTTTTGGCCTAAAAGCAAAATGCTGTGTGTGGCGGAAAACTAACACTGCACATCACTCTGAACACACCATCCCCACTAGAGGTCGACCGATATATCGGCCGATATTTGCAGTTTTTTAATTAATCGGCAACGGCCGATTGTGCTGATAAAAAGCAGATTTCGAACTACAGCGGGACTTTGAAATGACTTCTGTAATAGAAGTCAGTGTGAGTTGTCTGAGTCGTCATAGAAACGTCTTCCTCCTCTCTGGGCAGGCTGCCAAGAAAAGAACAAAATGATACAATGTTTACACTTGAATGAATGAACTCATCTCAGTGTGTAGAAGTTCTCAGTTTAACCATTTAAAGACTAAATCTTTTCTGACACTTGTTGCTTACAAGTAAAAATCCTGTATTTTCTGCCAGAAAATCACTTAGACCCCCCAAAAATTATATATATTTTTTCAGCAGAGATCCTAGGGAATAAAATAGCGGTTGTTGCAATATTTTATGTCACACGGCATTTGCACAGAGGTCTTTCAAATGCATTTTTTTGGGGAAAAAAATACACTATTTAAAAAATAAAAATAAAATAAAAACAGTAAAGTTAGCCCATTTTTTTTTTTCGTCCAAAAGTTTTGACTACCTGTTTTTATTTAATATATAGGTTTTTTTTTTATCTAAATCATACATACAAGTAAACTGATTGGAGGTTTGTTTTTTTAATAAATGTTTAAATGTAAGAAATTTTCTGTATCACTTATGAAGGCTGCTTTCACACTGGAGCGGACAGGCGTTGATGGTAAAACGCAAGTTTTAGCGGCTCTTTACCATCATTTTAGCGGTGCTATTTGGCTGCTAGTGGGGCACATATAACCCAGCTAGCGGCCAAGGAAGAGGTTAAATGCGCCCATGAAGCACTGCTGCCAAATCGCATTGCATGCGCTTCAGCAGTGGTGCCCATTCATATCAATGGGCAGGAGTGGTGGAGGAGCGGTATACACCACTCCAAACGTGCTGCTTGCAGGACTTTTTTTTAAGATCCTGCCAGAGCATCGCCTCAGTGTGAAAGCACGCTGTCTTTCACACAGACTGCAGGGGAGCCATTTTGCAGGCACTTTACAGGCGCTATTTTTAGCCCAAAAGCGCCTGAAAAACTCCCCAGTGGGAAAGGTGTGTTAAATCAAGGGGGATTAAAAAAAAAATAATAATAAATAAAAAAGGAAAAAAATAAATAAATAAAATAAAATCGGCCTAATATATCGGCCCAAAAAAATCGGCATCATATATCGGCTATCGGCCGCCATGATTTCTAAATATCGGCATCGGCGTCGGCCAGAGAAAAACCCATATCGGTCGACCTCTAATCCCCACCATCAAACATGGTGGTGGCAGCATCATGTTGTGAGCAAGTTTTCTTCAGCAGGGACTGGGAAACTGGTCAGAGTTGACGGGAAGATGAATGGAGCCAAATACAGGGCAATCTTAGAAGAAAACCTGTTAGAGTCTGCAAAAGACTTGACACTGGGGCAGAGGTTCACCTTGCAGCAGAAAAACAACCCCAAACATACAGCAAGAGCTATAATGGAATGGTTTAGATCAAAGTGTTAGTATGGCCCAGTAAAGTACAGACCTAAATCCAATTGAGAATCTGTGGCAAGACTTGAAAATTCCTGTTCACAGACGTTCTTCATCCAATATGACAGAGCCTGAGCTATTTTGCAAAGTAATATGGGCAAAAATGTCACTCTCTAGATGTGCAAAGCTGGTAGAGACATCCCCAAAAAGACTTTCAGCTGTAATTACAGCAAAGGGTGGTTCTGCAAAGGGGGCTGAATACAAATGCACCCAACACTTTTCACATATTTATTTGTAAAAAATGTTGAAAACCATTTATCATTTTCATCTACTTCACAATTATGTGCCACTTTGTGTTGGTCTATCACATAAAATCCCAATAAAATCCATTTACGTTTTTGGTTGTAACATGATGAAATGTGGAAAATTTCAAGGGGTATGTCAACAGAGATCATGAACAAACAGCCTACATTACAACCTCACAAACCGGTCTGCATGTATTTTTTTTGCCTGAGGCACAGTTCTGTCCCCTACTGACGATGACAATATCATTACAAGCTGGACACACATTCCACTTCAGATGACAAAGACTCCGGAATAATCCACAAAATCGACTCACTTTACAGCCTTTGATTTCTTGGCTTCCAAAATTAGCTCCAAGCTCTGATTCTATATTTAAAAGCAGCGAAGCTAAAGTAGAAATTGATTGCCGTTATCTGGTCTAGCCAAATTTGGCAGTGCTCACATTTAAATTTGGAATTATATTTATATAGTGTGAAAGCACTGAGGATCCAAGCAATAAACTGTGAAAGACAAACAAAGCACCCAAAGTAAGCTTAGGTAACCCTCTTCTTACTAGCTTATGGAGAACTACAAATACTAGAAAGACTTGTCTGGGCAGCTGCTCAGTGTTAGGAGCTCCAAACTGACCTTTTTTTAGGGGGACAGTCCCTCTTTTGGACCCAAATCCCTCTCTGCCCCTCATTTATTTACTACCATTTTGGTGTTGAACATACAGTAGATCAGTAGATTAAAACCACCAAAGTCATTCCTATATTTTAAAATGATGGCCTATCCTATATACACTATATTACCAAAAGTATTGGGACGCCTGCCTTTACACACACATAAACCTTTAACCCCCCTGACGGTATTCCCGAGTCTGGCTCGGGGTGGAATTTTTATACCAAGAGCGGTAACCCCGAGCCAGACTCGGGACCGCATCGCTGGATCCAGGAGGATGTTTACTTACCTTCTCCCTCGGATCCAGCGATGTCCCCGCGCTGTACGAGCGAGCCGTGTCTCGCTCGATCTATCACGGAGCTGATCTCCGTTCCCTGCGAGCGTTGCGACGCACGGGGACGGAGATCGGCGCCAAATTCAAAAAGTGAAACACACAGTATACATACAGTATAATGTAATTTTACAGATTACATTGCTGTATGTAATAATTTCACCTCCCCTTTGTCCCTAGTGGTCTGTCCAGTGTCCTGCATGCAGTTTTATATAATAAAAACTGTTCTTTATGCCTGGAAACTGGAGATTGTCCATAGCAACCAAACTGTCACTTTACATCAAAAATGGTTTTAGACCAGCTAGAAAACAGCGATAATAAATTGGAATCACTCGCAGAATTGAGCGATAGCGATTTGTGGGGAGATCCGTCATCAAATACTGAAAAGTAATGACAGTGACAATTCTGCAACTGAGCAAATTTCAGTGTTTTTGATTTGATTACATTATTGAATAATTTTGATTATTGTTATATTATTATTTGGTACAATTATTTATAGTTATTTATTATATTATAATTTATGATTTCATTTTTCAAACTTTATCATACCCGGGATGTCTGCTAGACTCTGGTTTGGACAGATTTAAAGCGGGAGTCCGCCGGGACTCCGCGTTTTTTTTTTTTTTTTTAAAGCCAGCAGCTACAAATACTGCAGCTGCTGACTTTTAAAATAGTGACACTTACCTGTCCAGCGCGCCCGCGATGTCGGCACCCGAAGCCGATCTCTCGATCGTCTCTCGGGTGCTGCCCCTGCCATCTTGGGTATGGGAATCAGGAAGTGGAGCCTTTCGGCTTCATTTCCCGGTTCCCTACTGCGCATGCGCGAGTCGCGCTGCGCAATAAGGAGGGACCCGCTGCCTCTGGGATCTGTGTGTTTCCCAGCAGGCAGCGGGGGACTTTCGGAAAGGGGCATAATCTACAACCCCTTTCCACAGAGAGCTATCCCGGAAGTGGGTGCAGATACCTGTACTGTACAGGTACCTGTACCCCCCTCCCCCCTGAAAGGTGCCAATTGTGGCGCCGGAGGGGGGGAGGATTCCAATGAGCGGAAGGTCCACTTTAGGGTGGACCTCCGCTTTAAGAGAGTTATTCCTAAGAATTACAGGACTACAATATAAAACGCCAAATTTTCATGCAAAATAATGGTACCGCTTTTAGCACCTAAAATCCGAAATAATCGTACTGCCAGGGAGGTTAATGGCATCCCAGTCTTAGTCCGTAGGGTTCAGTATTGAGATGGCCCAACCTTTGCAGCTATAACAACTTCAACTCTTCTGGGAAGGCTGTCCACAAGGTTTAGGAGTGTGTCTATGGGAATGTTTGACCATACTTCCAGAAGCGCATTTGTGAGGTCAGGCATTGATGTTGGACGAGAAATCCTGGTTCACAGGCTCTGCTCTAATTCATCCCTAAGGTGTTCTATCTGGTTGAGGTCAAGACTCTGTGCAGGTCAGTCAAGTTTATCCACCCCAAACTCGCTCAGTCATGTCTTTATGGACCTTGCTCCAAAATGTATTGGTATGCGGATGCCTTAAGAGTTCCCTTCACTGGAACTAAGGGGCCAAGCCCAATCCCTGAAAAACAACCCCACACCATAATCCACCTCCACCAATTGATTTGGACTAGTGCACAAAAGCAAGGTCCATAAAGACATGGATGAGCGAGTTTGGGATGGAGGAACTTGACTGGCCTGCCCAGAGTCCTGACCTAATCCCAACAG
This sequence comes from Lithobates pipiens, assembly GCF_037356315.1. Classification (NCBI taxonomy): domain Eukaryota; kingdom Metazoa; phylum Chordata; class Amphibia; order Anura; family Ranidae; genus Lithobates; species Lithobates pipiens. The sequence goes on along the minus strand of NW_027507764.1, from coordinate 511,772,681 downwards.
AACACCTTTGGGACGCCATTAAAGTTATTGTGCGTGTAAAGGCAGTTGCCCCAATACTTTTGACAATATAGTGTATAATTACATTTGGGTTAATTTACTAAAGGTAAATAGACTTAGTAAATGAGGTAAAGCTTCACTTTGCAAAGAATACCCAATCCCGTGCAAGGAAATAAAAAAAAAAAAAAGTTTTGCTTGCCCATGATTAGATGTTGGAAGTCAGCAGATTCTGCTCATTTACTAATCTCTGGAGCAGCTGCACTTGCACAGTACAATTGCATTTTGCAAAGTGCACCGTGTATTTGCCTTTAGTAAATCAATCCCACTGTGTTTCTAGACAAAACTGTTTAGTTTTGTGTAATGTATGGAGGGCTTAAAATCCCTGTCAAGTTTTCTTGCTGTCTGTGTCTTCACTGGAGAGATTCAACTTCTCTGATTACACTAGTGGCCATTGTCACCAGGACACAAAGGGAAGGGAGATCCAAATTTTAGAGATGTAGCCAGAACAGGAGAAGAAGGAAATCTTCCAATGTATGTATATATCTGTCCAGGCATATCCAACTGCAATTGTTTGGGCCAGCTCCATGGGCACCATATCTGATACACTGGAGAACCTTTTTTGTACAGTTTTCCTGGCATATATTGTTTAAGGTGGGTCACCAGGTCTTTCCTCAACTTTCCCTAATTGTTTGGGTTTCAGCCCAGTAGCATAATGTGATACCATGCGCATAGCCAATTTGTATATACATACTAGGACCAGTTCATAAAGGTGCCAATTAACTACCGTATTTATCGGCGCATAACACGCACTTTTTTCCCATTAAAATTGGGGGGAAATCACGGCTTTCGGCCTCCTTCAGCCGTTCTTGTCAGCTTTTGGCTGTTCTCGGCGGGCCGAAAGCCGCCGAGGGCGGGCGAAAGCTGACGAGTACGGCCGAGGGCGGGCGAAAACTGACGAGTACGGCCGAGAACTACAGAGCGCCGCCGAGATACAGAGGACATATCTCGACTGCGCCATTTTTAGAAAAAAGCTGCAAACAAAACTGACAAGGCTGCAATTGACACTGACAAGGGTACAACGATGGACAAGGCTGCAAATGACACTGATCATTCTGCAATGAAGGACAAGGCTGCATATGACACTGATCATTCTGCAATGATGGACAAGGCTGCATGACAAGGCTGCAAATGACACTGATCATTCTGCAATGATGGACAAGGCTGCAGATGGACACTAATAAGGCTGCATTGATGGGCATTTAAATGTAAGTTTTTTTTTTCCTTAAACTTCCCTCATAAAAGTTTTTTTCCTTAAAATTCCCTCCTAAACTTGGAGTGCATGTTATATGCCAATAAATACGGTACTTCCTGTCGGCAATGTACTGCGGACAGTGTAGGCAAAGCAGTGATGAGAAGCTTAGAGATCTATAAGTAAAAGCAGCAAAATTTACACACTTTACACTTAGACCCCTCTCACACTGGGGTGGGAGCGGCATCGGCAGTAAAACTGTGCTATTTTTAGCCCCGCTTTACCGTCGTTTTAGCGGCGGTATTCGGCTGCTAGAGGGGCGGTTTTACCCCCTGCTAGCGGCCAAGAAAGGGTTAAAACCAATGCAAAGCGCTGCTGCAGCAGCTTTTTGCCGGCAGTATAGCTGCGCTGTCCCATTGATTTCAATGTGCAGGAGTGGTGAAGGAGCGGTGTGTACTCCAAAGATGCTGGTAGCCATGTGGGGAGCCAAATGATGCCCCTGTTGAAGACCACTCGTGTCGAAACGCGTAGGGATGTTTATTTGAGATTCCCGCATTGCTTTTTAACATTTTTTTATGCCATTTTATCATTATTGGACTATTTTACCTTTTTTATGTCTCCTTAATTGTGAGAATATATCCCAATAAAGCATTATTGGTTGATCTGCACTATATGGAGCACTTTTTTCTTATCTTTTATACCATATTCCATCATCGGTAGGTACTGACGAGTTGGGGTTCGAGGTCCCGGACGAGCCTAAAGACCATCTCTGGCCACGAGTCCACAGTCTTATGGTGTGCCCTTTTGACCAGGATTTAGTTGTTATATCCAACGGGAGAAACACAAGCGTATCTGACTCACTGCCATATGGTATGTGCGTCCACCATTGTTTGTAAGAGTACCTTATTGTGTGTCTACAGTACCGGTGTTCCCGTGTTACAAGCAGTACATCCTTTTTCAGTTATTGTGTCTGGGACATTACTGCTAATTTCCATCTACATTCGAGCTTTTCAGAAAGATTTTTATCAACTAGTTTTACACTGGCCACTGGACTCTATACTGTACACTGTGCACTATTGTTGTCTTTGGACTTTATTTATTCTGGCACACGTTAATTATGTGCTTAAGTGCTACACATGTTTGTTTAAATTTGTATGACTTTGTTGTTTGAGTGTTAGCTGCTACAGAAAGATATTTTTCAAATTTTTTCTTTTAAGGTTTAGCGCAGTGTTATCTACCCCTTTTTTTGCACATTATGTATATATTTGTCCAGGTATATCCAACTGCAATTGTTTGGGCCAGCTCCATGGGAACCATATCTGATACACTGGAGAACCTTTTTTGTACAGTTTTCCTGGCATATATTTTTTAAGGTGGGTCACCAGCATTTTTCCTCAACTTTCCCTAATTGTCTGGGTTTGAGCCCAATAGCATAATATGATACCATGCGTATAGCCAATTTGTACATACATACTAGAACCAGTTCAGAAAGGTGCCAATTAACTACCGTATTTATCGGCGTATAACATGCACTTTTTTCCCCTTAAAATTGGGGGGAAATCACGGGTGCGTGTTATACGCCGATCCTCCACAGTTTTGAGCCTCTGGGCGGCTTTCAGCCACCTTCGGACCTTCTTGGTGGCTTTCGGCCCTTCTCGGTGGCTTTCGGCCCTTCTCGGCGGCCTTCGGCCCTTCTCGGCGAGAGCTGGCGAAAGCTGACGAGAACGGCCGAGAAAAAAAAGAAACGTTTTTATCCTTAAATTTCCCTCCTAAACTTGGGGTGCGTGTTATACGCCGGCGCGTGTTATACGCCAATAAATACAGTACTTCTTGTCTGCAATGTACTGCGGATGGTGTAGGCAAAGCAGTGATGAGAAGCTTAGAGATCTATTAGTAAAAGCAGCACAAATTACACACTTTACACTTAGGCCCCTCTCACACTGGAGTGGGAGAGGCATTGGCAGTAAAACTGCTCTATTTTTAGCACAGCTTTACCGGCAGTATTCGGCCGCTAGAGGGGCGGTTTTAGTCCGCTGCTAGAGGCCGAGAAAAGGTTAAAACCACTGCAAAGCGCTGCCGCAGCAGCGCTTTGCCGGCAGTATATCTGCGCTGCCCCACTGATTTCAATGTGCAGGAGCGGTGTGTACACCGCTCCTTCACCGCTCCAAAGATGCTGGTAGGACTTTTTTTACCATCCTGCTAGCACACCACTCCAGTGTGAAAGCCCTCGGGGCTTTCACACTGGAGACACAGCAACGGCTCTTTCAGGGAGCTTTGCAGGCGCTATTTTTAGCTCCATGTAGTGCCATCAAAGCACCCCAGTGTGAAAGCGGTCATAGTTATGCCCACATTTAACCCCTTGATCACCCTATTTTTAATAAACTGCTCATTGCTGCACTAGATGAGGCTTCCCTTTCTATACTGGGTTCACACACACAGGAGCGGTAGGGGAAAACGCATGCAATTCAGACAGAAATTGCACCGCGTTCCTGTTCAAATCACATGCGATTCTTTGCAATGCGATTTGCTTCCATTCATTTTGTATGGATGCAAATTGTATGTTTCGGGTATCGGCAGTATTTTTTAATGAGTACATGTAGGCGGTATAACTTACATGCAAAGCAATCAATATACACTTATTGGGATTTTTTTTATCAAAGACATGTAGTAAAATACATTTTGGCCAAAATTTATGAAGAAATTATTATTATTTTTTTTACTATTTTTTTTTTACTTATTTACTCGATGTGTTTTGTAGCAGGAAGTAAAAAATATTGGGTTTTTTTTTCAAATTTTTTTTAATGGGGTATTTATTATAGCAAAAAGAAAAAATATATTTTTTTCAAAATTGTCGCTTTTTTTGTTTATAGCGCAAAAAATAAAAACCGTAGAGGTAATCAAATACCACCAAAAGAAAGCTCTATTTGTGTGAAAATAAATATATAAATTTTGCTTGCCCACAGCACTTCATGACCACGCAATCCGCAGTTAAATTAGCGCAGTCCTGAACTGCACAAAATGCCTGGTCTTGAAAGGGGTAAAACCTTCCACAGGTGAAGTGGTTAAACGATCAGCATGTCTTTGGAGTGTCTTAGGAGCAATCCAGTGCACCAGGAGGAAACCCAGATAAGTACTGGCAGAACATGAAAACTCCATGCAAATAGTGACCTGGCCAAGATTCAGGCTAGGTTCAAACTTGTGAGATCACAGACATTGCTGTGCAGATCACATGTGATGTCTGTGCGATGCAAATTCAGCCATACAAACTGTATGAAATCGTATTCGCACCAAAATGGCGCTGGACCCTTTTTTGGTCTGCACTGGAATCAGATCATATGGATGTTCACACCTTTGTAGTCCGATTCCTGCACCAATTCACAGTTAGCACTACGGTCTGCAAACCGAAATGGGGGTGTCATTAACTTCACACTCACACCCGCAGCAGTTTGCAGATGTCAGTGTGAACCGCCAGCAATTCAGGTGAGATGCAGGAACCCGCGCAGGAATCACACTGGTTCCCGCATCACACAAGTGTGAACCGAGCCTCAAACCAAAGACCCAAATGCTGCAAAGAATAAAGCCTCATACACACGATAGGACTTTGTACAAACTTTCCCTTGGATTTTTGTACAAAGGGCGTCGGCCCTGAACTTGTATTGCATATACACATCAGGACTTTTTCAGCCAACTTTCACCAAATCACGTGGTTTTTCTGCTCTTTACCGCCACCTTTGGTCAACTTCTGTATTGTTGTCTGATCTTTTGCATTGGTTCTGAGCATGCCTGTTTGTACTTTGTACAAAAGTCCTATGGTTTTCTGTACACACGATCAGACTTTGCTCCATCAGACTTTTGTTCCCAGAAAGTTTGTCCGTTCGCACAGCCAACAAAAGTCCAATGAAAACCAAAAAAGTTTGTCCGATGGAGCGTACACACGGTCGGATGTTGCTCCAAAACAGCTAATTTGCATGTTTGTTGTCAAAAAGTCTGATCGTGTGTATGGGCCTTAAGTGTTATCTACTAGGTCACTGTGCTGTCCATCCTCTTAAGGCCCGTACACACGGTCGGACTTTTTGACAACAAACATGCAAATTAGCCGGTTTGGAGCAACATCCGACCGTGTGTACGCTCCATCGGACAAACTTTTTCTGTTTTCATCGGACTTTTGTTGGCTCTGCGAACGGACAAACTTTTTGACAACAGAAGTCCGATGGAGCAAAGTCCGACCGTGTGTACGCAAAAGCATCGGACTTTTGTACAAGGTACAAACACGCATGCTCAGAACCTATGCAAACGATCAGACTACAATACAGAAGTTGACCAAAGGTGGCGCTGGAGTCATTAAACGTCCTCTTTTGAAGTGGCGTCCGTACGTTGTGACGTTACCACGTTCGTGTTTGTTGTCAAAAAGTCCGATCGTGTGTATGCAATACAAACTTGTGGACCACGCCCTTTGTACAAAAGTCCACAGGAAAGTTTGTACAAAGTCCGATCGTGTGTACGGGCCTTTATGGTGACTCCTATCTAAAGGCCTGTACACACAATCTGACTTTTTGACAACAAAAATTAGCTGTTTTGGAGCAACATCCGACCGTGTGTACATTCCATCGGACAAACTTTTTCAGTTTTCAACAGACTTTTGTTGGCTGTGCGAACAGACAGACTTTCTGGCAACAAAAGTCAGATGGAGCAAAGTCTGATTGTGTGTACAGAAAACCATAGGACTTTTGTACAAAGTACAAACACGCACGCTCAGAACCAATGCAAAAGATCAGACAACAATACAGAAGTTGACCAAAGGTGGCGGTAAAGAGCAGAAAAATCACATGATTTGGTGAAAGTTGGCTGAAAAAGTCCTGCCGTGTGTATGCAATACAAGTTCTCGGCCGACACCCTTTGTACAAAAATACACGGGAAAGTTTGTACAAAGTCCGATTGTGTGTATGAGGCTTGAAGTCTCATACACACGATCGGACTTTGTACAAACTTTCCCGTGGACTTTTGTACAAAGGGCGTAGTCCACAAGTTTGTATTGCATACACACGATCGGACTTTTTAGGCAACAAACACGAACGTAGTGACGTTTCAACATACTGACGACACTTCAAAAGAGGACGTTCAATTACTCCAGCGCCACCTTTGGTCAACTTCTGTATTGTTGTCTGATCTTTTGCGTTGGTTCTGAGCATGCGTGTTTGTACCTTGTACAAAAGTCTGATGGTTTTGCGTACACACAATCAGACTTTGCTCCATCGGACTTATGTTGCCAAAAAGTTTGTCCGTTCGCACAGCCAACAAAAGTCAGATGAAAATGGAAAAAGTCTGTCCGATGGAGCGTACACACGGTCGGATGTTGCTCCAAAACAGCTAATTTGCATGTTTGTTGTCAAAAAGTTTGATCGTGTGTACGGGCCTTTAGACTGTCAACTGGTGACAACTGTCTAAAGCCTCATACACACGATCAGACTTTGTACAAACTTTCCTGTGGATTTTTGTACAAAGGGCGTCGGCCGAGAACTTGTATTGCATCCACACGGCAGGACTTTTTCAGCCAACTTTCACCAAATCACGTGGTTTTTCTGCTCTTTACTGCCACCTTTGGTCAACTTCTGTATTGTTGTCTGATCTTTTGCATTGGTTCTGAGCATGCGTGTTTGTACAAAAGTCTTTTTTTTCTGTACACATGATCAGACTTTGCTCCATGTGACTTTTGTTGCCAGAAAGTTTGTCCGTTCGCACAGCCAACAAAAGTCTGATGAAAACCGGAAAAGTTTATCCGATGGAGCGTACATACACGGTCAGATGTTGCTCCAAAACAGCTAATTTGCATGTTTGTTGTCAAAAAGTCAGATCGTGTGTACGGTCCTATAGAAAGGATTTTGCCCTTACTTTGGAGAGATTTCCTCTCACTTCCTGTTGTGACTCCTGGTCACAAAACAAGGGCAAATCACCTCAAGGAGACACCAAAAACTGACAGAAGTTCTAACCCTACCCCACTTCGTCCAAGATAACACATTAACTTCAAACATAACCAAATGTCATTACGTTGAATGTCAGACGCTTGTTATTTCATACTCTTAAAGTGTATGTATAACCAAAACCTTTTTTCTCTTGGATAGCAAAGAGAAGAGTTAAAACCCCTGTCATGTTTTACTATCATTTGGAATTAGGATAACATGTTTCCTAACCTTTTTAATAATGAAAGTGAACATCATGGTATTATTATTATTATTTTGTGTGTTTTTTTGTATGTTGTTTATCAGTTTTGTGTGATGTGTTTATTGTGTTATGTTTGTATGTTTATGTTTGGTGAAATTTGGGAAAAAAAACTAATTTAATAAAATCTGATTGAAAGTGAACATCATTTGGTGAGTCAACCCTAATAAGGGAGAACACAAAGGTGATGGGGATCACAAATAATAATTATGTATATAAATCAATTAACAATGTATTCAAAAAAATATTCTTTTGTGTAATGTGCAATTCCTTTCATCTCCATGTGCTAACCTATTATTTTTACATTTAAAAAGAGAAATGCCAACGGGCTGGAAGTAGTTAAGAATTCAGGCACAAAACAAACATGATTGGTTAGCCTCACTAATGCTTTTTTTGCACCCTTACTTTATACATATACTGTATATATACCGTTTATATGTATACATATATATATATATATATATATATATATATATATATATATAAATAAGCAAAATAGTGGGACTTTGCGTATGCCTCCAATAGTAAATGAAATTCAATTAAAAAGAATACTTTCAAATTTTATTGATTCAAAGTTTAAAAACAGTGACACATGTTAAAATAATTCATTAAGACTCCTTTCACACCGAGTGCGTTTTGCAGGTGCTATAGCGTTAGCGTGAGCCAAAGCACATAACCGCAGGTAATCGCAGTGTACTATTTCTCCTGCAGATAGCAGCGGCAACAAGGAAAGAAAAACAATAGGAAGCACATCAGAAATGGCAAGAATTTTCCAAACGCAGCTAAACGCAGACGCAGCTAAACGCAGCTAAACGCAATGTACAACTGCAAGTGAACGCTGTGCCAGGATTCTCTGAATTTCAAAATAACAAAACATGTTTTTAACAGCGGCAGAACAGCCGCCCGTGTGAAAGGGGCCTTAGATGACAAGTTAAGTGCAATATAACACTTCTGATAATTAACAGCACATTTATTTATAGTGATGGATATACGTCAGACCTGAAAGAGACATTTAAAGAGGAAATGGGAACACTTGAATTTGGTTCTATATAAGGGACTCTCCTCTCAAAGGATAGAAAGAAGCTATGAAATAATACAGAGCATAGCCCTATGACCAGAAGAGCATGGACAGCAGGACTACTCTACGCCTTCATTCACATTGACTGCGGCTTTGAAATCACATGCCTTCATCTGAAATCTCACAATTTGAGAATCGCACCCTGCCTCCAGGGTTTGGTGCACATTGAACGTGTGGGTAGTGTGTGGACAGGTCACCCATCTGTCAGGGACAGTACTAGTTGTAGAAAAAGGTTCAAGAAGAGTAGGGAAAGCATAGGGACCCGCCAATCTTCCTGCAAACTTACCCACTTTGGCTCAAACCGGACGGAATGCATTTTGCTTCTCAAGACAGATGCTGTAAGCTCAGCTGAAGCCTGCTCTGCTACATACTGCTGTCATCCATCAGTGTTCCCGGTTGGGCCTACTTCCGCCAGGCTTGTTGTGAAGCGTTTTCCTTTGACTTCAATACAAGTTATTTTAATTGCACTTGGACTGAGTGTGTGGTATTGCCACCGCACCGCACCACACTGCACCAACCCACAACCTGAGCATCTTTGGACATGTAGAAGGCTTTTTTTTAACATTTATACAGGCACTTTTGCAGCCTTTTTTTTTTATCATGGAAATCTAGTTACTAGAGGAAAAAAAGTGCAATATGCGCAGTTCTGCGATTTTATTTACGCATGTTTGTGTGTTTTTAAAGCACTTCCACTGCAGTCTATTTGGGTCAAAAAACACTTGTAGCTCAAAAGAAGCTCATGCGCTTAATGCTTCAAGTGACACTATAGTGAGGTGTGAACAGGCGCAATTTAAAAACATGGGATTTTGGACGCTCTGCGTCATGGGGCTTCAAGGTACAACAAGCCAAATGCTGCAACTTTGTACAGTTCTTCTTTCACTCTAGAAACATAATGGAGTTGAAATGGAGAAATATGAGTATGTGGAATGGAGGAAGAACATGGGTGTGTTTTGCCAATAATGACAATTGTTGGTATCTATATATCATGAGTTAGTATTAGTATAATTAGTATTTTTATGCATATGCAAAGGTCAATCCACCTAAAAGTAATATTTTAGGTATAGATAGAGCTGAATGGGCAAAGTCAACCCCTGGCTCTTTATATATTCCAATTGCAAGATCTCCCTGCCATCATTTCTGACTCTACTCCTTTTTACCTGGGAGTTTTCACTGTTCCCACCTTGTTTATTCCAGTACCTCTTATTGCATCCTCTATGACAGAGGTAGTGAAAAAAATTAATGGAGGTCCAGTCAGTAAAATTTTCTTCCAGCAGAGGTCCCAATCACATTTTTGTGTGATGATCCTTCACATTGCAGCCCCCCGTATTTATATCACAGTCCCCTTCTTACTTCAGTGTCCTCAGTTCCCCCCTTCACATCACAGTTAATCCACAAAACACAGTCCCCCCTTTCCATCACATGTCATAGTTTCCCTCACCACGTCACAGGCCCACCCCCCCTTAGGCCATAGCTCCGCCCCACATCACAGTTTCCCCCACTTTACATCACACCCCCCTTTACTTCACAGTCCCCCCCCCCACATCACAGTACCCCCCTTTATGGCAAAGTCCCCTCCTTTATAGCAGTGTCCTTAGCCCCTTTCACCCCCCCCCCATCATAGCAGTGTCCGTAGCCCCCTTCACCTCCCATCATAGCAGTGTCCATAGCCCCCTTCACCTCCCATCATAGCAGTGTCCGTAGCCCCCATCACCTCCCACCATAGCAGTGTCCATAGCCCCCTTCACCTCCCATCATAGCAGTGTCCATAGCCCCCTTCATCTCCCATCTTAGTAGTGTCCTTCGCCCCCTTCACTCCCTTTCATTGCAGTGTCCTTAGCCCCCTTCATAGCAGTGTCCTTATCCCCCTTCATAGCAGTGTCCTTATCCCCCTTCATAGCAGTGTCTCTAGCCCCCTTCATAGCAGTGTCCTTATCCCCCTTCATAGCAGTGTCCTTATCCCCCTTCATAGCAGTGTCCTTATCCCCCTTCATAGCAGTGTCCTTAGCCCTCTTCATAGCAGTGTCCTTAGCCCTCTTCATAGCAGTGTCCTTAGCCCCATTCACTTCCTCTTCATAACAGTTTCCTCATCCCTCCTTCCCTTTCACAGAAAAATTTCCAGCCACACGCGCAGTCCTACCTTACACAGGGCAGGTAAGACTTTTCTTGTTAACAAGATGGTGATTGGTTGCTAGGACTGCCCAGTGTCCTAGCAACCAACCACCAGCTTGAAGCTCCTGCCCTAGGACCCCTCAGCCTGAGGAAAAGAAACAGGGCGGAAAGGTTAAGAAAAAACCGCATCCCCTATTTAGTGATGCCTGCTCTATGATATTAAATATATAAAGAATACACAAGGGAAAGTGGGAACCCATCATATTGTTTACAGGAGGTGTGTAGCAGAACCCTTAGCCCAGTTAGGTCACCATATGCATGAAAATAGACTCATGGCATATTAAAGGGTCAATTCACTCAAAAGTGATATTTTAGGTATAGATGGAGCTGACTGGGCTAAGTCAGACCATAGCTTTTTAAAAAAACTGTATCTTAGATATTCCAATTGCAAGATCTCCTTGGCATAATTTCTGAGTCTGTTTCTGTCTACCCAAGATTGTTTGGTGTTCCTGTCCACCTTTAACTATTCCCGTACCCCCTGTTGTATCCTATATGGTATTATATATGTTAGAAACCCACAAGGCAGAGTGGGAACCCCTTATAAAGGTCACAACAGGTGTGCAACAACCAGAAACCTAAGACCAGATATGTCACCAATAAGAATCTGTTAGATGGGAGTTTTTTATTTTCCTGAAAATAAAACAAAAGTCTTCACTGACATCTGTAGCTGTAGGCAGTGAGCAGCAATTCATTCTCAAAGTTCACAACAGAACTACTTTTGGTTAAGGTAGGCAAGGGTTAAAGTAGCAGTAAAGTCTGAAAATAAAACAAAAACCTTTCTTCTTGCAAAATAAGAGCACAATTTGCTACTATGCATCGCATACTAGCACATTAATAAACACTTAACTTACAACGAAGCCCCCCAGCGGCGTGCCGTCACTGCTGACAGGGCTTCCATCTTCACCAGGTCTTCCTTCCAGGTTCACAGTCTCCAGCTGTTTGAATGACTGAGCCACAATGATGCATGATTGCAGCACAGTACTCTGAACACGCTCTGAAGAACAGAACAGTGTGCATGCGCCGGTGACATCGCCAGCTGCAGAAATAGTGAATATCTCCTGAACGGTGACCATTTAGGAGATATTTCTTGTGCCTACAAGTTAGAAGGCTGGCAGGAGTCTAGCCTGAATTTTCAGGAGGAGTCTGAGGGCTATATATCCCTCCTCCTCCTATCCCTCCTCCTCCTCCTCCTTTCTCAGATCCTTCGTCGGCTAATTTCTGGGTTCCCACCCACCCGTTCCCCCATACTTTCAATATTTCATACATATTCATACAGGGTATGCCCTCTTTTAGTCATACCATCCAGCTAGGCCAAGGCACACCTTAGGTCTTGGTAGTTAGGGTTCTCGTTTTCCATGTGAAGACTCTGACTACAATTAAGCTTTATTATAAGCTTACCTGTAGGTACAAGTCATTAAACAGTGTTTACTACCACTTTAAAACCTGCCAGTTTATAGGAATGAATGATGTGTCCCTGCCCCCATCACATATTTCACCAGTCTCCAAGAGTGGAATACACTGTACAGCAGCCATAGCACAGAGCTGACAGCACCATCATGGGCTGGCTGGCTGTATCTAGAAGAGGAAGCCTGCTCACAATGGAGAACCAAGATGGTGGTGCAAGACGCAGACTGTTACACCTTATTAGCTTCCCACCAATAGGTTGTACACCTACCTCTTGCATCTATGGGAGGTGCAAGTGGTGAGACTGCCCCCATAGAAGACTATATTATGTTACACTTGCAGTTGAGCTACCCAGTTATTTGTTTAGTTTTAGTCAATAATGAGACACAATGGAATTGATTTACTGAACGTAAATAGACTGTGCACTTTGCAAGTGCAGTTTCACTCATTTTCCCCAGAGCTTAGTAAATGTGGTGAAACTCTGCTGCTTTCCATCATCCAATCATGTGCAGGCAAAAATGTTTTTGTTTTTTTTTCCTTGCACTAGAAAGTGAAGCTTTACCATAAAAATCGCCACCATTACTAAGTAAAAAAAAAATAACAATAAAAATTCAATAAATATATCCCCTATTTTGTAAACACTATAACTTTTGCGTAAATCAATAAATATATGCTTATTGTGATTTTTTTTTTTACCAAAAATATGTAGAAAAATACATATCGGCCTGGGGTATTAATTATAGCAAAAACTAAAAAAGCCGCTCTTTTGTTTGTTTATAGCGCAAAAAAAACAAAAACGCAGAGGTCATCAAATACTACCAAAAGAAAGCTCTATTTGTGGGGAAAAAATGATAAAACTTTAATATGGGTACGGTGTTGCATGGCCAAGCAATTATCATTCAAAGTGTAACAGAGCTGAAAGCTGAAAATTGGTCTGGGCAGGAAGGGGGTGAAAATGCCTTGTATTGAAGTGGTTAAAAGTACAAGTGACACTTATGCCGCGTACACACGAGCGGATTGTATGGCGTACTTAGTCCGTCGAAACACATTTCAGCGGACAATCCGCTCGTGTGTGGGCTTCAGCGGACTTTTTCAGCGTGCAGTCCGGCGTACTAAGTATTTCGGTTTTTTCGAAATTCTGTCCGTCGTACTTTGGTTTCAGCGGACAGTACGGTCGTCAGTATGCTAGTTCGACGGACTAAGAATGGCGCATGCCAAGAAAGGATTTACACGGCGAAAGGGTGCTTTGCTGTGTCTTGGACTTCCTATTTCTAGTCCTGTCGTACGTGCTGTACACGTCATCGCGCAAGCTTTCGACGTACTGTTTGTGCATCCTTGTGTGGTCAAGTCCGTTCAGTGGAAAGTACGACGGACTGTCCGTCGGATTGTATGACGAACTAAGTATGCCATACAGTCCGCTCGTGTGTACGCGGCATTAGACACTGCCGAGGTGGTGACGGTGAAATTCAATTGACCAGTTTGGGCCAAGCTGTTCTTGAGAAATTTGACTTTCAGAGAAATACTTGTTCCTCCACTGCGCATAGATGTCAGTTAAACTTTATCAGCATGGTATCATATATGTCTAGTTCTATACAGATCTAGCAGAATATTTTTCTCTCCCTGAATTGCTTATTAAGAGAACCCAATTCACAGATTTGGCCTATTCAGCTCACAAAGCCACGAATGGGAAGCGGGATTCCTGGTTTCCTGTTTCCAGCTAATTACATCTTTCTCCATTCATGCCTTAATTGCAGTTGTCATTCATTTGAAGCATCGGCACCATCCACATTTCCTTTTTTAACAAGCAGGCTATTTATAAGTAAAAGCATACACAGAAAGTCATCTTGGGGCTGCAGAACATGTGCTTTCCTCCTCGAGAGCTGCGGAACTTTCTGTGTGAAATTATAGAAGCATACATTCTGAAATCTCAAGTATACCATCTGCAGAAAGTCATGGCCGCGCTCTTGCCAACATAACTTCAGATAGAAGAAGTAACAGCAACCAAATACAGTAGTAGAATAAGGAGCAACTCCAATCAATCAATATGGATACGACTTCCAAACCAAAGACCCACACATTTGTTGATGACTTATTTCACGCCTAAATAGATACCAAAATCTTTGTGAAGGTTATAACCCTAATGCCGCGTACACACACACGACTGGACTTTTTGACAGCAAAGGTCTGATCGTGTGTGGGTTCCATCGGACCTTTGCTTGCCAAAAATCCGTCAGACTTTAAAAATAGAACAGGTTTTAAATTTTCCTGCCGGACCCAGTTCCTCGCGGGAAACCCATTCATCTGTATGCTGGTCCGACGGACCAAATACGACGCGTGGGCAGCTACAGCACCTGCCCGCGAGAATGTTTCCAGGGCGATCCTATCGCGCTGGTTCTCGGCGACAGGGTACTGTACATCTTGAGCTAGCTGCAATAGGAAAAACACATTTTCCTATCGCAGCGAGCGTGAGAGGGAATGCCCTTCCAAGGGCATACCAGGCCATGGACCTTAGGTGGACCCCCACGCCGCTTTTTCGGCGTAGGGGCTTCCCCTTAAAATCTATAACAGGCGATGGGGCTCGCAAGGTGTCAATCTCACCGATAAAAGCGGCGAGATCGACTTCCTTTTCTAGTCCCGTCGTAACTCATCACGTTCAAAATGAACGGACTTTAGTCCGTGTGTGGGCAAGTCCGTTCATTTGGAAGTTCGGGAAGTCCGCCAGAACTCCGTCGGGAATACCGGCGGACCTAGTCTGCTGGAAAGTCCAGTCATGTGTGGGCAAGTCCGTTCGTTCGGAAAGTCCGTCAGAATTCCGTTAGACCTAGTCTGCTGGAAAGTCCAGTCATGTGTGGGCAAGTCCGTTCGTTCGGAAAGTCCGTCAGAATTCCGTTGGACCTAGTCTGCTGGAAAGTCCAGTGGTGTGTACAGGGCATAAGGGGTCTTTTTATACTTTTTTTTGCACACTGGATTCAAGCAACTTTCACCCAAGATTCACACATTTTTCTGATTAGATTAAAGTGAGAAGATGTGAGAGTTGTGTGAGTTTTATGTGAAATCATTTATCAATAGAAGTGTTTCTGCGTGAGACTACAGCCTGTCAACCTGTCCTTGTTGGGGAGATTCACCTGCATTATTTGTACTGGTGTCATCAAGTGTGACTTCCCATAATATTGGGGAGATGGCCTCCTGCCTCCTATTGTTTTGCTGGGAAAATGCATGGACCCTTCCCAAGCACCAAGTGGAAGGAATAGTGCCCCATCATTGGTGTCAGTGGAAGGAATAGTGCCCCATCATTAGTGTCAGTGGGAGGAATAGTGCCCCATCATTGGTGTCAATGGGAGGAATAGTGCCCCATCATTAGTGTCAGTGGGAGGAATAATAAAAATTATTCAATAATGTAATCAAATCCAAAAAAAACTGAAAAAGGGACATGTTTTGGTTGCTATGGACAATCTCCAAATTCCAAGCAGTAAAAAACAGTATTTATAATATAAAAGTGCATGCAGGGCATTGCACAAACCACTAGGGACAAAGGGGGTGTGTATTTTTTAATACAGCACTGTAATCTGTAAGATTACAGTGCTGTGTTTTGTGTGTTTTTACTTTTTTGAATTTGCCGCCGTTCTCCGCTCCCGTGCGTCGTAACGTCGCAGGGAACGGAGCTCGGCGGCATTCGGCACTGTGAATCGAGCGCAGGACGGCTCGATCGCACAGCGCGGCGGACATCGCTGGATCCAGGGGACAAGGTAAGTAACGATCCCTGTGTCCTCCCCTGCATCGAGCGGTGCAAACCCGAGTCTGGCTCGGGGTTACCGCTCTTGTAATGAAAATTCCAACCCGAGTCAGACTCGGGAATACCGCTAGGAAGGTTAAGGGGGCGTGTCCTATACCTGCACACTTTTGCTGATAGGTGTTCCTCATTCCCATCTCAAAAAAGTTGGGAGGTATGCACAAGCTGCTTTACTGGTTGCTAAGACGCAGGCTGCCAGTATCCTAGAAACCAGCTAGGGAAACTCATCTCTCAGAATTCCTCTTCAGACTCTGCCAGCCCCACAATAAAACTCCTCATCCGATGCTCCTGTCTGTATGACTGGCTGAACTGGGAGCTCAGTAATCCTGAGCCTCAGATCCGCTTTTTACATTTTACTGAATCTGTTCGAAAAAAAAAATGTTATCCAGCCAGAAAACTTGTGAGCTAATAACTTCCCGTACTCTCTGCCTCTGGACTGTTATCAGTTAGCATTGTTGTTTGCTATCTCTGTGCATTACACAACACCTCCCTCGTTACAAAAATGAGGCAGTTGTGTACTCCGAACAGACTGACAACACTGCTCAATACGGTTGTTAACTTGGGGAAGGTGTGTTAATGGCAGGATTACCAGGTAAATATAAATGGAAAAGAGTGTGACAAAAGAAAACAGATACCACATTTAAAGTTTAGTAAATTGCAATACTATAAATATAAATTCTTGATTTTAGATACACTTTAAAGTTGGCCATACACAGTCTGTTTTTTGTTCAGCCAGGCTGAATGAAAAAAAAAATACCTGATTCTTCCATCCACACAAACGGGGTGGTTGGAAGAATTCCCTCTGCCAGGGCGTTGTGGGGTTGATTTACTAAAACTGGAGAGTGCAAAATCTGGTGCAGCTGTGCCTGCTAGCCAATCAGCTTCTAGCTTCAGCTTGTTAAATTAACTTTGACAACAAAAAAAAAAATATGGAAGCTGATTGGTTTCTATTCTGAGCTGCATCAGATTTTGCACTCTCCAGTTTTAGTAAATCAACCCCTATAGGCCTCTTTCACACAGGGGCAGATCAGTGCTGATCCGCCCCGTGGATATCCGCTTACTCAACGGGGATCGCCGGAGCGATCTCTGCTGACCAGGAAGATGACGGTGTGCAGGGACGGACCTGTCACAGCGCCACTCTCCCCAATGGGAGATCGGGTGACAATGGACCGCAGAGTCCGTTGTCACCTGATCCGATCCGCAGACGGATGGAAAAATAGATTTTTCCTCCGTCACACTTTTTCAGATCGGAGCGGGTCGGATGTCAGCGGACATGTCACCGCTGACATCCGACGCTCCATAGACCTCTATGGAGCATCCGTTCAGGTCCACCTAAAAAACGGACAGGAGGACCTGAACGGATCGGCCGTGTGAAAGAGGCGATATTCTGACAAAAGCACCTGCCACTGCAAGAACTCACTGATCAGCAGCTGTAGCTGATTGTCTGCAGTTGCTGATCGAGAAAAAATTTCCAACACGTCCCTTGTGTGGAAACGGCCACACACAGATTCAAATTTAGCCAGTCCCCTCCTGAACCAGATGACTTTCAATTAGTGTATGGCCGGCTTTAGTATATTTTTATCTAATGGCCCGCACACACGATCCGAATATCGTACGAAAACGGTCGTCCGAGGAAGGATCGTACAATTTTCGGACCGTGTGTACACTATTTTTGACAGCCAATCACGACCGTTCATCCGATATTATTTGGACATGCACGGAAATTTTCCTCCTACGATTCCAGATCGTACAATTTTCATTTAGTCAGTATAGTCGTCATCCAAAAATACAATACATTTCTATCGTACGAGAATTTTTCGTGACTTTATTTAGCTATTCAATTTCTACTTGCGATTATTAACCGAAAACGGTCGTATGATATTCGGATTGTGTGTACGGGCATAAGGCTCTGTTCACACCATGCAGGTGCAACAGGATGCACAAGCTTTCCTGCATGCTGCATGTAGGGCAGCTTATTCATTTTACGCAGGAGAAACATGCAAAAGAAGTCCCTGACTCTTGTGCAAAATTGTGCTGCACCGAAATGCACGGTGCTGTGGCACCATGTGTTTTAGAATGCGCAAAAATGCCGGTGTTAGCAGATGCATAAGGGTGCCTTTAAGACCCCTTTTGCACTGAGCCGCGGCCGTGTTAGTGCTAAAGTGCCGCTCGTTTTAGTGGCGCTTAAGCCCCGGAAGATTTTACCTCCTTCCTGACCAGAGCACTTTTTGAGATTCGGCACTGCATCGCTTTAACTGACAACTGCGAGGTCATGCAACGTTGCACACAAACAAAATTGATGGCTTTTTTTTCCCCTACAAATACAGCTTTCTTTTGGTGGTATTTGATCACCTCTTCTGTTTTTATTTTTTGCGCTATAAACAAACAAAGAGTGACAATTTTGAAAAAAAAAAGCTATTTTTTACTTTTGCTATAATAAATATCCCCAAAAATATATAAAAAACTAATTTTTTCCTCAGTTTAGGCCGATATATATTCTACTTATTTTTGGTAAAAAAAAAAAATTGCAATAAGCGTATATTGATTGGTTTGTGCAAAAGTTATAGTGTCAAAAATATAGGGGAAAGTTTTATGGCATTTTTATTCTTCTTTTTTTTTTATTAGTGTCTGTGGCGATCTGCAATTTTTATCGTGATTTTGACATTATGGCAGACAAATCGGACACTTTTGACACTATTTTGGGACCATTGTCATTTATATAGCGATCAGTGCTATAAAAAGGCACTGATTACTGTTTAACTGACACTGGCAATAAAGGGGCTAACCACTAGAGGGCGATCAAGGGGTTAAGACCCCTTTTACACTGAGGGCGTTTTGCAGGCGCTATAGCATTAAAAATAGCGCCTGCGATCCACCCTCAAACATCTGCTCCATTGTCTCCAGTGTGAAAGCTCTGAAGGCTTTCACACTGGAGCGGTGCGCTGCTAGGGTGTCAGGAAAAGTCCTGCCAACAGCTTCTTTGGAGCGGTGTGTTTACCACACCTCCACCGCTCCGGCCCATTGAAATCAATGGGGCAGTGTGGCTATACCGCAGGCAAAACGCCGCTATTGCGGTGCATTGCGGGTGGTTTTAACCCTTTCTCGGCCGCTAGCGGGGGTTAAAAGTGCCCCCCTAGCGGCTGAAATGCACCGCAAATCTGACAGTAAGGCGCCGCTAAAAATAGCAGCGTTTTACCGTCGATGCTATGGGTGGAACAGCGTGAAAGGGGTCTAAGTGTCTCCGAGGGAGTGATTCCAACTTTGGGGGGGGGTGGGCTACAACTCACATGACAGCGATCACTGCTCATGATGACAGGGAGTGGTGATCTCTGTCATGTCACTAGGCAAAACGGGGAAATGTCTTTTGTTTACATGCATCTCCCCGTTCTGTGGCTCCGTGACACGATCGCCGGGACACCCGCACGTCCCGCGGGCACGGTCACGCTGTATGTGGCAGACGCGCGCCTGCTAGCCTCGCCAAATAAAGGGGATGTGCAGGTACACCCATTTGCCCAACGCTGCCATTGTGCTGATGTATATCGGCGTTCAGCGATCGACAAGTGGTTAAGCGGCGCTTTTCTGCCGCTAGCTTTTCACCCCGAAGAATGGGTTAAAAGAGCCCGTGTTGCGGCACTTCCGAATCACTTTTCAGGTGCTTTGGAATTCATTCATTTGAGTGTATACAGCGCTCCCAAACCACCCCAAAGATACTGCTTGCGGGACTTTTTCTAGCGTTCCGCAAGCGCACCGCCCCAGTGTGAAAAGTCCCACTGAAATGAATGGGAGGGGGTTTTCAGGTGCTATTTCTAGCGCTAAAATGCCTGAAAACCCCCTATGTGTGAAAGGGGTCTAAGAATGAATGGTACCGCCATGTGTCGGTACCGCCATGTGTCTGCTAAAGGGAAGCGTGTTAGGAAAGCATATCATTTTGTGTGTGTTCCTCACTCACACACACACACACACACACACACACGTGTGTAAATGTAGCCTAAGAGCAAAATGTAAAACTAAACGGATGTTTTTATATGAGCACATATGAGCGTATTGTTTTCTTTAATGGCGTTTTATACCTCACAGAACCTTACATCTACTCACTCAGCAGTGAAGTGTTCCTGAACAATATTGGAAAATGTCGCCAAGTATACATTGCTGTAACTAAATCTGTATGGTTCAGTTGTGAAGGTAAAATTGTCTGTTCGCCTGCACAGTAGTGGAGATCTTTGGCTTACTCTTGTTACTGTGTTGTATACATTTCATGTTAGAAGGCCGCTTTCATGCTGTGTGTTATTGTCATTATATCCAGGAGTTGAGGGCACAAGGTTCACTGTACACCTCATCCGGAGGAACAGCTGAACACCTCCGTCAATCACACTCCGAAAATTCATTCAGCATAAAATCCTCCTCACCGCACAATAGCTGAAAACATGTAAAACAATATAGATGCCATTTATGTTCCTGAGAAAATTGTACTACTTTCAAAAAGAGACTTGTGACTTCTGAAACTGCGTGTTTACCAAAAGCAACGAGTGAATTGGTCTGTCTCAGGACTCAGATACTTGTATAGAACAAATACACTATATTACCAAAAGTATTGGGATGCCTGCCTTTATACAAACATGAATAATAATGGTATCCCAGTCTTAGTCCGTAGGGTTCAATATTGAGTTGGCCCTCCCTTTGCAGCTACAACAACTTCAACTCTTTGACCCCGTACACATGGGGTCAAAGCTGTCCAAAACTGGTGTTGCATACACACGGTCGGACAAAGTTGTTGGAAAAGCCGATCGTTCGTAACGTGATGAAGTTTATGCGTTACGCCGGAATTACGTTGAGGCTAGTAGCCAATAGCTTTGGTCTCGTAATCTGAGCATGCGTGGCACTTTGTCCGATCGGAATTCTCTACAAACGATCGGACAAAGTCCGATCAGATCATATTGTTAGAAAATTTTATATCCAGCTCTCAAACTTTGTTGGTCGGACATTCCAACGGAAACAGTCCGATGGAGCCCACACATGGTCAGATTATCCGACAACACGGTCCAATCGGACATTTTCCGTCTGAATATCTGACCGTGTATACAAGGGCTTCTGGGAAGGCTGTCCACAAGGTTTAGGAGTGTGTCTATGGGAATGTTTGACCATTCATCCAGAAGCACATTTGTGAGGTCAGGCACTGTTGTGGAAAGAGAAGGCCTGGCTCCCCAGTGCACAAAGCAAGGTCCATAAAGATATGGATGAGCGAGTTTGGGGTGGAGGAACTTGATCGGCCTGCACAGAGTCCTGACCTCAACCCTATAGAACACCTTTGGGATGAATTAGAGCCGAGACTCCAAGACAGGCCTTCTCATCCACATCAGTGTCTGACCTCACAAATGTGCTTCTGGAAGAATGGTCAAACATATCCATAGACACACTCCTAAACCTTGTGGACAGCCTTCCTAGAAGAGTTAAAGTTATAGCTCCACAGGGTGGGCCAACTAAATATTGAACCCTACGGACTAAGACTGGGATGACATTAACTACTTCAATACCAGGCACTTACCCCCCTTCCTGCCCAAGCCAATTTTCAGCTTTCATGCTACAGTGTACCCAAGCAGAATTTTTATGATTTTGTTCCCACAAATAGAGCTTTCTTTTGGTGGTATTTTATCACCTCTGGGGTTTTAAATTTTTGCTAAAAACATAAAAAAAAGGCCTAAAATTTTGAAAAAAAAAAAGTTTTTCCTTTGATTCGGTTATAACATTTTGTAAATAAGTAAGTGTTCTCTTTCACTGATGGGCACTGAAAGGCGGCACCAATGAGGTGGCACTGATGATGGGCACTGATAGACGGCACTGATAGATGGCACTGATGGGCACTCATGGGTGGCACTGGTGGGCTCTGACATTGGACACTGATGGGCACTGAAAGGCTGCACTGATGGGTACTTATGGGTGGCACTGCTGGGCACTGATATGTGGCACTGATAGATGGCATTGATAGGCATCACTGATGGCACTCGCAGACATTGGGGATGGGCACTGATTGACAGCTGCCTGGGCATCGATTGGCATTTACCTGGTGGTCTAGGGTGGCATAACTGGTGATCCAGTGTGGTGGCAATCCCTGGTGGTCCTGGGTGGGCAATCGAGAGGGGGGGGGTGATAAACAATCAGCACAGACCCCCCCCCAGTCAGGCGAGCAGCCGACCGTCTCTCCTCTACTAGCATCTGTCAGACACGAGTGAGGAAAAGCCGCCGATCAACGTCTCGACCTGTTTACATCGTGATCAGCAGTGATTGGACACGGCTGATCACGTGGTAAAGAGCCTCCGTCAGAGGCTCTTTACCGAGATCGGTGTAGCAGTGTGTCAGACTGACACACTACACCACCGTAGTGTGCGCCCCCACGGGCATGCAAGAGCGGTCGTTCTGGAGGGCCGTCATATTACGTCCACCCAGAACAACAGCCGCGCCGTGGCTGGCGGGCGGGAAGAGGTTAAAGTTCATTCATGTGTAAAGGCAGGTGTCCCAATACTTTTGGAAATATAGTGTATCCATGGCAGAATTGGGATCACCAACCATGCCAGTCTGATGTGGCTGTAGATGGTTTTGAAGAAGAATGCTAGTCGTGTGAAACGCGTCACCTTCCCCCTGCTATTGCTCCTTTCCATTTTGTTTTTACCTCTCAATAAATATTTTTTCATTGCATCTATTTTGGGAGTGCGGCCGTCCTATTTTCGTTCTTCCATGGCTGTAGATGTGTACACAGTTCGCCCGACTACCCGCACACCCAACTATTATACGGCAATCATTATGGTCTAGTAGAGAAGACAGAACACAGGCACCACTTTTACAGGTCAAGGCATCTTAGCCGCTCTCTGTTTACAAGGAAAGGATGTCATTTCCATTGTGTTGCATTGATCTGAAAGGATCAATGCAATCTTCTGGAGCTGAAGTGGTTAAAGTCTGCATTATGACAATAAGATCCAGGCAGGATGGAATATAATTCGCCATCGATCAGTAATAATCAGAGGTGCGGAAGGCGAGCCAGGCTACCTAGGAATACCCATCTACAAATACACACATGGCTTGTGGGTTATATAAAGATCTGACACAAGCACATGGTCCAGACACATAGCAACCAGACAGGTGCACTACGGCAGATGTCACCGCTCATTCTTTGTTCTGTACTTAACAATCAGTTGCTAGGCAACAAATAGAACAAAACAATCCTTTACCTGGCTACTCGCACAGTTTATCGTGCTGATGCTGATACACTGCACAATTGTTTCCCCTTCCTTAAAGTGGAACTTTATGGAGAAAATAAAAATGGGCAAACAGGCTTTTTAATAGAGAAGAGACATGCTTTGCCTCTTCTGAATTAAAGTTACCTACCTGTAGTGAGCTGTGCAGTCAAATCCTGCAAGCAGTCAGCAGGGGGGGCGGGCCTTAGCCGCACTGTATGTGTCAATAGACATATACAGCCTCATAGCTGACAACTGTCCCTGATTTCGAGGGACTGTTCCTGATTTGGAGCAATGTCCCTCTATCCCTCATTCATTCATTTTGGTCTGATCTATATAGTTGTATATAAAATGCACTTTACTTTTTATCTATCAAAAAGTGTTTTCCAGGTCTAAACCTTTCATCCAATTTCTAAATTACAGGATTTGTAAATTCCAAAAGCCAATATGAAGGAATAGTAGTGGTAAAAAAAAGCACTTTTTAACAAGTCCCCTTTAAGGGGGCGTGACAGGGGGCGTGTCCTATGCCCTGCATAATTTTGCTGATAGGTGTCCCTCATTCCCATCTCAAAAAGTTGGGAGGTATGCAGCCTGGCTTGGGAGTTATCTCAGAAGTATGTCCCTATAGGAAGAAGCTTCCTATGGTGGTACACCTGAGAAGAGGAGGAGCGCTGGCATGGGACCCAAGAAAAAGAGTTTGGGGGCGCTCTGTGCAATACCATTGCATAGAGCAGGTAAGTAAAACATGTGTGTTATTTTAGAAAATAAATAATTTAATAAATCCCCTTTAGCTTTTTCACTGTAGTTTTAGCATTTTTTGCAGTTATAAAAAATCGTTTTAGGTTAGGCCTGAAGATTAGGTAAAACCCCCAAACATTACATATTTTCTGATAGTAGACACTCTGAGAATAAAATAGGGGCAGTGGTTGTTACCTGGGTGTGTGGAAGTGACTCCACAGCTCTAGGATTGCTTCCACCTGGTACAGCCACTAGGAGTGCAACAAGTAGCGTTGCACCAATACTGTTTTTTTTTTTATCACCGAGTACCAATACTTTCGGGCATGTACTCGCCGAATCCAAGTACCAATACTTTGCAGTGCAATACAAAAATGAATTTTCTCAAATCGCACTGCAAAGAATTACATGCAAGGGAGAGAAAGAGAGGGGGCGGAGAGAGAAAGAGTGGGAGCAGAGAAAGAGAGGGGGCAGAGAGAGAGAAAGAGAGGGGGCAGAGAGAGAGAAAGAGGGGGCAGAGAGAGAGAAAGAGAGGGGGCAGAGAGAGAGAAAGAGAGGGGGCAGAGAGAGATAGAGGGGGCAGAGAGAGAGAAAGAGAGGGGGGCCGAGAGAGAGAGAGATAGAGGGGGCAGAGAGAGAGAAAGAGAGGGGGCAGAGAGAGAGAAAGAGAGGGGGCAGAGAGAGAGAGAAAGAGAGGGGGCAGAGAGAGAGAGAAAGAGAGGGGGCAGAGAGAGAGAAAGAGAGGGGCAGAGAGAGAGAAAGAGAGGGGGCCGAGAGAGTGAAAGAGAGGGGGCAGAGAGAGATAGAGGGGGCAGAGAGAGAGAAAGAGAGGGGGCAGAGAGAGAGAGAAAGAGAGGGGGCAGAGAGAGAGAAAGAGAGGGGCAGAGAGAGAGAAAGAGAGGGGCAGAGAGAGAGAAAGAGAGGGGGCCGAGAGAGAGAAAGAGAGGGGGCAGAGAGAGAGAAAGAGAGGGGGCAGAGAGAGAGAAAGAAAAGGGGCAGAGAGAGAGAAAGAGAGGGGCAGAGAGAGAGAAAGAGAGGGGCAGAGAGAGAGAAATAGAGGTGGCAGAGAGAGATAGAGGGGGCAGAGAAAGAGAAAGAGAGGGGGCAGAGAGAGAGAGAAAGAGAGGGGGCAGAGAGAGAGAAAGAGAGGGGCAGAGAGAGAGAAAGAGAGGGGCAGAGAGAGAGAAAGAGAGGGGCAGAGAGAGAGAAAGAGAGGGGGCCGAGAGAGAGAAAGAGAGGGGGCAGAGAGAGAGAAAGAGAGGGGGCAGAGAGAGATAGAGGGGGCAGAGAGAGAGAAAGAGAGGGGGCAGAGAGAGAGAGAAAGAGAAGGGGC
The DNA here is from genome assembly GCF_037356315.1 of Lithobates pipiens. Taxonomy (NCBI): domain Eukaryota; kingdom Metazoa; phylum Chordata; class Amphibia; order Anura; family Ranidae; genus Lithobates; species Lithobates pipiens. The sequence goes on along the minus strand of NW_027507764.1, from coordinate 511,747,484 downwards.
AGAGAGAGAGAAAGAGAGGGGCAGAGAGAGAGAAAGAGAGGGGCAGAGAGAGAGAAAGAGAGGGGGCAGAGAGAGATAGAGGGGGCAGAGAGAGAGAAAGAGAGGGGGCAGAGAGAGAGAGAAAGAGAGGGGGCAGAGAGAGAGAAAGAGAGGGGCAGAGAGAGAGAAAGAGAGGGGCAGAGAGAGAGAAAGAGAGGGGGCCGAGAGAGAGAAAGAGAGGGGGCAGAGAGAGAGAAAGAGAGGGGGCAGAGAGAGATAGAGGGGGCAGAGAGAGAGAAAGAGAGGGGGCAGAGAGAGAGAGAAAGAGAAGGGGCAGAGAGAGAGAAAGAGAGGGGGCAGGGAGAGATAGAGGGGGCAGAGAGAGAGAAAGAGAGGGCGCAGAGAGAGATAGAGGGGGGCAGAGAGAGAGAAAGAGAGGGCGCAGAGAGAGAGGGCGCAGAGAGAGATAGAGAGGGGGCAGAGAGAGATAGAGGGGGCAGAGATAGAGAAAGAGAGGGGGCAGAGAGAGAGAGAAAGAGGGGGCAGAGAGAGAGAGAGAGAAAGAGAGGGGGCAGAGAGAGAAAGAGAGGGGGGCAGAGAGAGAAAGAGAGGGGGCAGATAGAGAGAAAGAGAGGGGGCAGAGAGAGAAATAGAGGGGGGCAGAGAGAGAAATAGAGGTGGGCAGAGAGAGAAATAGAGAGGGCAGAGAGGGAAAGAGAGGGGGGCAGAGAGGGAAAGAGAGGGAGCAGACGGTGCAATACACACCAAACTGAGCGTGTGCAGAGTGCCTCCAAACGCAGTGTCTTATCAGGAGATGGATTGGTGACAGTTGAAGAAGGGGAGGATCAGGGGAGACAGGATCAAACAGCCTTTTTACACAAAGTGCAGGATTAACCCCTTAGGTTGCATAGTGAGTGTAACAAGCATGCTTTACTGCATATACAGACTGATTTTACTATTGTGGGTTTAGTAACACTTTAACTACCGGAACGCCCACCGTCATTATACAGCGGTACTTTGAAGAGGAATATCGTTATGGCAGCAGCTAGCTGCCATAACCCCGGTATCCTCTTCTTCAGCGGGCCGTTCGCTTCAAGATAAAAGTGGTCTCTGCAATGGCAAGATCACTTTTATCGGTGGCAGGAGAGGGGCCCCCCCTCCCGCCGTGCTCCGGTGCCCCCCCTCCCGCCTCGCTCCAGTGCCCTCCGCCGCTTACCGGAGCCGTCGTTAGCGGCGGGCCGATCGGATCCTTTCTCTAGCCTGACATGGAGAGGAGTGAGGGGAAGATGGCCCCCACCCGTCTCCATATCATTGCAGGGTGGAAGCGACGTCAAAATATTACTTTCGCCCATAGCTCTTAAAGGGCTATTTTTTCTATTGCATTTTAGTGTAAATATGAGATCTGAGTTTGTTTTTTTACCCCAGATCTCATATTTAAAAGGTCCTGTCATGCTTTTTTTTTCTACTACAAGGAATGTTTACATTCCTTGTTATAGCAATAAAAGTGACACCATTTTTTTTGTTAAAGAACAGTGTAAAAATAAAAAATAAATAAAAAATATATAAAATATTTTTTTCATTTTTGTTTTTTAAACGCGCCCCATCCCGACGAGCTCACATGCAGAAGCAAACGCATATGTGAGCAGCGCTCACATATGAAAACGGTGTTCAAACCACACATGTGAGGTATCGACACGATCTGTAGAGTGAGAGCAATAATTCTAGCCATAGACCTCGTATGTAACTCAAAACATGCAATCTGTAGAGTTTTTTAAACGTCGCCTAAGGAGATTTTTAAGGGTAAAATTTTGTCGCCATTCCACGAGCGGGCGCAATTTAGAAACGTGACATGGGTATCAATTTACTTGCTATAACATTATCTTTCACAACATAAAAAAAATTGGATTGGGCTAACTTTACTGTTGTCTTATTTTTTAATTCAAAAAAGTGTATTTTTTCCAAAAGTGTGCTTGTAAGACCGCTGCGCAAATATGGTGTGACAGAAAGTATTGCAACGACCACCATTTTATTCTCTAGGGTGTTAAAAAATATATATATATATATATATATATATATATATATATATATATATATATATATAATGTTTGGGGGTTCTAAGTAATTTTCTAGCAAAAAAAATGTTTTTAAAGCGGGAGTCCGCCGGGACTGCGCGTTTTTTTTTTTTTTTTAAAAGCCAGCAGCTACAAATACTGCAGCTGCTGACTTTTAAAATAGTGACACTTACCTGTCCAGCGCGTCCGCGATGTCGGCACCCGAAGCAGATCTCTAGATCGTCTCTCGAGTGCTGCCGCCGCCATCTTGGGTATGGGAATCAGGAAATGGAGCCTTTCGACTTCATTTCCCGGTTCCCTACTGCGCATGCGCGAGTCGCGCTGTGCAATAAGGACGGTCCCCGCTGCCTCTGGGATCTGTGTGTTTCCCAGCAGGCAGCGGGGCACTTGCGGAAAGGGGCGGGCACTTGCGGAAAGGGGCGTAATCTATGCCCCTTTCCGCAGAGAGCTATCCCGGAAGTGGGTGCAGATACCTGTACTGTACAGGTATCTGCACCCCCCTCCCCCCTGAAAGGTGCCAATTGTGGCGCCGGAGGGGGGGAGGGTTCCGATGAGCAGAAGGTCCACTTTAGGGTGGACCTCCGCTTTAACTTGTAAACAACAAATCTCAGAAAGAGGCTCGGTCCTTAAGTGGTTAAGGCTCCATTCACACTTGTACGACCCCAAAGTCGATGCAACTTTGACGCAACTATGACACAACTTTGGATGGGTGCAACCTGGTTGTGACTTGCTGTCCCTCTGCAAAGTCGAACTCACTGTTGCATGTAAAACATTCAGATAAGACTTTCATGCATTGAAGTCTATGGCCCTCAAGTTGAATGAAAGTCGGACCAAAGTAGTGAATGAACTACTCTGAAGTCGCTACGACTTTAAGTCGCACATATATGAATGGTTATCGCTGGAAAACATGGGGTACGACTTGTCATGAGACTTTAAAGTCCAAAGTCGTATGAGAAGTCGCACAAGTGTGAATAGGGTTTCAGATGTTTTTAACATTTGTAAGGGGAAAAGGTGAAGTTTCACCATCAAATGAATACCAGTGAGCCCAGCGCTTGCCTTTAGAGTAACCCCTTTCCCTTTAGGCTCTGGCAGAAATCTAATGTAACTCAGTGAGAAAGGAATCGCTTTTACAGCATGACAGATGGTCCAAAAAAGTAACAGCAGAAGCCAGTAAAAAGGGTCACTGCAGTTGTACATTAAACATTTATATGACAGAAGGTTGATGCTCTAATATACAACACAGTTCAAATGGCTCAGAAATTATACAACTTTGTGTAACAGCAGAAGCCTTCCTCGTGAAAAAAAGGTGGAGAAAAGTTCAACCAAAATCTGCAAGACAGAGTTGCCAAAAGTTTTTAAAGGGTTCCTCCGCCCAAAGTAATGATATTAAAAAGTGTAGTTTGGCAGGAGTCACCTGCTAAGACCATACGTCTAAAATCTCACCACCACCTTCGGCAAAAAAATGTTCTTGCCATAGTTCCTGTCTACACTGCATTTTCATTTTTTTAGGTCTTCTTGCCCATCCTTATTACACCATCAGGGATTTCAACCGTAGGTGTAAGGATCGGGTAACTCAGCACAGATTTCTCATCTCCAAAGTGAGCCCTTCAGAAACATAAAAATGTGCATACACGCCAGACCAAAAGATAAAAAAGTCCAGATTCATTTATTGGTATTGTGCTAAAAGACAACTTAGGCCGCGTACACACGAGCGGATTGTATGGCGTACTTAGTCCGTCATACAATCCGACAGACAGTCTGTTGTACTTTCCACTGAACGGACTTGACCACACACGGATACACAAACAGTCCGTCGAAAGCTTGCGCAATGACGTGTACAGCACGTACGACGGGACTAAAAATAGGAAGTCCAAGACACAGCAAAGCACCCTTCCGCCGTGTAAATCCTTTCTGGGCATGCACCATTCTTAGTTCATCGAACTAGCATACTGACGACCGTATTGTCCGCTGAAACCAAAGTACAACGGACAGAATTTCGAAAAAAACGAAATTCTTAGTACTCCAGACTACACGCTGAAAAAGTCAGCTGAAGCCCACACACGAGTGGATTGTCCGCTGAAATGTGTTTCGACGGACTAAGTACGCCATACAATCCGCTCGTGTGTACGCGGCATAACACGTTTTGGGGGTCAAAAGAAAGGCCATTTCACCAGTGCTACCAAGGGTGTACTTAAAGCGGTAGTAAACCCGCTGACATTTTTTTTTCCCCCAGACCTGTAAGGCAAAAGGCATAATGAGCTAGTAATGCACCGTATACTAGCTCATTATGAAATACTTACCTTAGAACGAAGCCCCCTGACATCTTACCCGATCCACGCCGAGGGAGCTGACATGTTCCCTCGGCGTGTCTTCTGGGTATTTCGGCTTCGGCGCTGTGAGTGGTCGGAGACGCGATATCGTCACTCCCGTGCAAAAAGACTATACAACCGCTTTAAAGCCGAGCTCCACCCAAAAGGGGAAGTTCTGCTTGTTTGCACCCCCCTCCCCCCTCCACTGCCACATTTGGCACATTTTGGAGGGGGGGGGGGGGGTACCTGGTTTTTACAGGTGGCTTCTTTCACATTAAGAACCTGCTGGTGAGTAATTATTTTAATCCAGCAATTAGCTTCCCTGCACAGATTCACTATTGAAAGCTTTATGTTGAGTCCATTCAAGGTTTTCATTTTTAAATGAAGCCCTGATCATAATTATTATTATACAGGACTTATATAGTGCCAACAGTTTGTGAAGCGCTTTACAACATGAGGGCAGACAGTACAGTTACAATACAAATCAATACAGGAAGGACTAGAGGGCCCTGCTCGTTACAGCTTACAATCTAGATGACTAAGGGGGGGTGGTTCCTTTGATTCCCCCCCCCCCCCCCCCCGCTATCATTTAACACAATACCAACAAAGGAAATTGGGCTCTTATATCTTTTTTTTTTTTATCAAATATTAAAGATGCCCATCCTGTGCTGCCCCTTTAAGTGTGATTCACACTATTACATAAAACCAAAATTATAAAGAAGGTGCTATTGGAATAAATAGCTCCTTAACCTTATATGGGCTCAAACGGATGTGACATCACCTGCGGTTCACAGAAATGCAAACAGTGATTCAACCCATTTCATTGGAGCAGTGGGACGTGCGCCGGAATTTGGTGAGAGATGGCACCTTTGTCAGTACCATTCAGCAGCAGTGTGGTGGATAGTATACATAGATTTACACGTTTATGTTGGTCAAGCTGGTACCAGTCTGGGCAAGCTGACATGTAAGCGCATATATTTGGGGATTGGTTTTAAGTGGAAGTTTTAAAATAAAACTGTTGCACCATTGCTGTTATTTTCTTTCTGGGTAATTGGTGCATATGCCACTGAGGGGAAGGAACATCTGTGAATTGGAGAGGAATTAATCAGGAGTCCTATGTTGGCAGATTTTGATATTACTATACATGCTTTGTGGTCCAGCGGGCATTCGGGCTCTGGTTAGCGGGCATACTGTAGGTATCATTGGTGGTGGAGCACATTTATTTTTGGATTTCTTCAAAGACATACGGTGGATGGGAAGCATTACATTAAAGTGCAAGATATAGAATCGGACGTGGACACAATTCAATAAGGACTTGTGGATTTGTATTTTGTGCACAAACTTATCACGAATGACACATTGATATATGAACTGTATGATTTTATGTCCACAGGTTTTAGTTTTTTTGGAATAAGTCAATTCATTGCACATTATTAACACTGTAGCGTTTGTAAGCCCAAATTATTTATCACATATGAGGTTAAAGGAGCATTCTGGATGCGTTTTTTTTTTTTAAACACTGTAGCTGCTGACTTTTAATAAGGACACTTACCTGTCCAGCGAGCCTGCGATGTGGCAAGTGTTTTGTAGCTCAAAGCTTCATAATGCTTAAAGCAGAGCTCCACCCAGAAGAAAAAGCTCTGCTTATCTGCTTTGCCCCCCCCCCCCCCCGGTGGCACCGGTCGGGGGGGGGGTTGGGTACCTGTTTTTGACAGATACCCCTCCCCACTTCCATTGAAATCTATGGGTACAAGTTGCCTAGAAGTCGCCTTAAAGTAGTACAGGAACCTTTTCTGAAATCGGAGTGACTTCAGTAATGTACATTAAGACGGCTCCATTCACTTCTATGGCATTTCTTATGTCCAACGACCTGGGGCAACTTGAGGACTTACAAGTCGGATCCCAAGTTGCTGTAGTGTGAACCAATAGTCTCTCATTGGATGCTGTGATGTGCCCTTGAAGAAGCAGGTGCTGATGAAGGCTGTCCTGGAGAACTTAGCTCTCCCTGTTGTATTCCATTTCTAGATACAGGCATAGTTAAAAAAAAAAAAAAATCTCTTTGGGAGTCCAGGGGAGTCCTGTGTCAGCCCATATACAGAGCCAATTACTGAGTGACCAATGTGTGGCCATTTTGAAAGCACTAATCGGAGTGTTTATAGATGAATGTACAGTATATGGTTGAGGTGAACATTAGTACAATGATGATTTGATTCTAGTGTTGATTGTTATATTAGAACTAGTTATTTATACTAAAGTGTGATTATGGAATTCAGAATTAAAGGGGAGCTCCAGCCCCCCCCCCCCCCAAAAAAAAATGTATAGTCAGCAGATACAAATACTGTAGTTGCTGACTTTTAGTATAAGGACTCTTACCTGTCCAGGGATCCAGTGATGTCCTTACCTGAGCCAATTCTTCAATCAGCTTCGGGTGCAGGTGTTTCGTCAGATTAGGAGACCCGTCAGATTTTGTAATGGAAGTGACGTTCTGTCGCCGCCATCTTGCTACACCCCACACTCATCTACAGTAAGGATACAGTGGGAAGGGGGCAAGCGGACATCTTGTTACACCCACTGGAGTCTTGCATTTCACATTTATTTTTAACAGTAAACAGAGCTTATATAGTGAAATACAGTATTTAAAAATCCGTCTGACTGTTTAGATGTTGAATTTTACCTACAGGTTTACTAATCTGACAGAACACCGCTGCTTTGAAAAATCAACATCAAAACAGTCTGACGGATTTCAAAATACTGAAATTCACTTTATAAGCTGAGTTTACTGTTAAAAATAAGAGTGAAGTGCATGACTCTGGTGGGTGTAACAAGATGTCCGCTTGCCACCTTCTCACTGTATCCTTACTGTGGACGAGTGCGGGGTGTAGCAAGAACGCGGCATTGGAACGTCACTTCTGTTACAAAATCTGACGGGTCACCTAATCTGACAAAACACAGGCGCCGGTATCTGAAGTAAGGGAAACAGGAAGTAAAGTGGCTTCACAGCTGGTTACCTAGTGGGCATGTGTAAGTCACATTGCGCCTTGTATATGGACCCGTAGTCTCCTGATTTGTCTCAGAAGACTGTGGGGGAAGGAGGGGGTGAAATTACATCTCAGATCGCCGCAGGGATCTGATGCAGAAGAGTGGATACCTGTCAAAACCAGGTACTCCCCCCCCCCCCCCGTAAAAAAGTGCCAAATGTGGCATTGGAGGAAGGAGGTTGCAAACAAGTGAAACATCCCTTTTTGGGTGGAGTTACACTTTAAGTCACCCTGGTAGTCCTTGGATTCTGTCGCTTAGCTTATAGTGAACACTGAATCACAATGTCAGAGGGGCAACTCTGCTTCTAGTGATTGGTTGCAATGGCCAGCGACAGGATCGTCCTGCCTATCCCTATGGAATCCCTCCCTTGCTATATGAGACAGAGAGATGTTGCTCCCATCACTAGCCATCAAGATTCAGCAGAATTTAGGGGAGCAATTCCATACAGACAGACAGGCAACCTCTTAGTGATGGTGATGCTGGCAATTTTGTTTTGCTAGCAGCAGTGTCACCGGTCTGACATTAGCCCAGTACTTTGAGCTTTAAGTCACTTTCAAACAGTATTAGAGATTTATTGTTGGTGTATGAAAGATAACATCGTGATTAATGACATTTTCCACCACTAATCTCTAGTAGACAAAAGACCTACATGTAGGAAAAATAAAAAATCTCTGCGTCAATGCTCGAGTAGGTTAAAGCTGAACTTCAAGAAGATATAAAAACACAAATAAATCCAGTTCATTTTAATAAAAAATATCCTTAAATGTATTTTTAAATTTAGCCATTGTAAATACTTGTTATCACTTCTTTCACTTGTTCCCATTGGTGACAACGTTGGAACCTGCCTGCATTATGAGTATTGAGATGAATACTTGTAAAGCCTCATACACACGATCTGACTTTGTACAAACTTTTCCGTGGACTTTTGTACAAAGGGCGTGGTCCACAAGTTTGTATTGCATACACACGGTCGGACTTTTTGACAACAAACACAAACGTAATGACGTCACAACGTACTGACGCCGCTTCAAAAGAGGACGTTCAATGACTCCAGCGCCACCTTTGGTCAACTTCTGTATTGTAGTCTGATCTTTTGCATTGGTTCTGAGCATGCGTGTTTGTACCTTGTACAAAAGTCCGATGCTTTTGCGTACACACGGTCGGACTTTGCTCCATCGAACTTTTGTTGCCAGAAAGTTTGTCCGTTCACACAGCCAACAAAAGTCCAATGAAAACAGAAAAAAGTTTGTCCGATGGAGCGTACACACAGTCGGATGTTGCTCCAAAACAGCTAATTTGCATGTTTGTTGTCAAAAAGTCCGACCGTGTGTACGGGCCTTAATTATAGCCCATGTGACAACACAGGAGCACAACTTGGAGACAAGGACAGTGTGTTGTCACCCTATAACAGGAAGTAGGAACAAGGTCCCTTATGACAAGATCACCATTTATTATTTTAAAGCGGTATTAATCTCAAAACCAAAAATGTAATATATGGCAGCTAACCAATCATTAGATGTGGTTGCTGCATTTGTTTTCTTTTCTTTTGCCCCCCCCCTCTTTGCCCCCCTTTTCTCCTCTGTTTTCACCTGGTGATCTAGCCATTAACACACCTCCTGTATTAGAGAGACACAACTCTGGAGGAATGAGATCAGGAGGTACAGCAGACTGCTGTCAGTCAGGGGGGAGGGTAGTGTTAAAGTGTTACTAAACCCACAACAGTAAAATCAGTCTGTATATGTAGTAAAGCATGCTTGTTATACTCACTGTGGAACCTAAGGGGTTTATATATCTGCATTGTGTAAAAAGGCTGTTTGATCCTGTGTCTTCTCTAAACATCCCATTCTTCCACTGTCCCCAACTCATCTACAGATACTACAGAGGGTAGGGGACAAGCAGCACATGCTCAGTCTTGGGAGAGTGCATGTGATCAGCACAGGGCCAATCAACACTGTCCAGACAGAGGATCAGAGTCAGCAGTTTTATAGGACAGTGAGAGCAGAATGAAAACTCCTCCTACAAGCTTTGTATTGTATTCGCCTACAAAATCAACACTGCCTAGATGAGAAGATGGGATGTGGTGGGGTTGACCATGTCCTGGGGGCTGGCACAAGGATGCTGGAAAGTATGGCAGAGCTGCTGGTGCATTAGACTTGAAAGTCTGGCTGTGCTGCCAGGCAGGGGTGCGGCATAGAACTGCATATCTTTTGGCAGGTAAAGCAGTTAGAGAAGTTCTACTTTACTCAATTTATAAAATACTATTTTGCATGCATTGGTATGTTAAAAAATTAAACCTGCAGGAAAGGAGAGATTTTATTTCACATTCAGTCAAATTTGAAAACCAGAGCCAATTTCCGGGACCGTCTCTGTAAATTGTGGACGGCTGGCAACCGTGGGAGAGTGTCAGCCACATAATAGAGGTAACGGGAATCATGTGTTACAATAACAAAAGTCCACTGATGTGTGAGTTTTCTAAAAAGATGTTTGGCGCACTTCATTGTCCTTCATTAAACTGCTAATATCAGTTTCCACAGCACACGCTGCTGTTTTCTTCCAACCGAGTGTCTGGGAAATCTGAGAAGTGACTCACTGTTCCATTTGTCGGTTAGTTGTTTCATAAAAGAATATTGCTATGTGTAAATATTGGTCACTCTTGTGCAGTTTACTTAAAGCAAACCTGGTCACATGCCTCCTTCCCACGGCTGTTTAGTGGTATACACCGGATTCTAGCAGTAAGAATCAGCATGTTCTTGCGGCTGGAATTACAGGTGATTGCAAATAACGCTCCATATAAACGAATGACACGCTGACAGTGACCGTTGCTGTTTGCATGTAGCCGCACATCATGGAGCTCCTTGTGGTTAGGGACGATTGTTCAAGCCTGGATGCAATCAGATGCGTCCAGGCTCTGGCCTCCGTCCTTAACCACATATAACCAATAGGTGTGCAGCTACATGCGTGCTGTAAGACTGGCCGCTGTTGTTTGCATGCACTTGGCATTCCAGCTGTAAGAATCGGAGTCTTGCCCCTGGAATCTGGTGTATGCAGTTAAACAACCGTATGAAGGTGGCCTTAACCTATCAAAGTGTCACTAAAACCAAATCATAAAAAAATATAAGTTTTACTTTTTTATTTACATGCTGTTCACACTCACTCAGTCACTAGGAGATTCGTTTTCTGTATTCTGCAAAAAAAACCTGGTTGATCCTGCTGCTCTCTATCTCCACTTTCTCTTTATGTCCCCAATGCAGCTAAGGATTTTGCAGAGCAATGTTGGCAACTCTGCACATGCTCAGTTTTCAGTGAGTTCCTATGCTGAGCATTTCCTCCCTATCATATCTATGCAGCCAAAAAATAATAAAGATCTTATTTCAAATATACCGTATTTTCCGGCGTATAAGACGACCTTTTACACTTAAAAAAACTGAGCAAAAAGGAGGGGTCGTCTTATACGCCGGGTCAGCTGCTGGGATGCCTTCTGGATGTCCGGTAATACTGTATGTAGCTTCGGCTACATACAGTATATACCACTGAACCAATCCCAGTGAGCGATGTATTCAAATGAATACAGAGCCTGCTCGGATTGGAGTAGCGATCTCTGCCAATCCGAGCAGGCTACACACAGTAGCCTGCTCCGATTGGCTTTGAGAGTGAGGCGCGGGCTGATGATGTAACAGCCTCCGCCAATCCCAGCAGGCTTTGTATTCATTAATAGAATACATTGCTCGCCGTGATTGGCTCCAGCACCAGCAAGAAGGAAGAAGGAAATGGCTCCAGCAAGAACGAAGAAGAGGGATATGAAGCGTCGGAAGCCTCGGAATGGGGGGTCGTCTTAAACGGTGAGTACAGGCAAAACATTTTAAAAACCTGTAGTTAGGGGGTCGTCTTATATGCAGGGTCGTCTTATACACCGGCAAATACGGTATATTTATATGACAATTTTAAACAGTTTATTGGTATTAAATATCGTATTTATCTGCGTATAACACGCGCCGCATATAACACGCCCCGGCATATAACACGCACCCCAAGTTTAGGAGGGAATTTTAAGGAAAAAAACTTTTAGGAGGGAAGTTTAAGGAAAACAAACTGACATTTAAATGCCCATCAATGCAGCCTTATCAGTGTCCATCTTCAGCCTTGTCCAGTGTCATTTGCAGCCTTGTCAGTGTCATTGCAGCCTTGCCCCAGGGTCATTGCAGCCTTGTCATTGCAGCCTTGTCCAATGTCATTTTCAGCCTTGTCCAGTGTCATTTGCAGCCTTGCCCCAGGGTCATTGCATCCTTGTCAGTGTCATTGCAGCCTTGTCAGTGTCATTGCAGCCTTGTCCGGATTTCCTGTGTATCCCGGCAGCGCTTGGCTCCTCTCGCAGTCCCGCCCAGTGCCACCCTATGATGGACATAACACAGGTCCAATGGCGGGACCGGGCATGACTGTGAGCGGAGCTGAGCGCCGCCAATATACACGTGGAGCCGAGAGAAGCCAAGCCTAGCCGAGTGAGTGGACCCGAGAGAAGCCAAGCCTAGCCGAGCACACTCGGCTATGTGTATTTCGGCGGCGCTCGCTCCGCTCCGCTCACAATTAGCGGAGATCGGCAGGGATCAGCGTATAACATGCACCCACGATTTCCCCTGATTTTAAGGGGGAAAAAGTGTGTGTTATTAGCGGATAAATACGGTATTTATTTTTACTCTGTATTCCAAAGGCTGTTTTATTTTTATTTTTTAATATGTGACCAGCAGCAGATGACTAGAAGCTCCTCCTGCTTATGTTTCTCTGCAGACAGGCTGGGAAAAAGCTGAGTCAAGTGACAGCTGTATATCTATTAGGAAAAGGGTACTATTTTTATTAAAATAATTACAGTGCCATCATCCACATACAGAAACAAAAGGGAAAATCTAAATTAATCAGTGTGTGTTTATTATCACTTTAAATTGGAACCAGATTTGGAAAGTGGATTCCTGCACATTTTTGTTTACTCCTAGGGCACTGGAACAGGACGGGAAGTGTCATTATAATAGGGGAATTTAATTATCCAGACATAGGCTGGGCGGAAGGAACCACGCATTCGTCTAAGGTTCGCCCATTCCTTGTCTTGCAGGAGAATTTCATGGGTCAGATGGTAAATGCACCGACAAGAAACAATGCGTTATTAGACCTATTGATTACTGATAACAATAGAGAGATGATCGTGACTGTGGAAATACGGGGCAATTTAGGAAACAGCGATCACAGGTCAATTTGTTTCAGCATAAATCACACAATTAGGAAACACAAGGGTAATACAAAGACACTGAATTTCAAAAGAGCCAACTTCCCGAAACTACGCTCCTTGCAAGAAGATATTAAATGAAATAAAATATTAGGAACAAAGAACACGGAGGAAAAATGGGAATGTTTTAAGAGCATATTAAATAAAGGTATTGGCATCCCAATGGGAAATAAATTTAAAGAGCTAACAAAAGTCCTGGGTGGCTTAATTCCAACATAGAAATGCATATAAAAGCAAAGGAGAAGGCCTTTAAACAATACAAAGCTGAGGGGTCATCATCAGCATTCCAACTTTACAAAGAAAGCAATAAGAAATGTAAGAGTGCACTCAGGGCGGCTGAGATAGAACATTAAGACCCCTTTCACACCACACCGCAACTTGCGTCGGCGGTTTTACCGCCGGATTTGCTGCAGATTTGCGGCGCATTTCAGCCGCTAGCGGGGCGCTTTTACCCCCCGCTAGCAGCCGCGAAAGGGTTAAAACCGCCGGCAATACGCCGCAATAGCGTCGTTTTGCCGGCGGCATTACAGCGCTGCCCATTGATTTCAATGGGCAGCAGCGGTGGAGGAGCGGTAAACACACCGCTCCTTCACCGCTCCAAAGAAGCTGCTGGCAGGACTTTTTTCTGACGTCCTGCCAGCGCACCGCTGTAGTGTGAAAGCCCTCGGGGCTTTCACACTACACACAATGGTGCAGCTTCTTTAGGGCATTTTGCAGGCGCTATTTCTAACGCTATAGCGCCTGCAAAACGCCCTGGTGTGAAAGGGGTCTAAAGGCACACAGGAGATTAAAAAAAATTCTTTAAGTACATAAATAGTAAGAAAGGAAGGTCAGGACATATTGGCTGCATAAAGAATGAGTAAGGCAATCTGGTTGCAAAAGATGGAGAGATGGCAAAGGTTTTGAACTTATTCTTCTCCTCAGTCTTCACAAGGGAAACGGGGCAAATCAGTAACCAAGATTGCAATGTTTATCCTCATGACATGTCACATAAAGCACCCTCATGGCTAACAGAAGATAAAATTAGAAATAGACTTGAAAAACTTAACATTAATAAATCACCGGGACCAGATGGCTTACATCCGAGGGTCCTTAAAATGGAAGTAAACCCTTCCAAACAACTTTGACCTACAGGTAAGCCTAGATTAAGGCTTACCTGTAGGTCCAAGTAATATCTCCTAAACCTATATGGTTTAGGAGATATTTGCCCGAAAATGGGCACCGCTGTCTACGGCGCATGCGCCGTAGACAGCGGCGCGCAGGCGCACTAAATGCGGCAAGTCCAAGAATGGATTTGCCTAATTTGTCGACTCCCGTGCGCATGCGCGGGAGTGACGTCATCGCGGCTCCGCCGAATGGCAGCGTCGGAGCTCCGAGACGCGACTCCCGTGCGCATGCGCGGGAGTGACGTCATCGCGGCTTCTCCGCTGTCATTCGTCGGAGCTGCGAGAGACGCCACAACCAAGATGGATGCGGCGGACTACAGGTGACAGCGGCGACTTCGCTGGCTCCTGTGTCAGGTAAGTGACACATAATGAGCTACTATGCGATGCATAGTAGTCCATTATGCTTTACCTTTGCAGGGAAAAAAAGAGGAAGTAAACCCATCAGGGTTTACTTCCTCTTTAAGAAACTCAGTCAAGTGATTGCCAGACCATTGTTCCTAATTTTTACGAATAGTCTACTGACTGGAATGGTGCCAGCTGATTGGAGAAAAGCCAGTGTAGCACCAATATTTAAAAAAGGGCCGAGAGACATCCCTGGGAACTACAGACCAGTTAGCCTAACATTAATAGTATGCAAGCTCTTGGAGGGGATGATAAGGGACAATATACAAGATTTTAGCAATGAAAACGGTATCATTAGCAGTAATCGTCATGAATTCATGAAAAATCGTTCTTGCCAAACCAACCTATTAACCTTCTATGAGGAGGTGAGCTCCCATCTAGATAATGGAAGGCCTGTGGACGTGATGTACCTGAATTTTGCAAAGGCATTCGATACAGTTCCCCACAAACGTTTACTGTACAAACTAAGGTATGTTGGCATGGACCATACGGCGAGTACATGGATTGAAAACTGGCTATAGGGGCAGGTTCAGAGGGTGGTGAAAAATGGGGAGTACTCTGAATGGTCTGGTATGGATAGTGGGGTCCCCCAGGGTTCTGTGCTGGGACCAATCCTATTTAATTTATTCATAAAAGATCTGGAGGATGGGATAAACAACTTAATCTCAGTATTTGCAGGCTAGGCAAGCTAAGCAGGGCACTAACTTCTGCGCAGGGTGTGGAAACCTTGCAAGAAGATCTAAACAAATTCATGGGGTGGGCAGCTACATGGCAAATGAGGTTTAATGTTGAAAAATGTTAAATAATGCATTTGGGTGCCAAAAATATGAATGCAATCTATACACTGGGGGGGGAGAACCTCTGGGAGAATCTAGGATGGAAAAAGACCTGGGGGTCCTAGTAGATGACAAGCTGCTGCAAGCAAAGCCAACAGATTATTGGCATGCATTAAAAAGAGGATCAACTCCAGAGATAAAATGATAATTCTCCCACCCTACAAGATCTGGTCTGGAGTATGCTGTCCAGTTCTGGGCACCAGTCCTCAGAAGTGATATACTGGAACTGTAGAGGGTCCAGAGAAGGGCAACAATGCTAATAAATGGACTGGAAGATATCAGCTATGGGGAAAGAATGCAAGCACTGAACTTTATCTCCCTGGAGAGAGACGCTTGAGAGAGGATATGATTTCAATGTACAAATACCGTACTGGGGACCCCACAATAGGGATAAAACGTTTCAGCGAAGGAATTTAAAAAGGCACAAAACCATTCATTAAAATTAGAAGAGAAGCGATTTAACATTGAGGCTCCATTCACACCTGAGCGTATTTTTATTTTTATTTTTAACAAGATTTTGTACAGGTAAAAGGGTTACCAATGTAAAAGAATGAAAACTTTGCTTTAAGTCACAGAACGCTCAGGTGTGAACAGGGGCCATTGAAATGAATGGGATTTTTCTTGTTGGGTGTTTTTAGAGCTGAGGCTTACAGCAGAAAAACGCCCAAAAACGCCTAGGTGTGAACAGAGCCTGAACTGCGTAGAGGGTTCTTTACTGTTAGAGCGTTAAAGATGTGGAATTTTCTTCCACAAGAAGTGGTTTCACCGGGGAGCATAGATAATTTAAACAACATACAGGGATATACAATGTAATATAAAAAGCATAAAAGCACACACACAAGTTGCATTTGATGTGTCTTTTTTCAACCTCCCCAACTATGTAAATATGTAAAAAAATGCAAAACTTTCGGGTCCATGGAAGACTTTTACACCCGTAATTTGTTGCGGGAAAAAAAGTTTGATCCTGCCAGAAAAACCGCACCAGCTCAAAATGCGCAGATGTGAACTAGATCCATAGGAAATCATGTTAAATGTACTATACAGGAAAGGAACACGCTTCAGGTGTCTGAGCCACAGAATCTCCTCCTCCGTCAGGTACAGGTGCCGGCTCAGTATGGAAATAGCATATTTTTTATTGGTTAAAAATCAATTGCTAACATGTTTCACACCGTAACTACTGGTGCGTACATCAGAAATTTTTGTTGGAGTGCGGTCATCCGGATCAAATTTTTTTTTCATATTTTAAATGTACTATAGTGCGTTTCTGCAAAACACACAAATTTTTTTTTTTATAAAAATAGGTGTGAACCAAGGATTATGGCAGGGAGAGCTCACTACTGCAGTTTCAAAGATATATACTGTGTATACAGTAACTTGAAAAGGTATTCATACCCCTTGAAATTTTCCACATGTTGTCATGTTTCATCCAAAAGCTTGAATGTATTTTATTGGCATTTTATGTGATAGACCAACACAAAGTGGCACATACCGTATTTACTGGCGTATAACACACACCAGCGTATAACATGCACCCCAAGTTTAGGAGGGAATTTTAAAGAAAAAAAACTTTTAGGAGGGTAATTCATTTAAGGAAAAAAACTTACATTTAAATGCCCACTAATGCAGCCTTGTCAGTGTCATTTGCAGCCTTGCATTGCAGCCTTGTCAGTCATTTGCAGCCTTGTCAGTGTCTTTGCCGGCTTGCCGTTTAAAAATAGCACCGCCGAGATACAGAGCGGATGTCCTGTGTATCTCGGTGGCGATCGGTAGCTCTCAGCCGTTCTCGGCGGCTTTCGGCTATTTATCGACTATTTTCGGCCGTGGTCGGCCGTTCTAGGCGGCTTTCCAAAAGCCGCCGAGTGCTGCCAAAAAAAACCCAAAAGCCGCAGAGAATGGCAGAAAAGCCCAGAGAAGCTGACAATCAGTGGGGGATCAGCGTATAACACGCACCCACGATTTTCCCCTGATTTTAAGGGGAAAAAAGTGCGTGTTATACGCTGATAAATACGGTAATTGTGAAGTGGAAGGAAAATGATAAATGGTTTTCACATTTTTACAAATATCTGAAAAGTGTGGGGTGCATTTGTATTCAGCCCCCTTTACTCTGATACCCCTAACTAAAATCTAGTGGAATCAATTGCCATCAGAAGTCACCTAATTAGTAAATAGAATCCACCTGTGTTTAATTGGTAGCAGGTGCTGTGTATGGCTGAAAACTAACACTACACCTCACCCTGAACACAACACCCCCACCGTGAAACATGGTGGTGGCAGCATCATGTTGTGGGGATGCGTTTCTTCAGTAGGGACAGAGAATCTGGAGTTGATAGGAAGATGGATGGAGCCAAATACAGGTCAATCTTAGAAGAAAACCTGTTTTAGTCTTCAAAAGACTTGAGACTGGGGGGAAATTCCCCTACCAGCAGGACAACGACCCTAAACATACAGCCAGAGCTACAATGGAATGGTTTCAATCAAAGCATATTCATATTAATGGCACAGTCAAAGTCCAGACCTAAATCCTATTGAAAATCTGTGGCAAGACTTGAAAATTGCTGTTCACAGACACTCGCCATCCAATCTGACAAAGCTTAAGCTATTTTGTTAAGAACGGGTACAAATTTCACTCTCTAGATGTGCAAAACTGGTAGAGACATCCCCCAAAAAGACTGCAGTAAAAGGTGGTTCTAAAAAGTATTGACTCAGGGGGACTGAATACAAATGCACTCCACACTTTTCATGTATTTATTTGTAAAATATTTTGAAAACCATTTATCATTGTCCTTCCACTCCACAATTATGTGCCACTTTGTGTTGGTCTATCACATAAAATCCCAATAAAATACATTTACGTTTTTGGTTGTAACATGACACAATGTGGAAAATGTCAAGGGGTATGAATACTTTTCAGGGCACTGTATATATACAGTATATAGCAGTGGACACCACCTATAACTAATAGTATATTAGTAAGCTCCCCCCCAGTTTACTATACAAGAGGCCGATACCAAGGCAGATTTACATTATGTGCATTTACAATACATTTTTATTTTGCTAATAAATATAACTGCAGTTAGTGTTTTTTTTTTTTTTTTTTTATATGTGCTTGAGGTTCATTTATAAGCAGATTACATTCACATGCAAAAAGAAAAAAAACAAAGCTTGCCTTGAACCGATGAAGATGTAGATAAAATAACATATACTATTTACATGGTTGATTAACTCATTATCCTGCTTTTCTATGTCAGACTGCTCAAGAGGTGGAGAAACGTGAAACTTGCACACTTTATGGCCATGGCAATAATGGGGCAGTGTGCTAAAAACTGATATGCCTCTCCTTCACTGGCAGGGGGCAAGGAGGTGACCAAACTGCAGTATTTTAATGCAGCACAGAAAATGAGGTCACCAACCTGGCTGTGCTATCTGGCAGGACTGGTTAGCAAAAAAGTATTCTGCCCTGTACACACGGTCGGACATTCCGACTACAAAATCCGTCCGTTTTTTTTCAGATGGATTTTGGCCCAAACTTGTACCCCACCTGGCTCCTGCTCCCTCGTCGAGTGCCCCCAGGGCAAGTTGCTTGCTAGGGGGGCACTCGTGCATGATCTGCAGGTACTGCAGACTCAATGTCCGTCGGCACCTGCCGATCATCCAGCACAGAGGCAGAACGGCAATCTGCTCATGTAACCAAGACAGATCACTGTACTGTCAGTAGGGAAGGCAGTGATCCTGTGTTCCTGCAAAGCAGGGACATGAATCCATGCCATTCCCTAGTAAAAGCACCCCCCACAGTGTCAGCTCCCTCGGCGTGGATCGGGCCAGATGTCGGGGCCTCGTTCTAAGGTAAGTATTTCATAATGAGCTAGTATGCGGTGCATACTAGCTCATTATGCCTTTTGCTTTGCAGGTTTTAAAAAAAAAAAAAATATGTGCGGGTTTACTACCGCTTTAAGGATTATGTCTGCCAATTGCTTAAATGACCGTATTTATCGGCGTATAACACACTTTTTTCCCCCTTAAAATCAGGGGAAAATCGTGGGTGCGTGTTATACGCCGATCCCCAATGTCTGTGAGGAGAAGAAGAGCGAGCGCCGCCGAAAAAGACCGAGCCGAGTGTACTTGGCTCCGCTCGCAGTCACGCTGTCCCGCCTCCCTGCTGTCTCTGAAGGGATGAGGAGCGAGAGTTGCCTAAAAAGACCGAGCCAAGTTTACTGTGTACTCGGCTAGGCTCAGCTCGGCCCGCAGTTATGCCCAGTCCCGCCACTGGACCTGTGTTATGTCCATCATAGGAGCTGGGCCAAGGTGCCGGACTGGTCGGGACTGCGAGAAGAGCGGAGAGGAGCCAAGTACAGCCGAGTACACAGGCTCTGTCTATCTAAACAATCATGCAGCAAATGACACTGGGCAAGGCTGCAGATGGACACTGATCATTCTGCAATGATGGACAAGGCTGCAGATGGACACAGATAAGGCTGCATTAATGGGCATTTAAATGTTTTTTTCCTTAAACTTCCCTCCTAAAAGTTTTTTTCCTTAAAATTCCCTCCTAAACTTGGGGTGCGTGTTATACGCCGGCGCGTGTTATACGCCGATAAATACAGTATTTTTTAATGAATACATAGCTGGGTTGAATTATGTTTTTTTAAACATTTGACTAGTGCTCAACTTTAATCATTCTGTTAATACCTTACATACGTATCTGGATATAACATTTTTGGGAAATAACCGTTTCCACATGTGCACTTCTTTATATTACAGGATATCTGTGGTCACATGGACAACACAGTAAAGGGGGGGGGGGGGGGGGGTAACGTGATGGAACACATCCAGCCCTGTTTACACCACTTGTGACAAATGAAAATGATCTTATTCCATTGTGACGGCTCGGATATGTTCGGTTTCGCAGTGACTCTGTCATCCATTCATGCAATCACCACCCACTGCTTCCCCAGTTTAATATGGGAACAATAAGTACTTCCATTTAGGGGACACGGCCGTCACTAGGTGTCTGACTCACACCTGACAATGCCATCACTACTGATTAACAAATGCAGAAGCGTATGGCACAGCAGCCTGAGAATACAGTGAATGGTAGGCAGCCGACACTGACTGTATCAGAGTAAATCTCATGACTCTGTTTGTTGAATCTGTTCCACTTTCTGGCGTCAGTCTCATTAAAGTGCACTCGTCCATATTAAGCAGTGACAGCAGGGTTTCTTTGATTCAGGTCGGGGTCGCAATTTAAAGAAAGACCCCCCCCCCCCCCATAAGCACTTTTTTCATCTAAATTGACTGCGTGGCATCATCCTAATATATTTCTGAAAAACAACTCTTAAAAAAAAAATATATATATATATATATATATATATATATATATATATATATATACACACATACAATGCCTTGAAAAAAGTATTCATACCCCTTGAAATGTTCCACATTTTGTCATGTCACAACCAAAAATGTAAATGTATTTTATTGGGATTTTATGCGATAGACCAGGGATATGCAATTAGCGGACTTCCAGCTGTTGCAAAACTACAAGTCCCATCATGCTCTACCTCTGGCTGTCATGCTTGTGGCTGTCAGAGTCTTGCTATGCCTCATGGGACTTGCAATTAGCGGACCTTTAGCTGTTGCAGAACTACAAGTCCCATGAGGCATAGCAAGACTCTGACAGCCACAAGCATGACACCCAGAGGTAGAGCATGATGGGACTTGTAGTTTTGCAACAGCTGGAAGTCCGCTAATTGCATATCCCTGCTATAGACCAACACAAAGTGGCACATAATTGTGAAGTGGAAGGAAAATGATAAATGGTTTTCAAATCTTTTTTACAAATAAATATAAATATGTGAAAAGTGTGTTGTGCATTTGTATTCAGCCCTCTTTACTCTGATACCCCTAACTAAATTCTAGTGGAACCAATTGTCTTAAGAAGTCACCTAATTAGTAAATAGAGTCCACCTGTGTGTAATTTAGTCTCTGTATAAATACAGTCTGTTCTGTGAAGCCCTCCGAGGTTTGTTAGAGAATGTTAATGAAAAAACAGATTCATGAAGGCCAAGGAACACACCAGACAGGTCAGGGATACAGCTGTGGAGAAGTTTAAAGCAGGGTTGGGTTATAAAAAAAATATCCCAAGCTTTGAACAACTCACGAAGCATTGTTCAATCCATCACCCGAAAATGGAAAGAGTATGGCACAACTGCAAACCTACCAAGACATGGCCGTCAACCTAAACTGACAGGCCGGGCAAGGAGAGCATTATTCAGAGAAGCAGCCAAAGGACCCATGGTAACTCTGGAGGAGCTGCAGAGATCCACAACTCAGGTGGGAGAATCTGTCCACAGGACAACTATTAGTCGTGCTCTCCACAAATCTTTATGGAAGAGTGGCAAGAAGAAAGTCAGTTAAATAATCAGAAATATCCACACTTAGGAGAGTGAACTGCAGCCTCCCTATAGAACCCCACCAAAGTGAAGCTAGAAGTATAATACGTAAACAAAAAGGGTTAATGGCGCTGTTCCCCAAAAAAAAAATGATAATACATGCACCGTGTGCAAACAAAAAATTGTATCCTGCCCACACCTCTAAAAAAAGGTGTGTGCAAAAATATTTCTATAAATAAAGTGCTAGTGCATAGTAAAAATGAAATATTATCAAAAAAAAAATTTAAGTGTAAAAGGCAAATCAAGTACAAAAAAAAATGCAGAAAAAAACTTGTACCCGTAATGTACAAATGACAATAAATATAAAAAAATAATAAATGAATACTCTATAAATTAATACGTATAGATCTTCCTAAAGTGCAGAAAATAATTCATAAAGTTTAGATAAAGTGCATTGAAAATACTGTAAACTTCTATACATAAATATAATTATAAAGTGCAAAAAATAATGAAAAAATATGAATGAAAACAGTCCAAAGTTAATAAAGTGTCCAAAAAATGCGAATCTCCAGATAGTGATAAAAAAGTAAAAATATAAGAAAATAAAACTAAAAATCTTTAAACCACAGTCCACAGGTGAAAAAGATGTGCAAAAACAGCAGGGAAAGAAAAGGTGACTTTTCAGTGCTCCCCTCCTTCTTCGACTCCCCCCTCTTGCATATGCACTCCCCAGAGCGCCTCACCCCAGATGGGGTAACAGGCATATACAATCCTTATTCTGTAGCCGGTATCCCCTTGATCTGGATATCTATGGCGTCAGGTGTTTATAAGACCTTCGATGGTTATTTCTCTCCTCAAAAAAGTCTCAGCAGCAAGTGATCCTTCCACACATTGAAATGATAGCAGCGGTCCTTATAAGGACATGACTCCTTCATGACCGCGAACCCCGAGTCCTGCCTTTATGGAAGAGTGGCAAGAAGAAAGTCAGTGTTGAAAGAAAGCCATAAGAAGTTCCATTTGCAGTTTACGAGAAGCCATGTGAGGACACCGCAAACATGTGGAAGAAGGTGCTCTGGTCAGATGAGACCAAAAAATTGCGTTTTTTAGCTTAAAGGCAAAACGCCGTGTGTGGCGGAAAACGAATACTGCTCATCACCCTGAACACATCATCACCACACCAATCTTAGAAGAAAACCCTTTAAGAGTCTACAAAAGACTTGAGACTGGGGGGAGGTTTACTTTCCAGCAGGACAACGACCCTAAACATTAGAGGTGCAACAGATCAAAAAACTCACGGATCGGATTGTTCCTTGGATCTAATCATTTTTCGGATCAGCAAATAATAATTGAATTTGCAAAAACCTGTGGAAATTCCACCATCATATAGTCCCCACTGTAATATACCGTATTTTTCGGACTATAAGGCGCACCGGATTATAAGGCGCACTAGCAACGACCGGCTGATAAAATGGATATTTCCATATATAAGGCGCATCGGACTATAAGGCGCACCGGATTATAAGGCGCACTAGCAACGACCGGCTGATAAAATGGATATTTCCATATATAAGGCGCATCGGACTATAAGGCGCACCGGATTATAAGGCGCACTAGCAACGACCGGCTGATAAAATGGATATTTCCATATATATAAAGCGCATCGGACTATAAGGCGCACGGTCGATTTTGGGAGAAAATTTAGGCTTTTACGTGCGCCTTATAGTCCGAAGGTTTACGTCAAGATGACAGATACTGTTAACAAAGAACTCCAGCGATGTCAACAGGTCATATATAAGGCGCACCGGACTATAAGGCGCACGGTCGTTTTTGGGAGAAAATTTAGGCTTTTACGTGCGCCTTATAGTCCGAAAAATACGGTACATCTCCTGCACTGTAATATACATCTACCCTAGTGTAATATTGGATGAGCATGGCTGGGTATCGCCAAGTATGGTTGGTTATCGCCAAGTATGGCTGGGTACGGCTGGGTATCGCCGATGAAAGGCTGGGTATTACCGAGTATGGCTGGGTATGGCCAGAGTATTGGCAGAGTATGGCAGAGTATTGTCAGGGTATGGCAGAGTATTGGCAGGGTATTGGCAGAGTATGGCAGGGTATTGGCAGAGTATGGCAGGGTATTGGCAGAGTGCTGGCAGGGTATTGCAGAGTACTGGCAGGGTATGGCAGAATATTGGCAGGGTATGGCAGAGTATTGCAGGGTATCGCAGAGTATTGCAGGGTATTGCAGAGTATGGAGGGATGGCTGTGTGACTGCACTTGTCACAGAGCAGCACTGTGGGCTCTACAGATCCAGCCCACAGCGCTGCTGCCATCCGATCTCTCCCCTCCACTGTACAGATCTGTACACAGAGGGGAGAGAGGAACTGGCATCACCCCTACTAAACATACAGCCAAACCTACAATGTAATGGTTTAGATCAAAGCATATTCATGTATTGGAATGGCCTAGTCAAAGTTCAGACCTAAATCCAATTGAGAATCTGTAGCAAGATTTGAAAATTGCTGTTCACAGACACTCCGTCCAATCTGACAGAGCTTGAGCTATTTTGCAAAGAAGAATGGGAACAAATTTCACTCTCTAGATGTGCAAAGCTGGTAGAGACATCCCCAAAAAGACTTGCAGCTGTAATTGCAGCGAAAGGCGGTTCTGCGAAGTATCGACTCAGGGGATTCAATACAAATGCATGCCTAACTTTTCACATATTTACTTGTAAAGCATTTTGAAAACCATTTATCATTTTACTTCCTTCCCAATTATGTGCCACCTTCTGTTGGTCTATAACATAAAATTCCAGTAAGATATATTTAAATTTTTGGTTGCAACATGTCAAAATGCGGAAAATTTCAAGGGGTATGAATACTTTTTCAAGGCACTGTATATATTTATATATATATATATATATATATATATACACAAATATATACAGTGCCTTGAAAAAGTATTCATACCCCTTGAAATGTTTTATATATATATATATATATATATATATATATATATATATATATATATATATATATATATACTGTATACATATATATATATACTGCTATAGAAATAAATGACCAAAACTGTGGGTGACATAACCTCAATATATTCCTGAAAAAGAGCAACTCTTTTTGAGAAAAAAAAATAAAAAATACAGCTACTTTATAGAATATAACCCAGTTATATAAGGATACTTGACCCAATACTGTGCATGACGGAACAATGTATACCTCCGGCTCTGGCTAAGCATTCTAAACTGACCACATACAGTGATACCTCGGTTCAAACAACTTGGTTCTCGAACAGAAGAGTTCAAAAAAATTAGTTTTGGTTCACGAACACGAGCCACGCCCATTTTCCCTGCTCTGACACTATATTGAGAAGCTTTTTGGTGTGCTTTTTTAGCACATACTGTACAGTACTGTACCGGACATCCAGTATGGCTCCAAAGAAAATTCAGAGCAAGCATAGTGGTAAGAAGAAAGTGCGGAGCAGTAATGAAGGTGACAAGACTCTTCAGAGCAAGTATGTTGTTGAAAAGAAAGTGCAGAGCAGTAATGAGAGGTAAAACGAGCGGTAAAAGTCGTCTCAAGCAAGGTTAGAGTTCTCTCTCTTCTGTTTCATATTTTTGTGGTTCAAAAACAAAAAAAATTTCAGATCGGATTAACCTGATTGAACCCTATGGGAAAATTTGCCTCGGTTCGCCACCAATTTGCAACCAGAGTCATTATACGAGTTACGGTCGTGAAGCGAGGTATCACTGTAATTTAATCCCAGTATATTTTTAAATATTCAGAAAAAATAAATAAAAATAAATAAATCACTGCTACTTTATAAAATGCCCCATAAACTATCCGGCCACTTTGTTAGGTACACTTGTTCAATTGCTTGCCAACACAAATAGCTAATCAGCCAATCACATGGCATCAACTCAATCTATTTAGGCATCTAGACTTGGTGAAGACAACTTGCTGAAGTTCAAACCGAGCATCGGAATGGGGAAGAAAGAGGATTTAAAGTGTTACTAAACCCAGGACCCTGCATTCACTATATTTGGTCTCCCACAGTACACAGAACATAGAAATGCAATCGTTTTAGTAAATATAAACTGCTAAATACCTTTTCTCATCAGCAGTATATAGCAGTCTTGTGACTTCTATCAGTGTCTGGTTAAAACTTGTAGGAGGAGTTTTCATACTGCACTGGTTGCCCTATCAGGATGCAAGACACCTGACCCTCTGTCTGGACAGTGGTTATTAGCCCTGTGCTGATCACATACCAATGGTGATCACATCACCCTGAAAGCACCCAATCTCGTCTCATCTTGGAGGCTAAGCAGGGTGGGGCCTGGTTAGTACCTAGATGGGAGACCGCCTGGGAATACCAGGTGCTGTAGGCTTTTGTTTTTTTTGGTGTTGGCCGATTTTTTTTCTCGTTTCCTAAGAAAAAAAAATGCTCTAGCAATACACACCAAACTGAGCATGTGCAGCCTGACTCCAGTAGCTCTGTCTTATCTGGACACGTTATGGGGACAATGCAAGAAGAGGAGGATCTGTGCATACAGAATCAAACAGCCTTTTTACACAATGCAGAGGATTAACCCTTTAGGTTCCACAGTGAGTATAACAAGCATACTTTACTGCATATACAGACCGATTTTACTGTTGTGGGTTTAGTAACACTTTAAGTGACTTTGAACGTGGCATGGTTGTTGGTGTCAGACGGGCTGGTCTGATTATTTCAAAAACTGCTGATCTACTGGGATTTTCACACACAACCATCTCTAGGGTTTTAAGGAGAATTGTCCGAAAAAAAAAAATATCCAGTGAGCGGCAGTTGGAGGAAAATGCCTTGTTGATGTCAGAGGTCAGAGGAGAATGGTTTGAGATGACAGAAAGACAACAGTAACTCAAATAACTACTCGTTACATCCAAGGTATGCAGAATATCATCTCTGAAGGCACTTTGAAACAGATGGGCTACAGCAGCAGAAGACCACACTGGGTGCCAATCCTGTCAGCTAAGAACAGGAATCTGAGGCTACATTTCGCTCAGGATCACCAAAATTGGACAATAGGAGATCAGAAAAACATTACTTGGTCTGATGAGTCTTGATTTCAGCTTCGACATTCAGATGGTAGAGTCAGAATTTGGCGTAAACAACATGAAAGTATGGATCCATCCTGCCTTGTATCAACAGTTCAGGCTGGTGGTGGTGGTGTAATGGTGTGGGGGATATTTTCCTGTCACACTTTGGACCCATTAGTACCATTTGTGCATCGTTTAAATGTCACGGCCCACCTGAGTATTGTTGCTGACCATGTCCATCCCTTTATGACTACAGTGTACTCATCTTCTGATGGCTCCTTCCAGCAGGATAATGGACCATGTCACAAAGCTCAAATCATCTCACCACTGGTTTCCTGAACATGACAATGAGGTCCCTGTACTCCAATGTCCTCCACACTCACCAGATCTCATCCAATAGAGCACCTTTGGGATGTGGTGGAATGAGAGATTCGCATAATGGATGTGCAGGTGACAAATCTGCAGCAACTGAGTGATGTTATCATGTCACTATAGACCAAAATCTCTGAGGAATATTTTCAACACCTTGTTGACTCTATGCCATGAAGAAATAAGGCAGTTGTGAAGGCAAAAGTACTAGCAAAGTGTACCTAATAAAGTGACCGGTGAGTGTATATCTATGTCTAAATATAAGGCTCCATGCACACTGAAGCTCAAAAAAGCTTTTTCTGGACGCCAGATTGCTGGCAGAAAACGCTGGTTGAAAAACATGCTTTTAACAGCGTTTTGTACTAGCGTTTATGGGCGTTTTCAATAAAAATACACAGAGGACACTCCAAAAATCCCACAGTGCATTCCAAACTCCCACAACGCATTGAAAAAATAGAATGCCAAACACTAATTAACGCGTGTTTACGAGCGTTTATTGTTTTTTGGCAGTGAAAAACAGCACTTTGAACGCGAATTTCTGGCGTTTAGAAAAAAGCCCATAAACTCCACTGCTCATTAAAGCTAAAAAACATCCATGTGTGCATGGACACATTGGCTAACATAGAGTGGAGTTTATGGGCTTTTAAAAAAAAAACGCCCAAACTCCAATAAACTGCAGTTTATGAGCTCCAGTCTGCAAGGAGTCTAAAGCCCCATACACACTATCAGATTATCTGCTGAGTTTTTCCTTCAGATTTACCAAAACCATGTAGTAGAAGGGCCTGCCTGATTGCATACACATTGAAACTCCTAAGGTTTGTCCTCATATTATATGGTTTTGGTAAATCTGAAGGAAAAAGTCAGCAGATAATCTGATAGTGTGTATGGGGCTTAAGGATATTTTGATCCAACACTGTTCATGATGGAAAAATGTATAGTCCCACTAAGCAACCTTTACTGACCACACATCATAACACCAATATATTTTCAGAAATACAGACACTCTTTCTATCAGAAGATAGTGCTATTTAATGGAAGGCATACAAATATGTTACATAAAGAAACTTGACCCAACATTGGGGTTGATTTACTGATACTGGAGAGTGCAAACTCTGGTGCAGCTGTGCATGATAGCCAATCAGCTTCTAACTTCACTGTGACTGGTTAACTCTTGATGTGTGATCAGAGCTGCCCTGTTTGTGTCAATGGACGTAGACAGGGCGGCTCAAGAGCGAGCCCGCACAAGTGCCCCCATAGAAGGCAGCTTTCTATGGGGGCATTTGTGGGGTAAGATTAATGGCGCGCACACGCGGTCGGGCTTTCTGGCGGGAAATGTTGGATGTGAGCTTGCTGTCGGAAAGTCCGACCGTGTGTATACTCCATAGAATATTTGCTGTCGGAATTTCTGGCCACAAATGTTTGAGAGCAGGGCCTTTTTTTTCCGACAACTTCACTTGTTGTTGGAAGGTCCGATCGTGTGAACACAAGTCCGTCCCACAAAAGCTCACACATGCTCGGAATCAAGCAGAAGGAGCCGCACTGGCTATTGAACTTCCTTTTTCTCCTCTCGTTGTACGTCTTGTACGTCACCGCGTTCTTGACGTTCGGAATTTCCGACGACATTTGTCTGACCGTGTGTATACAAGACAAGTTTGAGCCAACATCCTTCGGAGAAAAATCCAGGATTTTGTTGTCGGAATGTCCGATCGTGTGTACGCGGCATTAGGCTCAAAGCCGACCTTGTATTTCAGATGTGGATATGGCTGCGTATGCCCACAGCCACTACCGGGGCTTGGTCACAGAGGTCATTTCTATGAGGGCACTTGCGGAAGAGGAGCCGCCAGGAGCGCTGGCGGGGGAACCCAGAAGAGGAAGATCGTGGCTGCTCTGTGTAAAACCATTACACAGAGCAGGTAAGTAGGACATGTTTATTATTTTAATAAAAAAAAAAAAATTAGGCTTTAATAAAGCTTAAAGCAGGATTTCCGCCATTTTATTTTATTTTTTTAAAGTCAGCAGCTACAAATACTGCAGCTGCTGACTTTTAAAATATGGACACTCACCTGTGTCCAGCGCGCTCGCAATGTCGGCACGCAAAGTCGATCTGTCGCTCGGCTGTCGGGTGCTGCCGCTGCCATCCTAAGCATGGGAATCAGGAAGCGAAGCCTTGCGCCTTCACTTCACGGTTCCCTACTGCACATGCGCAAGCCGCGCTGCGCAATACAAATGGTCCCTGCTGTCTCTGGGACCCGTGTGTTTCCCAGCAGACAGCGGGGAAGGGACAGGAAGTGGCGTACATATACTATCTATGCCCAGAAGTGGGTACAAATACCTGTATTATACAGGTATCTGCACCCCCCGCCACCCTAAAAGGTGCCAATTGTGGCACCGGAGGGGGGGGGGGGTTCTGATGAGTGGAAGTTCCACTTTAGGGTGGAGCTCTGCTTTAAGCTTTGACAAGCCTGGAACCTGATTGGTTTCTATGCAGAGCTGCACCAGATTTGTCACTCTCCAGTTTTAGGAAATGAACCCCATTGCATATAATGGAAGTACACACTGGGGTTGATTTACTAAAGGCCAACAGACTGTATTTAGCCAATGAGGAGCGACAGAGCCGAGACTTCCAGGGGAGAATGCAAGCAGCTGTGGCAACACACATTGGGGGTTATTTACGAAAGGCTAATCCACTTTGCACTGCAAGTGCACTTGGAAGTGCAGTTGCTCTAAATCTAAGGGGTAGATCTGAAATGAGGGGAAGCTCTGCTGATTTTATTATCCTATCATGTGAAAGATAAAATGCTGTTTTTTATTTTCCTTGCATGTCCCCCTCGAATTTTCAGCGACTTAACTTTCAAGTGCACTTACAGCGCAAAGTGAATTTTCCTTTCGTAAATGACCCCCATTGTGTTCATAACATCAAAACTTCGACCTTGAGAAATGCTACACAGCCATCCCTGGTGTGCATGTAGATAGGGCATGGCTGCAAAGAGGATGCAGGAGATGAGCAGTAGTGAGGTGCAACAAAGAATTTAAAAAAAGGAAAACGTATGGCAATTGTTTAGGATATGCAATGCTTTACCAAAGTAAATGCCATTCAGTCGGAGTTCACATCTACTTTGACAAGGAGCATAATTCCACTTTTCATCAATTTAGAGTCATGAGATCAATAATGTGAATTGTGATGGGCTGCCCTGAGACATGCTGCACATCGCCGTCTGCTGTATTAATCACTGGATACAGCTGGCTTCGGCCACAGGTTCATTTATTTAAAATACAACTCTTTGATTGTGGTTTGGGTTTCAAGAAGTCATCATTCTGCAAGACAACAGATCTCTTTCAAGCAGATAAACACACCGTCACTGATCAGATAACACATTAAAATTAACAAGACGACATGTTTTAAAGAGATCCAGGGATTCAAAGTACATCCTACACGAACCCTCATGCAGTATAAATATACAGGACTATTCAGAAAGGGAAAGAGCCATATACAAGGTGTACTGACTGAGAGTGACCAATCAGAATTCATCTTTCACTGAAGTCAAGTCTCTGCCATGCGCGTCCCAAGGGTGACCAAAAACTGCACATCATCACCAACAATTTCACATCAATCCCTAAAGCAAACCTAACGCTCTCATTTAACGTGAACTATTTTTAATCCTTATGCTGCTAGCCTTAGTAAATAGATAAGAAGATATTTTATATTTAATTGTTTTACATTTCTTCCATTGCTTCCTGGTTTCTGGCCTAGGCCAAAATGATGTCATACATCCCAGGAGTCTTCAATGGGTATTTTTTTGTTCTTTTATTTGGAGGAGGAGCTTTCTTAGCTAAACACGCCAT
Organism: Lithobates pipiens; assembly: GCF_037356315.1. NCBI lineage: Eukaryota > Metazoa > Chordata > Amphibia > Anura > Ranidae > Lithobates > Lithobates pipiens. The sequence goes on along the minus strand of NW_027507764.1, from coordinate 511,716,712 downwards.
ACTACCTGCATGCCTGAGCTAAGGGCAGATGGATTCCAGGAAGTAAATGCTAACTGAATTATCTGGCCGTCTGAACAGATTCACTTATTCACATGGACATACTATAGCATACTCCCATGCAAAGGCTGTGTTTGCACACATGTGAATGCACAGGTGTGCTTTTGGGGCCATGCACCCCTACATGCATGGCTGTCAATTTTCAACTGCACTCTGCATGGCTGTCAAGGAAAGGCCTGCACAGGGACGTGCTCGAAAACATGGCCTTCGCAGGGGAGTGTGCTGTGGTATGCAGGTGTGAATGAGGCCTTAGGGCAATGGTTGTCAACTTGTGAGCTAAAGGGGGGCTTCAAATGCAGCCCATGAGATCACCAAAGGGCCACACATAATGTTCAATATCTGTAATGTTTAACAAGACTGCCAGACACTGCTGACCTATTAGAGGAAATGAGGGTCATAGAGTGAGGACAGGATACATTGTTGGCTGGGGATATGCTGCAGAAGACAATATGAAACTGGCAACATGTTACATGAGGCTAGTAGAGATCAGTGTTATTACCCAAATCAATGCTCCCACTACAGACTGCTGAGGTCCGAGGGCAGCACGTTATATACCAAAGGGACGCATTTCATATAGCAAATGGCCACATATTGCCCTTGGGCCACACGTTATATACCAAAGTGGTGCATATGGCCCTTTGGTCCGCACGTTATATACCAAAGGGCCACATATGGCCCTTGGGTAGCACATTATATACCAAAGGGAAGCATATCATATAGCAGAGGGCCATATATTGCCCTTGGGCCGCTAGTTATATACCAAAGGGCCACATATGGCCCTTGGGCCGCACGTTATATACCAAAGGGCCGCACGTTATATACCAAAGGGCCGCATATCATATAGCAAAGGGCCACATATTGCCCTTGGGCCACACGTTATATGCCAAAGGGCTGCACGATATATACCAAAAGGCCGCATATGGCCCTTGGGCCGCACGTTATATACCAAAGGGCCGCATGTTATATACCAAAGGGCCGCATGTTATATACCAAAGGGCTGCATATCATATAGCAAAAGGCCACATATTGCCCTTTGGGCCGCATGTTATATGCCAAAGGGCCGTATATCATATAGCAAAGGGCCGCACGTTATATACCAAAGGGCCGCATATCATATAGCAAAGGGCTGCATATGGCCCTTGGGCCACACGTTATATACCAAAGGGCCGCATATGGCCCTTGAGCCACACGTTATATACCAAAGGGCTGCATATGGCCCTTGGACTGCACGTTATATACCAAAGGTATGTGGCCCTTGGGCGACAGGTTGGGCACCAGGGCTTTAGGATTTCCAATTACTAAAACCCAACAGGTTTTTCTGGTTTAGCTATAACATAAAAAGCATGTTCATTGTTCACATCTGTTAAGTATTATTGTACACATGTATTATTTACTATGCAAGTATTTTTTATTCTGTTAGTAAAATGACAGTGAAGGAGATAAAAGTTTTCCATGCCAATGATGGCATAGTACATTTGTGTATCTCTCGTTCTCTTTTTTTCTTGTACAAAATATATCTGAATAGGAGTCATCCATAGCATATACAGAGAGCAGCGGCATCATTTGTTTCTGGGTTTCTCCCCAGCTAATAGCCTGCAGGACAGACCCTGACATGAAGCAGAAATGACAGGCAGGCCTGGATTCCCATCACTGGATCTTGTGGGCACATAAAATTTGGTGCACAAAGCAACACCCCCCTCTGCTAGGATCATCCCTACAACACAGAATATTGTTGTGTAACCTAGATTAGGCCCCTTGCACATGGACAAGAGAAACACCACTTTTTTTTTTTTTTTCTTTTTTTTATGTTTATGAGCTGTATTTCAGCAAATGCGTCCATGCTCATTGTGGTGTTTATGTTCGTATTTTTGGAGCAGCTTTCAGGGGCATAATAGAGAATGCCCCCAAACCTACATTCAGAGAGAAGTTTACTGGCAGGATCTACACACACATGCACATAAACACGGGGCAGGACAGTGCTAAGTGGTTAAGACTTCTGCCTAGCAGCACTAGGGTTGTTGGTTCAAATCCCAACCATGGCACTAGTTGCCTGTAGTTTGTGTGTTCTTCCTGTACCTGCGTGAGTTTCCTCTAGGTACTCTGGTCTCCTCCCACACTCCAATGCTTCTAAATGCTATATAAACCAGTAAATGTACATAAACCAGTGGTTGTCAACAAATGAGCTAAAGGGGGCCTCAAATGTGGCCCCTGACACCAGCAAAGGGCTGCACATATTGTTCAAACTACAGTATGTAATGCTGAGAGGACTGTCAGAAACTGCAGAGGAAATGAGGACCGGAGAGTGTGGCTGCATGAGACAATACCAAACTAGGAACATATTGCATGAGTCTAGTAGAAATGAATGCTATTACCCTAATCAATGTTCCCACTACAGACTGCCAAGGTCCAAGGGCCACACATTATATTCCAAAGCGCCACAAGTTGGGCACCAGGGGCATAAACACATGTAATTATGTGTCAAAATGATCATATTTTTTCTAAGTTGGATTTTTCTGCATGCCCCTAGCAAAAAGATCCAGCATAGATAGCATAGATAGGGGCATTTTATTACACCTGTGTGACTGAAGCCTTAGAATGTTTTGATAATGTGTACATAAGAGCATATGGGTGGCACAGTGGCTTAGCGCAGGGGTCTCCAAACTACAGCCACAACTAGGGCCACGTCCAGCCTGCCATAAGATTTTATCTGGCCCACAGCTAGGGTCAGTGGTGTGTCTTTAAATATTTAGGTCACCTTTACAAAAAAAAACTGCCTATGCAGGTAAGCAGTGTTTGTAGATAACAAAACAAACCATCCTGTTCTGACTTAAGATGTATAATGTTCTTGCTATAGGTGTAAGCCATTTCCATACCTCATGAAGCCTGAATGAAAGACTTCCAGGACGTTGCTAGGATGTTGTAAAGTGAGGCCTACTTGTTATTGTTCACCTCCACCATCACAGGAGGGAGTTCTCAAACATTGAGCTCAGAACTACTGGGTCAGGGGTGAGAAAGAGAATGTGAGGGGGTCTGAATCAGAGAAAGAGCTCACTCCTGTTAGGCGGCGAGATGAGCAGCAACAAGTAGGCCTCACTTAGCAACGTCCTGGGAGTATTCCAGTCAGGCTTCATGAGGTACATAGATGGCCTAACTATAACAAGGACATTATTCAACTTTAGTCAGAGTTGTGCATTTTTTTTTTTTTATCTACAGAGGCCCCTTATCTCCATAGGCAGTTTTTTGGTAAAGGTGAACTTACCCTTTAATATGCACTGAATGAGGTCAGTAGATACTGCCTTTGGTCTCCGCTTCTGAAGTAAGGGGGGTATTGATAGAGACCCTAATGTAAGCAAGGACTCCTAAGGCAGAAACTGATGCAACAAAGGCTCTGATGGGGACCCCAATGTAAGGCTGCATGAGTGCTGCCGGCACTGGGAGCTACAGTTCAATGAGGGAACCATGAATGCCAACATGTACTGTAACATACTGAGGCACAGAATGTTCCCTTCCCTTCGGAGACTGGGCTGTAAGGCAGTATTCCAACATGATAACGACCCCAAATACACTTCCAAGATGACCACTGCCTTGCTAATGAAGCTGAGGGTAAAGCTGGACTAGCCAAGCATGTCTCCAGACCTAAACCCTATTGAGGATCTGTGGGGCATCCTCAAACAGAAGGTGGAATAGCGCAAGGTCTCTAACCTCCACCAGCTCTGTGATGTCATCATGGAGGAGTGGAAGAGGACTCCAGTGGCAACCTGTGAAGCTCTGGTGAACTCCATGCCCAAGGGGGTTAATGCAGTGCTGGAAAATATTGGTGGCCACAAAAAATATTTACACTTTGGGCCCAATTTGGGCATTTTCACTTATGCCGCATACACACGATTGGAATTTCGGCCAGAAAAAGACAGATGAAAGCTTTTCATTGGAAAATGCAACCATGTGTATGCTCCATCGGAATTTAGCTGTCCGAATTTCCGCCAGCCAAAAATTGATAGCATGTTCTCAATTTTCCTGACGGAAATTCCGATCATGTGTATGCAATTCCGACATGCCAAAAATTACGCATACTCAGATTCAACTACGAGACAGAAGCTATTGAACTTTTTTCTAGTTCCATCGTATGTGTTGTATGTCACCGCGCTCTAAACGATCGGAATTTGGTGTGACCGTGTGTAAGCAAGACAGCTTGAGCAGAATGCCGTCGGAATTCTGTTGGGAAAACCATCAGAGCTTTTTCCGACGAGAATTCCGATCATGTGTACGTGGCATTAGAGGTGTACTCACTTTTGTTGCCAGCGGTTTAGATATTAACGCCTGTGTGTTGAGTTATTTTGAGGGAACAGCAAATTTACACTGTTAAGGCCCGTACACACGGTCGGACTTTTTGACAACAAACATGCAAATTAGCTGTTTTGGAGCAACATCCGACTGTGTGTACGCTCCATCGGACAAACTTTTTCTGTTTTCATCGGACTTTTGTTGGCTCTGCGAACGGACAAACTTTTTGACAACAGAAGTCCGATGGAGCAAAGTCCGACCGTGTGTATGCAAAAGCATCGGACTTTTGTACAAGGTACAAACACGCATGCTCAGAACCATTGCAAACGATCAGACTACAATACAGAAGTTGACCAAAGGTGGCGCTGGAGTCATTGAACGTCCTCTTTTGAAGCGGCGTCAGTACGTTGTGACGTCATTACGTTCGTGTTTGTTGTCAAAAAGTCCGACCGTGTGTATGCAATACAAACTTGTGGACAACACACTTTGTACAAAAGTCCACGGAAAAGTTTGTACAAGTCCGACCGTGTGTATGGGGCTTTATACAAGCTGTACACTCACTACTTTACATTGTAGCAGTGTCATTTCTTAATAATAAAATATTTACAAAAATGTGAGGGGTGTACTCACTTTTGCAAGCTATTATATATTATTAAAAACTGACTATTAGACCTATAAGCATGTTTATTTAAAAGAAAAATGGTGAAATTAAACTCCATTCACACGCTCACTGTTTGGACTCAACAACGATTGTTTTTAGGACTTGAAAATAAGACTAAAATCATTGTTTGCAGTGCGTCAAATGTGAACTTAGATTATCGACCCTCCACAAAAACCAATAGTAATTCACTGACAAAAACGTTTTTTTTATTTTGCATTTTGAAAACTGTGAATGCTCCCCAATGATCGGTGCTTTCAAATCTGAAATTGGCCATATTGTATATACAGCCATGTGTGGCTGAGGTCAGGATTCCCACGGATATAAGTCATATGTACAGTGCCTTGCGAAAGTATTCGGCCCCCTTGAACTTTTAAACCTTTTGCCACATTTCAGGCTTCAAACATAAAGATATAAAATTTTTATTTTTTGTGAAGAATCACCAACAAGTGGGACACAATTGTGAAGTGGAACGAAATCTATTGGATAATTTAAACTTTTTTAGCAAATAAAAAACTGAAAAGTGGTGCGTGCAAAATTATTCGGCCCCTTTACTTTCAGTGCAGCAAACTCACTCCAGAAGTTCAGCGAGGATCTCTGAATGATCCAATGTTGTCCTAAATGACTGATGGTGATAAATAGAATCCACCTGTGTGTAATCAAGTCTCTGTATAAATGCACCTGCTCTGTGATAGTCTCAGGGTTCTGTTGAAAGCGCAGAGAGCATCATGAAGACCAAGGAACACACCAGGCAGGTCCGTAATACTGTTGTGGAGAAGTTTAAAGACAGATTTGGATACAAAAAGATTTCCCAAGCTTTAAACATCCCAAGGAGCACTGTGTAAGCGATCATTTTGAAATGGAAGGAGTATCAGACCACTGCAAATCTACCAAGACCTGGCCGTCCCTCTAAACTTTCAGCTCAGACAAGGAGAAGACTGATCAGAGATGCAGCCAAGAGGCCCATGATCACTCTGGATGAACTGCAGAGAACTACAGCTGAGGTGGGAGAGCCTGTCCATAGGACAACAATCAGTTGTACACTGCACAAATCTGGCCTTTATGGAAGAGTGGCAAGAAGAAAGCCATTTCTCAAAGATATCCATAAAAAGTCTCGTCTAAAGTTTGCCACAAGCCACCTGGGAGACACACCAAACATGTGGAAGAAGATGCTCTGGTCAGATGAAACCAAAATCAAACTTTTTGCCCACAATGCAAAACGATATGTTTGGCATAAAAGCAACACAGCTCATCACCCTCAACACACCACCCCCACTGTCAAACATGGTGGTGGCAGCATCATGGTTTGGGCCTGCTTTTCTTCAGTAGGGACAGGGAAGATGGTTAAAATTGAGGGGAAGATGGATGCAGCCAAATACAGGACCAATCTGGATGAAAACCTGTTGGAGTCTGCAAAAGACCTGAAACTGGGACGGAGATTTATCTTCCAACAAGACAATGATCCCAAACATACAGCAAAATCTACAAAGGAATGGTTCACAAATAAATGTATCCAGGTGTTAGAATGGCCAAGTCAAAGTCCAGACCTGAATCCAATCGAGAATCTGTGGAAAGAGCTGAAAACTGCTGTTCACAAACGCTCTCCATCCAACCTCACTGAGCTCGAGCTGTTTTGCAAGGAAGAATGGGCAAGAATTTCAGTCTCTCGATGTGCAAAACTGATAGAGACATACCCCAAGTGACTTGCAGCTGTAATCGCAGCAAAAGGTGGCTCTACAAAGCATTAACGCAAGGGGGCCGAATAATTTTGCACGCCCTACTTTAAAAAATTTTATTAGTTAAAAAAGCTTAAAAAATCCAATAGATTTCGTACCACTTCACAATTGTGTCCCACTTGTTGGTGATTCTTCACAAAAAATACAAATTTTCATTCTTTATGTTTGAAGCCTGAAATGTGGCAAAAGGTTGAAAAGTTCAAGGGGGCCGAATACTTTCGCAAGGCACTGTAGCTCAGACAGAGGAATGCAGAGAAGAAACTGGATAATGAGTGTGAACTTTGACTTTGAAAAATTGCACATGGTCAGCAAATCAATCATTTGTTGCGATAAAACTATAAGGTTAGCTAACATATGACCATGGCCAGGTCTCAATATACTGTACCTCCAAAGGTTGTTTTTTATTTCCTTGCCTTCAGGACCAAAGAGTCAGGATGTTAATGTATAATGAAGACTGCTTTCTCCTGAATCTTGGCCACCTTCAACCAGTGCCTTTTTGCCACAATGCTGGAACAAACCTCAGTCAGGGCCTATGTGCTCAATTTAAATGAATAAACCAGTGCTAAAGTGCTACACCTCCCAATCAGTAACCTTAAATTTAACTTCAGCACTCACCAGTTTTAAACACATGAAAATACTAATAAAATAAATTATGATTGGGTTGTGCTGAAAGTAATGCCAATCAATCCAATAATGTCACATAAATGATCATAACACATACATAAAAAATAAAGTTTATCATTTATCCTGTGACTTTAAATGTATTTCAAATCCATATGTCCAAATTAATTATATAAAGTTCTAAGTGCAAAGAGTCCCAGCAAAAAAAGAAAAAAGTTCATCCAGTCAGTATGAGCGATGCCGCGTACACACGACCAGACTTTTCGACGGACTAGGTCCGACGGAATGAATCCGTTGGATATTACAATCGTGTATGGGCTCCAGCGGACTTTTTTTCCCCAAAAGTCCAACGGACCTAGAAATAAAACATGTTTCAAATCTTTCCAAAGGATTCGAGTCCGGTCTAAAAATCAGTTCGTCTGTATGCTAGTCCGACAGGCGAAAACTGACGCTAGGGCAGATTTTGGCTACTGGCTATGAACTTCCTTATTCTAGTCCGGTCATACGTCATCACGTTCGAATCTGTCGGACTTTGGTGTGCTTGTGTGTGGCCAAGTCCGTTCGCTCGGAAAGTCCGTCAGAACTCCGCCGGAAGGCCGTTGGGAAGGCCTTCGGACCTAGTCTGCCGGAAAGTCCGGTCATGTGTATGTGGCAGGAGTCATCTTAAACCAGCAAACACCCCTGTACACCAGTCACCAAGATCAACACTACAGCTTACCAGATAGTTAGACCTTAATAATTAAGACAGCTCTTATTAGGGAAACAACCCTGGATGGATGATAGTGATGATTGCTCCTAGACTCGGCACTGCCTCTTCCCATGCTCTCCTACTCAGATCTTACCATAACGTTTACTCATAATACCGCATAATTATTCATACAGAAGGAAAAGATGTAAAGAGCTAATAGTGCTGTACTTTCTACTCCTTCATTCTTTATTGCATAAAAAATGTCATATACAATACTCGCAAAATGAGAGACATTCAAAGCTTAACACAAACGTCTGCCGACCTCATGGCGGGAGTGCTGAAGTCAACACTTGACTCCGCCATATGTGTTACATCTGAAGGGATGTCTTCCAAGGGGCATTTTTTTATGCAAAAAACATATTTCACTATTAGCTCTTTTCCTTCTGAATGATTATGCAGCATTATTATGAGCACTTAATATGGTAAGATCTGAGTAGGAAAGACTGGGAAGAGGCAGTGCCGAGTCTAAAGAGCAATCACCACTATCATCCCTTCATCCATCCATCCAGGGTTCCCTAATAAACTGTTGGTCCTCCTAATTTTTGGGGTCTTACTATCTGGTAAGCAGCAGTGTGGATCTTGGTGTTCACTGGTTTAAGAAGAGACACTCATACTGACTGGTGGATCTTTTTACTTTTTGCACTTAGGCCTTTCTATAATTAATTTGGACATATGGATTGGAAATACTTTTAAAGCCACTGAATAACTCATAAACTTTAGGATCATTTATGTGGCACTATGTGGCTCAATGTTTCGCCAACCTCAGTCAGGGTCTATGTGGTTCAATGTTCGGTACCCCTTGGCCAAATTCTATGTGGCTTAGAGTTGGTCAACCCTCTGCCATTCTGTGGCTTTGGTGTTCAGCCAGCATTATCCAAGGCCTATGTGGCTCAGGGTTTGGCCAATCTCAGTCAGAGCCTTAAAGGCAAAATGTCGGGCACTGCATTGGTAGGGTCCTACTGTAGCACGCCTTGCCCAGGGCCTATGGGGTTTATTTAGTAAAGGCAAATCCACATTGCAATACAAATTGCAACTTGCATTGCACTTTGCACTTGGAAATGCAGTCACTGTAGATCTGAGGGGGACATGCAAAGAAAATAAAAGGCATTTACCTTTGTCCAGAGCTTGTGTGGCACAATGTTGAACAACCCTTGTCCAGGGCCTGTATGGCACAATGTTGAGCACCCCTTGCCCAGGGCCTGTGTGCCACCATGTTGAGCACCCCTTGTCCAGGACCTGTGTGGCACAATGTTGAGCACCCCTTGCCCAAGGCTTTTGTGCCACCATATTGAACAACCCTTGTCCAGAGCTTGTGTGGCACAATGTTGAACAACCCTTGTCCAGGGCCTGTGTGCCACCATGTTGAGCACCCCTTGCCCAAGGCTTTTGTGCCACCATATTGAGCAACCCTTGTCCAGGGCCTGTGTGCCACCATGTTGAGCAACCATTGTCCAGGGCCTGTGTGCCACCATGTTGAGCAACCCTTGTCCAGGGCCTGTGTGCCATCATGTTGAGCACCCCTTGTCCAGGGCCTGTGTGCCATCATGTTGAGCACCCCTTGTCCAGGGCCTGTGTGCCATCATGTTGAGCACCCCTTGTCCAGGGCCTGTGTGCCATCATGTTGAGCACCCCTTGTCCAGGGCCTGTGTGCCATCATGTTGAGTACCCCTTGTCCAGGGCCTGTGTGCCACCATGTTGAGCAACTCTTGTCCAGGGCCTGTGTGCCACCATGTTGAGCACCCCTTGTCCAGGGCCTGTGTGGCACAATGTTAAGTAACCATTTTCCAGGGTCTATGTGGCATAATGTTGAGCCTACAACTATATGACCAGCCAGAAGTCATATAACATGAAGGGGACTCACAAGGTCAACCTACAGTACTTTTGTAGTCTGTAAAAGAGAAAACGAGACATAGACAGCATGACATGAATAACCTGACAGGAGGAAAAAAAGTGATAAATAATAGGTCTAAACTTCTGCACGCTGCTCTTGTGTCTGGGTGTAAATTATGCTGAATATATTCAACCTTTTTCCCTGATAAATATGCAGATGTGCGCTACTGAATTGGCACAGATGTAGTGATAGGAATACAGCCAGACAGACTAGAGGTTCTGTAAACAATTCTTAAAGGACCAGTAAACATAAATTATAAATCTGATGTTTAAAGCAAATTTCAACAATCTCATTCTTGCTGCAGGAAAATATTACATACATAACCTAATATGAGCTCATTTGTGCATTAAAAATGTTCCACAATATTGCCAAAATCTATCCCCAAAGATATTGGTTTAATCATGGCTCCCTGTAGGTGGGGCCAGGTTGTCACCAAGATCCTGAAAGCTGCACCCATGCACATGTTTAAATATTTAATACAATCTCAGAGCTCACTGCGGGAGGGATAGGAAGGTAATATTACCAAGCTGGTATAGTGGCCAAGAAAGATCGGGAAGTCCCAGAACAAGTCGATGTGAGGCGCTCAACTTAGATATTTTATCTGTCAAAACATTCTCAGCAGCTCTACCACAATATGGAGGCCCTCCAAAGAGGTAATAGGAAGGAAATGGAAATCACTGGAGTAGCGGTGTGTACATTAGTGATTTTCAGCTTCCGAGGGTATCTTACTGGAGGATGTGTTTTTATTCAGTAAATGTCTATTCACATTGGGGAGCTTTTTCCACACATACTGTTCTATCAGATAACAATATAAGACATTAAAGTATGACTAACTTTTTTTTTTTTTGTGGATAGAGTGCAGAGGGATTAGAACCCCTGTCGATTTTTATTTCTGTCTGTACCCCCGTTAAGGAGATTCACCCTATCTTTTTGTTCTGTTTACTAGTCATTAAAAATGTGAAAGTAAAGAAAATCCCACATTTTGAGTTGTCCTCAAAAAAGTAATAGAGGGGAAATCTTCCAATGGGGCATTAGTTCTGGTGACCTGGAGGCCCCCCAAGTGGTTCCCTTAATTTTCAGGGATTTCCTTTCACTTCCTCTCTGGCTATAGGACAGGAAGTGAAAGGAAATCTCTGAAATGGGACTCAGATGGAGTTAGGGGTTAAAATCCTTCCCTGCTCTATCTGCAATGAAAAAAAAAATGTGCATATAGTTCTACTTTAAGTAGAGAGATCCCCTAGATCAGGGATATGCAATTAGCGGAACTCCAAATCCCATGAGGCATAGCAAGACTCTGACAGCCACAAGTATGACACCCAGAGGCAGAGGCATGATGGGACTTGTAGTTTTGCAACAGCTGGAGGTCCACTAATTGCATATCCCTGCCCTAGATGGAGGACACTTTCAGAAATAGAACAATTTTAACCCTGTCCCATTCTATACAATAAAGAATATTTGGTTGGACTTGGGCTTACAACTGGTAATAGGCCCACATTCCACTTGAGAGTTGTGAATGATTGTTTACAGCCCAGAGCACCACGGAGAAGAGGAGAGTGCTGGGGCGAGTATTACATCCTACTTTTCTGCCCCCTAGACTCAACACGCATTTACCCTTACAGTGTAGGAGGCCCATTGCAAGGGTAGCTTTTTGGCAATTTCCAGAGTTAGGCTTTAACCCTTTCGTAGCTAGGTCCCTATGTCATACAGACCTGACAGCGCGGGGGGAGGGGGGGTCTTACACACATTTCCGGTGACATTCCTATGACAGCCCCCAGGATGATGTGTAAATCTGACAAACAGACTCTTGCCTGTCAGGTGAAAGTATTTAGGTGGCTGTGCTGTGCCGATTACTTCCACACACCCCCAGTAATGGCACGCCCCCCACTATGTATCCTGGGCTCCACTTACCTATCTGTGGGCCTAGGACCTAGGACCCGGGTGCCGCTCCGATCGTGTGTGGACTAATCCGATCTTTTTTCATTAGAAAAATCAGACGGACCTAGAAATAGAACATGTTTCAAATTTGTCCGACGGACTCAATTCCTATCGGGAAAACCGTTCATCTGTATGCTGGTCCGACGGATCAAATACGTTGTAAGAGAATCCATTGGCTACTGGCTATTGAACTTCCTTTTTCTGTCCCGCCTTACGTCATCACGTTCAAAACAAACAGACTTTCGAACGGACTCAGTTCGCGTGTGGCCAAGTCCGTTCATTCGGAAAGTCAGTCGGAACTCCGTTGAAAGTCAGTCAGGAAGACCGTCGGACCTAGTCTGCCGGAAAGTCCGGTTGTGTGTACGCGGCATGACCCTAACTGTGGCCCCGATAAAATCTGGTAGCAGGCCAGATGTGGCCATAGTTTGGAAACCCCTGTCTTAGACGGTTATAATGCAAATCTGTCCTGTCTGAGTGAAGTGCAACTTTATGGGAGAACATGTACTGATACAAGCACATCCAGTATAATGGTGCGGAGGAACAGTGGAGCACAGGTCATATCTGATGATACTGAGAACAAAGTGCCATGACTATAAAGAGAACATATTGTGATCATACTGAAGCTATAAAAAGCATTGTGAAGTCTTAGAATAGCAGACTTCAAATTCACCTCCACATGTACATTAATAGAGAGGCTATAATTAGCATCATTATCATTAGTTATGTAATATACTCAATAGTGGTATGGTCTGCACAGTCTCAGAGCTGATGTCTCAGCAGGATCAAAGTGATGTCAGGAGACCAGCGGTAGAACCTTTCTTAAGGACTCTTTCACAGGCCGTTCAGGTCAGCCTGGCAGTTTTTCAGGTGGACCTGAACAGACGCTCTATGCACCTCTATGGAGCAACGAATGTAAGCGGTGACATGTCCGCTGACATCCAATCCGCTCTGCTAAATCCGGACGGGTGGTAACCCTATTTTCCATCCGTCTGGCAGATTGTGTTTTCATCCTATTCCCCATAGAAAAGAGGAGGGCTCTGACAGGTCCGTCTGCACAGTGAGCAGAGACGGACCTGTCAGTGGGGATCAACGGAGCAAGGTAAGTATACAGTGCCTTGAAAACCTTTTCATACCTCTTGAAAAATGTTCCACATTTTGTCATGTTACAACCAAAAACTTAAATGTATGTTATGTGATAGACCAACACAAAGTGGCACATAATTGTGAAGTGGAAGGAAAATGATAAATGCATTCGTATTGAGCCCCCTTTACTCTGATACCCCTAATTAAAATCTAGTGGAACCAATTTCCTTCAGAAGTCACCAAATTAGTACATAGAGTCCACCTGTGTGTAATTTAGTCTCAGTATAAATATAGCTTTCTGTGAATCCCTCTGAGGTTTGTTAAGGCCCATACACACGATACGAAAATCGGTTGGAAAAATTCATACGACGAGCTGTCTGCTGATTTTATGATCGTTAGTATGGTGCTTTCGACAGCCGATTTCGCTTTTTTTGTCAGACCAAGCTGGGCAGACTATAAAAGTTTTTGTTGCGTGTGAACTCAACAATTTTTGTTTCATTAGTATGGTTTTCGTACGAAAAGAAAAATTGTAAGAGCAAGACTGCGGAAGCTCAGAAACGAAAGAACACATACAAAACTATTCAACACATTACGTCACTTCTGACATTGTATTCTGTCGTATGAAAATTTTCGTATTGTGAGTAACCTCTTCACTTTCAACATGAGACTAGTATGCAACAAAAAACGGATGTTCGGTCATCCGAAAATCTAAGCGTGTGTACGAGGCTTTAGAGAACCTTTGTGAACAAACAGCATCATCAAGGCCAAGGAACACACTAGACAGGTCAGGAATAAAGTTTAAAGCAGGGTTGAACATCTCACGGAGCACTTGTTCAATCCATCATATAAAGATGGAAAGATTATGGCACAACTGCAACCCTACAAAGGCATGGCCGTCCACCTAAACTGACAGGCCGGGCAAGGAGAGCATTAGTCAGAGAAGCAGCCAAGAGGCCCATGGTAACTCTGGAGGAGCTGCAGAGATCCACAGCTCAGGTGGGAGAATCTGTCAACAGGACAACTATTAGTCGTGCTCTCCACAAATCTGACCTTTATGGAAGAGTGGGAATAAGAAAGCCATTGTTGAAAGAAAACCATAAGAACTCCAGTTTGTGGTTTGCGAGAAGCCATGTGGGGCACACAGCAAACATGTGGAAGAAGGTGCTCTGGTCAGATGAGACCAAAATTGCATTTTTTTGCCTAAAAGCAAAACTTTTTTGTGTGGCGGAAAACGAACACTGCACATCACACTGAACACACCCTCCCCACCGTGAAACATGGTGGTGGCAGCATCGTGTTGTGGGGATGCTTTTTCTTCAGCAGGGACAGGGAAGCTGGTCAGAGTTGATGGGAAGATGGATGGAGCCAAACACAGGGCAATCTTATGCCACGTACACATGACCGGACTTTTCGGCACACTAGGTCCGACAGTATCAGTCTGTCGGACAATCCGATCATGTGTGGGCTAATCCGATCGCTTTTCATTAAAAAAATCAGACGGACCTAGAAATAGAACATATTTAAATCTATCCAACGGACTCAATTCCTATCGGGGAAAACCACTCGTCTGTATGCTGGTCCAGCGGACCAAATACGACGCAAGGGAAGCTATTGGCTACTGGCTATTGAACTTCCTTTTTTAGTCCCGTAATACGTCATCACATTCAAAACTAACGGACTTAGTCCGTTCGTGTGTGGCCAAGTCCGTTAATTCGGAAAGTCCGTCGGAACTCCGCCAAAAGTCTGTCAGGAAGACCGTCGGAACTAGTCTGGGGGGAAGTCCGGTCTTGTGTATGCGGCATGAGAAGAAAACCTGTAAATGCCCGTACACACGATCAGACTTTTTGACAACAAATATGCAAATTAGGTGTTTTGGAGCAACATCCGACCGTGTGTACGCTCCATCGAACAATCTTTTTTGGTTTTCATCTGACTTTTGTTGGCTGTGCAAACGGACAAACTTTTTGACAACATAAGTCTGATGGAGCAAAGTCGGATCGTGTGTACACAAAACCATCGGACTTTTGTACAAAGTCCGATCGTGTGTATGGGGCTTTAGGGTCTGCAAAAGACTTGAGACTAGGGCGGAGGTTCACCTTCCAGCAGGATAACGACCCTAAACATACAACCAGAGCTACAATGGAATGATTTAGATCAAAGCATTTTCCACTTCACAATTATGTGTCACTTTGTGTTGGTCTATCGCATAATATCCCAATAAAATACATTTACATTTTTGGTTGTATGACAAAAATTCAAGGGGTATGAGTACTTTTTCAAGGCACTGTAACATCTTCTTTATTTCAATACAAATATATTGGGCTTTAACATCACTCTAAGTTAGAAAGGCAAAACCTTTTTTTTTTTCATTTTGGAAAGAGTAAGAGAGGGTTATAACCCCGTCAGCTTTTTTTTTTTTTTTGCCATCTGTGTGTTTATTAAAGATAACAGAGCTGCATTAATCTGTGTCTTTTATATCTTCTCAGGGTTCAACATTACAGGAAAATACATGGTCATACAATAAGTTAAAATGTAATTCCAGTCAACACCTAAGCTAAAATGTACTCCCACCCCATTCTAAGCCTATTCTATCTACCTTGTAAAAGAAAAGATGTCAATACTTACCTATTCTAATGCCGCGTACACACAATCGGAATTTTGGTTGAAAAAAGCTCTGATGGTTTTCCCGACGGGATTTCGCTCAAGCTGTCTTGCATACACAGGGTCACACCAAATTCCGACCGTCAAGAACGCGATGACATACAACACGTATGACCGGACTAGAAAAAGCAAGTTCAATACCCAGTAGACAATAGCTTCCATCTTGTAGTTGAATCTGCTCTCAATCTTTTGCTGGTGGAAATTCGGCCAGCAAAATTCCGATAGAGCATACACATGGTCGCATTTTCTGACGAAAAGCTCTCATCGGTCTTTTGCTGGCCGAAATTCTGACCGTGTGTACGCAGCATAAGGCTGCTCCATTCGGGACACATGATCTCTCCAGCTGCAGCTTCGGTGTAGAGCAGTGGTCTGCAAACTGCGGCCCTTTGCTTGTTTATACATGGCGCTTGGGGCATTATTCCCCCCACTGTCAGCAACCAATGATGGGACTATTTCTTTAATTGATACCAATGATGGGGCACTATTCCTCGCATTGATTCCAATAATGGTGCACTATACCTCCCATTGATACCAATGATGGGGCACTATTAATCCTATTGATACCAATCCTATTGATACCAATGATGGGACAGTATTATTAGCACTCACACCAATGATGGGGCACTATTCCTCCCATTGCTTCCAATAATGGTACACTATACCTCCCATTGATACCAACGATGGGGCAATATTAATCCTATTGATACCAACAATGGGGCACTATTACTAGAACTGACACCAATCATGGGGCACTATTCCCCCCATTGATACCACCGATGGGGTACTGATAATTCCATTGATACCAATGATGGGGCACTATTACTACTACTGATACCAATGCTGGTGCACTATTCCTCCCATTGATACCACCAATGAGGCACTATTAATTCCACTGATAGCAACAATGGGACACTATTGCTACCACTGATACCAATGATGGGGCACTATTACCCCCCCTAATACAAATCATTGGTTTAATCCCACTGATGCCAGGGCATTTTCTACTCCCACCTCCCACAGTCCGGCCCTCCTAAAGTTTGAAGGACAGTAAACTGGCCCTTTGTTTAAAAAGTTTGGTGACACCTGGTGTAGAGAAGAGATCACTGACAGCGGCTGGAGAGCCTGGGCGATTACATCACCCATGGACTTAGTATAAAGCATCCATTGTCAGCTGTCCCTCCTCTACACTGTCGATACATGGTCGAATTTTGAACGAATTTTCTTTTCAAAATCAGAAAGTATTTTTTTTTTGTGATCCGATGGTGCCACCATTGATTTTCAAAATTCGGCTCACCAAGCCTTCAATTTCACCTCATGTGCTACAGAAAAGAATTTTTGTGGCCGGGAATCTTCTTTTCTCTCCATAATTTTATTTTCTTATTACATTTCTCGCACGATTCTCCCATCATTGATTAGAAAATAGTTTATTTTTCAAAAAAATTTCCAACATATCCGATTCCTCAAATTTGATTTACACACGAAAATCGGCTGTTGCTGCAGCCCACTAATGGTGCCAAATTTGTACGAAAATTCTGAGCCCTTGTACACACGGTCGGAGATTCCGTCGGAATGTGTTCGATCGGAGCGTTTTGTCGGATATTCCGACTGTGTGTGGTATGCATCGGACTGTTTCCGTCGGAATATCCATCGGACCAAATTTTCCAACTTGCCGGAAATATTTTCCGACAAACTGCTCCGATCGGACATACTCCGATCATGTGTAGAGAATTCCGATCGGACAAAGTGCCACGCATGCTCAGATCAAATTCCTACATCAAAGCTATTGGCTACTAGCCTGAACGTAGTCCCATCGTAACGAAATTACGCCATCACGCTCTGAAAGATCGGATTTTCCGACAACTTTGTCCGACCGTGTGTATGCAACAGTTTCGGACAAGATCCGTCGGACAAAATCCGACGGATTTGGTTGTCGGAATGTCCGACCATGTGTACAAGGGCTGAGACACGATTTTAGAAAGAAAATTCTTTCGAAATTTGAACCGTGTATGGGCGGCATTAGAATGGGGGGGGGGGGGGGGGTCGATTTTAGCTTAATTAGGTTTTTACTGAAATTACACTTTAACGTGAAAGCATTCATGTGCAAACCTTTGGATATTATGTCTAAAATAGTAATTTTCTCTTAAAACTGGAGACAAATCAAATGTTTCTCTCCTGTGTACTTGCTCCTCCCCATAAGGAATGGATTCATTCCCATAATTCTTTGGGAGGCGGCGGAAAAAATATATCATATAATCAAATTTCCTTTTATTATATAAACTATGAGCAGCCGACATATTGGTATATGAAACAAAGCTAAAAGGGCTGTTTACTAACACAGATGGTAATAATGATAAAATCATAATTTCTTGTATATTAGAAGCTTACACACTGTTAGCCCTTGTAAAAGTATTCTTTTTTTTAAATGACACTCTTCTATTTCTTCTATTTGGACCTGATGATCCTGCCATTACCAGCCTGCCCTGGCACCTCTTGTGCTAGGTTGGCAACACTGCCTTAGTGTAATGCCCCGTACACACGAGCGGACTTTTCGACATCCAAACTCCGACGGACTGAGTCCGGCGGACTATCCGATCGTGTGTGGGCTGCAACGGACTTTAGCGAAGCTAAAGTCTGACGGACTTTAGAAATGAAGCATGCTTTAAATTTTCCCGACGGAACTCCGCCGGACCCGGTCCCCTTTGAAAAATCCGCTCGTGTGTGTGCTACTCCGACGGACTAAAACCGACGCTAGGGCAGCTATTGGCTACTGTCTAGGAACTTCCTACGTCGAATCCAGTCGTACGTCATCACGTTCGACTCCGTCGGAGTTTGGTGTGATGGTGTGTGGTCAAGTCCGTTCGGTCGAAAAGTCCGCCAGAACTCCGTCGGAACTCCGGCGGAACTCCTTTGGAGGTCTGTCAGACTTAATCCCTCTCGTGTGTACGGGGCATAAGTCTATGCAGATGCAGCGTTGCCACCTTAGGAACCAAACTTCCACTGTTGCTAGCACAGAGTACCCACAAGTACCGCCACCCTGTGCACTATGCCTGCACTGTACGGCACTGCCCAGGACTGACCGCTGTTAAGGGAGCCTAGGATGTGCAAGCTGGCTAAATCACGCTTTAGGAAATACACTCACCGGCCTCTTTATTAGGTTCACCTGTTCAATTGCTTGGTAACGCAAACTGCTAATCAGCCAATCACATGGCAGCAACTTAATGCATTTCAGCATATAGACATGGTGAAGACGACTTGCTGAAGTTCAAACCGAACATCAGAATGGGGAAGAAAGGAGATTTAAGCTACTTTGAACATTGCATGGTTGTTGGTGCCAGACGGGCTGGTCTGAGTATTTAAAAAAACTGCTGATCTACTGGTATTTTCAAGCACAGCCATCTCTAGGGTTTACAGAGAATGGTCGGAAAAAGAAAATATCCAGTAAGCGGAGGTTGTGTGGATGAAAATGCCTTGTTGAGGTCAAAGGTCAGAGGAGAATGGGCAGACTGGTTTGAGATAGAAAGGCAACAGTAACTCAAATAACCACTCGTTACAACCAAGGTATGAAAAATACCATCTCTGAACGGATAACACATAGAAGCTTGAAGCAGATGGGCTACAGCAGCAGAAGACCACACCGGGTGCCACTCCTGTCTGCTAAGAACAGGAAAATGAGGCTACATTTCGCACAGGCTCACCAAAATTAGAAGATTGGAAAAACGTTGCTTGGTCTGATGAGTCTTGATTTCAGTTGCCATATTCAGATGGTAGGGTCGGAATTTGGTGTAAACAACATGAAAGTATGGATCCATCCTGCCTTGTATCAGTGGTTCAGGCTGGATGATAGTTTCTGGATGATATTTTCTTGGCACACTTTGGGCCCCTTAGTACCAATGGAGCATCATTTAACCACCACGGCCTGCCTGAGTATTGTTGCTGACCACGTCCATCCCTTTATGACTACAGTGTACTCATCTTCTGATGGTTCCTTCCACCAGGATAATGGACCATGTCACAAAGCTCAAATCATCTCACTATCTGGTTTCTTGAACAGGACAATGAGGTCACTGTACTCCAATGTCCTCCACACTCACCAGATCTGAATCCAATAGAGCGCCTTTGGGATGTGGTGAAACAGGAGATTCGTATCAAGGATGTGTAGCCAACAAATCTGCAGCAACTGTGTGATGTTATCATGTCACTATGGACCAAAATCTCTGAGGAATCTTTCCAACACCTTGGTGAATCTATGCCATTAAAGGATATGTAAGGGTTCATTCAAAAAACAAAGAAACATGTTATACTTACCTCCTCTGTGCAGTTGGTTATACACAGAGTGGCCCCGATCCTCCTCTTCTGGGGTCCCTCAGCAGCACTCCTGCTCTTCTCGAGTACCCCGTTGCAGAGATGTTCTCTCTCGGGGGACTAGTTGCGGGCATGCTCCTGTGTCCTACTGCTGCTGCATCCATTAACACAGACAGCAGGACTCGGCCCCGCCCCCCCCCCCCCCCGCTCCAACATCATTGGATTTGAGTGACAGCAGTGGGAGCCAATGGCCGCTCTGCTATCCATCTATTCAATCAGGACCGAGACACTGGCTGGAGCTGGTGTGCCCGTTCCCATTGCTGGAAAGACCGGGTTCAGGTAAGTAAAAGGGGGGCTCCTGCATCACAGGAGGTTTTTCACCTTAAGGCATAGAATGCAATTAGGTGAAAAAAACCTTGAGGGTTTACAACACCTTTAAGGCAGTTCTAAAGGCAAAAGGGGGTCCAACCTGGTACTAGCAAGGTGTACCTAATAAAGTGGCTGGTGAGTGTATACCTGTAGCTTGTGCACAAAGTTTGGATACAACAGAAAGCCACAGCAGGCCACAATGATTTTACAAGCAACAAAAAGCTAACTTAAATTTATATATGTGTGTGTGTGTGTGTGTGTGTATATATATATTTTATTTTATATATATATATATATATATATAATTTAATTTTTTTGTTATTTTTAAAGGATTTTTAAAGGATATTTCTATTTGTTTGCAGCTTTAGGGTTCCCCTTTAATTCTGTTGAAGGCACAACCATAGAAGTGTCTCCTGGGCACACAGAAAATAGGGGGTGCATTCCAGCGTGTCCACTTTTAGTCTTTAGGGGTATATTACACAAGTCCGCTTTGCTGTTTTTCTAAATTCACCAGCATCGTGATCACACCAGAAACAGACAATGACCCATTTAGCTGCACATATTCCACTCATGGCACCAGATGTTTGCTGTGCCCAGGCGGCCGCTTCTGTTTACTTTGTCAATATTTGGAAGGGAGGTGCACAATTAATGAAATAAAAAGCTCTTCAATAAAATCGCTTCAGGCTTCTGAATTATGGGATCAGAACAGGATCTGTTTGCACAGAACATGGTGGAAATATACAAATACATGTTATATCAACGTGCATAAAATATTCTATAAAATATCTTTTTGTACTTCTTAATTTGAGATCTCCTAAAACTGCTCCCCACTCATCCTTGAAACACGGGCCAGAGGAGGTTGCCCGTACAGGGCTGATCCTGACCCCACTGCTCATTGGGAACCAAACACCAAACCCCACATGTGCCACTCTACAGGTCACTGAATGCCAACTCCACCCATCAGTCTCTCTTGGTGTACTGACCAGCCTTAAGACTTTACTATTTTTTAAATGTCATTTGGCACAGCAGCTCAAATTTGTGGTGTGCACAGCTGAGATCGTTAGCACACTTTGAAGGGTAAGGGCCGGTTCACACTGCAGGCGCGGCGAGGCGTCTCCGACTTGCCTCGCCGCGACCTGCGGCGACCTCAGCGGCGACTTGCAGATGACTTCTGTATAGAAGTCAATGCAAGTCGCCCCCGAAGTCGCCCAGAAGTAGTACAGGAACCTTTTTTCTGAGTCGGAGCGACTCGAGTCGCTCCTCTCAGAACGGTTCCATTGTACAGAACGGGGGCGACTTGCGGGAGCGAGGCGAGGCGAGTCGTGTCGCCTCGCATCGCCCGCTGTGTGAACCGGCCCTTATAATAATATAGCGATACAATTGCAACACGAGTCATATTGTAAATTGAATGTTATTAAAAATTACCTTTTCTTTTCAAACTGCAGTGCTGTTATTTTCTGCAAAATGCAATGCAATATATGGCTACTGTACACAGAATGTGTACAGAAGGCCCCCCCCCCCAGATACGTCTTTTCCTGCTTGTGTGATTGCTTTACTGATTTTCCCAGAAGTCTGCACAAAGATACAAATTTGATTTTGTGCATCCCCTGCAACAAAAAATAAATTTTTGGTAAGATACTCCTAAAGGGAAATCACGTCTAAAGGGATGCAGACCCTGCATCGTTCCTCATTAGAGCCCTGCAGGTGCAGCGGCGGATTGATAATTACAAAACCACTACCATACACACTCACTTAGCAGACAGACACAGCTATTTTTTTATTGATTTCTTTTTCATATCAAAAAGGTAGGACTCTGCAACAAAGTTTTATTACAATCCTCGCAATGTACATAGATCAGTCAGAGGGAAATGTTTTTTTCTCAACAAAAGTAGAGTTACTCTTTGAGCAAGGCCAGAATTTCAAGACTGCTCCAGATCAGCAGGTTATTCTGTTTGTCCATGCCCTGGATAGAGGTCTGTCTATCTCTTACTTCATGCCTTGTAATATTCCTGTGTATTGTTTGGAAAACATTAGGGCCCCTTTCACGCAAGCTGTCCGTTTTTCAGGCAGACCCAATCGGTCCCTCCATTTTAACTCTAAGTGGCAGACATCAATGGACTTGTGTCCATTTACAACCACCTACCTCCAATCCGAACCATTACAGCAAAAACAAAAGCAAGGGGATCAATTCCCCTCCATCTGGATCGGATCCGAGGGCAGTCGGGTGTAAACAGCCAGCCGGTTTGTTTACACCTCTCACTCCATAGAGCAGAGAGGGCTATATGGGGATCTGTCAACCGCCCGGCCCCCTCAGCTCAGCGGGGGATCAGCGGACAGATCCCCTGCTGAGAAAAACAGATCTGTCTCGTGTGTAGAGACCCATATGCATGTGCACAGGGTGTGCCGGATGTGCCCAAGCACACCCTAATCACCATATTTTGCGAAGATCCCCCCTTTTTAGACTCCTGATGTTTCACCAAAGTACAGGGCTCCTAAAAAAATTGTAAAAAAATTATAAAAATAAAAACTACTGACACCACCCTTTGCTCTGCTGACACTGTCAGTATACTGTATATACACACACACAAATGTGTTTGAGCTTTGGGTTGCAGACCCTAATGCATTAGGCTAAAGGGACCTTATACCTAGCTTGCTGTTTTCCTAATCATCAGCCTGCTACCTCTACTAATGTCTGTAAGTACTGCATACAGTATACCTGTCTGGAACCTGGATGACTTTTGCCTGCACCTGAGCTGGCCATCAGCCTATTGTCTCTCCTGCTATCTGCACTGACCATCTGTCTAAGGACTTAAAGCGATCGTTCACCTTCACATAAAAAATGCAAAGGTAAACTATCACGGTACATCCTTCCCCAATCTCTGCTGTACTTACCTCCAGCAATGCTAAATTATCAGATCCCCTGTCCAGTGGTCAAGGCATTGTAAACCTCTGCAATTCTCCCTCTTCCCTGTGCAGCACTTCCAGGATGGACCAGAGCGATTCACTGTGCAGGTGCTGACCAATCAGATTCACTCTGGTCTGCTTTGGAAGCTCTGCATGGAGAACAGGAAGCAGAGCGGGGATTTCAAGATCCAGAACACTGCACCAGCTACAAGGGATCTGACAGTTCAGCTTTGCCAGAGGTAAGTACAGCTGTGACTGGGGAGAGGCCGGGGAATGTGTAGTGTTAGTTCAACTTTGCATTTCTTCTGTAAAGGTGAACTAACCCTTTAAACCATGCTGCACCTGTCTTGCCTGTTGTTTGCTATTGCTCCCAGCAACACAGAGGGTCCACCAAACTTTATAAGACTTGCGGCCATACTGGCAGCAACGTGCTACTGACAGCAAGGCTAAAAATGACAGCCTCAAAGCGTGCAGCTATAAAAAACCTAGACAGCAACCACATTTTGTCACTGTCACTAAACTAAAAATAAAAAAAAAGGTCTGCCTGTTAAGAAAATACTATCTACTCACCTGTCCTGCTTGCCGCACTGCTAAAGTTTGCCGAAGAATCTTTATCACCCAACACCTCCAGGTGTCTTGAATGATTGGTCCATCTCTATGCTCTGGTGGTTTGATTTGTCAGCTCCCACGTCACCGCACAGCACAGAGTAGTGACGGAGGGGTAGGCACATTAAATCATAGTAGTTATTGGAAGGGGTGGGGGTTGGCCGTGTACAAGCGTCCAAATCTCCTGGATGTTTTTCAGATGCTAAAGAAACACAAACAAAGCCAACAGTGTATGTGCCATAGAGAACATTTGTTGTCTATGTGCCCTGTTCACAACACAAGAAGTTTGGTTGTGGTGCATTGTTTGGAAAGCACAAACCCTACACAATGTACACCAACCGTAAGTTACATCATTGGTAAGCCTAAAAAGGAGTGGTGCAAGACCCTGAAGAAGCAATGGAGAAGACAGTTGTAATGGTGGATGGAGTGGCAACTGGGCCTGTTATTGCTGGATGAGGGCACATGAGGTAAGCATACCATGGTGTGCCAGTATGCTGTCCACATAATGGCAAGAGCTAACCATCATGCAAAAGAAGGAGGAACACTGGAACAGAAAGGAGGTATTAGTCATGGGTTGCTCTAGAAGTGAGATACCACCTTTTCTCTTTGAAGACCTGTTTTAAAATTGAAAGGATCACTTTAAAGTGTTATTAAAGAGGGAGTAAACTCCCATGCATGAATTTTACCTATAGGTAAGCCTATAATAAGGCTTACCTATAGATACTTTAAATATCTCCTAAACGTGCACCACCTAAGAGACATTTACTGTAGATGCAGGCGGTGACGTCACCAGCGCATGCGCTCTGAAGGAAAGGCATGCCCGTACTGTTCCTTCAGACTCCCGTGCCGTAAATGGCGGCTCCTGTGCAAACTGGAAGGAATACCGCGTGAAGATGGAAGCGCCTTCAGCAGTGACAGCAGGCCACTGGAGGGCTTCGTTCTGGAATGCATACTAGCACATTATGACATTGTCTTGCAGGTTTTATAAAAAAAGCAATTTACTACTGCTTTAAAATTGATTTTTGTTTTATTATATTATATGGGCCCCCAGGTGGGTTATGCCACAATACGCTAGTATGCACCGCATATTAACACATTATGGCAGACTAACCTGTCATAATGTGACCTCCAGTGCTGTGCCGTCCTTGATCTTGCAGGTCCTACCTTCAACCCAGCCTTCCCACTGGGTCCCGTCTCTTCGCTTGCACGAATGGCCGGGCCGCCATGACGTCACTCCTGTGCATACGCAACGGGAGTCACATCTCCACAGTGCTTATTGGATGCCATAAATGTATGCTGAGCTGTACATGCACGGCTCAGTGTACATGACTGCTGACAGGCAGAGGGTGCCTGTATGTCAGAAATGACTGATAGGGTCTCTTCTGTCATAAAAACCCTATCTGTCAGCAAAAAATTGATTATTAATATCAATGCAATGTATAACAAGGTAACAAAATATAGAACACCGTAAATACAATTCAGAAGCTAACAAGAAAAACTTCAAAGTTACCAATGAACATGTGCATTCAGTGACAGTAAAACAAATGTCTGAAGAGTACATTTTGACCATAAACTGGCCACATGGCTTATCCTGCCACAACACACATCACAGAAAAGTTACAAATCATAAAACCACATTAATATACTAGTAGTGCCATCTATGTAATATTATCTCTACAGAACTGATACGCTTCTCAATTCTACGGGGTGACAATGTAAATGATTGTGTTAGAAAGCTAGATATCCAGTATATGGAGAATGAGCAGCTGACAGATAACACGAGCCAGGAAAACTTACCATAGCTGTAATACTCCCACGTAGCATTAACTGGCCACCAGCCCAAATCTTCTTAAAAGATTCTTGTAGATCAAGTTCATTGACTATCTTACCAGCTTCAATGAATCTAATTTTAACAACGTGCATATCTAGGCTGCCTTACAGGGCGGCGGAATTAGCAAACTTTCATCTGTGAGCGCTTGGATTTATGTATACAAGTCAACCAAGCGATCGGTCTGCCTGCCTGTCTGTCCAGCTTTACCCGCAGCAACCATGCATGTTTCCTGCACTGTGTTCAAAATTAACAGGGCAGGACTTAGGGTGGTGGGGACCCCTGGGCTTTAATCCCTTTCGGGCCCTACTTTCTATAAATTACCGTATTTATCGGCGTATAACACGCACCCCAAGTTTAGGAGGGAATTTTAAGGAAAAAACTTTTAGCAGGAAAAAACTTACATTGAAATGCCCATCAATGCAGCCTTATCAGTGTCCATCTGCAGCCTTGCCCATCCATCTGCAGCCTTGTCCAGTGTCATTTGCAGCCTTGTCATTGCAGTCTTGAAGTTTAAAAATGGCACCGCTGAGATACCCAGTCCTGTGTATCTTGGCAGTTCTCGGGTCCTCTCGCAGTCCCATGGAGAGCCGAGAGTAGCCAATTGAACTTGGCTCGGCTCACAATCATGCCCAGTCCCTGTGTTATGTCCATCATAGGGTGGAACAAGGCATGACTGTGAGTGGAGCCGAGCCGAGTACACTTGGCTATGTATCTCGGCGGGGCCCGTGGGGCCCCCTATTGGGCGGGGCCCACGGGCTTGAGCCCAGTCAAGCCCAATGGTAAGTCCAGCCCTGAAAATGAACTGCAGTCGCAATCTGCAGAGGGTGTCAATGTTAACTTAACGACACCCCAAAACAAAGGCTGCATTCACCTGCACTGTACAGTACAGTAGTACAGTGTACCGGTTTCTGTGCATTTTATAAAGTGGTGCATGCGCTACTTTTGGGGCAGCCTGGCACAATTTCAGCCCATTCAAATGAATAGGCCGAAATCAAACTGCACCCGGATTGCATGTGAATCGCACAGGATTTTTTTCTCAGAGAATATGTGCAGGTACTCCCCTCTTCCAACTCACCCCTTGTCTCTGCCTCCTACCCACACTTGAGCACCGTCCCTTGGTTCCACCCCCTACCCACCTCCCAATACCATTTATTTTAGAAAAAACAGAACCAAGTATCATTTTGTAGTACTAAGTCAATTGTATGGGATTTGTTAATGATAATGTAAAAAGCAGTAAAATGATCCCCTGCAGCCAGCAACAATAGCAGCCCACCCCCTGCAACAAAGTATCCCTTAAAACAGAGTTCCACCCAAAAATGGAACTTCCGCTTTAAGGGAGGTGACCCCCAAATTTGGCATGTCATCTTTTTTTTGGGGGGGGGACACCCTCTTTTTAGAGGGTTCCAGCTCCCACTTCCTCCTGGCGCACTGGGGCACCAGAAGGGAGATCACCTCTCCCCTCCCTCTCAGCAATCATCTGGAATATGTCACAGGTCCCAGGTGATTGCCCGGCCAGTCACGGCACGCGGCGTGGCTTGCGCATGCGCAGTGGGTGTCCGGCTGTGAAGCCACAGCCAGGCGCCCACAGTTACAATACCGGCACTGCAGAGAGGAGGGGGAGACGAGCGGGGCTTCGTTCCCCCGTATTGCTGGACCCTGGGACAGGTAAGTGTCCAATTATTAAAAGTCAGCAGCTGCAGTATTTGTAACTCCGCTTTAACAGCAACAGATACACCCCAGGAACAATAGACCCCCGCCAGCAACAATAGATCGCCCAAACAGCCAGCAACATTAGACCCCTCCTTCAACAGTAGATATCTCCCAACCGCCCAGCAACAATTCACGCCACAGTAACATAAGACCCCCCCCAGCAACAATAGACCTCTCCCGCAACAATATCTCCCCCCAAGCAACAATAGATCTCCCCAACAGCCAGCAACATTAGACCCCTCCTTCAACACTAGATACCTAGATACCATCAATGGACCCTACAGCACACCTTGCCATTAGATACATTCAGTGCTGAAGGTTCCAGAACTGAGTTCCCCATGTTCCCGCTGAAAAAAATCCCTGTTCCTGTGTGATTCATGGTGTGAACTGAGCCTTAATCCCATCTCCAGGAAAATGTGGAGCCCCGCCTCTCTCTAACCCAGTCTTTTTTAACCAGGGTGCCCAGGCACCATGAAGTGCCTTGAGGTTTCTTCAGGGGTGCCTTGGCAAAATGCCTAAAAATTGCCCCATTTGTATACAAGCCAGCAGGTGGATGAAGCCTGCAGCCGCGTACACACGGGCGGACTGTATGGCCTACTTAGTCCGTCGAAACACATTTCAGTGGACAGTCCGCTCGTGTGTGGGCTTCAGCTGACTTTTTCAGCGTGCAGTCTGGCGTACTAAGTATTTCGGATTTTTCAAAATACTGTCCGTCATACTTTGGTTTCAGTGGACAATCCGCTCGTCAGTAGGCTAGTTCGACGGACTAAGAATGGCGCATGCTCAGAAAGGATTTACACGGCGAAAGGTTGCATTGCTGTGTATTGGACTTCCTATTTCTAGTCCCGTCGTACGTGCTGTACACGTCATCGCGCAAGCTTTCGACAGACTGTTTGTGCATCCGTGTGTGGTCAAGTCCGTTCATTCGAAAGTAGGACGGACTGTCCGTCGGATTGTATGGCGGACTAAGTAGGCCATACAATCCGCCCGTGTGTACGCGGCTTGCCTTTTACTTACAAAAGCCACGGGTTTTCATTATGCACCAATACAACTTTGTAGACACTGGCATCCTAACAATCAATGGCATCATCAATTAATAAGGAGGATGTCTGTGGCCTCCACAGCATCTTCGTTTGACCCTTCTGTGCCCCTCGCCCTCAGCACTGGGGTGACATTAGCAGACTGATGGAGAGAAACTGAGGGAAATACTGGAATATTAGTCAGTACCAGTGTGGAAACGTGTATTTGCTTTGGAAGAATAAATCACCTCTAGCATTGGGTGTCCTACCTGTGGATGTTGCTGCATTGTGTAAAGCTATTAGAATCGTTTTTTAAATTTCAAAGTGGGGTGCCTCGAGACTGTCCGTAAATTTAAAGGGTGCCTTAAAGCGAAGTTCCACCAAAAAGTGTAAGCTCCGCTTATCTGTCCCCCCACCCCCCCGGTGCCACATTTGGCACCTTTTGGGGGGGGCAGGTACCTGCCTCCCTCCCTCCGCCGCCAAGCCATTCATAAAACGCACATGCGCAGTAGGAAAACAGCTATGAAGCCACTGCTTCACTGCCGGTTTCCCTTACTGCCAATGGCAGTGGCAGCACCCGACAGCCAATGGAAACATCAGCTGCGTTGCCGACATGGCTGGATTCCAGGAGAGGTAAGTGTGCCAATAATAAAAGGCCGCAGCTGCCATAGGTGTAGGGGCTGGAGCATCGCTTTAACTGAAAAAAGGTTGAGAAACACTGACCTAACCTCAAACCCATTCACAATTTTTTGTCCCAAAAATCACATGCCCACTCACTTACATCTGCGCTACTGCCAACTGCTCCCATCATCATGATGTCATCAGAGAACAACCAGCAGGAGGACATCTGAAGAAGAAGCTTTAAAATATAATTAAGGCCCCTGTCATGCTTGTGTGGCTTTTCCTGCGACTTTGGACATCAGAGTGTCGCATGACAAGTCGTACCCTATGATTTCCAATGATAACCATTCATATCCGTGCGACTTCAAGTCACACTGACTTCAAAGTAATCCCTGTACTACTTTGATCTGACTTTAATGCAGGTTGAGGTCTATAGACCTCAAGTTTACACAGACATTCCCTGAAATCACTGGAAAAATCACGGCAAAATCACGCAACTTTCAAGTATGGCAGTGTGAAAGGGGCCTTAACGTTATCACCGAAAGTGAAAGAGAATCCCAAATTTTGGGTTGTCACCAGAACAGCAATGGAGGGGGGAATTTTACCAATGGGGACACTGGTTCTGGTGACACCCCGAGATTCCCTTACTTTAGGAACGATTAGAAGTGATTGACAAAATTCTGCCACCACCGATTGGCATAACAGAGGTGCAGGTTATCAAGCCATCATTTGATTAGTTAATATCTACTTCTCTACCTCTGACACACGAGGCTTGGTGCTGCTGAGGCTGCAGTATAATAGTGGCCATACACGTTTCTAATCGATCCCTTCCAACAACAGTAATCAACCTATAGTTGACTGTCTATTTGATCCCTATTCCACATACAGGCAAGTAGATTTCAATCGATTGTTAAGATACAATGGTAACTTCCAATCGTAAGTTATCAATTGTATTTCTGTTTCCACTATGTAATATTGTAATCTAATCACGAGAAATACGATCGTATTTGTAAACAAAGTATCTCAGTGCTGCTGATCAATGCAAAACTAAAGATAACTTTCCGTCTTGGCTGATTGACTCAGTTTGATTGAATCTGATCGAAATCAAGTAGGGTAGAAAGGGATCGCGCATCGAACAGATAATAAAATTGAAGTGTGTGTGTGGTCACCACTAGAGGCACCACTGCTGACTACTCCGAGTCCAAACACAGCTGCATCTCTGGCTCTTCAAATCCTGTTGCCTTCAAAACACTTGAGATTTCCGAGCAGCAATCCATCCGTTCCTCAAACATCAATCCACAAAAGCCTCTTCAGATGAGAAGGATCTTCTATTATATTTTTATCATCTTGAATATTGGAGGATACACCTGTTTTCCTTCTTTTTTGTTAAAGTAAATGCTGGCCAAAGTGAATACATTAAAGCATTATTAAACCCAAAACCCAATTATTATATTGCAGGTTACCAATTCTTAGATGTGATGACTGCATTCATTTTCTTTTTTAGGCTTTCTTTCCCTTGTTTTCATCTGGTGATCCAGCCTGTAAGTCTGTTGTTTTTCAACAGGACAAGCTCTGCTGAAAATGGAGCAGTTAGAGTGCTGAGACAAACCATTTACAACTAACACTGTAATTGCTTATAAAGTGTGAGCTGGAGTTTGGCTTCAAATTTGAAGAAGTGTATCTAAATCTGCTAGTACATCTCACACATTTCCTTCCCCCTAGACCAGTGGTCTCCAAATTGAAGTCCTTTATTTGATCTTATCTGGCCCTTGGGGCATAATTCCCCCCACTGTTACTGACATAGTTTCTGCCACTGACACTAACAATGGGGCACTATTCCTCCCACTGATACCAGTGATGGGGCACTATCCCTTCCACTGATACCAGTGATGGGGCACTATTCCTCCCACTGTTACCATTGATGGGACACTATTCCTCCCACTGATACCAGTGATGGGGCACTATTCCTTCCACTGATAGCAGTGATGGGGCACTATTCCTTCCACTGATACCAGTGATGGGGCACTATTCCTCCCACTGATACCAGTGATGGGGCACTATTCCTTCCACTGTTACCAGTGATGGGGTGTAATGACATATTCATCGCCGCCATCTTGCTACACCCCACACTCATCCACAGTAAGGATACACTAAGCCCTTGTACACACGGTCGGAGATTCCAACGGAATGTGTCCGATTGGACCATTTTGTCGGATATTCCGACTGTGTGTAGTCTACATCCGACGGACCAAGTTTTCCAACTTGTTGGTAAAAAAAATTCCGACAAAACTCTCTGATCGGACATCCCCCTATCATGTGTAGAGAATTCCGATCGGACAAAGTGCCACGCATGCTCAGATCAAATTCCTACACCAAAGCTATTGGCTGCTAGCGTGAACACAGTCCTGTCGTAACGAAATAACGTAATCACGTCGGATTTTCTGACAACTTTGTCCGACCGTGTGCATGCAACAGTTTCGGACAAAATCCGACAGATTTGGTTGTCGGAATCTCCGACCGTGTGTACAAGGGCTAAGAAGGATTAAAGCGGACATGTTGTTACGCCTACCGGAGTTTAGCATTTTAGACGTATTTATGACAGTAGTCTGTTTATATAGTGAAATACAGTACTTACAACTCCGTCTGACTACTTAGATCTTGAATTTTAAAAGCAGTGACAACCCTGCTCATCTCACAGGTTTGATAATCTGACAGAAGTTTGCTGCTTTTAAAATTCAACATCTAACCAGTCAGACAGAGTTCTAAGTCCCGTATTTCACTATAAAAACTCACTTTACTGTTATAAATATGTCTAAAATGCAAAACTCTAGTGGGTGTAACAACATGTCTGCTTTCCCCCTTCTTAGTGTATCCTTACTATGGAGGAGTGTCGGGTGTAGCAAGATGGCAGCAAGGGAACGTCACTTCCATAGCAAACTGGGATGGGTCGCCGAATATGTCGTTACAGGGACACTCCTTTCAAACTATCATTTTTTCCCAGCTGATAGGCTGCACTGATGGGCACTGATGAGGTGGCACTAATGGGTATTGATGGGCACGGATAGGCAGCACTGATGAGCACTGGTAGGCGGCAATAATGGGCGCTGATAGGTGACACTGATGAGAATGCACTGATAGGTACTGCTTGGCAGCATTGATGGGCACAGTTGGCGGCATTGGTGGGCACAGATTGGCAGCACTGGTGGGCACTGTTGGGACTGTGCTAATAATCAGCATGAGTAAGACTGCTTTCACACTGGGGCAGGCGGGTGTTGACGGTAAAACGCTGATAGTTTTAGTGGTGTTTTACCGTAATTTTAGCAGCGCTATTTGGCTGCTATCGGGGAGCTTTTAACCCCACTAGCGGTCGAATAAAGGATTAAATGCACCCGTGTCGCACCGCTGCTGAGGTGCTTTGCAGGCGTTTCGCAACAGTGCCCATTCATTTCAATTGGCAGGAGCGGTGTATACACCGCTCCAGCACCGCACAAAAGATGCTGCCTGCAGGACATTTTTTAATGTCCTGCCAGCGCATTGCCCCAGTGTGAAAGCCCTCGGGTTCTCACACTGGGACTGCAGGCGAGGTGTTTTTCATGCACTATTTTTAGCCCAATTGTTACTGAAAAATGCCCCAGTATGAAAGGGGTCTTAAGGAATGCTGATAACCAGCTTCTGTTTACATCATGATCAACTGTGATTGGACACAACTGATCATGTGATAAAGAGCTGCTGAAAGATCCAGTAGCTCATATTAATCCTCACAATGTGGGAAGATCACAGCTGTAGAGGTAGCCAGGGATGCAGAGAAACTGAGATTTCAAGAAATGTATCAGCCCCCAGCACACTTTTCATTCAATGTCAGTACCGTCCTTAGTGATTACAAAAATTAACTACACTTAAAGTGGTTGTAAACCCTTACAAACCACTTTGGCCTACAGGTAAGCCTAGATTAAGGCTTACCTGTAGGTCCAAGAAATATCTCCTAAACCTATACGGTTTAGGAGATATTTGCCAAAAGACAGGCACCGCTGTCTATGTCACATGCACCGTAGACAGCGTCGCACAGGCGCACTGTGAGTGCCGCTGTTAACGGCGATATGCCGCGAGTGGCGGCTCCCGTGCACATGCGCGGGAGTGACGTCATCGCGGCTCCCTCGAATGACAGCGCCATAGCAGCGAGACCCACCAAGAAGATGGAGGCTCCGTACACAAGGGGACAGCGGTGACTTTGCTGGCTCCTGTGTCAGGTAAGTGACACATAATGGACTACTATGCGATGCATAGTAGTCCATTATGCTTTACCTTTGCAGGGAATCAAAGAGGAAGTAAACCCATCAGGGATTACTTCCTCTTTGAAGTGGTTGTAAACCCTTACATACACCCAGTGAAGGGACTATCCTCAGGTGATACACAGAGAAGAAACAAATCCTCCTGCATAAGTTGTATCTGTCTATCTGCAGTCTTCTATTCCCTACATCCATTTAAAGTGCTGAATTTATAAGCTTGTCTAGAAGTTCAGATAAAAAGGGGGGTGAAGAGCTGAAATTACAATCTTCAAAGCTCAGTGAGGAGAGCTCTGACAGCTGATTGGAGCGAAGGGAGACACCCCCTCACACAGCACACAGGAATAGAGCTGAGGCTGTCAATCAGCTGAAAGTCCCTCCCTTGTCACCTTTTTTCTCTTGGTGTCAGGAAAACTTGTCAGAAGTGATTCATGCTGATAGCAGAGGAATGAAGCAGCAGACAGAAATGAAACATAGTGCTCTGAATTGAGATATGTGCACACTATAGAGCAGTGATGGCGAAACTTGGCACCCCAGATGTTTTGAAACTACATTTTCCATGATGCTCATGCACTCTGCAGTGTAGTTGAGCATCATGATAAATGTAGTTCCAAAACATCTGGGGTTCCAAGGTTTGCCATCACTGCTATAGAGGGATATGCATAAATGCCGGTCACTGTGGAAGCCAAAAGAAAAGTAAAGGGCCCAGAAGAGCAGGGACCAGAAGAATGATCAGGAGGCTGTTAGCTATTTGGCCCTAGGCCGGGGGATCCAGGAGCAGAGCGGAGGTGCCTGATCTATGGTGTCCTGCTGTCTAAAACATATGTATATCCCCAGAATTGTTGGGTTCTGCAGCCAATGGTTTCGCTTTACTATGATAGAGACTGGCAGTGTTGGAAGAAGGAGAGGTCAATGATCAATATCTTCTTTGCATGTTTTTTTAACACTATACAACATGCATTTTTTTATTGTACTGCACATAAAACGCACAGGTGCAAACAGGGCCTAAGATACCCTTTA
The DNA here is from genome assembly GCF_037356315.1 of Lithobates pipiens. Taxonomy (NCBI): domain Eukaryota; kingdom Metazoa; phylum Chordata; class Amphibia; order Anura; family Ranidae; genus Lithobates; species Lithobates pipiens. The sequence continues at coordinate 511,682,376 of NW_027507764.1, read as the reverse complement.
TGCTTGGCAAGTCCTGTCTGAACTAATCTGAGACATCTATCCGATTCTGAGATTTGTCCAGCACTGCTGATATATATTTCTCAACCCATGGCGACACAACATATTGTTAAGGAATTAGTTTGGCTGCCTACCCAACAATAATTCACACAGGAGCCCAACTGCCAACAATTACATTTACAATCTATCAATCTACTGCAGAGATTCTCTTTGCTCCCTATACACATATATAAAGTACATACGCATATATATATATATATATATATATATATATATATATACACACATACACATACATACACACAGTACATATTTAAGAAGGATCTTTATACACCAGTTTCAATTATTGGTACTAAAGTAGAAATGTCTTCAAATGCCTTTTCAACATATGTGTGAAATGCTAAAAAAATATATGTATGTGTGTATATATATATATATATATATATATATATATATATATATATATTAGCAAACAAGTATTGTAAGCACTCAAAGGGCTTCCAGAGATGAAGGAGGATGATATAGTAGCTTTATTGCCCCAACATTTGGGAAAGTCACATCTTGGCTGTGACTCCCCGAAATGTTGGTGCAATATGCAACAGTTTACTTATCACAGGTAATTATGTAGCACCAATAATTTAGTAAGCACTTTACATTCACATCAGTCCCTGCCCTCAAGGAGCTTACAATCAAAGGTCCCAATCGCGCATACATACTAGGGCCATTTTGGAAAGGAGCCAATACCCTGGTATGTGTCTTGCTCTGAAGAAGGGCGCTACCTGTATAGCCCAAAACCGTCATGCATTTGACACTGAATGGAATTTGATTTTGAACTTTTCTAAATTTTAAGTGCAACAATCCCCATCTGATCGTTTTTATATATATATATATATATATATATATATATATATATATATATATATATATATACACCCAGTATTTAACACTGAGAATTAATTTACACACGAAGGGATGTACCTGAGAACCCTGGTATGTGGTGTTTTATAGAAGGAATACAAAATATCATATGGATCTGTTGCATTGATGTATTCATTCGTTTAGGTGCATTTTTGCACAAATTTTCCCCTTTCTTTTTAATCCTATTCAAGTCTCTCTGGTTGACTCTACACTCACAGTGGACTCATATTTGTTATCCAGCAGCTGAGGCCGGGAGCAGAAGCAGTGGTTGTGCTGGTGGACAGCTCCGTGGTGCTGAACTTGCTGTGCACACCATCCTCAATCTCTCCTGTAGCCTTCGCTCTGAGGATGTACAATCCTTCCACATTCCAATCAGAGAATTCAGATCATACCCGGATGGCAGCAATGGGCTGTGTTTGTAGAACAAGACGTCAGCTGTCATAACCCAAGCCTCATACTAGACCCCCACACTAGGAGTGGAGAATCTCACAGGTCTGGGTTATAAACATAGAAGAGTGATGGCAGAAAAAAAGACCAAATGGTCCTTTAAGTTTGCCCCTTTTTATTTTTCTACTATACCCTTCACGACCACGCCATGTTTTGTTATACGAAACTACGTTACTTTAAACTGCAATGGTGTGGTCATGCAAAGCTGTAACAAAACAAAATGTATATCATTTTTTTCCCCCACAAATTGAGCTTCCTTTTGGTGGTATTTGATTACAACTGCATTTTTATTTTTTACGCTATAAACAAAAAAACTACAATTTTGAAAAAAATAAATAAATAAATAAATTAAAAAAAAAAAATATATATATATATATATATATATATATATATATATATAAAAATCTTTCTGCTATTACATATCCAATAAAAAAAATTTTTCAACAATCTAATTTCTTCATCAATTTAGGCCAATATGTATTCTGCTACATATTTGTGGTAAAAAAATAAATCCCAATAAGCGCATATTGATTGGTTTGTGCAAAAGTTATAGCGTCTACAAACTATGGCATATATACTGGAATTTTTTTGTTTTATACTAATAATGGCGGCAATCAAATGGCGACTCATAGCAGGACTGTAATATTGCCACAGACAATATGACACTAACTGACACTCTTAACACTTTGTGGGAACCAGTGACACTGGTGGGTACTAATGACACTGGCTGGGAAGGGATTTAACATTTAGGGTGATCAAAGAGTTAAATGTGTGCCTAGCCAGTGTTTTTGTGTTTACTGTGTGGTGCTTTCACTAAGGGATGTGATGCTCTGTAGGGAAACAAAATCCAGCACATCCCCGCTGGCAGGATGCAGTTGTGCACTGTTTACATAGGCAGAGCTCTGTCCTGTCATTCTCCTCGCTGATCAGCGGATGCCGGCGGACATCCATTGACCGACACCTGCGATTCGGCTTGTGCTGTGACTAAACACAGCACAAGCAGCGCACATGCCCCCTGCCCGGGAGAGCAGAATCATGTATATATACGTGCTTCTGTGCAGCCATCCCACACTGTCGCAGTAGATGTACAGTGCGCGGTCAGCAAGTGTATACTGTAGTACACAGGTGGCAAACACAAGGCCCGCGGGTTGACTCTGGCCCGCCAGGCCTTGTCATGTGGCCCGCACAGCAGCCTCCAGCCACTACCTCTTTTTCTCTGCAGGTGTCCAAGGCAACAAGGGAAAAACATCCTCCTCAGTCCCGGGAGTGGTGCGGCTTTGTATTAGCGCATGCGCGGCCGGTCTCCATGACAATAAGAGTAAACATTTCCTCTCCGCTCCACCCCCGCCTCTGCTCTGTCTCCAGCCCTGTCTCAGCTTTGCGTCCGTTGTCACTCTGTCTCTGCCTCCGATACCGCTCTGCCTCCACCTTCACCGCCGCTCTGTCTCCGACTCCGCTCTCTCGCCCCCCAGTCCCTCCAGCAAATGATTGCTGGCAGCTCTGGGTTTTTTTTCCCCATCAAGCAGGCTGTGTCCTGAGGGCGGGCTTTTTAAGCATTTGTGTTGTTTGAGAGACAGTATCGTACTGCTTATTTAGTACTGATACTGAACACAGAGGTCCGCCCTAGAGGGAGGTACTCATTTATAGCCCAATACAAAGGGAGGGAGCCGCCTATACGGAGGTACCAGAGCGGGGCCAGGTATAAAGGTAGGAGAGAGTGCAGATGTGAGGAAACTTGGGGAGGGGGGAGCATGTGGAGGCAGATGTGGGGGGATGGGAGGAGAGTGATGGGTGCAGAGATCAGAACCAAGGAGGAGGGGTGGAAATGAGCACACTGCATAGTACACTCTGACCCCTCCAATCTGTATGTAGCGCAATCCTAACCCCTGCACTCTACGTAGCACAATCCTGACCTCTGTACTTAGCACAATCCTGACCCCTGCACTCTATGTGGCGCAATCTGGACACCTGCACTCTGTACGTATCGCAATCCTGACCCCTGCACTCTGTACGTATCGCAATCCTGACCCCTGCACTCTGTACGTAGAGCAATCCTGACCCCTGCACTCTTTATGTAGCGCAATCCTGACCCTTGCCCTACAGATACAACCAGCCCTTTGAGGACAACCATCCTGCCAATGCGGCCCAATGAATTTGAGTTTGACACCCCTGCTGTAGTAGATCTATGTTTGTCCCAAGCATGTTTGAATCCACTTACTGTTGACTGACTCACTATCTCTGATGAAGGTCTATTCCAAGTATCAACTACTCTTTTGGTAAAACAATACTTTCTGTGATTAGTTTTGAGGTCATGTCTCTGTGTCCTTGATTTTGGCTTCATAGTGAAATGACTGCCCTCCTGAACTCTATTCACCCCCTTCACCCAGGGATGTCAGCTTAGACCAGAGATCTCTTCTTTATAATCACAAAGTAGATTTAAACCCAATCCTTACAATTGCATATCATCTTTATCATGGCAGAGTCAGAGCAACTTTATTTCAAATAATATCTGGTGTTGGCAGCATGGATTGGTGGTTGGCACCTTTGTCTTGCAGCACTGGGATCCCTGGCTTGTATTCCAGCTAGAATGCAATCTGCATGGAGTTTGCATGTTCTCTCTGTGCTGGTGTGAGTTTCCTTTCACACTCCAAAAACATGCTGGTAGATTAACTGGCCCTAGTATGTGTATGTATACATGTGAGCTAGATTAACCTTAGTTTGCAAGCTTCTTGAGGGAAGGGACTGATCTGAATGTACAGTAAGTTAAGTGCTGCATAAATTATTGGCGCAATATGAATGCCTTTAACCACCTGCTCCCAAATCACATACATGCACATGAGTGACTGCAAGTGGTTATACCGGGATGATGCTGGCAGCTCCAAGCATCATCCCAGTATTGTCTTTTTGGCCGGCGATTCTCTTCTATGTAAACGCAATCCTAGTGGCTAATTAGCTGCTGGCTTGCTTTTACAGGCAGCGAAAGGGGGACCCGGCCTACAACAGAGGTGATCGGAGAGTGGCCCGTCTCTAATCAACTTTATGGTATAGGTGGTGATACCATAGATATACAGGAGATATAAGAGGTGATACCAGATGTACACAGCGTCATTTTTAAATAGTGAAGGCATCCGATCACACTGATCTTGGTGGCGTGGCTTAGCAATGGCCAAGTGAAAACATGTCTCTAGAGTGCTCCTGGCTTCCCGCTGCCCACCTTGACAACCTGACGGCCTTTAGCCATCGTTAAAACAGCATGATATCAACCAAACGATATAGGACCAGATCGACAACTCATGGGAATCCAGCGATACTTCCAGGATCCGCACCATACCTCGCCAGGCGCCATTGTAGCTGCTCCACGTGTACGCTGTATGTAGGATGACGCCGCATCAGCCCTGTCTGTCTCTCCCACTCCATCTACTGACCCGGACCTCTTCCCAGGGAGACTGGCTGCCTTCCCTCCAGACATGGCTGGGCCCTCTCACTACTCGGACAGCCTGACTGAGGACCTCCATACCATGCTACAGGCCCTCCCTACCAAATCGGACATTGAGGTCCTTATCTTCCGCATTGAGGAAGCTCACAGGCAGGACATACAGGAAGTGAAAGCAGATATACACTCACTTTCTGACCAAGTGGACTCCAGTGAGACCTCGCTATCCTCCGTGGAATATCGGGTGTCAGCCCTGGAGTGCTCTCAGACGTCCCATGCAGCCACGGCCATGGACATGCAGCTCCACCTGGAGGATTTGGAGGATCGCAGTCGCCGCAACAACTTGCAGCTGCGGGGTCTCCCAGAGGCTACCTGAAAGGAGGACTTAGCGGCGACGGTTACAGCCATCGCCTAGGATGTACTGGGGGCCCCACACCCATCACTGGAACTGGACCGGGTCCACAGAACCCTTCGGGGCTAAACCATCAAACCCCGACAGGCCCCAGGACGTGCTCTGCAGGCTGTACCATTACTCCCAAAAATAGCCTATGTTCCGCAGAGCCTGGGAACATGGCGATGTAGGATTAGATGGGGCCAATATCAAGATCCTCCCGGATCTCTCCAGAGCTATACTACAGAGAAGAGCCCTACTGAGGCCAGTCCTGGACCTGGCCAGATGACAAGGTTGCACTTACCGATGGGGATACCCACTAGCGGTCTCGTACAGCAAAGCAACAGCTTCCTTTACCCTTACGTACCCCAGCAAACCTGCCTGCCCTGTTTACCTTCCTGAAGGCGGATCCCGTGCAGGCGCCGAATTGGCTCCAAATCATCCCTTGCCCAGCGGACTGCTCGGGACTCTCCGTAAACCGGAACAACCAGCCAGCCTGCCCACAGAGATCCAGAAGGAGATCCCAGGCTCCCTCTGCAGAAGGGTCACATGAGTCATAACTGTTCTACCTTGTTACTGTCTCACCTTACCACATCACACAGGTTGACTGATTTTTCTCCCCAGTTGCTTGTTCTACTTGTCCCCCCTCACCGATCTGCCAGCAGATGATGCATGCTTTTCTCACTGACATTGCAATGTTCCCTCTTAGCCTGCTAAACAAGCGTACCACCCTCCTGTCAAACACTGTTGATCTTGGGTCTTTTCCCTGCCAGCCTGGATAATTGACTTATCTGAACAATTCACCTACAGATGCCCAGGAAGGGGGTTTGCTCCCAAACGTGTGCGCTTAGCCAGGAGATCTTATCTATGTTACTATCGGATCGGAACTCTGTGATGCTCTTCTAGCAAAACATATTCACGGACGATTTTCTTATGACATGGTACTCTGACCCTAACCATGATGATAACAATCCTATACTTTTTGACTACAGGGTTACTGTTCACTACTTGTCTCTAATTAATCGTTATCTGGTTGGGGTATTGCCTGTATACAGTCACTATGTTTTCTGCATACTCTGGGACTTGGAGCCTTCTTTTTTTTTTCTTTTTTAAGTGACTCCCACTCGCTTCACTTGAACTATACATTTTCGATGGCCTTTAGGTCTGAAGTGCCTCCGTGCAACGGCCTCCTCCGGATTACACAGGGGTACTTCCGGTGTGCATGTGGAGTGGCTGAGTGAGTCTTGGCAGGGGCATACCTCCTCCACCACGGTGAGGAGAGGGTGCAATCCCCAGGACTGGATGGACCTCCCCTCAGCCCGGTGGCTTCTGTACCCTCTGCACCTATGCAGCTCTCGGTGGAGAGTAACTTTACCATTGTTAATGTCTGTTTAAACCTGTGCGTCCCATATGACATTTGTTTTCTGCTCATACATGCCAGATAATAGTACCTGTCATTATTATACCCGCTATTTCATTAATCGTCACGCTCGGGGAGGTCAAGGGGTAGCCTGTGAGTCCCTTCCTGGCTATTTCTTTCCGCATTTCCAAGTAGGCCTGCGCTCGATCACCAGTATATATCTGGTGAGCGTGTTGGCATTCTTGTGCTACCACTCTAGTCTCTGCAGGTTGCACCCTCTAGGAGCATCCTACTTTTCTGATCTTTCCCTTCTGAGAATACCCTCTCCCAGGGTGTTCCTTCTCCCCTGACCTCACCTTCCTTTTTACCCAGCTTCCCTTCTCCCCTCTCCTCCCCCCCCTTTCTAAACCTTTCCTCTTATTCTCTTCTCGCTCTCCCTTCCTCCTTCCCCTCCTTTACTCCCGCTTGGCCTCCCTACCATTTCTCCTTTTCCCTTCCCTCTTCACCTAGGGGCCATGGAGGTGGTGAATGTGCTCTCGATGCAAAAGGCCTCAATGCCCCTGAAAAGAAATGTATGCTGTTACAAGATCTACTTCGCCTTAACAGACAGATGTAGCGTTCCTTCAGGAGACACGTTTTAGAGAGGGCAAGCCACCTGTCCTGAAAAAAACGATTTTTCCCGGTGGTATATCATTCCACCAACGAGCCCGCTAAGTCACGAGGCATGTCTAAACTCATTTAAAGAACCGGTTCATGGAGCTGTGTGGATGTAAAAGCAGATCCGGGGGGACGGTATTTGTTCCTCAGGGGCATGATTGTCAAGGTTACCCTGGCTAGCCTTTACGCTCCCAACAACCACCAAGATCTTTTTATTAACAAAACGAATACTGTGATCTTTGCACAAGGCACAACTAATTGACGATTGACGTCTTCTCCATCCCACTGAAAAAGACTACACCTACTCTTTGCCACATAAACAATATTCTAGGAGTGACTACTTTCTCATCCCTCACTCCCAACTACATGCAGTCCATGACTCTTACTTTCCTATGCATTGACTGATAGCTTCACCTCCAAGACGAGAATTTGGAGGTTGAACGAAAGGCTCTTACAAGACGAGGAGGTGCTCAAAGACGTTAGAGAAATTGACTGTTATTTACAGACTAATGATATACTGGACAGCGACCCCGGTATTGTGTGGGAAGCACACAAGGCGGTAATCCGCGAGGTGCTCATTAAACACGGGTCACACATCAAAAAACAACGCACCTCACAGATGAACTCCCTTCGTGTTTGGTGGAAGCTCGACACAAACACGCCCAGACACCCTTGTTAGAGGCAGAAATCTTGATACTATGCAAAACAAATCACTGAGCTAAAGCAGCAATACAGGTTTGCCACAAGGTATCATACGAATCAGGCAATAAATGCGGTAAACTCCTGGCCAAATCCTTGAGAGAACAGGTGCTTGCAAACTACATATCACACATAATGTCACCCTCAGGCAAAAGGTTTCCCTTCCCAAAAAAGGGAATTAGCCAACTCTCACATGCCAAACGTATCCACTGAGGTAAGCAAAATGCTGGATGAGTCTATCACACTAGATGAGATCCAAAAGAGTGATAGGTACTACTAAAGTAGGGAAAGCCCCAGGCCTTACTATTCAAAACTAAAATACACTGCTGCCATCCCTCTGTAAATTCATGCATACATTTTTCAACGGCTTAGGATCCAGTACAACCTTCCCCCATGACACTCTCTCAGCACACATAGTAATGATCCCCAAAGAAGGCAAAGACCCTTACTCCTGTGGGAGCTACAGACCGATCTTACTGCTCAACACTCACCTTAAAATCTTTACAAAATTCCTGTCCACCAGAATTCAACAACACCTACCAGCTTTGATCAACCTGGATTAAGTTGGATTTGTACTGACTCGTGAAGCAAGGGACAACACGATCCAAGTCCTGAACCTCTTACATGTGGCCAATAGGAATTGTACTCCCTGTGTGTTCCTGAGCACAGATGCTGAGAAGCCCTTTGACAGGGTGAACTGGCAGTTTATGTCTTCTGTTCTAAGTTTTGCAGGGTTTAGCAGCACCATGTTCAACTGGATAAATGTGCTTTATTTTGATCCCTCGGCTCGAGTTAGAGCTAATGGTGTCCTGTCAGAACCCTTAAAGATCACTAACGGAACGCGACAGAGATGCCCCCTGTTGCCGCTCCTCTTTGCCCTGTCACTGGAGCCATTCCTGTGTACTGTATGTTTAAACCCAGATATAACGGGAGTGGTGGTAGAGGAGACCGAGCAGAAGATCTGCGTTTACGCGGACGACATGCTGTTTTCGCTCACAAACCCTTTGATCTCGCTTCCGAATCTTCTCCACAAATTCCAAACATACGGAACCTTATCCGAAGCGATTGGTGTAGGCTCCAGGCCAAGGTGCATGAACATAGCCCTGAAATATCTAGGAACATACACCCCCCCTAAATTGTCCCAAATATTTGCACTGAACTTCCCACCACTGCTGAAAACCGATCGGCACTGCTTAACAAGTGGCAAGCAGGCATATACTCATAGGCCGGCAGGTGCTATATCCTCAAGATGAGCATCTTCCCCAAATTCCTGTACCTCCTACAGGCCCTGCCAATCCATAACCATCTAATTACTTCGATCAAGTAAGGGCAAGGTCCTCCGACTTTATTTGGGCAAATAAACGACCAAGACTGAACAGACAACAGCTCTCACAAAACTGTATGGAGGCCTAGCAGTACCAGACTTACAAAAATACCATCAAGCAACCCATCTGACCAGACTCATTGGCTGGAATCGCCATCAGGCTACAAAATTTTGGCCTCGTCTGGAACATGCTCAGTGCACCATACCACTAGACAGGGCACCTTGGTGCCATTAAAAACTGCCAAACGCCATGAAAAAACACCCTCTGGTGGGTATAACTACGTGGATTTGCTCGTCCCTTTTCCTACGATCCTCTCCTACGTCAGTTCACTCCCCACTTCACCCGATATTTGGAAACCCATTGTTCACCCCCCGAATCTCAAGATCCTGTCTTTCGTTCCTTGAGGAATTCTGGTTGCTTCTAAGAATCTCATTTTCTCACTCATAGTAGGTGGCCATTCCTATCCAAACTCATAAACCCAGACGTTTTGTTTCAATTGGACCACTGGAGGGCCCTCCAAATTAACCATTTCCTCAAGTCATTACACCCCCCCCCCCCCCAGACAGTTTCTGCCAAACCCTTATGCCCCGTACACACGAGCGGACTTTTCGACATCCAAACTCCGACGGACTGAGTCCGGCGGACTATCCGCTCGTGTGTGGGCTGCAACGGACTTTAGCTTCGCAAAAGTCTGACGGACTTTAGAAATGAAGCATGCTTCAAATTTTCCCGACGGAACTCCGCCGGACCCGGTCCCCTTCGAAAAATTCGCTCGTGTGTGTGCTACTCCGACGGACTAAAACCGACGCTAGGGCAGCTATTGGCTACTGTCTATGAACTTCCTACGTCGAATCCAGTCGTACGTCATCACGTTCGACTCCGTCGGAGTTTGGTGTGATGGTGTGTGGTCAAGTCCGTTCGGTCGAAAAGTCCGCCAGAACTCCGGCGGAACTCCGCTAGAACTCCGTCGGAAGTCTGTCAGACTTAATCCCTCTCGTGTGTACGGGGCATAACCACTTTCGAGACTTACTGTTCAGAGGAAGGCACCATGCCCGACGCCCTATCGGCCGCCTACCAATTGTTGATTACGCCACTAGATGGCTATCAACTGCAATGCCTCAACACATGGAAGAAGGATCTGAAGTGTACCTTTTACCTCACGTCAAAGACAAAGAATTCTCCTCTTCACCTATAAATCCTCCATATGTACCAAGATACAGGAGACCAATTTTAAAATTGTCACTAGATGGTAAAATACTCCCTCAAAACTACAAAGGTTCTTCCCCTCGTCCTTGGATCGCTGCTGAGGAACAATCCTCCACATCTTCTGGACCTGCCCTGAACTGGACTTGTTCTGGGAGACAATCCAGCACACTGTCCAAAAGTTTACTGAGTGCCCCATCCCAGACGACCCAGCCTTCTTCCTGCTCCACGCCTCCAACATTCCAAGCAAAACTTATAAAAAATCATGAATTCGACATCTCCTCAACGCAGTCAAGGCATGCATCACTTTATACTGGAAATCCACACAACCTCCATCCATAGGCCTGTTCAAAAAAGTGGAGGAAATCAACAAAATGGAGGATCTTATCCTCGTGGCCCGCCATCAACCCGAAACGTTACACTAAGACGTGGACAATCTGGAACATGTTTGCCTTCTCAGATGAGGGACGAGTCCTCTTCTAAAGCGACACGGCGGATTAGAACAACCCTAGTATAGCCATGGTAGACGTCGGTGACCTACTGGCGCTATCCACTGACCATTCCTGCTTTTACTGCAACTCGAGAGAGGCGCATTCATTGCCCCCCTGAGCCCCCCCTCCTACCCCTGTCCCCCCACTACCCTCCGTTCCCTTTCTTTCCATCCACCCCTCTCCCCCTATCCCCCCCCCCCCCCATTTTTTTCTCTCCTTCTTCTTTTACGTTTCTTCTCTTCTCTCTGTTCCTATTTTTAAAGTGTTGTTTCTATAGCTCTATATCTTACTACCAACTTATAATATTTGAAAAAGTTGGGGCAGGGTCCACGAAACCACCCATTGCAACACACCGAATCCCGGTGAAATAGATATTTAATGATCCAGGTGTAGAGGTTTACGACCACATTTTCTCTGTCCCTCCAACAGGATGATGCTATCTGTGAAGATCGATAGACGTGATTGACATGCTATGCTTAATTGTAATTGGAAATTCTGTTTATGACACGATATGTTGATTAACCTCATCCTATACCACTGTACCACTTCTCTTATGTAACTGAGGATGCTGTGTTGTGTTTTTTTTCTTGGCTCTTTAAATAAATAAAAGATTTTAAAAAAATGCTTTTAAGGGCAGAGGAGACATCTGAGGTCTAATAGACCCCTGATCTCTCCATAAAGAGTCACTGCCTATTGCTGTCACAAGGGATGTTTACATTCCTTGTGACAGCAATAAAAGTGATCAAAAAATTTAAAGAAACAGTTTAAAAAAATAAAAGAAATTTAGTAAATATACTCACGCGCAGAGGTGAATGCATTCGTAGGTCACGGGCAGGCCGTGTGGATATGACCTTTTTACAAATGGAGTATGCACAATTTTAATGACATGTTAGGTATCTATTTCCTCAGTGTAACATCATCTTTTATATTTTACCAAAAATCGGGTTACATATTACATTTTCTTGCATTGAAAATCATTAAAGTGGGTTTTTTGCATTTGAAAAACTGCTGCACAAATACCACGTGACATAAACAACCGCCATTTTATTCTCTAGGGCATCTGCTAAAAAAATATATAATGTTTGGGTGTTCTGAGTAACTACCAGAACATCTTTACCATCTCCATGCCTGCGCACAGAGCGATAATGTAAATGGGCACACCCTGTGCACACACCTATCGACATGCAGCTACCACTGAAGTGTATGTCTGGAGGCAAGAAGTGGCTGCAAAGAGACTGCAAAAGCACCAAGATGCAAAAAAAAAAAAGAATAAAAAAAATGTGAAAACTGTTTTCTAAAAGAAAAAAGCACAGCAATTTTTTTATAATGCACATCGATTTAACAAAGCAAATATAATTTAGCTAAGGGTTACATCTACTTTAAAACTAGCTTCACATTTATGCGATGCGTCACATCGCATGTGATTCGCACAGGAATCGCACCATAATTCTGTGAAAATCACATGTGTGGTGCTATTTAGAGCCCATTCTTTTATATGGCTCAAATCACGCCACATCTACACAAAAAAGGTTCAGGAACCTTTTTTTTTTTTTGCCACACTGTAATCGGTTCGCATGGGTGTTCACACCCATGAAAACCATTTCTAGCAAACGCACTGTGACCTGCTTTTGAGGTGTCAACTTTTAACTGACACTCGCAGCTCGCATAAACACAGTGCAATTGTGATGTGATGCAGCAAACACAGTGATTCCTGTGTGTTTCCCGCATCGCATCAGTATGAACCGGCTCCCCAGGCCATCTCCAGAAAATAAAAAAGCTTCCTTGCAGCAGGTTGCCCCTACACTACAAGGGTTACATGCTCCTCTAGGTCTGGGGGGGTACAGAAAAAGTACTTATCCGATCCTCTGCACCCCTGGCAGCAGTGCCGGGATAAGGTCATCCGGTGCCCCAGGCAAAGATGCCAAAATGTGCCCCCACCCCATTCATGATGTGCACGCTTAGGGGGTCCTACGCTTAGCAATCACTTGCTTGTCAAAATCACTTTTAATAATGGGCACATGCTTGTGCTGTCTCTTTCAATTTTAAAAGTTTGCTACTTACTACAATTTGCGAGGGTAGGTTCACACCAGGTGCAGTAGGACTGTAGGACAGCCCACACCGCCTCCTGTCTCTCTCCTTGCCACTCCCAGCACTGGGCTGACAAGAGTAGTGATGTCGCTGTCACTACTCCTGTCAGCCTTGTAACAGAAAGAAGGTGCCCTCATTCCGACAGTAAACCATTGTGCCCATGGCACTCTCCTCCACTTCCCTCTGCTCCGGTGTTCTGCCAAAAACTGTCCCCCCATCGGATAGTGTCCGCCCCGTACTGCACAGGTGCAGCGATTGCGCAGTACAGAGGACAAGGAGACTCCAAAAGTCTCAGAAGATGAACGGCGCCTGCGCACTGAGTGCAGGTTCAAGCCCCACCATCCAAGTGGATATACAGTAGAACTTTTAGTGCTAGTAGTACCAAGCTTCGGGCATGGCCTCGCTTCACTCTGCAATTTATTCTATCTCTATGTCCACTTGGACGCAAGGGCTTGAACCTGGACTCAGTGTGCAGGCGCTGTTCATCTTCTGAGACTTTCGGCATCCCCTTGTCCTCCGTACTGCGCAAGAGCAGTACAGAGTGGACACTATCCGACGGGAGACAGTATTCTACACCACACCGGCACTGCACTGTGCCTTGGCATCTTCAATTGCAGGGTATTATACTTGATTATGTCAGAGAACCTGTGACCGCCGCAGCTTGGTAACCTTTTTTTAAAGATCTTTTTTTTTAACCTGCTTCTACCACCTGCCTAGATGACAGGGTGTCTGGCAGTCAGATGCACGGCCCCAGCACCTCACCTACAAGCACTGGGTTAAAATGAAGGCAGTTTGCCTATCCACGCATGCGCGGTATGCCCTCTCACAAAACCAGCTGAACTCCCTTAATTTGCAGAGATTTCCTATCACTTCCTGTTTGGCTATGGGACAGGAAGTGAAGGGAAATCTCCCCAATGGGACACAGATGGTGGAAAAGATCTGCCGGCGGTTCTAGCCCTCCCTTACTATATCCAAAATTAAAAAGTTTTGCCCATAGTTCTATTTTAAAACTGTAATTCATTGAGAATTTTGTTTTAAAAAATGTAATTAAAGGTGGAAAAAAAAATTTTTTGAAGACCTACGGTGCCGCTCTCCTAGCACCCTTTAGATCAGACAACCACTGAACCTGTACGCAGCCATGATGTATCCCATCCCCGTTTCGGCCTATGCAATGGTACAAAATAAAAGAGGAAACACATGTATTCACAAACACATAGACAGAGCAACAAATCCAATGCAGGCCTCTGGGCTCTGCATTGGACTTGATGACTTCAAAGGACCTGCCCCCCGCCAGAGCTTAGGGGAGAAGTAGCTGCCAGGACCTGGAAGATCAGGTAAGTAAAACTGCTTTTTCCACTAGTCCTAAACGGGCATCTAATGCGTTGTACATGAGGCACCCCCACCTTGCCAGGGAGCATTTGACCCTCCTGGAGTTTAGCTCTACGGACTTGTTGTGCAGCTCTCCTAGGCTCCTTATTGATCAGAGAACCATTGAACCTGTACACAGCCATAATGTATCTCATCCTTCCCCCCTTCCAGCCTAGGCAAGGATACAAAATAACAGATACATAAAACACATACACTGATCAATAAATCCAATGCAGGGCTCTGGGATCTGCATTGGACCCGATGATGTCAAAGAACCTGCCATCACCAGAGAATTATAGCATAGAGGATGCCAGGACTGGTCTTACAACCTGGAAGATTGAGTAAATAATACGGCTTTTATTGACACCAGACCTACATGGACATTTAACCCTTTCCACATGGGGAACCTCCCCCCCCCCCCCCCCCCACACACACACCTCCCCCCCCCCCCCCCCCCCCCACACACACACACACACACACACACACACACACACACACACACACACCTGCAAATCCAATGCAGGGTTTTGAGCTCTGCATTGGACCTGATGATTCCAAATGTCCTGTGCCTGCCAGAGCATAGGAAAGAGTCTTACTACCTGGAAGATCCATCAGGAATGAGCATTTAATCCTTTCCACATAAGACACCCCCATTGGCAACCTGGAGGATCAGGTAAGTAAAAACTGCCTATTCTGCCCCCCCCCCCACCCCCACCCAAAAACCTTAACATTAATTGAACCTTTCTGCACCACCACTGACTAGGGAAGGTTTTTCATATCCTTGAATACTTGCCATGCTGCTCTCCTAGGCTCCCTATTAATCGGGCACCCACTGATCCCGAACTGAACCATAACCAGTCTTACATCCTGGAGGATCCAGTAAGTAAAACTGCTTTTTCTGCCCCCCAAGACCTTAACCCTTTCAACACAGTAAACCCTCACTGGCCAGGGTGCATAAGTACCCGCCAGGCCGCTCTCCTAGGCTCCCTATTGATCTGCCACCAATTGAACATATATGCAGCCATAACCGGTCTAACAGCCTGAAGGATCAGGTAGGTAAAACTGCTTTCTATGCCCCACAAGACCTGAACATGCATTCCGGAACTCCGACTAACCAGGGAGGGTTTTTTTCTTCCCTGGAGCTGCACTTTAAGTACCCACCATGCTGCTCCTTTTTGATCAGGCACCCATTCAACCTGTATGGAGTCAGGGCTGGTTTTTACAACCTGGAGGATCAGGTAACTAAAACTGCCTTTTCTGCCCTCCAAGACCTAAACGGGCAACTAACCATTTCCACACAGGAAACCCACACTGGCCAGGGAACATTGTTCCTTTCCTTGGAGTTCAGCTTTAAGTACACGCCATGCTGCTCTCCTAGGATCCCTATTGATCCGGCAACCACTGAACCTGTACGCAGCCATGATGTATCTCCCCACCCTCCCCCTTCCTTCCAGCCTAGGCAAAGATACAAAATAACAGCAGAGAGGAAACACATGTATCCAGACAGATCAACAAATCCATAAGCACTCCCAGAGCCCCCCACACCAAAACTGAGGACCAAGAAGGAGAAGACATCTAGACATGGCTCCAGATAAAGGCCAGCACAGCAGCTGGGGACTGTCAGGCCTTTTGTATTGATCAGTGGATGGAGGAGGAGGGGATGGAGGAAGATGGGGGGGAAGGGGTTCTTCCAGGTCCGATCTAGCCTTCCAGGTCTGGTTATAGAGAACCCCTCATGGTTGGTGAAGACCCTCCATGGTTGGAGAAGACCCTGCATGGTAGGAGAGGTCCTTCTGGTTCAGAAGACCCTGTGTGGTTAGAAAATACCCTGCATGGTTGGAGAGGACCCCCCTGGTTGGAGAGGATCTCCATGGTTGGAGGGGAATTCTAAAGGCTGGTTGGAGAGGACCCCGCATGGTTGGAGAAGACCCCCCTGGTTGGAGATGACCCCGCATGGTTGGAGAAGACCCCCCCCTGGTTGGAGATGACCCTGCATGGTTGGAGAAGACCCCCCCCTGGTTGGAGAGGACCCTGCATGGTTGGAAAAGACCCCCCTGGTTGGAGAGGACCCTGCATGGTTGGAGAAGACTCCCCTGGTTGGAGAGGACCCTGCATGGTTGGAGAAGACTCCCCTGGTTGGAGAGGACCCTGCATGGTTGGAGAAGACCCCCCTGGTTGGAGAGGACCCTACATGGTTGGAGAAGACCCTGCATGCTTGGAGAAGACCCTGCATGCTTGGAGAGGACCCTGCATGGTTGGAGAAGACTCCCCTGGTTGGCAGAGGACCCCCCTGGTTGGAGAGGACCCCCCTGGTTGGAGAGGACCCCCCTGGTTGGAGAGGGTCTTCATGGTGAGGGTTGGGGGGGAAGCAGGGGAGAAGCCAGGCTTACTTGAGTACAGACTGCTCCTTCTCCTCTTCCTTCTTCTGCCGGTCCATGACGGCCAGGATGGTCCTCCTCTCGTCCTCGGTCAGGTGGCTGAGGTCCGGCATCTCCGGTAAGAGCGGCTGTGCGGGAGGCGGAGGGCCGCCCCTGGGCCCGACAGGAGCAGACATGTTGGTGGATGAGCGGGGAGGACTGAACGTCAGGCGGCTGAGGACATAAATCACACCGATCCTTCCTCCGATCACCGGGCGGGCGGGGAGGGATGTCACTCCATGGAACAATCGCAGGCGATCGGAGACAGAATGCTACAAATAATAACACACCGATCCGTCCAATGGGGGCCGCCTGCTCCTGGAGGGGACATTCCACATCTCTGCTATGGGGGAGCACAACACCCCCAACCACCCCCCCAACAAAAACAAAAAAACTCCCCGCTGTCCCCCCTCCCCCTGCACCCCACAAGGTGTCCCTGATGGTGAGCGGAGGGGTCCGGAGAGAGGCGATGGGTGACAGGCAGCAGCAGCAGCTGGAGAGAGATGGGGGAGGAGGATGGCAGGGCAGGCTGCTGAGCATGCGTTGGTCCCAGCTAGGTGGAAGAGGAGGAGGTGGATGGATAGAGATCTTCTTCCGGAGGCTCCATCAGCACCAGATGGCTCCTACTAGACATGGGCACCCAGGGGGGCCACAGCCTCTCATTGCCCTCTGGGGGGAGTCACAGCCTCTCATTGCCTTGGGGGGGGGGGGTAACAGCCTCTCATTGCCCTCTGGGGGGGGGGGCACAGCCTCTCATTGCCCTCTGGGGGGGGCACAGCCTCTCATTGCCCTCTGAGGGGGGGGTGGGGGCACAGCCTCTCATTGCCCTCTGAGGGGGGGGGGCACAGCCTCTCATTGCCCTCTGGGGGGGCACAGCCTCTCATTTCTCTCGGAGGGGGGTTACAGCCTCTCATCGCCCCCTGGGGGGGCCAGAGCCTCCGATCACCCTCCGGGGGGCCAAAGCCTCTGATCACCTCCCCGGGGGGGTTACAGCCTCCGATCACCCCCCCCCCCGGGGGGCCACAGCCTCTTATCGCTCTCTGGGGGGGCCACGGCCTCCAATCACCCCCTGGAGGGGTCACAGCCTCTCATTGCTCTCCAGGGGGGCCACAGCCTTCGATCACCTCCCCGGGCAGTTACAGTCTCCGATCACCCCCCAGGGGGACCACAGCCTCTCATCGCCCCCCCCCCAGGGGGCCCACAGCCTCTCATCGCTCTCCGGGGGGCACAGCCTCCGATCACCCCCCAGGGGGTCACAGCTTGTCATCGCTCTCCAGGAGGGCCACATCCTCTCATCGCTCCCTCGGGGGGGGGGGGGGGGGCACAGTGCCGATCACTCTCCCAGGGGTTTACAGCCTCTCATCGACCTCCGGGGGGCCACAGCCTCTCATCACCCTCCGGGGGGCCACAGCCTCTCATCATCTTCCGGGGGGCCACAGCCTCCGATCACCTCCCCAGGGGGAGTTACAGCCTCCGATCACCCCCCGGGGGGCCACAGCCTCTCATCGCTCTCCGGGGGGTCACAGCCTCCGATCACCCCCCGAGGGGGTCACAGTCTTTTATCGCTCTCCAGGGGGGCCACAGCCTCCGATCACCTCCCGGGGGGTCACAGCCTCTCATCGCTCTACGGGGGGCCACAGCCTCTCATCGCCCTCTGGGGGGGCCACAGCCTCTGATCACCTCCTGGGGGGGTTACAGCCTCCGATCACCCCTCAGGGGGGGCCACAGCCTCTCATCGCCCTCAGGGTGGGCCACAGCCTCTCATCGCCCTCCAGGGGGGCCGCAGCCTCTCATCACCCTCCAGGGGGGCCACAGCCTCTCATTGCCCCCCAGGGGGCCACAGCCTCTCATTGCTCCCTCCGGGGGGGGCACAGTGCCATTCACTCTCCCATGGGGTTACAGCTTCTCATCACCCTCCAGGAGGGCCACAGCCTCCGATCACCTCCCGGGGGGGGGGGGGGGGGGTTGCAGCCTCCGAGCGAAGCCAGCATCGGAGGCTGTGCCCCCCCGAAGGGCAATGAGAGGCTGTGGCCCCCCGGAGGGTGATGAGAGGCTTCACCGCCTCTCATTACCCTTTGGGGGGGCACAGCCTTTCATCACCCCCGGGGGGCCCTGACCGTGTAAAAGTGGTGCTGGTTAAAACCGTCCCCGCTAGCAGCTGAAATGCGGCACTTAAACAGCGCTAAAGCCCCGCTAAAATGAGCAACGCCTTAGCGCTAACGCAGTCGTGGCCCCAGCGTGAAAGGCCTTAAAATAACGCAGTGCCGTATTGCTTGGTCATAAAGGGGGGGGTAAATCATCCAGTGATATAGTCATAAAGTGATTAATATCATGATTTTTTTATGAATTCATTGTTGGCCATTATCGGCACCTTTAGCGCAAGAAAAGCTCAAGAAAAATGCATCCCTTTTAATATCCCTATGTATGTCTTCACACTGGCCTGTTGCGTTTCCGTTGTGGTGTTTAAAATTCTTGATTGCTGCATTTTTGGTCGGTTAAAAAAAACGCACCAAAAATGCACCATTGAAACACATTGAAAACACAGAAGGAACACATCAATAACACACGCGTGTTACGTTTCTGATGCAGTTTTTGAGTCCCCTGACCTATGAAAAACACACCATAAGCACAGTAAATTTGCGGCGAAAATTTTCTCTATCAGTAGAATGCTGAAAACAACATTTTCAGCCGATATGTTTCAGCCTCTGAAATTTCATTGCTTTAGTAACATATTGGTTTTTGATATGAGACTTGCATGCAAAAAAAACCCCAAAAGATCATTCGTCCGATACTCTTATCGTGCGTTTTGCTATCTCTGCTTTGGCAGAAAATGACACTTGAAGCAGGTAAACGCGTGTAAAACATTAAGGTGTGCCAAGCGCTTGGGCGTTAATTAATTTCACTGGCCAGAATCATCATTTTTTCTGGTTATTGAAATGAATTAATGCTCAAGTGCCAAACCCACCTAGCATTGAGGCGTGTTCAGATACGTTTACACGCAGAAAAAACACTTGACGCTCGTAGACACGCAATACCCCTTTGGAGGTGTTCAGGCACATCAAGCGCTTGGGCGTTAATTCATTTTCATTGGGCAGAATAATAATTTATTCTGGCTATTCAAGTACTAAATGTGCCTAGTGGTAAAGCGCATTTAGATGCGCTTACACATGTCAAGCATTTCTTTTGCCAAAACGCAGCTGCACCTGGACGTACTCGCTGGCGTTTTTTTTTCTGCCTCAAAATGCCTATGTGTGCATGGACACAGCAGCTAACATAGAGGGGCGTTAAGGCTCCATTCTCATTAGCGCGCCTCCAAAGTCGCACGATGTCTGGTGTTGCTGCGACTCTGATCTGACTTTACCTTCCCTGGACCAAAGTCACATCAAAACTCGCACACAAAGTAGCGCAGGCACCTTTTCTAAGTCGTAATGAATGGGTGCCATTGAAAAGAATGGTCTGCGACTTGTCTTGCAACTTTGATGTCCAAAGTCGCATGACAAGTCGGACATGTGTGAATGGAGCCTTAGTGGCAGGAAAAAAAAACAGATGCCCCTAACAGTCCGGTTAAAAACGTCCAGTGAGGCCTAAACGCAGCCAGCGTAGGTTTGTTTTTGCATATAGCAAAACGCATGACAAACAAGCTAAAACGGGCAGCAAACAAACACTCAAAGCTCATAGGGCAACCCATTTAATTGAATGGGCTGCTCTATGCCATTACCTGAAAAACACACATTAACACAACAGGCAGGTGTTAGGCTAGGTTCACATCCATGCATGTGCCGTTAATGCGTTTTTGATGTGTTTGGGAAGTGTTGATATTGCTAGGAGGAGGCGTCTGTTGTCATGAAGGAAAACGCAGCAAAATGCTTGTAGAATTTGAAAAACAAGCTCCTCTTGCTGTATTTATTTTTATTTCTTTTTTAATAATCAGTTAATTGACAGTATACAGTAATGTCTCCACCCAAAAACCAACCTCTCTTGATGCGTTTTACCACTTCTGGCTTTCTCACAAGGATAGGGGACGTCCATATGTTTTTCATGCATTTTTGATGCAATTCCATTGAAGTTCATGGACCCAAAAATGCATCATGCTCCATGTAAAAAAAAAAAGGCCCTGCACCTTTAAAAAAAAAGCACATTACAGAAACTGCGTAGATGTGAATGGGACCCATAGGAAATTTGGTTAAGTGGACTGTAGTGCGTTTCTGCAGATTTGCAAACACACTAATAAAAGGCATAGATGTGAACCTAGCCTTAGGGTGTGCAAGGATTTTTGTCTACTTAGGTGAAGGTGCATTTTTCCGCCCCCCCCCCCCCCCTCATGTTCCGTCAGCGTCTTTTCTCAGCACTGATTTTGGAGAATGACAGCTCCAGTACAGGAAGTGATGTCATACACGTCACTTCCTGGTCTGTGTACGGGGGGGGGGGCTGAATGAATAGAAATCTGCTGAGCCCCTGCCACCCTTCCCAGAGACACACCTGCCATGACAGCCCGGGTCTGCAGGTGGGACAGAAGAGTCCAGTGAACACAGCCGGGGGGGGGGCCGAGGTGGCACCTGGCGGTGGTGGTGGAAGTGATAGGTGCAGTGACGATTGGTGGTTTTATTTTGGGGGGGAGGGGCGGCAAACAACCACCCTGCTTGGCCAGCGGCAAACCCCCCGCCTGCTCTAGGTCGGTCGGACTCATGGATGGGGGTGAGGCACCCGTGCGCCCCTAATGGACAGGCCGCCGCTGGATAGACAGCTTCACAGTTGCTTGTATCACTTCCACAGGAAAGTTGGCTTTACTAAAGTATAGTGTGTAAAAAGAAAAGTCTGCAACGCTGTAAAAAAATGTATCCCTAGCAAGTGACTGGGGATTCGGATTATACCCCCCCCCCCCCCCCCGACTCCTATGGTAGTGCCACCTTATGGTAGTATTCCTGCCTTAGGGGCATGGGACCCCATTTACACTAGTGCAATATCTGATACAGCTGCTGTCGCACGGCACTGCAAGATAGTGGAAATCACGTTATTCTCAGTGGTGCCCGTTCACATCGATGCAGTGAAAGGTTCAGCTGCTTCTTTTGGTGCAGTGCAGTGCGTTCTGAACCATAAAGTTCAATGGGGGCACATGAAAAGTGCATGTAAAATGCATGTATATGCATTTTTAGCGTGTTTTTGGCAGAGATTTGTATATAAAATCCAGGCCTCTCCTCTTACAAAAAAAACACATGAAGCATGGCATCATAAATGCATGTAAAAAAGTGCAAAAGCATGATCCAAAAACGCACTTAAAAATGCATGATTATTCAGCAGCACTAGTGTGAAAAAAGCGCATATGTCCATATTCATGTGTATGGACATTTGTATAATTTGGACGCTGCCTTCTATTCTTAAATAAAAATATTGAAAAAAAAAAATTGCAGTAAAATGTGACGAAAAAACACTCAATAAAGCTCCACGAGCTACTATGCCACATTTGTCATATATAGGGCAGTCCATTGAAATCAATGGGCTGCTCTAAGCACGTCACAAGAAAAGCATGCAAAAGAAGCACAAACATGTACATGTTTCAAATGAGCTGGGTGTGAATGCAGCTGCTTACATTGTAGCGTTTCATCAACAAGGACAAAAAGTGCATGCCACACTCGCAGTGCTGTTCATTTTTATCCACTTCCCCTCTAGAGCAATTTGTTTTTATTTTCACGACCCATGTAAAAAATGTTCGCTATAAAATTCCCAGAACATTATAAGGGTCCCTATAGAATTAGACCTAGGTTGTTGCAATTTTCCTCAACTGTTTATCGTCTTAAGGAGCACCCCAAGCAGATATATTCATGCACAGGGTCTGAGGCATGTGATTGGACACAGCGGGAGCCAATCAGCCGGTCCAGCGGATGTGATGCCCGCCAGGACCCCCCGATCGCTCTGAAGAGAGGCAGAACAGTGGTCTGCCTATGTAAACGAGGCAGATCGCCGTTCTGTGAGAGGGAAAAATGGAGATCTTGTGTTTCTACTAAGCAGAAACACGGATCTCTGTTTTCCCCCAGGCAAAGCACCTCCGCAGTTAGAAAGCACCACCTAGGGCAGGGCTGCTCAACCTTTTTAAGAGCGAGAGCCACTTAACCAACTTGGTAACCAGTCGTGGACCACAATGAGCAGAGCGGGCGTATGACAGGTCACGGCTACTCTATAGGCCCTCCGATCCGATTCACCCAGATGGAAGGGGAGGAATTCCCTTCTAAAGTCTGTTTACATCTGCTCTGTAGAGGTGAATTGAGGGTCCGATTGTGTAGGGCCGATCGTGTGAAAAGGGCCTAAACTGCTTTCACACTGATGTGCTGTGGTTTACCCACACCACGGGTGCAGCATAGTGCACCTGTGTCTATCCTGCAGGTTAACTGAACTTTGCCATAGATTCTGACTGTGGCAAAAGCCGGCGCTGTACAGGAAGCATCTGCTTATGGGGCTCTGCTCTGCAGCCCCTTTCTTCCTCTACCACAGCTTCATTCACAACACTGATGCTGTGGTATGAGGGGTCGGCAACCTGCGATCTGGGCTTTTTAACCCACTATTCCAGAGCCGGAGGTCGAGGGCCACATCAGAGGTCTCCATGGGCCACATGTGGCCCCTGGGCCACTGGTTGGCCACTCCGGCCCTAGGGACACACTTAACACTTTGATCCCTGCCAGTTTCATTAGTACAAATGTCAGCTAAAGTAACGCAGTGCCGTATCGTAAAAAATGCCCCAGTCATTAAAGGGGGTAAACCTTCCGAGGCTAAAGTGGTTAAGAAACACATAAATAATGAAAAAAATATGAATTTTAGTGATAACAAACACAATATAATGCCCAATGTTTTGGTAAATATGATGGTGCGTTGAGCAATAAGATACCAAACAGGTCAAGACTTCAAATTGTGCAATATCACAAAAAATATGGTACCTAAAATTGTACATAGGTCACGTTTTAAAAGCCTAATCAGTTAATCGTGAATGATAGCCCTAGCTTAATTGCTCTCACTCTGACATTCGCAGAGATTCCTCACAAGTGCGGCGGTGAGGTTACATATAAAGTGGAACGTTCGGGCCAAAATTAAGAAGGGGCGAACAGGCAGGAGTTTTAATGCAGAAGAAACGTGCCTGGGGATCTCATCTGATAGGCCAGAAAACAACGTGTAAATACCTTTTTTTTTATCTCCTTTGGTGTGCTAATGCCCAGCTTCTCTGTGTCAGTGAGCAACTTGACAATAGAGCTAAAATCACAGATCTGTGATGTCATCCGCTGGCTTCCATTACTCCCTTGTTGCTGGTACTCTCTCCCATTAGCTGCAGCAGCTGATCAACAGCACTGTAGAGCCAGGGCTTAGCGATCATGTGACTGCCCCAAAGGAGATTTAAAAAGCTCCATTTGTTGATGTTAAAGCCTGATTGTCTACAGCAGGGATCTCCAAACTTTTTAAACAAAGGGCCCGTTTATTGTCCTCCAGACTTTAGAGGGCCCAGACTGTGGCCAGTGAGAGAGTGAGAGTAGAAATTTTTCTTGGTATCAGTGGGAGTAAACATCACCACATTTGGTATAAGGGGGAGGAATAGTGCTCCATCTTTTGTATCATTGGTAAGACTAGTGCCCTGTTGTTGGTGTAAGTGGCACCCCATTATTGATGTCAGTTAGCAAAATAGTGTCTAGTATCAGTGGAAGGAATAGTGCCCCAAGGGCCAGATAAAGGCAAGCAAAGGGCTGGATCTGGCCCCAGGACCACAGTTTGGAGACCACTGGTCTACAGCACTTGCCCTTTTGACTAATCCCGAATGCTGATGTGAAAGGGATTACAGAAATAACCAGTACAAAATAACCATTTTTTTTTCTTAGCACTGGCCACCTTTACTCAATATATAGTGTATGTATGGTTGTTCTATTTTGGTGGCACTGCTCAAAATACAGTATGTTGTATGTATGGTTGTTTCTTTTTTGCTACCTCTTGCCACCTTTGCTAAATATGTAATGTATGTATAGTTGTTTCTTCTGGTTTGATATTACTTACCAGTTCTCCTGATCCTGAGTATATACTCATTTTTTTATTCTTATGTTTTGCCAACACTTTTTAGGTCTGCTGAGAAACTGCCCTGTTACCTTGAATGTAAGAGAGATCACATGACACCTTGTAAAATGTTAAAAGGCAGAAAGCCTAGGTTTGTGTTCTTTCGTTACGATCATTTTAATTACAAATCAGCAACTTGAACTCTGTAGACCTATTTGGGTTAATTGCATTCACATTACATATGTTAAATTTGCATCACGGTGTACGTCACCAGCAGCTGAAAAATAGCAAATGCCAGTTATGAGTTTTGCAGTAGCTTAAAGGGAAAATAAAAGGTCAGAAGACAGCGACATTATTGTCCTGCGTGTTAAAGAAAATCGCACAGGATGAGCCAACGAATTCTAAACTCAAATGTAAATTATACATAGAATATATACTCTATAGCATGCTAAAAATTTAATCTGAAGGTGCCCTAACTCTACTTATCTATCTCTTCTCCATTTTACATTTTCCTGTTCTAGGTTCGAATTTCTAGTGTTTTATATACTTGTGTTGCTGTTACAGCCCCTGTACATTCTTACAATAAATTAGATGCTATAAGGCAGAGATATGCAAAGGAGTATACAAACCAATAGCATTAGTACTACTAATAACTAATTAATGTGATCCATCTTCATATTCTTTGGTCAAGTCTTTAAAAATGCAAGATCTCAAAGGAGATTCTGGCGCTGGGACTTTGGCACCAGTAAAAAATAGTCCTTAGGACAGAAGATTGCTGTTCAGGGGAGGTAAGTAATCAAGGACATAGAAAAAAAGGGGTCGGGACTTTAAATGAGGTGTCTATATTGTAGGTAATCAAGGAAGGGTACGTTTAAATAAAGGAAAATTAGAATGAGGGTCAGGGCTACAGAGAGTGTTAGTGTTATGGTTACAGTGGGAATTAATGTGATGGTTAGCATTACAGAGAGGATAAGTGTCAAGTTTAGGATTGGGGTTACATAAGGGTTAGTGTGAGGGTTGGGGCCACAGGACGTTTTTGTATTAGGGTTACAGAGTCACTTATTGTGATAGTTGAAGTGTTTTATTACCCCAGTATTTCATATTCCTGATATGTGGCTGCTGTTCCATGTACTTGTATGAAAAAGTATCCTGTTCTCTTTGTGTTGCTTGCTTTATGTGAAATCCTTGTTGTCCCTGCCAATTCCTCTGCTTTCCTATTAAAAACTGACCACACTATGCAGGAGAGCTTATATCTATACAGAAATGTTTTGCCTTTGTAGCGCTGGCTCCTGACGAGCATGCGCTGTATGTTTTCAAAGTTAATTCTCCTGAAACCACAGTGGGGTTTTGGGGCTGATTTTACTAAATTTATGGTTTCAGTACCAGCCTAGCTGGGTTGCACTGGGTTCTCCTTGACAGCTGGTGTCGCTGTCACTGCCGGCAAGTGTGAGAAGGCAGTCTAGCTGGGTGTATTAAATGCCATGTTTTCTCTCTGAACCAGCCTAGTGGGAGTCTTCTCCTGCTGTGCATTCTCGGAGGTGGTATTTAAGGTACTGACATCACATGGTACGGGGTTCTGGTCCAGAGAGGTTTTCTGTCTGTTTGGTTCTGGTCCTCCTGACCAGCCCCCTGGCCCTCCTGGCCTGGGGTGCGGAATCATGCATTTCCAAGTCTCGGGGCTGGCTGGCCCGAGGCAAAGCAACTGCAGGGAAAGGCCTGAATGGATATCGGGGTCCTATTGATTCAAAGGTGGTCCGGTGCCATCTCGTTTTAAAGGAGAGGCCCAGCAACTGGAGAAGCACCCAGGGGAGGACTCTTCAGGAGAAGGCTGTGTGCAAGGCTGGCTTCTCTGAAGGAGCCTGGAGGCTCAGTTGATGGACACCTCATGGATTTACACTCATACGGTATCACCGGACCAACTGAGAGATACTGGTACCGTATGATAGCTCTTTAAATTTGTCTACGTCCCTCAGTAATGCTCAAGTCTGTGGCAGAGACTTTTCTTAAGTTTTTTATATTCAAGTCTGTGGCAGAGACTTTGCTTGGCACCCCGCCAGCTGCTGGGCCCAGTGAGAGGAGGTCTATCCGGGGGTTGTGAAATCCAGCTGTGGAACAGTTATTTCTCTGGATTTCTTCTATATGAGACTTATCATATTTTTTTGCAGTCCAAGTACCTGAACTTAATCCTAACCCTCTACCCTAAACTGAGAGACTCTGTTATATTTCAAATAAATAACCCGAAAGAAGATTCAGTGTCAGCTTCCACATTTCTTTGGGCCATTTACCACGGGAAACCCTAGACGGAGAAACAGTCAAGAAGGTAACGGTAAGCCCAATAAAACCAGCAGCTCCTTCGGGGGTCAGTGCTACACCTTTTATTTCAGTTTTAAACTGAGTGGGTTGTTTTACAAGGTGATCATTTACAATCACTTTAAAGTTGCTGTGAGGATAAGTTTGAGATTCAGGGTTGAGGCTCCAGGAAAGGTTAGTCTGAGAGTAATGCTGGCCACATGCTCAGAATTTCAGCTGAAACTGGTCAGTTTTTGAAAGATCTTCCGACAATCATGCCGTCATTGAACACAACGTTACCGACAATTTTGACCGCGGGCCTTGCTAATCTCGATGTATCCGAAGCGAAAACTTTTATTGTTTTTACAAAAGTGTATGAGTATGTTATAATCTAAACTAAAATAATATTCTGTCTTACTGATAGAGCAACTGATTCCCACGGTGGCAGGATGCACGCTAGTTGGGTTACTTCTATTCTATACCCCCAAAGCCATAGCCCTTAGTTGGCGCAAACCCACTCCCCCTCCTTTCCCTGTGGAAACAACTAGTTAACAACAGCTAACAGCTTACCCCTATACAAAGACAGTTGTGCTAATAGAGGATGTCCTCAAAAATACAAGAAGGTCTGGTCCAAATGGCTGGCGGACCCTTCTACAGCTTCAGAAGCGCACTAGATTTAACCTGGTACCCAGGACACTCCTTGCCAAATGCTAGCCATACACTTCTGTAAATTTGATGTCTTATCTTGGTGTGTGCACTCTAGCCCTATACTGTCCTACTACCCACTGGGGCCAGCCTGTTGCGATTATTATGTTGACCCATGATACCTGCAATGTTACATGTAACTGATTACCAAATTACATATCTCTTGTAAGGGTCACATCTGATACCCTTCATAGCCAATGTACAGTATGTTGTTTTGTATTTAAAGTTCTGAAAACCAATAAACAGATTTCTAAAAAAAAATAATAATAATATTCCGTCTTGTATGGTGCATGTCCTTGACATATCGGTGAACCAGAAGGAGAATCTGTGAACGTAATAATGTGCGTGTGTTTGAATTATGCTTGTTCCTGCACACTATCATGAAATTTATGGCTGAAAACAAGCAAATTGTGATGTGTGTGCATACATAAATATATATATATATATATATATATATATATATATATATATATATATATATATATATATATATATATATATATATATATATATATATATATATACACACAGTATCTCACAAAAGTGAGTACACCCCTCACATTTGTGTACATACAGTGGTGTGAAAAAGTGTTTGCCCCCTTCCTCATTTCCTGTTCCTTTGCATGTTTGTCACACTTAAGTGTTTCGGAACAACAAACCAATTTAAACAATAGTCAAGGACAACACAAGTAAACACAAAATGCAATTTGTAAATGAAGGTGTTTATTATTAAAGGTGAAAAAAAATCCAAACCATCATGGCCCTGTGTGAAAAAGTGATTGCCCCCTAAACCTAATAACTGGTTGGGCCACCCTTAGCAGCAACAACTGCAACCAAGCGTTTGCGATAACGTGCAATGAGGCTTTTACAGCGTCCTGGAGGAATTTTGGCCCACTCATCTTTGCAGAATTGTCCTAATTCAGTTACATTAGAGGGTTTTCGAGCATGAACGGCCTTTTTAAGGTCATACCACAACATCTCAATAGGATTCAGGTCAGGACTTTGGCTAGGCCACTACAAAGTCTTCATTTTGTTTTTCTTCAGCCATTCGGTGGTGGACTTGCTGGTGTGTTTAGGATCATTGTCCTGCTGCATAACCCAAGTTCGTTTCAGCTTGAGTACACGAACAGATGGTCGGACATTCTCCTTCAGGATCTCTTGGTAGACAGCAGAATTCATAGTTCCTTTTATCACGGCAAGTCTTCCAGGTCCTGAAGCAGCAAAACAGCCCCAGACCATCACACTACCACCACCATATTTTACGGTTGGTATAATGTTCTTTTTATGAAATGCAGTGTTCCTTCTACACCAGATATACTTGGACACACACCTTCCAAAGAGTTCCACTTTTGTCTCATCGGTCCACAGAATGTTGTCCCAAAAGTCTTGAGGATCATCAAGATGTGTTGTGGAGAAATTGAGACGAGCTTTGATGTTCTTTTTGCTTAGCAGTGGTTTTCTCCTTGGAACTCTGCCATGCAGGCCATTTTTGCCCAGTCTTTTCCTGATGGTGGAGGCATGAACGCTGACCTTAACTGAGGCAAGTGAGGCCTGCAGTTCCTTGGACGTTGTTGTGGGGTCTTTTGTGACCTCTTTGATGAGTCGTGGCTGCGCTCTTGGGGAAATTTTGGGCGGCCGGCCACTCCTGGGAAGGTTCACCACTGTTCCATGTCTTCGCCATTTGTGGATAATGGCTCTCACTGTGGTTCGCTGGATTCCCAAAGCTTTGGAAATGGCTTTATAACCCTTTCCAGACTGATAGATCTCAATTACTTTCTTTCTCAATTGTTCCTGAATTTCTTTGGGTCTCGGCATGATGTGTAGCTTTTAAGAATCTTCTGGTGGACCTTACTGTGTCAAGCAGCTCCTATTTAAGTGATGCCTTGATTGTGAACAGGTGTGGCAATAATCAGGCCTGGGTGTGGCTAGAGAAATTGAACTCAGGTGTGGACAACCACAGTTATAGTATGTTTTAACAAGGGGGGCAATCACTTTTTCACACAGGGCCATGATGGTTTGGATTTTTTTTCACCTTTAATAATAAACACCTTCATTTACAAATTGCATTTTGTGTTTACTTGTGTTGTCCTTGACTATTGTTTAAATTGGTTTGATGTTCCGAAACACTTAAGTGTGACAAACATGCAAAGGAACGGGAAATGAGGAAGGGGGCAAACACTTTTTCACACCACTGTACATATATATATCTTTTCATGTGACAACACAGAAGAAATTAAATTACACTTTGCTATATATATATATATATATTTATATTTATATATACACACACATACATGTATGTATAGAAAAAATGAATTATACAATTAGATGATATATAATATCACTATATAAAAATAATACATTTTTGTTTTATTCATTTACACAGTTGACCAACACCAGTAGATGACATGGGTCACTGACTGTGGAAACTTCACACTGGACCTCATGCAACTTGTATTCTGTGCCTCTCCACTCTTCCTCCACACTCTGGGACTTTGATTTCCAAATAGAATGCAACATTTTCCACATGATTTGGGGAGCAATGCCATCTATGGGTGTTGGTCCATTGTGTTTTAACAAGTCCACAGTCAGTCACTTCTTCTTTACACGTCTGAGGGATAGCAGCAGCCACCAGCCATACCCGCCTGGGGACAGCAGTAGCCGACAGCCATACCCGCTAGTGTGCGTCAGACCGACAACATGGGAAGGTTGGAAATAGGTAGTCCTTTTTTCCCTACAAGTGTGTAGTGGACCAGCTATGAGGGGAGGCTGGATGCCAGTACTTTTTTCAGGTGTGCGTTGGACTGCCTATGAGGGGAGGTTGGAGGCTGGTATTTTTTTCAGGTGTGCATAGGACCGGCTGTGAGGGGAGGTTGGAGGCCAGTATGTTTTTCAAGCGTGTGTTGGTCTGACCATAAGGGGTGGTTGGAGGCCGGTATGTTTTTTCAGGCATGTGTTGTACCGGCTTTGAGGGGAGGTTGGAGGCCAGTACTTTTTCAGGTGTGTGTTGGACCAGCTATAAGTGGAGGTCGGAGGTCTGTGTTTTTCTTCAGGTTTGCTTTTGACCAGCTATGAGAGGAAGTTAGAGGCTGGTACTTTTGTTTTAGTGGTGAGTTGGACCAGCTATGAAGAGACGTTGGAAGACAGTAGTCTTTTTTTTGCAGATGTGTATTGAACCAGCTATAAAGTGTGGTTGGAGGCTGGTATTTTTCCCACAAGTTTGCATCAGTCCAACTATGAGGGGTGGTTGGAGGCCAGTATGTTTTTAAGGCGTGTGTTGGTTCGGCTATGATTGGAGGTTGGAGGGGGTCCATTTTTTCAGGCATGTGTTGGACATGCTATGAGGGGAGGTTTGAGACCAGTCCTTTTTTTCAGGCGTGTGTTGGCTTGGAGGAAGGTAGACTTTTTTTTTGCAAGTGTGTATTGAACCAACTATGTACGGTGGTTGGAGTTCACACATTATTTTTTCCCCAGAGGTCTGCGTTGGACCACATATGAGGAGAGATTGAAGGTCCAGGTCTTGTGTGTTGTACCTACTTTGGGAGAGATAGAGGCCAGGAGTCTTTTCTGCAAGCGTGTGTTGGCCCAGATATGAGGTGAGATTGGAGGCTGGTATTTTTTTCAGATGTGTGTGGGACCAGCTATGAGAGGAGGTTGCAGGCCGGTAGTTTTTATAGGCATGCATTTGACCGGCTATGAGAGGAGGTTGGAGGCCGGTATGTTTTGCAGGCGTGGGCTTAACCAGATATGAGGGGAGGTTGGAGGCCGGTGTGTTATTTAGTTGTGTGTTGGCCCGGCTATGAGGGGTGGTTGGAGGTAGGAAGTTATTTTTTTACCAGGCATACCACAGGCATGTGTTCGACTGGCTATGAGGAGAGGTTGGGGGTCTAGTATTTTTTGGATCGGCTTTGGGTGAGATAGAGGCCAGTAATCTTCTGCAGGCATGTATTGGACTGGCTATGAGGGGTGGTTGGAGGCCAGTATTTTTTTTCTGGCGTGTGTTGGACCGACTATCAGGGGACGTTGGAACCCGGTATGTTTTTCAGGCTGGTGTTGGTCCGGCTATGAGAGGAGGTTGGAGTCTGCTACTTTTTACAGGCATGTGTTGGATGGGCAATGAGGGGAAGTTGGAGGCCAGTACTTTTTTCAGGTGTTAGTTTGACTTGCTATGAAGGGAGGCTGGAGGCTGGAATGTTTTGCAGGCATGCGTTGAACCGGATATGAGGGGAAGATGGAGGCCAGTATGTTTTTTAGATGTGCATGGGACCAGCTATAAGGGGAGCTTGGAGGCTGGTATATCTTTCAGGCGTGTGTTGGTCCGACTATGAGGGGAGGTTGGAGGCCAGTATGTTTTTTAGGCATGGGTTGGTCCAGCTATCAAGGGTGGTTGGAGGTAGAAAGTTCTTTTTTCCCCACAAGTGTGCGTTGAACCGGCAATAAGGAGAGGTCAGAGGTCCAGTTTTCTTTTCAGTCTTTTCTGCAGGCATGTATTGGACTGGCTATGAGTGGAGATTGGAGGCTGTTTTTTCTTTTCTTTCAGGTTTGTAATGGGCCAGCTATGAGAGAAGCTTGGAGGCTATGAGGAGAGGTTGGATGTTGGTATGTTTTTTTAGGCATGTGTTGGTCCGGCTATGAGGGGTGGTTGGAGGTAGGAATTTTTTACTAATAGATATTTCTGAACTATGAAATCTGATTACATTTAGCCTCGACACTGTTGGGGGCAGTCTAGAATGCCGTTACAGAAGGTTATAGTCAGTGGTAATAAGGAGAGGGTAGGGCACTGATTTAATAGTGTGCTTATCCTTGTGGAAATAAAAGTCCATATTAGCTTGGGAACAGCTGTAGCTGTGTGTTTGTCTGTGTGTGTGTATGCTGGTAACAGCTGCTGCTGTGTAGACTGGTACAGTGTAAACTTAATTAACATATCAATGGAGGTCATTGAAATGTTCCTTAAAAAGTATGCCTCTGCTAATTTTAACACTTCGGCAGAATACGCTTTGACCCACCAATTTAATGATTTATTAAAAAAATGTGATGTTCAAAATGAAAATATGAAAAATAAACCATCATCTAAGAAAGGCAAGAAATGCAAATGTTGTATGCATGCTATTAACAATGAAGAAGATTGCTCAACAAAAAGAAACGCACTGGATTACCGAGAGAAAGCAGTTAGTGGCTCATATAGAAAGTGTAAGTAAAAATATATTAGCCATAGAGAAAGTTGTATTGCCTTGTTAAATCAAAGAGAATGAGCGTATTATAATACTGCTTAGGAAGGAGTCATTTGGTGCCCAGGCACCCATAACTGAGTTAGCCTCCAAACATGCAAAGGTTGAGCAGTCTCAGTGGTCAGCACATATAGAGGCTCTAGAACAGGTATGCCGTGTACACATAATTGTAATTTTGGTTTGTAAAAGCTATGATGGTTTTTCCAACGGGATTCCGCTCAAGCTGTCTGGCATACACACGGTCACACCAATTTCCGTCCTTCAGTGACGTACAACACGTATGACGGGACTATAAAATGTAAGTTCAATAGCCAGTGTGCCACCCTTTGGGCTCCTTCGGCTAATCTCATGTTTATCTCGTATTAGTAGAAGTTCGGTGAGAGGCAATTCACGCTTTTCAGACTCGTTCTTATTCTGATCATTTTACTGTTGTTCAGTTTGTGCTTGTGGGTTTCATCTGTTTTTCAGTGCATTTTTGTCAGCTCGTTTCTGATTTTCAGCTCGCTTTTCACAGGCCTTGCTGTTCTTCAGTGAGTACGGTTAGTTCGTTCTGACCAGCCGACCGTTTTGGATCCATGTTGCGTGTATGTACTCATCATAGAGTTCGTGCTATACGGGGGCTTTATGTTGGGGTTCTTGCTTTGACCCAAGCCCAGTCTATGAACAGGGTGAGGAGGAGTTCATGGATCAAGAATTGGTTACTCCAGCATGACCAATTCTCTCATATGCCTTTGCTGTGGGAGATCCAGGAGAATAAACCTGATGATTTCAGGAATAATCTCTGGATGACTGACCCCGTTTTTCATCGTCTGTGCGCTTTGGTCACCCTTTATATTACGAAGCAGGACACCTGCATTCGGCAAGCCATCACTCCCAAGCAGAGGCTTACGGTACTTGATGACATGGAGAAGTCTGCACCTCAAGTTTTCTACAGGCATCTCCCTCCAGGCCCTGGGAATCATTATTCCAGAGACATGTTCTGCCATCATACAGGTCCTGCAGAAGGACTATATTAGGATAAGTTTTCTCCTTTAACATCACATTCTATGTATTTAATGTTTGCTAATGTATTGTATTTCTTTCATCATTCCCTAATTACCATGATTGGAATATGCTATGAATGTCCCCTTTGTCCTCATGCATGCTGGAATCTTTTAATGCTCCTTTTTTGCCTACATGCATATTTGCCTTCACTAACCTCCCCAGCAGCAGGCTCATATACACCTAGCCTAGTCACTTAACAATGTATTTTGTCAGCTCCATTGTACTAAACACCCCCTAAAATGTGTCCAAATGTTATTGTTGTCCTTAAATTCAGGCAGAGTGGCAGAGGCTTTTTGTTTGCTCCCAAACTCATTTAGACCCCCCTAAAATTTTTACAATGGGCCAACAGAGGGGGTTAGGAATCTGATAAGTGGACCTTAAACTTTTGTCTTTAAATACTCCTTAAAATAAATGTTATAATGATGTTGGCCAAGAATGTTTGTGTCTAATCTGCTTGCAATGTTTATGTGCAAAATTACCAAAATTTTTGGGGTTTGACTCCACAGTTTCCTTCAACATCACAGGAATGGCAGACTGTGGCCTCCCAGTTTGCTCATCGTTGGGACTTTCCCAACTGCGGAGGAGCAATCGATTGGGAAACATGTCCACATCGTTCCACCACCCCATTCGGGGTCATACTATTTTAACTATAAGGGGTTTCATAGTATTGTGTTGATGGCGGTGGTGTCAGCGACATATGAGAGTGGTGGCTTGGGATTGCCACCTGCAGAAGAGAATGTCGGAGGACTCCCATTTGTTTTTATCACTGATGAAGCATTTGATCTGGGTGATCACATGATGAAGCCATTCCACCAGAAGACCCTCACCCCAGAGAAGAGGGTTTTTAATTACCAGCTGGCCAGCACCAGAAGAGTTGTTGAGAATACCTTCGGGATAATGGCCAGCCAGTTCCACTTATTTCTAACAGCAATTAACATGTACAAATGTTAAGTACAAACT
The DNA here is from genome assembly GCF_037356315.1 of Lithobates pipiens. Lineage (NCBI taxonomy): Eukaryota > Metazoa > Chordata > Amphibia > Anura > Ranidae > Lithobates > Lithobates pipiens. The sequence goes on along the minus strand of NW_027507764.1, from coordinate 511,647,334 downwards.
TAACCACATTGTTTTACCCTGCTGCATACTGCACAACTTTTTAAAGGGAAATGCACTTGGTTATGTTGCCACAGTTTGGCCTAAGGCCGGACTTCATGAGAATCCAATGACTGCCCTGGAAGCTGTCCGTCCTGGCTTGTCCCCCTAAAGTGTCTGTGAAGTGAATTAAAAATATGTTGCAAAGTTTACGGGTAGGGGGTCCATTGCTATGCCAGCGAATTTTTTACTATTTTCAAAGCAAAAAAAAAATGATATGATAAAATCTTGATTTACTGCTTGTGTTTCTTTTATCTGTCTCCTAGGGTCTCCTAGTGCACTTGTAGTGCCAAGTGGTTTTAACATTATATAAATAACACCCATTGTCACTGTAAACACCAACTTAATACAAAAAGTGTTAATGAGCATTGAGAGAAGAATCCACACATTGTTGAGTAAAAAGCCTTTTACTCCGTTCACATTCACATGTGCGTTCTAAAACATTTTGTGGTAAAAAAAAAAAAAAAAACGTTTTTTGTAAAAGTTTTACCTTGAAATTTTTGAAAAAGCACAGAAACAGGCATCTTTCCAAACATAACATACATAACTCTGGAACTTACAAAGTTCAACATTGCAAAAATTAAGGCAATATCAGACATTATAGTCTGAAAAATGTCTGTATCTTGCCTTCATCAGATGGGGTGAAGTCACCCCTGTAAAAGCCAAATTTAGAAGATGCACACAAATTGTGAGTCAAAATGTGGATTTCCTTTTTGATCTTATATCTAATTTCAACACTGTTGTGAATTCATGAAGAAATACATTTAATATTCACTGGCAGAGATTAGAGATTTCAGTAGGCCTAAAAAAAGGTGGATGAACTATAGTGTTGATATTATTGAACTGTGACCTCTTGGAGAACTTTAAAGTAAAGTACAGGATCTCACAGGTTTTTTCAAATATTCAAGGGATTAGATTTTTAAACTTTTACAAAACCTGTGTTGAAACAAGAGATTGGAACAATGGTAGTTTCTGTCACCAGACAAAAAGCTGTTTACTTATTTTGTTGGTTAGATTGAGAAGAACAAACTTGCATAAGTATTTAGCACATGGAAATAATCCTTAACTAGAAAACCCCATTGTGCGTAAGTAAAAGACAATATACAACCCTGCAGATAGCTGACGCCTTGTCCAACAAAACCTATTGTAGGACACAACTACGCCATTTAATCATTTATTGGAAGCTCAGGGTTTGTCTCAAGACATGGTGTGAGAGGAATATACAAGTCAGACATATTTCAAAAGTACTTCAAATAATTCAAACTATATGTGATATGTATAAGTCACCAACAGAGACATTATAATTTTAGTATCCAATGAGTTGATGAAATCGGTTATAAAGAAAATATATATGAAAGTATAAGGTTATTAGTAGAATTGTTTTAGGAACAAATTAGTATTAAGACAAACATATGATCATGATATGAATGTATAAGAATTTAACCTATGTTTAGATAAACAAATATTGATTGGATACCCGAATTATACATGTATCCAAATAGATGATAGTTGTATATGATATTGTTTGATGTGTGTCTAACCTGTGTCCTTTCTAAATGGACTAAGGATTAATGGATATACATTGATATGCATATATATCACCATTTTATGCAAGTGATTAATCAATAATTATGCTAAGCGTATTTGATAGTATGTGGTTAGTAGAATTCCCAGTTTGAGAGATTATTTTCACTAAGGTACAAAAAAAATAAACCACAAAACACATGTGAGACACCTGGTGGTTGAAGGTGTAATCACCTTAAAATCACGAGACTCCCGGGAAAGCTAACCATTACATGTTGCCGGCCAATGAGGAGGGAACACATACCCTCTGGGCAGAACTTAGTATAATTTTATGACCTTTTTGTTTAAGAGGATATTTAAGAAACTAAGAAGATGGTCAAAAAGGGAGAGCTGAGGAAGAGAGCTGGGGGGAGAGAGTCAGGGGGAAGCTTAGGGACCCCCCTTGAGAAGGGACACTGGAAGACTCCCAGACAAACTGACACTCATGCACTATGCATGAATACATATTTTTACATTCACAAAGATCCCCGCTCTTTGGAACTCGGAGGTCACACAAAGTAATTCCTCTGTAAGAGAATCTAGGTTGAAAGCCACGGCAGCCATCTTAAAATTCCTGGTAACCAACAATCCACACTTGTAGCCAATCGTAATGGGTAAATATATCATATTGATAAGTATATGTTTATCATCTATTCTATGTTCTCTTAAATATTTCTCCCGAATCAATAACCGCCTTTTTAGATTTTTCTCTAAATTTAATTTTTCATTATAAATTTCTTTTTGCATAGATGCCAATTTTATTGACAAACTAATGTCTAATTTATTTCACATTGTTAACCACTTACTTACCTGCAGTATAGTAACGGTTGGACGTGTGAAATACAGACATTCTGTTTAATTGTCAATTATCAAAAGGTTATTGATTCTACCGAGAAGTGATAATGGTGATGATTAAGTCCAAAGTACGACACTCCCATTTTGAGGGTATTTCCATTAATTGTCAAATGATCAAGTAATGCAATCTGTATGTTACTTTCATGTAAATATTCATTTTCTGTCAACCAATAAATGTAACTATTTTGTATAATCACTCGTCTCCGTGAATAAGTTTCACATGTATAGACTGTGTCATATAGATTGATTCTGTATCTTAAAAATATCTTTGTTAAAAATTACTTAATAACTATTGTGCGGGAAAATGTCCTTAAAAAGCACAACAACACGTGCTATCTCCCATCATGGGGGATCAATGGACGTGTTTTGGGGGTGTAACCACTTCCTTTCACCTACTAGAGTTGGGAGGAAGGGATTGCACCCACAAAACACATACATTGAAATCCCCTGATGGCAAATAGCACATGTTGACACACTGGGGGTTATTTACTAAAGGAAGTCAGTACTTTTTTCAGGTGTGCATTGGACCAACTATGAGGGTAGGTTGGATGCCGATCCTTTTTTTTAGATGTATTTTGAACCGGCTATGAGGGAAGGTTGGAGGCTGGTATTTTTCCCACAGGTGTGCGCCGGACCAACTATGAGGGTTGGTTGGAGGTAGGTAGTTCCTTTCTCCCCACGGATGTGCATTGGACTGGCTATAGGTTTAGAGGTCCAGGATTCTTTTCAGGTGTGTGCTGGACCTGGTTTGGGTGAGATAGAGGCCAGTAGTCTTTTCTGCAGGCGAGTGTTGGGCTGGCTATGAGGTGAGTTTGGAGGCCGGTATTTTATTCAGAGATGCGTAGGACCGGCTATGAGAGGAGGTTGGAGGCCCGTATTTTTTTCAGATGTGCGTTGTACCAGCTATGAGGGGAGGTGGGAGGCTGGTACTTTTTTTTTCAGGATTGCATTGGACAAGCAATGAGGGGAGGTTAGAGGCCATTACTTTTTTTAGGCATGCATTGGGCCGGCTATGATGGGAGGTTAAAGGCAGTACTTTTTCAGGTGTGCATTGGACACACTATGAGGGTAGGTTAGAGGCCGGTACTTTTTTCAGGAGTGTGTTGGACCAGCTATTAGGGGAGGTTGGAGGCTGTTATTTTACCCAAAGGTGTGCATAGGACCAACTATGAGGGGGGTTGAAGTTAGGAAGTTCTTTTTTCCCCACAGGTGTGCCATGGACTGGCTATGAGTAGAAGTTAGAGGTACAGGATTCTTATCAGGCATGTGCTGGACCTGCTTTGGGTGAGATGGAGGCCAATAGTGTTGCACACTGCAGGCGTGTGTTGGACCAGCTATGAGGTGAGGTTGGAGGCCGGTATTTTTTCAGGCGTGCATTGGACTGGCTGTGAGAGGAGGTTGGAAGCCTGTATTTTTTTTCAGACGTGCATTGTACCGGCTATGAGGGGAGGTTGGAGGCTGGTACTTTTTTCAGGATTGCGTTGGACTAGCTATGAGGGGAGGTTAGAGGCCGGTACTTTTTTCAGGCAGGCGTTGGACCGGCTATGAGGAGACGTTGGAGGATGGTAGTCTTTTTATGCAGATGTGTATTGAACCAGCTATGTGGGGAGGTTGGAGGCTGGTATTTTTCCCACAGGTGTGCATCGGACCAACTATGAGGGGTGGTTGGAGGTAGGTAGTTCTTTTTTCCCCACGGGTGTGCAAAGGACTGGCTACGATGAGAGGGTGAAGGCAGTACCTTTTTTCAGGCGTGTTTTGGACCGGCTATGAGAGGAGGTTGGAGGCCAGTACTTTTTTGCAGGTGTGCATTGGACCAACTATGAGGGTACGTTGGAGGCCGGTACTTTTTTCAAGCGTGTGTTGGACCGGCTGTGAGGGAAGGTTGGAGGCCGGTATGTTTTGCAGCCATGTGTTGGACCAGATATGAGAGGAAGTTGGAGGTCGGTATGTTTTATAGACATGCGTTGGACTGCCTATAAGGGGAGGTTGGAGGCTTGTAGTCTTTATTTTTGCAGGGTGTATATTGAACTGGCTACAAAGGGAGGTTGGAGGCTGGTATTTTTCCCAAAGGTGTGCGTCGGGTCAACTGAAAAGGGGAGTTGGATGTAGGAAGTTCTTTCCCCACAGTTGTGTGCTGGACCGGCTGTGAGTAGAGGTTAGAGGTCCTGGATTTTTTTTCAGGCGTGCGTTGGACCTGCTTTGGATGAGATGGAGGCCAGTAGTCTTTTCTGTAGGCATGAAGTTCAACTGATGATGAGGTGAGGTTGGAGGCCGGTATTTTTTTCGGACATGCATTGGACCAGCTATGAGAGAAGGTTGGAGGCCAGTATCTTTTTTCAGTCATGCACTGGACCGGCTATGAGGGGCGGTTGGAGGCCAGTATGTTTTTCAGGCTGGTGTTGGTCCGGCTATGAAGGGAGGTTGGAGGCCACTCATTTTTTTCAGGTGTATGTTTGACTGGCTATAACGGGAGGTTGGAGGCCGATATGTTTTGCAGGCATGTGTTGGACCGAATATGAGGGGAAGTCGGAGGCTGGTATGTTTTTTAGACGCACGTTGGACCGGCTATGAGGGGAGGTTGGAGGCCGGTAGTCTTTTTTTGGCAAGTGTGTATTGAACTGGCTATGAGGGGAGGGTGGAGGCTGTTTTTTTCCCACAGGTGTGTGTCGGACCAACTATGAGGTTGGAGGTAGGAAGTTCTCTTTTCCCCCACAGGTGTGCATTGGACCGGCTATGAGAGGAGGTTGGAGGCTGGTATTTTTTTAAGACATGCGTTGGACTGGCTATGATGGGAGGTTGAAGGCAGTATTTTTTTTCAGGTGTGTATTGGACCAACTATGGGGGTAGGTTAGAGGCCGGTACTTTTTTCAGGCGTGTGGTGGACTGGCTATGAGGGGAGGTTGGAGGCTGGTATCTTTTTCAGGTGTGTGTTGGTCCAGCTATGAGGGGAGGATGGAGGTCGGTATGTTTTTTTAACAATCAGGATTGCTTTATTGAAGAAATAGCAATACAGTGTATTTGAAAAACAAAGAACGGTAACTGTATGACATGGTGTAATACAATTAAAGAGCAGAAGAAAAATATAGACAATATCCGAACAATAAACAAGCAGCGAAGCAATTGTATAATATGTTTAACCACTTGGCGTCTGCACTATAGTCGAATGACGGCTACAGCGCGGACCTGAATTTATGGCAGGCCATCATATGACGGCCTCCCCTTAGCACGCTGCCCGCTCGTCCCCTGTGCGATGTGATCACCGAGATCCCGGCCCCTTACCACGTGATCAGCCAATGACAGCTGATCACGTGTGTAAACAAAAGCTCAGTAATCTTATTTTTTCTCCTCACGCTGACAGCCGATCACCAGCTTATGTGCAAGGGACATTGGTCCCGAAGAGGAAGGAGGCATATCTGCCCATGCCCACCAGTGCCACCTATCCATGCCCACCAGTGGTGCCAATCAGTGCCTCATCAGTGCCACCTAGCAGTACTGCTTATCAGTGTAACCTACCAGTGCCAATCAGTGCCCATTATTGCCACCCATCAGTGCCCATCACTGCCACCCATCAGTACCGCCTATCAGTGCCCACCAGTGCCACCCATCAGTGCCACCTCTCAGTGTCACCTCTCAGTGCACACCACTATATAAATAAAAAACGCAGAGGTGATCAAATACCACCAAAAGAAAGCTCTATTTGTGGGGAAAATTGATAAACATTTCATTTGGGTACAATGTTGTATGACAGGGCAATTGTCATTCAAAATGCGACAACGCTGAAAGCTGAAAATTTGTCTGGACAGGAGGGCGGTTTAAGTGCCCAGTAAGCAAGTGGTTAAGAATACCTTAGACTCCCAATGGGCCTAGTCCAAAAGGGGGGAGGAAAAAGGGGGTGGGAGGGGACCACAGAAGCACTACTATCAACTAAGCAGGGAATGAATGAATGACTTGTATAGCGCTACATATGCAAACTAAATCCCCTCAGGGCGCTTTTGCTTCCAGTGTCCATCTGGGTTTTCAGAAGAGATGGGTCTTGAGCTTCTTCCTGAAGGCCAGATAGTTTTCTTCCGAGTGGATGTCCGCAGGTAGAGCATTCCATAGCCGTGGTCCTTGGACTGCAAATATTCGTTTGCCTTTTAATTTATAACGGGTCTTGGGATGTGGAGGAGGTTCTGGTTAGTTGACTGGAGAGTGCAACCTGGGGTGTAGGGCTTTATTTTGTCGCAGAGGTATTGCGGGGCTTTTCCTTGTACATTTGTGAGTGAGGCAGAGGGTCTTGAATGTAATTTGATCCTTCACGGCTAGCCAATGGACGGTCCTCAGGGACGGGGTGATTGATTGCCATGGTTTTTTTCCAGTTACCAGTCTGGCTGCTGTGTTCTGGATGGATTATAGATGTGAAATTTGGTAATTTGGAAGTCCTAGGTAGAGGAAATTTGCGTAGTTGAGTCCGGAATTGATGATTGTTCAAACTACTGCTGCTGTATCTCCTTCTGTGATGAAGGGGATGAGTCTACACAGTAGGCGAAGAAGGTAGTGGGATCCGCTGACTACTGATCCTATTTGTGCATCGTCATCGTCAGGGGGGAGGGAAGGGAGGGGGCACAGGAGTCTACTTTATTGAGAGGTCCACGGCAGCAATACCTTGTTGAATTTACAAGGGCAGCCATGTCTAATGTACGTCAACTTATAAATGGACAATGCAGCATTAATCCTGGCTTCCAAAGATGACAAAGTAGGAGAAGAAGGGGAGGACCATCTGCAGAGAATTTATTTTTTGGCATAGAATAACAGGTATAAAATCAATAGTATGCTGTAGTGGGACCTTTGGGCATCACCATGGATCTCCAACAGGGCCAACTCCGGTGACATAGGGACTGATAACTCAAACCGAAGATTAAGCAGCTCAAATAGACTAGAAGGTAAAACTTGTGGGGCACTCCCAGAACATGTGAAGATAAGTACTCAGATGCGTCAAATAATGGTGACAGTGGGGATCCCTATTCGAATATATTCTGTGGAGTCTCACTGGGGTAAAGTAAACACAATGTAAAAAATATGTAAAAAATAGAACAAATTCCCCCACAATGGGGTTTTTAGGCAGCAAAACAATAAATGTATAATGGTGTGATAAAAAAAAATTCCAGTATTTATTAATGTAGAAAAGTATAGCACATAAGTTAAAACATGAGCTCCACTGAACAATTAGAAAAAATTAAATTCAAAATAATTCAAAGAATATATAAAACAACAATGAATGTGTAGTAGCAGACGTGACTATTACAAACACTGTACAAGTACGACAACAGTGAAGATATAATACTGACGCATTTCAACCCACTACAGGGCTCTTCTTCAGAGGAGTGGTCTGCTATAAAACAAGAATACTATAAATATGTACATCAAATAATACTTATCTATAATAAGGGTACCGGTACTGGAATTTTTTATATCACACCGTTATACATTTATTGTTTTGCTGCCTAAAAACCCCATTGTGGGGGAATTTGTTCTATTTTTTATGTCTGTTCGGGGTGAGCAGCACTCTCCAAGCCCTTTGGGCAGTGTGTTCTTTCTTCCCCCTTTTTTGTCAAACACAGGAGAGTTGAAACATGAGCTCAGCTTAGTGAATTACTGTTTGACAGCTGTATTTTATATGTTTTGTTCCAACATATTCACAATGAATACGTTTCAGGGTAATGATTGGGATGCTTTAATGTTAGCTTATGAAAATGATTTCGAGCAGAGTGACCGAATAGAAATGGAAATAACAACCTTGACCTCAAAACTTATGAGAGTGCTTGAGAAAAAATCAGCACTCTTTTGGCACACAAAATCATTTGATAGGTATAGTAAGGAAAAGATTAATCCTTTGGGCCTTCGAGTCCAAATTTTTCTTAATATAGACTCGATTAACAATGAATGTAAAATGGAATGGGAGGAAAATTTGAATCTTTGCTCTCAGCAAATGATGGTTATCCTTACCAAGGAATACAACAGGCAAATTTCACTTTTGGATAAATAAATTTTTGCCTTGGAAACGGCCTTAAAACCTTTTGCGCAGCATACCCTGTTTGTGGATTCGCAGGCGAAATTCCAAGATGATCTATCGGCCCACAACAGAAATATTCTGCGCAAAAAGGAGTTGAAATATTGGAGGGATAAATTAGCTTTCTCAGAAGGGCGGGCGTACAAATGGAATACCAATATACAATCCCAGAAGAATGTTACTGGGAAGCAACATTCCATCACTAAGAATATAGTTAAATCTAAAACCACGTCCAACTCCAATCTGAAGCCCACCCCGACACATAAATCGTGGGGCAAATTCAAAAGGAATCGTAACAGTAGGGACTCCCCGGAATGCAATACTAAGAAACGTATCATAGATACTGATATGGTAGAGAAGCCAGATAACCAAAAGGCTCCGAATTCACATCCACGTGGTGCGGATATACCTGATGACCTTTCGAACATGCATCCTAGTGAGAAGGCTCCTGCCATCCCCGGGAATGGAATATGCATGGAGAAAGAGAAGGAAAATGTAGGGCGTCTGTCTGAAACACGCCAGAACGCTTTAAACTCAATGTGAGGACTTTCCTCACCCCTAACAAACAGGGGAGTAGGAAACCTGGACGCATATATCACACGGATTCCACTGAATCCATTAGTTTGATTAATCTTTTGTCCTATGTGTTGTCCACAGCGGAAACTAAAGTTCTATCATGCAGTCTAACTTTTTGTCCACAGGAAAACTTCGATGCGTTTGGGGTGATTACGGATATACAACTTTTTGCACGTAGGCTCCTGCTTAAGAGCCTGCATGCGAAGAGTGATATTGATGCTGACACTACAGACTGGTCTAAGTTCAGCATGAGAGAATTTAAGGCCTTACGGGATTTTACACTTTTATTCGAAGAAAATAATACCTTGGATTTCATGACCAGATAGACTTGGAAAAACTATTAGAAAATGCAAATAAACCCACATCCACCTTCCAGTCTGACTTCAGAAAGCCTTCTGGTAAATTTCCGTCACTGAGTCTCAATCCAAGTATTGAAACATTTGTAAAACAAACCTCGAGAGATATCTACAAACTGTCATGGAGAAAATCTTATCCTGACAATTTGAGTCCTGATGAAATCAAGGCCCTTAATGCCCTGTGCAAAAATGTAAACTCTCAGACAAGGGAGGAAATGTGGTCCTAATGGACAATATGGACTACATACGTATGTGCCAGGACATATTGGACAACAAGGACTGGTACAAGATCATTCCGCGTAAACTAATACAGACTTATCATAAGAAATTTTATGATCTAATTGATGCAGCACTTAATAAAGGTGGCATTACAAAAGATCAACATGCCTTCATCAGGACCAAATACCCGAGGGAAGTTACTTTTTACAGTTTACCCAAGATCCATAAGTGTCAATCTCGACCTCCAGGTCGACCTATTGTTTCAGGGAAGGGAGGAATAGCTGAAAATCTCAGCAAAATCATTGACTCATTGTTACAACCGTTTGTCGTTTGTATGCCTTCCTTTGTAAAGGATACCATACATCTACTACAAATAATTGAAAATTGGACCATGTCAGACAATTCAATTTTGGTGGCCATCGATGTGGAAGCACTATACAGCTCGATCCCCCATATCAAGGGGATCGATGCAGTACGTTGTTTGCTCCAACAGAGTGATAAATATGAGCACGAAGTGAACAAATTCATAGTGGATGGTTTGGATTATATTCTGCACCACAATTTCTTTGCAGTTAACAACTCCCACTACCTCCAGGTGCAGGGCGTGGCCATGGACACTTGCTGTATGGGCACACTCAAAAACATTGGTCCATCTTAAAGGATGACCCAAGGGTTGGGGGTTTCATTTCATCATGCCCTTTTATTACCTACAAACGGGCTACTTCATTACATGATAGGTTGGTCCAGAGCGAATATAAAAACGAAATGAAAAGATCCAAACACTGCTCGGTTGTCGGGTCTTTTCCCTGCGGCCACTGCACTTGTTGCAAATATATCACACGTGACAAGGTTTTCCGCTTACCGAATGGGGTAACATTTCGGCCTGCTCATTTTGTTAATTGCCAAACACAGGGGGTTGTATACCTCATGGAGTGCGAATGTGGGGTATATTATGTCGGTAAAAACCAAACAGGAGTTCCACCGACGGATGTCCAAACACGTCTAATAGCATGGAAATTGGCAATCATTATTTGCCTGTAGGACGACATGTTGTGGAAGTACACAATTACAGAATGCCCAGTATTTCATTCACCACCCTGGATCGAATACACATTCCAGATCGAGAGGGTGATTGGAATAAGATATTACTTCAACATGAGCAAAGGTGGATATACAAATTGGATGCCACCTCCCCTCCGGGACTTAATGAGTCGGTCTCTTTTGCCCCCTTCCTAAAGGAGTTTACCTCTGGAAGGACGCAGTAGAGGCCGCTTGCTAAGGTACATCTGGCCTTCCCCTTCTCTCCCCCTCCCCCCCTGTTGTTTCCCTATCGTTTCCTTGTCACGTTCCCTTGAATTATTTGAAACAGCCTCGCTGCTACAGTTGCACTTTGATTTTGTGTACGTAGGCAAAAAATCTGTGTTATTGTATTTTTGTATTGTGATATACCGCCTGTGTTCTCTCCTGGTGCCTTTTTCCCTCGCCCTTTTCCCTTTTTTTTTTCCACACTTTTCCCTCCCCCTTCTTCACCTATCCCTTTTAGGCATTCTGAGCGGATACTGTTGCGGTTTGTCACAACATCAGTACAAGCATACCTATTTAGGCACCGCCCCTTTTTCTCCCTGTGGTCCCTTCGCCGTCCCCTGGAGGTGGCGGGCCCTTTGGTGTGACTTCCCGGCAAGGGGGGGAGAGGACATGTTTATATGAACCTCTCCCCTTGTCCCCTGGTGTGGGTGCGTGGGCTGGTACCGCTCACCCTCTGGGGACATTTACCACTTGCCGGCGGCCTCCTTGGACATCTCTGGACGTCATGCCTCGCGCGCATGCGCGGTGTTCCGCTGGTGCGCACGACGCGCTGACGTAACGCAGTTGCGGCAGAGATGACGTAATTTCGGGGTCGCTCGCGTCCTTCCGGGACGCCGAAGAGGCCACACGCTGTCAGCCTGTTTGGCGGCCATGTGGAACAAGGCGGAGACCGGTCGGTATGTGGGCAGAGGACACCTGCTGACGATTTCCTGTGGATATCTCTGGTCCATTATAAATGCCTCACACATAGGAAGGGGCTATTTATCTTTATCTCCACATGAGGAAGGACATACGATTCTCTAGCTCTCGGACGGTATGTACTGTTAACCCTCCTGATTGAGCTTATATCTCTGTTTAACTTTATTTCTATTATAATTTGGAGGCTTGTTACAAGAACCTCTAATAATACCATGATTTACCTATAGATTGGGTGACTTTATCCTGTGGGTATTGCACAAGAGAGAGTGACTATGTCTGTGACCCATCCCGGGCTGGGTCCTACCTTACAGTCCCCCCTTCTTTGGAGCCCCCTCCCAATATAATATAATCAGGTAATATGCTTTCCTCTTGAAGTGGATCTTGCCTGCTCCATGAGGTGTGTACACCTGCCATGGTTTTAGCTCACTTTTCTCCACATCTTTGGCACAATTACTTTCATTAGGTACACCTTCACCTTCTCACACTGACTCCTACTGTTTTTTCAGGCATTTTAGCGCTAAAAATAGCGCCAGAAAACTACCTCTCATACCTCCCCATTGTGAAAGCCCGAGTGCATTCACACTGGGGTGCTGCGCTTGCGGGATGGGAAAAAAAGTCCTGCAAGCAGCCTCATTGGGGCGGTGTGGGAGCAGTGTATACAGCACTCCTACACTACCCCTGCTCATTGGAATGAATGTAAAGCACTTCAGAAAGTGCCGCAACATGCAGTTTTAACCCATTCTTTAGCTGCTAGTAGGGGTTAAAAGCGCCCTGCTAGCAGCCGAAAAACATCACTTAAACGATGGTAAAATAATGCTAAAACGAACTGACCCGCCACCCCAGTGTGAAAGCAGCCTAAAGACATTTTGGGATTATCTTTAGGATTATTATTCATGATTTTTCACCAACAATTTGTGCAGCACTACAAAAACAAGGAAAGCAATACAATTGCAATCCAATTCACTACAGGAAGATCCAGAGGGCCTTGCATTTTAATCTAAAGCGAGAGATAAGTGATGCAAATGGTAATGACTGTGGGTGGATGAGTTTGTCGTGAAAGTAAAATGCCAGTTGCTAGGCTGTGCACAACACTGGTACCTATATAGGGTTCAGGCTTTTCCCATCATGGTGAGCATTCCTCCAGAGGAGAGATCAGGGTCTGGCCCTGTGTTGTTAACCTAACAGGCACTTACACCCCCTTCCTGCCCAGGCCATTTTTCAGCTTTCAGCGCTGTGGCACTGTGAATGACAATTGCACAGCCATGCTACACTGTACCCAAACAATTTTTATCATTTTCTTCACACAAATAGAGATTTCTTTTGGTGGTATATAATCACTACTGGGTTTTTTATTTTTTACAAAAAAAAAGACCAAATATTTTGGAAAAAAAATGTTTTTTACTTTTTTTCTGTCAGTATATTTTGTAACTAAGTAATTTTTCACCTTCACTGATGTGCACTGATGACGTGGCAATGATGGGCACTGATAGGCTGAACTGGTGGGCATTGATGAGGCGGCACTTATGGGCATTGATGACTAGGCCACCAGAATTGTTGGAAAATGGCCCAAATGAGTTGATTCTTCCCAGGATGGCCAGCTGCCTTAGGAGAATGGTAAGTCTGGAGCACAGCAGTACGGAGACTCTCTGGGACAAAGCAGCGGTCACAAGGTTTATCAGGAGGAGCATGGACCTGAGCAGCAAGAATTTTGTCACCCAGAGGAGAAGTAAGACTGGTGCGAACTGTAGCCAAGATACGATCAGGAGGAATCATAGGAACCGGAACCGACTCTGACTTGAAAGCGGAGGAAAATTGTCGTGACAAGGCATCAGCCCTTACATTCTTAGTACTGGGTAAGAATGAGACAATGTAATTAAAGCTCGACAAGAAAAGAGCCCATCGCGCCCTTCTGGGAGAGAGTCGCTTAGCCTCAGACAAGAATGTAAGATTCTTATGGTCAGTAAGAATAAGAACCGGCACAGTGGTACTGTCAAGGAGATGTCTCCATTCTTTCAGGGCTAAAATCATTGCCTACAGCTCTCTGTCACCAATCTCATAATTGCACTTAGCAGGTGACAATTTCTTGGAAAAGTAGCCAGATGGATGCATAGCACTCTCAGAGTTAGGACGTTGAGACAGAAGGGCGCCAACTCCAGTCTTAGAAGCATCAACTTCTAGGAAAGAAGGCAACGTAGGATCAGGATGTGCCAACACAGGAGCAGAAACAAAGGCAGCTTTGAGAGTCTCAAAGGCCTTAATGGACTCCGGAGACCAACTCTGTGGGTTACCGTCCTTTCTGGTCATATCAGTCAGGGGCTTGACCAGAGACGAGAAGTTACGAATAAACTTCCGATAGTAGTTGGCAAAGCCCAGAAAACGCTGCAGAGGAAGTAAACCCACGGGTTGAGGCCACTGTAGGACTGCCGAAAGTTTCTCTGGGTCCATCAAAAAACCAGCAGTGGAAATGACATAGCCCAGGAATGTAACCTGTTCACGATGGAACTCGCACTTCTCCAGTTTACAATAGAGATTGTTCTCTCTTAGTTTCTGAAGCACACAACAGACATCTGTGTGGTGGCTCTCCGGGGACTTGGAAAATATGAGGATATCATCGAGATAAACCACCACACATAACTGCAACAAATCTCGGAGGACATCGTTAATAAATTTCTGGAAAACTGCCGGGCGTTACAAAGGCCAATTGAGACCCCTATAATCTATACAAGGTCTCAGTTCACTGCTCTTCTTTTTCGCAAAGAAGAAACCAGCACCAGCAGGAGACGACGATTTGCGGATGAAACCTCAAGAAAGTGTGTCAGCAATATACTCCTCCATGGCCTTATCCTCCAAGACCGAAAAAGGGTAAACCCAGCCACGAGGAGGTATGGCACTAGGTTGAAGGTCAATTGCGCAATCATAAGACCGTTGTGGAGGCAAACTACCGGCTTGACCTTTATCAAAGACATCACTAAAATCGCGGTACTCCTCCGGCAGGGAGGGGAGTGAAGAGGTGCACAGGACCTTGGATACCTTCAGGAAGCATGTCTCGCTGCATTGTGGTGACCAGGAGAGAACCAATAACCAGCGGAAACCTGGGTGAGGAAATAACTTGGAATTGGATTATTTCATGGGGAAGAGCCCCTACGGCCATGGACAATGGAACCGTCTCATGAGTCACATGAGCAGGCTGTAAAGGTCTCCCGTCAAGAGCCTCAATGGCAAGTGGAGTGTCACGCAGCTGCAGCGGAATCGAGTGCTGCGAAACAAATGCAGCATCAATGAACAGGCCTGCAGCCCCAGAGTCGATTAGAGCCTGTATCTCGATGGACGACTCAGCCCAAGAAAGGGTGACCAAAACCAGGGGCTTATCCTTCTGGATAACTGGGTACGAAACAACGCCACCTAAGGTCTGTCCATGACAGGACCTCAAGGTTCGGGTGTTCCCTGAACGGTTAGGACAAGACTTCAAAATGTGACCTGCCTGGCCACAATAAAGGCACAATCTCTCCCTCCTCCTAAAGGCTCTCTCATCCGCAGAAAGACGCGTGAAGCCCAGGTTCATGGGTTCATCTTCACTGACTGACTCAGTACCAGGAGGTATGGAAGGTGAGGGAGGCATGGGTGGGACTACAAAGCTCAGAGGCAAACGTACAGGAGGCTTCCGCAAGCAGTCCTTAAGAGAAAGTCTTTCTCTGAGTCTGGAGTCAATGAGGATGGCAAACTAGATCAAGCTTTCCAGCTCAGTGGGTATATTTCGGGCTGCTATCTCATCCTTGATGGAATCCGAGAGACCATGAGAAAAAGCAGCCACTAGGGCCTCATTTTTCCAAGCAACCTCTGCTGCCAGAGTACGTAATTCAATGGCGTAGTCGGCAACAGTTCTCCTACTCTGTTTGATGGACATGAGGCACTTGGCAGCAGAAGTGGAGCGTGTGCGGGAACATCAAATACCCTTTTAAAGAAGGCCTCAAACTGAGGGTAACTCAAGACAACAGGTTTTTGCGTCTCCCATAGAGGGTTAGCCCAGGCCAAGGCTCTCTCAGAGATCATTCTGTAAGAGCGATATCGGCCTATATGAGCTTGGATCCAGTGAATCTTTCCCTGGCTTGAGCAACAGCACAATGTTGGCCTGTCTCATCGAGTCTTGGAGGTGTCCTGCTTCCCTAGCTGAGTTTAGGGTACGAAATGGTAATATTATACTATCCCCATACTGTTTGTATACTTCGATCGGGATGCCATCATCCCCTGGGGCTTTGGAGTTTGAAAAGGAGTTGGTAGCTATATGCATCTCCTCTACGGTGATAGGGGTTTCAAGAAATTCCACCTGGGACTCCGTTAAACACGGTAGCTCTATTCCCTGTAAGAATTCCCGAACCTCCTCTATAGAATGTGTCTGTTTGGATTGGTAAAGTTCCGAATAGAAATCCACCAGCTCCTGCATGACCTGGTCAGGGGTATTGACCACCCTCCCTGATTTATTGCGTAGGGCCCCAATAGATGGGGATGATTGTTGTACGCATGCTATTTTAGCTAGGAATTTACCCGTCTGTTCCTCTTCCTCGTAGAAGGCCATTTTGTTAAAGAGCTTTTTTCTGTTAGCTTTTCAATTCAATTAAGGGAGTCCTGTGCTGCTATCCATGCCTCCCGGGTGCCCTCACCTGTATTGGCTATGTATTCTGCTTCTAGACGTTTCACCAGCCTATCAGTCTCCTCAGGCAAGCTTTAAAAGCATCCCAGGCGGTATTCAAATCAGGATGGTCTACATGTCTCTGCCAGTAAGCCGCTATGTCTGTTTCTATTTTAGTGTGAGATGGGAAGAGATTTAACCAGAAGGCATTGAGCTTCCATGGGGCTCTTGGTAGGTCAAAAGCCGGCCTAACCCTCAGGTGGGCCACCAGGGGGGAATGATCAGAAATACTTCTAGTGAGGTGTAATACCTTCTCCACCAGCTGAAAAGCCGATGCTGAGCAAAGGCACATGTCAATCCTGGATAGGGACATATGTGTTTTGGAAAAACACAAATATTGTTTCTCTCGGGGTTCCTATTTCTCCAGGGGTCTATCCATCTCACTTCCTCTATAAATTTTGCTAAGGCCGGTTTAGTCCTTGTAGGGCCCCTTGGCGGTGGAGGGTGTCTATCCAAATATGGGTCTATTATGCCATTGAGATCTCCCATTATTATTAAGGGGTCCTCGGATTGGCCATTTGAAATACCAGTAGGTCACATAACACTTTGGGAGTAAACGGTGGAGGTATATATACTGCTGCGAGAATAAATGTTAACTGTGACACCCTACACAATAAGAATATGTATCTTCCCTCCTGGTCAACCCGTGAATCAAACAGCTGAAAATCCAAGGTACAATGTACCAATACACTTACCCCCCTTGAGTATGAGGTGTGGGTAGAATGGTAAGCCCATCCTGCTCATGCAAAACCCACCCATGACAGTGTATCTGGTGTTAGATGAGTTTCCTGTAACACACAGATAGCTGGAAAATGTTTTCTAATAGATGTGAATACCATGGTACGCTTGAGGGGATCACCCAGGCCCCTCACGTTCCATGACACTATCGGGGTGCAAATCATCATGTCACAATGATATAAGTGCTCTACCATATTTGAGCTGACACAGCTACCAACCAACCCAACCTGGTAAAAAATGGGCCTCTGTGTCTTCTACATGTAAAAGGCATAATAAATTGTACTATACGAAACCAGATCCTATCATCCCAGGGTCGCCTCATGACCCCCTCCAGGAGATGCCACTGGGCGCATTTTATGTCTGCGGAAAAGTGGGTATCAAATGGATCTGCACTGTTGTCCCGAAAAAAATTACTAGGTTCAGTGCAGTATTCTCTTAGTGAGGAACGTCCGGTCACCTGTATTACTTCCAATAAAATAGATTGCAGTTCTGATATCTCCGCGCTTCCTGCGGAGGTGGAGTCCTTGGTAAGTGAGAAAAAAGTTAACTTCCTTAACTGAACTCGTAGCAACTGTTGGGTGTAAACAATAACCCAGTCTGGTCTCCGTTGCAACAAGTATACAGTGACCAAAATCTCACAAATTGTTTTGTACTCCAGGCGTTGTACAAATCGCATAGGAAATATATGTTTTCCCTACACTCATTTTCTGTCGCTGTCAGTGTGAGTGTCTCCCAGTCGTATTACTGTGTGGCCACCAGGCAGCCATTAAAATAAGAAACCCCCTCACAGGGAAGTTGTCATTCACAAAGTTGTTTTAGAGGCTGCGCCTCTATAGGATCATGTAAGGATCATTCTGCCTCCTCCTAATTTCTTCCTGTTTGACAGAAATTATGTTCATTCCTGTCCAGCCACGCAGAGGCCTCTGCTGCTGATTCAAAGCATTGTGCCCTGCCTCCTGCTACACCCGAAGTTTGGCTGGATACAGCATAGCATAATTGGCCCGGAGGCGTTACAATTCTCTTTTTCACATCCCCAAATTTGGCTCTGCGCCTCTGTACATCCGCCGAAAAATCGGGGGAAAAGGATACTCTTACTCCATTATACTGTATGTTTCGCCTCTCCCTGGCTAGGTGCAGAATCATCTCCTTGTCCTTAAAGTTAATGAGTTTGGCCAGCATGGTACGGGGTGGGTGCCCCAGGGGAAGGGATCTGGGTGGAGCTGTGAAGTGACCCGTGTCCTGGATTGCCTGGGAGAGACAGTTCCCTCATACATGCGGCTCACAGGGATGAAGCTGGAGCAGCATTGATTCCTTGGGTCTCACTTGGGAGATCTAGCGATAGCCACTCATCCAGTCTAGTCACAATTGGAGTCAGCTCTTAGTGCCTTTTCCAAAATGGAAGCCGCTGGCCTCCTAAGGTGCATGAAGCATGTGCAAACATGCTGGGCTGCATCATTTTTGAAGCTGAAGTGTCAATCACATGGTGCTGTGACCACCGACATGTTTTACCCAATCTGCATGAGCTTCTTCAGGGATGGGAGGGGCTTTTTTATGATCATTTATTTATACATTTTAATAGTGCAGTTTCTCTTGCCACAAGTATGTTATATGCATACAGTATGTATATGGGTCCAAGCCACAACAATGTATAAAATATCTATACCTGGAATACTCTTTTAACCACTTCCCGCCCGCACTATAGCCGAATGACGGCTACAGCGCGGACCTTAATTGCCAGGAGGATGTCTATTGACGGGGAGCATGTAGCGCGCTCTGTGATCACCGAGTCAAGGAGACTCGGCTGATCACAGATCGGAGTAAGGGGCCGATCCCAGCCCCTTACCACGTGATCAGCTGTCAGCAATGACAGCTGATCACATGATGTAAACCAGGCATGTCCAAAGTCCGGCCCGCGGGCCAATTGCGGCCCGCGGTCCGGTTTTGAACGGCCCGCCTGGTTGTTTAAACATATATACGTTTTGTGGCCCCCGGCGATCTCCCAGCGCCGGGGCCACAAAAGATGTATAGTCCAGCTGCCTCGGAGGGAGGAGGCGGGACGAGTGCCGTGCACACAGGAGGAGAACTTCCTGTTTACACGGCAGCTGTAATAGGAAGTCCCGTCTCTGCCATTGGACGACTGTGCTGTCCATCAAAGGAGGCGGGACTTTCTCTTAAAGAGGCCATTGTGTAAACAGGAGATTCTCCTGTAAGATGTCTTTGGCACTCGTCCTGCCCTCCATGGCTGCACTGCTGGTAATGGTGGCTGCATTCCTGGCAATTGCAATTGTGGAGCTGCATTCCTGGCAATGGTGAGTGAATTACTAGCAATGGTGGCTGCATTCCTGGCAATGGTGGCTGCATTCCTGGCAATGGTGGGTGAAATTCCTGGCAATGGTGGGTGAAATTCCTGGCAATGGTGGCTGCATTCCTGGCAATGGTGGGTGAAATTCCTGGCAATGGTGGGTGAAATTCCTGGCAATGGTGGCTGCATTCCTAGCAATGGTGGCTGCATTTCTGGCATTGGTGGATGCATTCCTGGCAATGGCGGCAGCATTCCCGGCAATGGTGGCAGCATTCCCGGCAATGGTGAGTGAATTCCTGGCATTGGCGGGAGCATTCCTGGCAATGGTGGGTGCATTCCTATCAATGGTGGGTGCATTCCTGGCAATGGTGCCTGCATTCCTGGCAATGGTGGCTGCATTCCCGGCAATGGTGAGTGAATTGCTGGCAATGGTGGCTGCATTCCTGGCAATGGTGGCTGCATTCCCGGCAATGGGGAGTGAATCCCTGGCAATGGCAGGTGAATCCCTGACAATGGTGGCTGCATTCCTGGCAATGGTGGCTGCATTCCCGGCAATGGTGGGTGCATTCCTGGCAATGGTGGCTGCATTCCCGGCAATGGTGGCTGCATTCCCGGCAATGGTGGCTGCATTCCTGGCAATGGTGAGTGAATTGCTGGCAATGGTGGCTGCATTCCCGGCAATGGTGGCTGCATTCCCGGCAATGGTGGCTGCATTCCTGGCAATGGTGGCTGCATTCCCGGCAATGGGGAGTGAATCCCTGGCAATGGTGGCTGCATTCCTGGCAATGGTGGGTGCATTCCTGGCAATGGTGGCTGCATTCCCGGCAATGGTGGCTGCATTCCTGGCAATGGTGGCTGCATTCCTGGCAATGGTGGCTGCATTCCCGGCAATGGTGGCTGCATTCCCGGCAATGGTGATTGAATCCCTGGCAATGGTGGCTGAATTCCCGGCAATGGTGGCAGCATTCCCGGCAATGGTGAGTGAATTCCCGGCAATGGTGAGTGAATTCCCGGCAATGGTGGCTGAATTCCCTGGCAATGGTGGGTGAATTCCCTGGCAATGGTGGGTGAATTCCCTGGCAATGGTGGGTGCATCCCTGGCAATGGTGGCCGCTGCATTCCTAGCAAAGGTGAGCGCTGCATTCCTAGCAATTGTGGGTCTGCAGATAGACACTGATCCTTGTTTTGCTTCACAGTTCTTTATTTAAAATTTTAAGTTTTTTTTTCCTGAAGTTTTCTTAAAGTGAAGGTGCGTGTTATACGTCAATAAATATGGTGTATCCAAATAATACACTTGAGCTCATCTATTCACCACACACAGCCACAAAGGCAAGAGAATTCTTGTGGGGAAGTGTATTAGTGCTCGGATGGACACACTTAGACCCAATTTTAATGGTTCAAAGAATGTCAGGCAAAATGGTCGGCCCTCGCGCATGTTCAGTTCATCAAATCTGGCCCTCTTTGAAAAAAGTTTGGACATCCCTGATGTAAACAAAAGATCGGTAATTGCCCTTTTTTTCTTCTCGCGCTGACAGTGGGAGGAGAAAAAAAAAGCCGATCACCGGCTTTTGTCAGAAGGACATCACCCAAGTATCTGTGCCTACCAGTGCCGCCTGCCAGTGCCCACCTGTGCCACCTTTAAATGCCTATCAGTGCTGCCAATTATCAGTGTCACCTATCAATGCCCTTCAGTGCCACCCATCAGTGCAGCCTCATCAGCTCACATCAATGAAGAAGAAAAATTATCTGTTTGCAAAATTTTATAACAAACTATAAAACAGTTTTTGTTTTTATAAAACATTTACGGTCTTTATTTGTTTTTTTTTTGTTGTTTTTTTAGCAAAAAATAAAAAACCTAGCAGTGATTAAATACCAAAAGAAAGCTCTATTTGTGGAAAAATAGGATTTTTGTACCGTAAAATCCTTTTCTCTGTAATTCACCGACCGACACAGCTCCTCCCTGTAACTAAATGGGTTTGTTAGCCTGCCATTAGGAGAACTAGGCAAAAATTGTAACACAATATACAGAACTTTAGTCCCGCCCCAGGGGGCAGACCCTGTGCTAACAACCCTCCCTGCTCCCAGGCAGAACTCAGTACGTCAACAAGCAGTATAACGTAAAGAAAAGGAGGGGTGGGTGCTGTGTGTCGGTCAGTGAATTACAGAGAAAAGGATTTTACGGTGAGTACAAAAATCCTATTTTCTCTTATATTCACCGACCGACACAGCTCCTCTCTGTAACTAAATGGGACATCCCCAAGCAGTGCCAAATGAGGGGTGGGAAAAAACAGCATTAAAACTTCATCCACCATGGCAAATGGGAACTAGTGAAACTAAACCCACAAAAACAGCAGTGTATGGAAAAACACACCGCCATAACCCGGCATTCTCAACAGGAGAGATCCCCAACACCGCAACCTTTATGCGGAAGTAATGCAACAGTGCATTACAAACAGTACTGCGTTTTTATGGAAAAAACAGAAAAACTACACAGCCGCCTGCAAAACTTTGCGGCCAAAACAGACATCAGCCGATGCACTGACGTCTACCTTGTAGAACTTGGTAAACGTATGGACAGGCGACCAGGTCACCGCCTTACACACCTCAGTGACAGATGCTTGGTGTCGGAAGGCCCAAGACGTTCCAATTGCTCTTGTAGAGTGGGCCGTGACTGGAAAGGGGGGCACCTGCCCCTTCAAGGCATAGGCTTGGACTACAATCTGTCTGATTCACCTGGAAATGGTGGGCGACGAGACCGCCATACCCTTCTTTGGACCAGCCACCGAAACAAACAGCGAGTCCGACTTCCGAAAGGGAGTCATGGCAGACAAGTACACCTTCAGAGCCCTAACCACATCAAGAACGTGAAGGGCCACCTCTTTGGGGTGCTTCGGCTTAGGACACAACGATGGTAATACAATGTCCTCATTGATATGAAAAGCCAAAACCACCTTCGGTAGAAAGGACGGTTGCGGACACAACACCACCTTATCCCTGTGGATGACCAGATAAGGCGACTTGCATGACAAGACCGCCAATTCCGAAACCCTCCTGGCCAATGTGATGGCCACTAGAAAAAACACTTTCTGTGAAAGGGTCAAGGGGAATCTCCCTGATATTCTCAAATGGCGGCTTATGAAGCCCTGACAACATCAGGTTCAAATCCCATGGGGGCAACGGTGGACGCACCAGAGGGACTACATGTCAAACCCCCTGAACAAATGTACTCACTAATAAGTGAGACACCAAGGGGTCGCTGAAAAAAAACAGGAAACAAAAGAAACAGCAGGATCCTGGATATAGAAAAGGAGCGCGGATGCCACCCTTTCTCCTCTCACATGGAGATGTAGGCCTTCCAGGTTTGATGGTATATCTTCCGTGAAGAAGATTTCCATGCCCTCAGCATAGTTGGAATCACAGAGTCCGACAGACCCCTGTTCCAAAGCACCTGGCTCTCAATAGCCATGCCGTTAAAGCCAGCGATGGTAAAGCAGGGTGAAAGATTGGACCTTGAGATAGGAGGTCCTCTCGCAGCAGCAGTTGCCAGGGAGCGTTTGCCACCAGACGCACCAGGTCTGCATACCAGGGCCGCTGAGGCCAATCTGGGGCAACCAGGATTACTGGAATCCCCTCGGCTTCCACTCTGCGAAGCAGATGTGGCAACAGTTTTAGTGGAGGAAAGGCGTAGATCAGCTGGTACTGATCCCACTGAGCCACCAGCGCGTCCGACGCGTCTGCCCACAGATCTCTTGTCCTGGACATGAATCTCGGCACCTTCCGATTGAGACGGGAGGCCAATAGATCCACATCTAGTGTGCCCCATTTCAGGCACAGCAGCCTGAATATCTCCGGATGCAACGCCCATTCTTCTGGGTCCAGCATCTTATGACTCAGATAGTCCGCCTGCCAATTTTCCACCCCCGGGATGTAAATGTCTGACAGGGCCGGCACATGACGCTCTGCCTACCGAAGTATGTGAGCGACCTCCCGAGCAGCGGCTGAGCTTCTTGTTCCCTCTTCGTGATTTATGTACGCCACAGCCGTGGCGTTGTCTGACTGTATCCTGGTCGGACGTCCTTGAAGACACGTCGACCACGTGTGGAGGCACAGCCTGATCGCTCTCAATTCGAGCAGATTGATCGGCAATCTGGATTCGTCTGTCGACCAGAGGCCCTGAGCCGACTGAATCCCCATCACTCCACCCTAGCCTGAGAGACTGGCATCCGTAGTGATCACCGTCCATTCCTGACTGAATCACCGGGGACCTCAACCACCAGATCAGAGAGTCCCTGACTGGCTGGCTCACCTGGACCTGTCGATCCAAGGACAACGGAGATTTGTCCCATTTTGTCAAAATCTCCTTCTGCAGGACTCTGTGTGGAAGGTACTCGAAGGAGGCTACCATGAGCCCCAGTACTCCCATGCAAAAGCGGAGCGACGACCACTTGCGGTTCATCAGTAGTTTGACCGCAGATCTGAGAGTCTGCAATTTGTCCGAGGGGAGAAAGACCCTCACTTCCCTGGAGTCCAATAGTAAACCCAGGTACTCCAGACGCTGGGTCGGCACAACCACTGACTTCTTTAGGTTCAACAGCCACCCAAATTCTCGCAGAGTCTGCATGGTGATCGACACATCCTCCTCTAATTCTGAGGTGGAAAATGCTCTCAGGAGGAGATCGTCTAGGTAACCCACGATCGCGATCCCGCATTGTTGTAGCAATGCCAATACTGGAGCCAGTACTTTGGTAAAGACTCGGGGGGCTGATGCCAGGCCAAAGGGAAGAACCACAAACTCGTGATAGGCTTCCCTGACTGCCAAACGGAGACATTTTTGATGCCGAAGGCATATGGGTATGTGTAGGTATGCATCCTGGATGTCCAAAGACGCCAGGGAGTCCCCTTGATGGAATGCAGTGACTACAAAGTGATTGAGGGCTTTTAAGTCCAAGATTGGACATACCCCTTCCTTCTTGGGAACCACAAACAGATTTGAGTAGAACCCCTGGAAGCGTTCCGATTCCGGAACTGGTACAATCACCCCCTGATTCAGCAATTCCCTTACTGCCCCTAGCAGGGCCTCCCGGCGAACTGGGGACGTGGGTATGCTGGAGGGGAAGAATCTGTTTAGCGGCCATGAGAGAAATTCAATCTTGTAGCCTGTGGAAATCAGGTGGCAGACCCATTGGTCGGATAATCGGGAGGTCCACCGGGCTGCAAACTCCCGAAGGCGACCCCCTATCCGATACACAGGTGGGGGCAAACCTTCATGCAGTAGCACTTTTGTTTGCAGGCTTGTTAGGCTTGTGATTCTAGGGACGCTTTTGACCGTCCGTGGACGTCCTGTCAGGCTGGGAACGTTTTGTCGAAGCACCGGGTGGAGGAAAAAGCCGCTTGTGAGCGGAAAAAGAGGGCCCTTGCCTGCGGCGTGGCTCCTTAGCCTTCCTGGCCTGTGGGAGTAGTGTACCCTTACCACCCGTGGCATTTTTAATAATGTCATCCAACGAAGCTCCAAAGAGCCGGTCGCCAAGGAAGGGAAGATCCGTCCGCTTTTTTGGATGCCTGGTCAGCAGACCAGCATTTAAGGCAGATCAGGCGCCTCAGCACCACAGCTGACACTGAAGCCCTGGATAACAGAGGGAGAGTATCTAGGGCCGCGTCACAAATGTACTTAAGGCCTTGCACTAGTTGGTCTGCTAGTTCCACGCAGACAGGGGAGGCGTTTTGCTCTCCCAATTCACGGTGCAAATGCTTTGCCCACTCAGTCTGTGACACCAGTGCGGATGCCAGTACTGGTCGCACGGCTGACCCCACAACCGTAAACAAGGAACGAGCCACTGCCTCGGCCTTCCTGT
The DNA here is from genome assembly GCF_037356315.1 of Lithobates pipiens. Taxonomy (NCBI): domain Eukaryota; kingdom Metazoa; phylum Chordata; class Amphibia; order Anura; family Ranidae; genus Lithobates; species Lithobates pipiens. Next base: position 511,622,097 of record NW_027507764.1, on the reverse strand, counting down.
CCATGGGATCCTTGAATGCAGGAGTCCCCTCTACCGGGATTGTGGTTACTTTATTTAACTTGGATATTGGGGGGTCCACGACCGGAGGAGCCGACCATTTCTTGAGAAGGCTTTCCTCAAAGGGGTAACGCACCGCCATGTTTTTGGTGACCGAAAAGGACCTTTGCGGCTGACCCCATTCCCTGTAGATGAACGTGTCAAAATAAGCCAAATACGGGAACACCTTAGGTGAACGTGCTGGCTTGCGGGACCCAAAAGAGACTGATACATCAGCAGAGGGATCCGCTGGCTCCTGTATCTTCAGGGTATCACGCACAGCTGTGTTAAGTGCTCCAACAAGTGCCTTGTCATGCCTGGACCCGGACGGGGAATCATCCTGTCTGAATGGTCCTGGTAGGTCAGAGCAGGGGTCACCAGCCGCAGAAGGACCTGAGTCTGCATCAGAGCTCTCCCCAGGACGAGGGGGGTAGGGGCCTTTTACGCACACCTTTCCTTCCACGCACCGCCTCTATTTTAGCAACAAAAGCGCTAAGGACCGCTGTCAGGGTGTCCATGAGCACAGCGCTATCCGCAGGTGACCCGGTTGCAATAGCCTGGATTTCGGGGGAAGAAACACCAGTTTCTGAAGCCATGCTGACCCTGTCTGCCACCTGCAAGGGGACTTAGGACAGTGAAGGTCCCACCCTCCTGCTGCCGCCACGTGGGGGGGGAAAGGTTACCTAGCGCCAGGCTCACCACCCTAGGGCATTCTGTGAATGTTACTAGCCATGCCTGTAGTCCCTAGGAGGTTACCCAGATGCAGAGTGAAGAAACTGTGTCGGCAGCAGCTGTATAGAGTAGCGGTGAAACGATCTGCAGAGCTTTGCACCAGCGTTCAGGGAAGAGCTATCCAGCGTCCTGTATACACAGTGGACACAGGAAACGGCATGTGAGCATGTGAGCATTCATTGTAAAAAATGGCCACCAATGCAACTAATACGAAAAACCTATAGAAAATGGCTGCTGAGGCTCACAAGAGGAACCTGCTTTTCGACGAAGAAAGCGAAAGTTCACCGCTCCAGGCCAATCCACCGGCAGGCTACCAACTCTCCGGATAGGTGGGGGTTCCAGGTGCAGGCTGATTGCACAAACCAAGTATACAGGAAACGAACAAAACTCTGGACAGCCGCACTCCGGATTAGGTAAAAAATGAAAATGCCTTTATACTCATAGAGCTATGAGTAAGCGCTGGTTTTAGCGTGAAACGCGTCAGAGATTTTGTTCTATTTTTCCCTTTTGCTGTGATGTTTCGTGTGATATGGAGTTTTTTCACTTGAAGAAATAAAGGCGTTTTCATTTTTTACCAAATCCGGAGTGCGGCTGTCCAGAGTTTTGTTCGTTTCCTGTATACTAGGAACCTGCTTTTCCCACAGTCAAAATGGCCACCGGACAGCGCCATGAGGTGACAGGAAAAAACACAGAACAGTGCTGCCTGCATTCAGCAAGAACACCTCCACAGACACCTTTTGGGACCCCCCAGACCGGGACTAGGACCAATGCTAGCCGTACAGAGCCGCCTACAGGTGAGAGACCCAGCGAACCCCACACACCCCACCAATGCAGGGAGAGCCGTACTTACCAGTCCTGAAGAGCTGGGAGACATTCCATCACAGACCTACTCCTGCGCAGTTACAGGGTAGCTACTGGCCCGGTATACTGTAATCCAGACATCAGTAGCCCTGTCATATGTATACCCGGGAGCATTGAAGCTCACCAACCACCTCTGGAGCTGAGGCATGTCATGGCCTGCCGAGCCTTAGCTGCAGCCTGCACACGCTCGATGGCCAGACTGAGGAGACTACAAGGATAACTTTACCAGCCTGTCACCCAGCCAGCAGTTGATAGAAGATCCCAGGATCTTTCATCTTGCGCAAAAAACAGCAAACCTGCATCAAAAAAATGGACCAAAGGGCCCGCAGAGTTCATAGGTTATTCTCCTTCACTAGGCAAAATAAAACTGAGTTCTGCCTGGGAGCAGGGAGGGTTGTTAGCACAGGGTCCGCCCCCCCGAGCGGGACTAAAGTTCTGTGTATTGTGTTACAATTTTTGCCTAGTTCTCCTAATGGCAGGCTAACAAACCCATTTAGTTACAGAGAGGAGCTGTGTCGGTCGGTGAATATAAGAGAAAAACTGATAAAAATTTGGGTCCAGTGTTGCCTGACTGCGCAATTGTCCTTCAAAGAGTGACAGTGCTAAAAGCTGAAAATTGGCCTGGGCAGGAAGGGGGTTTAAGTGCCCAGTAAGCAAGTGGTTGATATGTTCTGGAATGCCCCCTCCAATTCCCCTCAGTCATATGGCATTCTAATATAAAAGCTTCAACATTTTTTGGTAACTTCAACTTCTTCCCACACCCTCCTTTGGCACCATGACTGTGAAGAATGGCAATTCTAGCTAACAGTTAGGTCCTGGCATTCAAGGTACCAGGACACTCGTGCAGACACATCTAACAGATATGAAAAGGGACCACTGGGTGCCTGTATTGTAGTGTTGCAGCCTGTTTTGTATCACTATGGTGCTGACAGGTTTACTTTAGTCTCAAATCTGAGCCACTGTAATGTTGAATAATGCACTTTGTACTTTTGTTTAGAGCAGTTTTGGATACAAAGCGGCAGTCACTTCTGCTGATTCAAAGACCTCTGTATTTTTTCTTTATTTCTTTGTCCTAATTAATAGAACTGCCCCCTGTTGTCAGGTTCCCTTTCTTCCTACTGATTCCACGCAGCCTATGCTGTGAACGCTTTCCCAGAAGCCTTTGCTGCCACTTTTTATTCATTACTCTGATTAAAGGAGAAATGTAGGGAATCAAATTAATGGCATAGAGCAGTAAAATATGAAAACTTACGTGTACAATGCCTTGCTGGGGAATAAAGCCATATTGCTTTAGTAACAAACTGTTTTAATCAAAGACCTAATTATGTTTATATTAACATGGTTTTATCTGTATAGCCTATATGACTTTTTGTTGTTTGTTTTATGAATGGCCTTATGTCAGTTCCAGGGGGTCTCCCTTAACCCTTGAAAGTAGAATAGTTTCATATCAGCAGGTTAAAGCGACACTAAAGGTTCAGTTTTTTTATTATAACAAACATAACATACTTACCTCCACTGTGCAGGTCGTTTTTCACAGAGTAACCCTGAACCTCCTCTTCTGGGGTCCCTCGACGTCTCTCACGGCTCCTCCCCACATCTGATAACCCCCTGGGAGAAGCGTTCTCCCGGGGGGTTACCTTGCGGGTGTGCTCCCGAGTCCAGCATTTGGAGTTCATAGAGGCCGAATGCAGGACTCGGCCCTGCCCCCAGGGTCATTGGATTTGATTGACAGCAGCGGGAGCCAATGGCTGCGCTGCTATCAATCTATTGAAATCAAGAGCCGAGTACCCCAGGCAGAGAGAGAGCAAGTCCACGTGGGACAAGTTTGGGGGTTCAGGCAAGTAAAACGGGAAAGGGGCTAGGAGGCCCGGTCACTGACATAGGATGCATTAAGGTGAAAAAACACAAACCTTTACAACCCGTTTAAGGAAAAATCATGAAGTATGATATTCTCAAACACTGATATTTATGCATCCAAGCTGAACTCGGGTGGGGGGGGTTAACAAAAATGCTGCCTTACAGTGGGGCTGCCCCTGCAGTGGCAAGGTTTAAAGACTCATTTAGGGCTAGGGGTCCACAAAAAGCATCCCCATAGGCTTCTTGGGTTTTAAGACTGGTCCCCAAAACCCTTTCCCCATTATGCTCCGGCACCCACAGCCCTATACTGGATGTGAGGATGCCAGGGGTAGTCTGTAGAGGAGAGTGTGTGCCCCTAGGTTTGAACAAGCATTTAACTTTATACTTTCTTGTGGGGTAGAGCAGGAGGGTCATAAACCTTGTGTTAGCTCCAAGACAGACTGTCAGGCTTGATTGAGACCTATGCATTTTTTGTGCTTTTTGCATTTTGCAGATTTTCACTACAGAACGTGTTCCATAGGAAACCATGTTAAATGGACTGTAGTGCAAATCTGAAAAATGCAAAAAGCACTAAAAATGCATAGGTGTGAATCAGGCCTCACAGAACTTAGACCCAGAGCCTAGTCAGATGAACAGATTGATAGGAAAGAGCAAGGAAGGGAATCATCAGCGGGTGTGGAGGGGTATCTAATCAAGAGAACATTTTTTTATTATTATTATTATACACAATTTATATAGCAGCAACAGTTTACACAGCGCTATACAATGTATGGGGGGGGGACAACACAATTGCAGTACAGTTCAGTACAAAAGGTACAGGAGGGCCCTGCTCGTAGAGCTTACATTCTAAAGGGAGGGGGTGGTGTTACAAAAGGTAATAGCTGCAGAGAATGATTTGATGGGGGTGGCTCGGGGACAGTTGTTAGGTGGGTGTGGGATTGGCTTAACCTTAATGGCACAACATCTTACCAAAAGTCAAGGGCAGCTGGAGACTCCGAACTTGTGTCTGCACCAAGAACTGCTGAAACCCGCAATTGGTAATCACTCAAATCAATGTATTACTAATAGAAAAAAGTGCACCTGCATGGGGTCATTTTCAATACTGAACAATGGGAAAAAAACAAAAGAACCTCCAAATGCCTTGAGAACACCTAGATTTCAAAATGCAACACCACCACACTTCACTAGCCATTAGTTTGTATTTATTTATGTATTTTATTCATAAAAAAATATTGAAACCAAAATACAGACATGACTAGCATGTAATTAACTTCAAAGGGCAGTTGTTGCCCACAGTACCGTGTTTTCTGCAGAAAATAAACGCTGTAACTGCATATGAAAACAGAATCCATTTGAGCACATATTGCTAGCATGTAAGCTGACCACATAAAATGACCCTAGAATACTTTCTATGAAAAAACACTCACTGTCCAGGGGTTAGTATGCCATGTCATACACTGATGGAGAATTCAAAAACCAGGATGTGGGTTTCCTCTTTCTTAGCATTTTATATTTCGGTGGGGCTGAATCAGGAATTATGACATCATGATGGGGTGGGGGGAAACCCACTGAACTGCAATCTTCTACTACTAATACCGGTTGTATAAATGGAAAGCAGGCATCTAGAAATACTTGTTTCAGCAGATTTCTTCCTGAGGGCACTGAAAGCTGGAGTGTTCATCTGTGCAAAGTTCATCTTCATCTAGGCACATTGCAGGCTCATCCGGCAAGATAACAATCCCAATGATGTACCAACGAGGAGACGGATTGAGACTGTTGTAGCCCAAGTCAGAATTTGCATAAGTGAGCCTCAAGGTCTCTCAAGAAGCAGCAAATTTATGCATACCACCATTGTATGCAATATAAGGGGTTTTTGTTAAAGCAAGGCAGACATATACGAGGAAAAGAATCCAAAGCGTTTGGTAGAGTACCCGCCGATCTTCATATTGGAGAACTCTCCCACTTCAGAGGCTAAACAAAATTTTATAAATCTAATAGGTTGCAATAACTCTGAAAATCTTTTTTTTCACCCCAATAAATGTCGACCTCCCCCATCTTATTTCTCTAATGTATTTCTCAACCTTACCCTATTTCCTACTTCATGTCTACAGTTAGGTAAAATGAATCCATCCTTGTCAAGAGTTCAGACATGCACTCTCATTTTTCTCTTGGATAGCCAAAGGTCAAATTAAACAGGCCACTTGTACTATGCATTATTATGAAGTTGCAAATAACGTTCAGTGTTGCACCAAGGGATGCCAACATGTGGCAGCTTGAAGTACAGACCACAAGTGTAAAAGTCCAACACCCTACTATCTGACATGTGTTCGTGTGCTATACTATGTTCCTAACGAAATCATGGTGTGAATATATAAAACTAAAACTTTTATTCTGTAAAAAACAAAACAAAACAAAAAACACAAATTTTATTGCCAGCGACAGTGTTCTGTAGATCGGGACAGAGGTTTTCTATAACTCTGTTAGCTTGGAGGGCATAGGATACCTTGAACAGTCGAGCAGTCATGCTCCAAAACGAAGTTACAGAAAAGGCATCTAGTACAATGTTTGTTAAACTAAATAACAGCCTTTATTTTCATAGTCTTGCTTCAACTTTCCTGTTCTAAAGCCGCGTACACACGGGCGGACTGTATGGCCTACTTAGTCCGTCATACAATCCGACGGACAGTCCGTCCTACTTTCGAATAAACGGACTTGAACACACACGAATAGCCAAACAGTCCGACGAAAGCTTGCGCGATGACGTGTACAGCACGTACGACGGGACTAGAAATAGGAAGTCCAATACACAGCAATGCACCCTTCCGCCATGTAAATCCTTTCTGAGCATGCGCCATTCTTAGTCCGTCGAACTAGCCTACTGACGAGCGGATTGTCCGCTGAAACCAAAGTATGACGGACAGAATTACGGAAATTCCGAAATACTTAGTACGCCAGACTGCACGCTGAAAAAGTCTGCTGAAGCCCACACACGAGCGGACTGTCCGCTGAAATGTGTTTCGACGGACTAAGTAGGCCATACAGTCCGCCCGTGTGTACGCGGCCTAACAGCTGCACAAGGCCAAATATAAATGTGCAGGCCAACAGGCACCAGTTTGACCATTGTGCCCAGTACACTGCAGTTTAAAGCGGAAGATTGTAAATAACTCTCCTTTCAGTGATGCAACACCCACTAGCTCCCTCGACAGCACCTACATCTTCTCACGGTTTTGGATCTGCTATTTTACAGGTACAGTAAAACCTTGGTTTGAGAGCATTATGCAAGACAAGCAAAATCTTTAACTACATTTTGACATGATATACAAGTAGCGTCATGTCACAACTGAGTATAAAAGAGAAGAGAGGCACCTCTACGTGTAGCAATATGGTTACATTTAATGAAGGTACAACATTTAGCGAGTCACATGGTTGATGATTAAAACAGGCACATCTAAGTATCCAGGGTATAGCTGTCCACATAAAAGTTTTTTCCTCGCCACCATCAACATCATCCCTTCCACGCTGCACGTCTCGCTTTCAAATCACTCTACTGCAGGGTAGTGTTCCTGGTCATGATTGCGGACTGACAGCGGTGAGAGCCGGCGGTGCCGGGGGATGGTCTATATGGACAGCTTTACTCCGGATGCCTTCATACATAGATGTGCCTCTTTTAATCATCAACCATGTGAGCCGCTAAATGTTGTACCTTCATTAACCACTTCAGCCCTGGAAGACTTGGCTGCTGAATGACCAGGCCATTTTTTGCGACTCGGCACTGCTTCGTTTTAACAATTGCGCGGTCGTGCGACGCTGCATCTAAACAAAATTGACATCTTTTTTCCCCCACAAATAGAGCTTTCTTTTGGTGGTATTTGATTGCCTCTTCGGTTTTTATTTTTTGCGCTATAAACAAAAAAAGAGCGACAATTTTGAAAAAAAAGAAACAATACATTTGCTATAATAAATATCCCCATTTTTGTTTTTTTTTTAAAAAGCTAGTTTTTTTTCTAATTTTAGGCCGATATGTATTCTTCTATGTATTTTTGGTAAAAAAAAAAAAAAAATTGCAATAAGCGTATATTGATTGGTTTGCGCAAAAGTTATAGCGTCTACAGGATAGAGTTATAGCATTTTTTTTTTTTTTTTTTACTAGAAATGGTGGTGATCTGCGATTTTTTTTTTATCGGGACTGCGCCATTATGGCGGACACAGGAGTACCCCTTTTTTTTTTTTTTAAAACAAAACAAAAATTTACAATCACCAAGAGTACAATAAGTACAATCGTGAGGTAAGGCACAACAGCTTATAAGTACATCTCTCAAGTATCTTTATATTTACTTTATAATTATTTTTTATTTTTTTATCCCCTTACTTCTTCCACCCCCTCCCCCTAACTAACTTTCTATTGTTTTATATATATATATATATATATATATATATATATATATATATATATATATATATATATATATAAATAAAACAAGTACTAATATCACTGGCAAACAACCTGAACATAAAATGTTAAGAATATTCCCCACTGATCCCAGCGCCCACAGAGTCGAGGATGATATAATTTGCAAGCTGCTATCATACAAAAGATAAATAAATCATAAAAATTATATAGTATATAGCTCTCGTAAATCTATTGTCCGATATATACCATATTGACAGCGCTAAAACAACAAAACAATCAATCTTAAGAGGGTGATAGTCCCATGGTTATAAAAAGCACCACAGTAATGTCCTTAAAAAGTCCCACGCATCTAAGGATGGGGTTTCAGTTGAAACAATCAAATGATGAGAAACAGAAAGAAAAGTCCATCTCCAAGATAAGATAACCAGTGCGAAAAGAGCTTGACAGCCGGTGACACCCCTTATGGTAACACACTCACCAGAACCCGAAGGGTTAACAGGCACTTCGTTATGAGTAATCTTTCTCTGGTGTTCCTCTGTCATCAATGATCAAAGAAGGTTCTCAACCTCAGATTCTTTAATATCGCATCAATCACAGATATTTCAGGACTTTTTATACTTCACTCCCAGCAGAAGGTTCGCATATAGGAAACGACAAAAAGAGAGGTTCCATAGTGCAAACTGTTTTATTCATTAAAAAATTTGTGCGCATATACACCATACGTACATAATCATTTAAAATTCATTCACAGAGATGTCACTACTAGAACGACCGGATTTGTCTCACCGCGGCTCCGGGCGTCTTAGATCAAATACAGGCTCGGCTTCCACGGCGGGTCCCGGGAGAACGTACAAATCGACCGCTCTGTAGTTACGAATAGCTGCTTGGTCACGCCCATACGCGTTTCGCCATTACGTCTTCGTCTGTGGGCGTGGCCAAGCAGTGCAGCTAATCCGTTTAAATATGCATAGGGGCGGGGAGTCAGCTCATGGCCATTCCCCCGTCCAGCCCCCTTGACTCCTTCATTCGTGCTTAATACAAGAATGATAAGGCCACGTCGTGCAAGCCGTCGCCTTGTCAACATGCCTAAAAATAAAGTGTTCTCAAAAATAGCCAGGCACGTAAACAGTCCAATTTTGTGGGTAATAATAAGGGATATAAGGAAACTCGCCCGGTTTATAACCAACATGGTACATACCAGCCTGATACACATAACAGGTTTGCTCCTTTATCGAGATCATCCTCACCCCGTAATACTCAGATGCCCCCTTTTTTAGGGAGAGGCGGGAGGGGACATTGGAGAGGGAGACCAAGAGGGGGGCGACCATGGAGAGGTCGACCCTTTTATCCCCCAAACATTCAGAACAATCAGGAGTGGAGACGGGCCCAGGCCCGCAGTTTGGATTGAACGTGGGAAATTAGAGGGCTTAAATTTAAATGTGTATAGTCCGCCGGTGATCTGGAGACACACACCCCCAGATACTTAATGACACTGACTCGTTGTAATGGCAGACTGTCCTCAAATTCCGTCGGTGGGAAGCTGTCAAGTGGAAGAATCTGGGACTTCCCCCAATTGATTTTTAACCCAGAAAAGGTCCCAAATCTCTCGATTGTCTGAAGAGCCGCCTGCAGAGAGGGGCCCGATTCCGCTAGGTATAGCAGTGTGTCATCAGCATACATGTTGATCTTTTCGGTTAGGGCGCCATGGCTCAGTCCCCTGATCTCCGGGTTAGCTCGGATGGACATGGCCAAGGGTTCCGCGGCCAGGGCGTATAATAGTAGCGAAAGAGGGCAGCCTTGTCTCGTGCCTCTGCTGAGGTCAAACATTCGAAACAGCCAGCAATTGGCCACCACCCGGGCCGTGGGCGAGGAGTACCCCTTTTAACCTGGCCAGTGAAGAATATTTATTGGCAATGTCTAGATAAACACCCAATGGCTTTCCACACTCCAGGGCTACTCTCTGCTGAAGCCTTGCTCCTTTCCGAGATGAATTACTCCCAGTTTGCACTTTTATGGACGGTTAGCACTTTATTAACAGCATTATTTGCACTTTGATGATTGCGTTCTATCTATATAATCACTATAGGGGAGGGGTAGCGCAGCTATTTTCACATACTCTTCTGCTTTTTTGGATTGGCTGGTCTGGGATTATTATTTAAGGTACTTGTATAGCCCCGTCAATTTATGCAGCGCTTTACATATACATTGTACATTCACATAGGTCCCTACCCTCAAGGAGTTTACAATCTAAGGTCCCTAACTCACATTCATATGCTAGGGCCAATTTAGACAGAAGCCAATTAACCTACCAGCATGTCTTTGGTGGGTGGAAAACCGGAGTACCCAGAGGGTATTTTTGTTTAATAATTTTTTATTAAAGAACAAGGTACATAATACAAATAAATGTACACAACACAGCCAGTAGGCCACGAAATAGTAAACACATTCTAATATGACTGAATTTGACAACATTGGAATAAGCATGATATGACAAAAGAATGTTCCATTTGCCTTGTAGAAGATAACTTTAAAAAGGGATAGTTCACCTTCATCACAGTTAATGGGCATCTGTAGATAAAGCAAACTCTGCAGCTCTGACAAAAGTTGAATAAAGCCCTTGCTATAGTAGTAGGCCATTTATATATCTTATGAAGTCTGACTGGAATACTCCCAGGACATTGCTAAGTGAGGCCTAGTCATCACTGCTCACCTCCACCATCACAGGAGGGAGCTCTCAAACCCTGAGCTCAGAACCACTGCATCATGGGAGAGAAAGAGAATGTGAGGGGGTTTGCATATGAGAAAGAGCTCCTGTGATGGTGGGGGTGATGTCTAGGCCTCCCATAGCAACATCCTGGGAATATTCCAGTCAGGCTTCATAAGGTATGTATAAAGGGCCTACACCTATAGCAAGGGTATTATATTCATCTTTAGTCAGAGCTGCACAGTTCGTTTTAACCACTTCAGCCCCAGAAGAATTTACCCCCTTCGTAACCAGAGCACTTTTTGCGATTTGGCACCGCGGCGCTTTAACTGACAATTGCGCGCTCGTGCAACGATGTACTCGAACATAATTTACATCCTTTTTTCCCCACAAATAGAGCTCTTTTGGTGGTATTTGATCGCCTCTTTTTTTTTTGCGCTATAAACAGAAAAAGAGCGACAATTTTGAAAAAAAAAAAAAAAAAACACATTCTTTTTTAAATTTTTCTATAATAAACATCCCCCAAAAATATAGTTTAGGCTGATATGTATTCTTCTACATATTTTTGGTAAAAAAAAACAAAAAACAAAACATTGCAATAAGCGTATATTGATTGGTTCGAGTCTATAAAATAGGGTACAGATTTATAGCACTTTTTATTTTTTTATTTTTTACTAGTAATGGCAGCGATCTGCGATTTGTATCGTGTCTGCAACATAATGGCGAACACATCGGACAATTTTGACACATTATTGGGACCATTGGCATTAATACAGCAATCAATGATATAAAATTGCATTGATTACTGTAAAAATGTCACTGGCAGTGAAGGGGTTAACACTAGGGGGCGATCGTATGGTTAACTGTGTTCCGTGGGAGGTGATTCTAACTGAAGGGGGAGGGGAAAGAATGGAGGAAGTGACGGATCGTGGTTCCTAGCTAATATGAGCACACGATCTGTCACTCCTGTCAGAAAAGGGAAGTGTGTGTTTACACACACACTCGTCCCTGTTCTGTGTCTCGTCACGATCGCTCGTGGCCGGCGGTCATTGCGACCATCGGCCACGAGCACTGGCACCCCCGCTGTGCAGCATGTGCGTGCCTGCTACCCTAACCCCACGAGCCAACGTATAGCTACAACCAATCAAAGCAGGAGTGGGTTGCACCCTAGACCCGGAAATCAAAATCACGTACACATTTCATGCAATTTCACGCTTAGGAGCTGCCCTACTGCAGTAAATGTACGCCGGGTGGTCTGGAAGATTTTAATCGGTTCCCGACTGGCTCACGCAGATAGACTGTGGCAGAATGGCTCCCGGTGAAATGCTATACAGGTACGTCCAACTCTTTTTCGGCCACCAGAGGTGCGTGCGCGTGTCTGCTGCATGATCGCCGTCAGCCGTGCACGAGCCCCAGCACGGGGATTTGTGTGTGTGAACACACAAATCCCTGTGCTGTCAGGGAAGAGGAAACATTGTTTGTTCCTACTAAGTAGGAAAAACAATAGGTCTCCTTTCATAGTCACTCCCATCCCCAAACAGAACACACAGAGGGAACACAATTAACCCCTTGATCGCCCCCTAGTGTTAACCCCTTCCCAGCCAGTGACATTTACACAGTAATCAGTGCATTATTATAGTACAGATTGCTGTATAATTGTCAATGGTCCCCAAAAAAAGTGTCAAAAGTGTCCAATCTGTCCGTCGCAATACCGTTAAAAATCGCAGACCACCACCATTACCAGTTAAAAAAAAAATAATAATAAAAATGCCATAAATCTTTCCCATAGTTTGTAGATGCTATAACCTTTGCGCAAACCAATCAATATACGTTTATTGCGATTTTATAAAAATGTTTTTTTTTTAAAAATTTGAGGATATTTATTATAGCAAAAAATATATTTATTTTTTTTCAAAATTGTCGCTCTTTTTCTGTTTATAGCACAAAAAATAAAGACCCCAGAGGTGATCAAATACCACCAAAAGAAAGCTCTATTTGTGGGAAACAAGGATGCAAATTTTGTTTGGGTACAGGGTATCATTTGTGACTCTTGCGTGAAGAGCTTTTTTTTGGGAAGCATTATAACATATTCACGACACATGGTAGGATAAAAGCACAAAGATATATACTGGAGGGGAGGGGGGGGGGGGGGTTTGTATTGATAGAAAGGGTGGGAGGGAGGGGGGCGGGGTATATCACTAGGAAAAATGTAGGAACTGCAAAAATACTCGAGGAAGGATAAAGGGGATTATGGTATTGACTAGATATTGTTTTAATTTTGTTAAGTAGATGTGATGTATGGATGTTTTTTTTTCATCTCCCCCCCTTCCTAGAACTTTAAAACTCAGGCCTCTGAAAGGAAGGAATATGTATTGAAATTTTGGTAATGTTATTTTAAGATGTGGTCTGTATATTGTGAAAATTTAATAAAGATTAATATATAAAAAAAAAAAGAAGAGCTTTTTTTATAAAATAGACCCCAGGGTATGTATGCAATAAAAGAAACCTTTCCGTTCCCAAGCTTTTGTTTTTCTAAAGTTCCATTTTACCAACCCTGTTCAGACACACACACCTCTCTCTCTTTTTTTTACACTACAAGTCTGTGTGAAGATACTTGTGCTGATGAGGGGTGTGTGGCTATTACTCAGCTCTACCAGCACAGAACACTACAGTGTGAGAGCAGGAACAGAACTTCCATTGAGAAAAAAAGGTTACTTTAAACTTTTCAACAACAAAAATACATGTATAATAGTCCTAGTGAATTGTGTTGGTGTGAAGAAAACACAATTGCAAATTCACTTTAAGGGGAATTTGTCACAATAGAAATATATAAGGTTCACTTTAACCACTAGCTGTCAAAGCTGATTCGTCTGTATTTGCTAGAAAATTACTTAGAACCACAAACAATAAATATTTTTTTTTTAAGCAGAGGCCCTAGAAAATAAAATAGTGGGTGCTGTAATCCCTATTTTGTGTAGCGATTTTTCAAACGCAAGTTTTTGGAAAAAATACACTTTAATGAATTTTTGTGAACACAAACACAATATAACGTTACTTTTTAACATTGAGGTGTCTTAAGTCACATGGTCGTATCGTTTTTGAAAATAAAACCAACATTTTACAAGGGATATTCCAAATGTTTCTGGATGACTCTGCCCAGAATGAAAAATAGATTTTTGGGTTTGCTGTCCCAGTCCCAAAAGCATTGGAAGAAATACTGTGCCCCTATATCCCCATGTCCACAAACTGACACGGCAAAGGACAGCCTTAGTCCACCACGGCCACCACAGGCTTCTGCTTCTCTGATACAATTGGCACTGTGCCCGCTTTGCTGTGTTTGCGACGATTCACATCCCTGTAAAGGAGATTACAATTCATAAGTTGTGAATAATATTTTGTAAAACTTTTCTTGTTAATACAGATGCTAAAAAGAAACTTCACAGCATATTTATGAATTATAAGGATATCATCAACATTCCTAGCAGTTCATAATCACTGTTTTCGTGAGGACAGCTGAAAAGTTATAACAATAAGGCTCGGTTCACACTGCCATTGTTTGAAAGTCGCATGACTTGCGGTGCGACTTCCTGGCGACTGGAGTAGTACTTTGGTGGAAGAATAGAAGAGAATAGAAGTCACCTTGAAGTAGTACAGGAACCTTTTCTGAAGTCGGAGCGTGCTAATTAGAACAGCTTTCATTGACTAACATGGGATTTCACATGTCATGCGACTTGGGGTTTCACAAGTCGTGGTAATGTGAACCGAGCCTTAGAACCAAATGAGAGTTTTTATGGGAGGGCAAGATCAGCATTAGAGTAGTTCTGTATCTGAAACTAAGAGTCCATCTTCCATAAATATTCTATGACATCAGGATTGTGCTTGACACAGGCTGGAAGGTAATGTTGCAAGCCACATAAAATGATATACCTTATAACACATTGGGGTTGATTTACTAAAGGAAAATATACTGTGAACTGCAAGTGCACTTGCCCCAGAGCTTTGTAAACAAGGTAAAGCTTCACCTTGCAAAGGATAATCAATTTCATACAAGGAAAATAAAAAAAAACAGCATTTTTTCTTATACATGATTGGATGATGGAAACCAGCAGAGCTTCCCCTCAGATCTAGAGCAAATGCACTTGAAGTGCACATGCAGTGCACAGTGTTTGTCATGGACAAGGCATGGGTGAGTGAGTTTTGGGTGGAGGAACATGACTGGCCTGCACAGGGTCCTGACCTCAACCCGACAGATCACCTTTGGGATTAATGAGTGGAGACTGCAAGGCAGACCTTCTCGTCCAATAGCAGTGCTTGACCTCCCAAATGCGCTTTTGGAAGAATGGTCAAACATTCCCATAGACACACACTCCTAAAGCTTGTGGACAGCCTTCCCAGAAGAGTTGAAGCTGTTATAGCTGCAAAGGGTGGGCCAACTCAATATTGAACCCTATGGGCTAAGACTGGGATGCCATTAAAAGTTCATGTGTGTGTAAAGGCAGGGAAGACACCCCGGCTTGGACACCCTGACTGCAAACTTCCAAAGTAAGTCTTTGTTTTCCACTGTTCTGAGCCATATAACCTTTGATGAAATCATTTTTGACAATATAGGTAGGTAATAGCAGTAACAGTTCACACACATGGACACAAAATGAGGGGATAAATGCCAATGTAATTAAGCATTGACATGTATAACGGTATGGTCACTGTACACTGCTCCCTGGGCATGGGAAAGCACCAGAAGATTAACTCTAGGCCAAAAAAAAAAATAACAATTTTAGTCTGTGCACATGAACCTCAAAAGGAAGGAATCTGTATTGAAGTTTTGTAAAACCCTTCCAATATAAAATTAGACTTTTCAACCAAAACTGACACATTTTATGCTCGTTTTTAACACAAGTACAATACTTCAGATGACAACCAAAAATGTTTACATACTTCTTGCGACGAGCTTCCTTCATAATGCGTTGCTCCTTTATCTGGCTGTATATAGATTTGGGGAGGTGTCTGTGTCTTGAAATTCTCTTGATTTGTGGGTGATGCTGGAATTTTTCCTTTATCTTCTGGTTGTAGTTCTGAGCGGCTTTCTCACGTGGCGTCAGCTAAAATAAACAAAATATAAAAGGCTTACATGGACAGGTTCTACTATAAAATGTGGCAAACCACAAAGCTTTTTGGATTGTATTTTGCTACCAAAAGGGAATGCCTCTGCCTCCAATGATTAAGTCAGCTTTGAAAGTTTTCAGTCAGAATAGCTTGGGCGGGTTTGGGCTCTTGTCCAACAAACCCGAGCTTAGTGCATTGATCTCCTCCACCTCACACCCCTCCATAGTACATCCACCAAGCTGTGATGTGGGCAACATCAATTGGGAAGGAGAAGAGGACAGCCAGGTGGGGGATCAGTGTGCCACAACAGGTAGATCTGCTACAGCAGTTTCCCGGTGCCTCTTTGCATCAGGAAACTGCTTCTGTGCCCTCCTAACCCCACTGTACCATCTCCTCCCGACTTCTCTGTCCCTGCTGATCCCCTGTCCTGCTCAACCCGGTTCTCTGCTCTATGGGTCCCTGTACACTGCCCTACAGTCTACCGGCCTCTGTACACTGCCCTACAGTCTACCGGCCTCTGTACACTGCCCTACAGTCTACCGGCCTCTGTACACTGCCCTACAGTCTACCGGCCTCTGTACACTGCCCTACCTACCACTCACCTCTGTACACTGCCCTACCTACCACTCACCTCTGTACACTGCCCTACCTACCACTCACCTCTGTACACTGCCCTATATTCTACCGACCCCTGGACACTGCCCTACATACCACTGACCCCTGGACACTGCCCTACATACCACTGACCCCTGGACACTGCCCTACATACCACTGACCCCTGGACACTGCCCTACATACCACTGACCCCTGGACACTGCCCTACATACCACTGACCCCTGGACACTTCCCTACATACCACTGACCTCTGTACACTGCCCTATATTCTACCGACCCCTGGACACTGCCCTACATACCACTGACCCCTGGACACTGCCCTACATACCACTGACCCCTGGACACTGCCCTACATACCACTGACCCCTGGACACTGCCCTACATACCACTGACCCCTGGACACTGCCCTACATACCACTGACCCCTGGACACTGCCCTACATACCACTGACCCCTGGACACTGCCCTACATACCACTGACCCCTGGACACTGCCCTACATACCACTGACCCCTGGACACTTCCCTACATACCACTGACCTCTGTACACTGCCCTACATACTAATTATACTGGCCAGAACTCAGTTGAGCAAGTTTTTCTGCAGTACCACTTGGGGCACCACACCCCAGTGATCTTTAATCACTTACATGTTGTCTACCTCTGATGTAAGGGGCAGGTGTTGTGTAGTCTGGAAGGTGGGAACTCAAGCAAGGCTTATAACTACTGCAGCAAAGGGAAATAAAGGGAATAAAACATAATAGAATGTGTGTACTATACTAATTTAGCATATAAAAAAAAACGTAGAAATGTGACCTTTTGGAAGTTAAAAAAGTCACAAATTGTCTATATCTGCAACCATTCCTGCAAGAAACAGGTCCTGTTTTATGTTGTCTCTAGCGCTACAAATGCGATCAGTCTCATTTAGAAGTGAACTATAGCCTGGTAAACTGTTATGGTATGTGACAATGATCAAGTTGCAGCATCCTATTCTCACTGGGCCCATTCACACCTGAGCATTGTGTTGCTTATTGCCTGATGAATGAAGCACGAACAAGTACATGAGCTTCTTTGTAAAACTAACTATATATGTGTATGACCTCAATAGAAGCACCTGAAAAATGCATGTTTACACACGTGTTGATGTTGCTGCTATTTTTACAAGGTAATAACTGGATTTGAAAATGCATTTGATGCACACAAAGTGGATTTATATTGCTTGTGGCTTTTGAGGAATTTACTGAAGTTAAAGTTTTTCTGCTCAGAGTTTCCCAGAAAGTGTGGAAAACCTCTACGTCCCTAACCCACAGATCAGTAGAATTGTCCTGCCTTGAAAGACCGATCCATTATAGTAGTATTGCTTCCAGTCACTCCTGATAATAAAGTGGATAAGAGAGGGTTCCATCCTGTGACTTACCAGAAGGGAAAGTGGCAATCTCCATTAAAGTAGATATAACCTCAATCACTAAAATCTCATAAAATTTCAACCTTCAGTCTCTTTAAAAGCAGAAATTTGAGTTAAAAAAAATAAATAAATAAAATCAATACTCACCTCTATGTTCCCATGTTGGTTCCAAGACCGAGAATTGAGTGATGACACGGTGGCAGTCACTGCTCTCCATTCTGCCCCTCTAGTGCTCCCTAAAGCTCCAGCTGGAGAAGGGGCGGAACAGCTAGCTCCAGGTCCCAGCCTTTGTACCAAGAGGGGGAGCCAGCCGTCAATCAGGCAGCAAAGTGTATCCACAGAGCCTGCAGCGGCTACGGCACATCAGCTGATCGTGAGCAACAGTGACTTCGGGTCACAGAAGGGCAAAAGTTAAGTGTACTCGCGTGACCTACAGGAGATATTTTGCAAAAAAAAGCTTTCACCATCAAGAAGCCTGCCCTGAACAACGACAAGAACTGGAGGAAGGTGCTACAGACAGCATGGAGAAGATCAGCAGCACTGAGATTCCACAAAGAATGAAAAATAAATAAGTAAATAAATAAAAATGTAAATAAAAAAACAAAACAAAAAAACACATACTTTAAAAAGGAAAAAAATAGCAACGGCTTATGATACAAAGTACCATAGCAAACTAAGATGTCATTGTGTTATGTCCCATACACACTATCAGATTTTTTTTTTCCTTCAGGTTCACCAAAACCATGTAGTGCAAGGGCCTGCCTGATTGCATACAAATTGAAACTCCTAAGGTTTGATCTCATATTATATGGTTTTGGTAAATCTGAAGGAAAAACCGATAGTGTGTATGGGGCTTTAGGGGTTAAATCTCCTTTAAAGTTACCCTGCGAGTACAAGTTACTTTTATATATTTATGATTGCATACCCGCGGAATGAAAAAATAAAAATAAATTAAAAAATTATCTTTCTGGTGTCCTGTTTGTTTAAAATTAATGGGGTGGGCAACTACATGGCAAATGAGGTTCAATGTAGAAAAATGTAAAATAATGCATTTGGGTGGCAAAAATATGAATGCAATCTATACACTGGGGGGAGAACCTCTGGGGGAATCTAGGATGGAAAAGGACCTGGGGGTCCTAGTAGATGATAGGCTCAGTAATGGCAGGCAATGCTAAGCTGCTGCTAACAAAGCAAACAGAATATTGGCATGCATGACGCTCTACAAGACTCTGGTCCGGCCGCACCTGGAGTATGCTGTCCAGTTCTCAGGAAGGATGTACTGGAAATGGAGCGAGTACAAAGAAGGGCAACAAAGCTGATAAAGGGTCTGGAGGGTATTAGTTATGAGGAAAGGTTGCGAGCACTGAACTTATTCTCTCTGGAAGAGAGACGCTTGAGAGGGGATATGATTTCAATACACAAATACTGTACTGGTGACCCCACAATAGGGATACAAGTTTTTTGCAAAAGGGAGTTTAACAAGACTCGTGGCCACTCATTAAAATTATAAGAAAAGAAGTTTAACCTTAAACTACGTAGAGGGTTCTTTACTGTAAAAGCGGCAAGGATGTGGAGTTTCAAGAAACTATTAGATAAGCACCTTAACGACCGCAACATACAGGAATATACAATGTAATACTGACATATAATCACACACAGGATGGACTTGTGTCTTTTTTCAACCTCACCTATGTAAATGATGCCTCTTTGTCAGCCGCTACACCTCCCACCAGGACGGGAAACCTGTAGTTATGTATGAACTGGTGGGAGAAACCACAGTGTGCAGTTGGCAAGTGAGTATTCCACATATCCGAAGCATGGAATACACACAGCGGCCAACATGCAGCAAAGAGACTGCGTTATAGCAAACAGGCATGCTTTAAGATGAAACCCCCTTTAAGTGACATAATTAATATGACATCCCTTAAAAAAAATACGAGGTAATTTGCCAACTATACTTAACAGTCCCCAAATACTCCATAATCCTGGGCATCTTCCTGAGCCAGCCTAAACAGAGCCAACATTTTTTTCCTATTGTGCAGCAAGTTGTCAACAGCCTCCGAGTGAGAGGGCTTTTATTCTAATTAAAAGCAATGATTTTCTTTAATTTAATTGAGGAAGAGCAAAGTGCTGTTGCTGATTTAGTACAACCTAAACAGTTTTGCAGACCAGAACCTGTATGTATGCATACAATGCATTACATGGTGGGCAAAGAGGCTCTGATTAACTGTTTCATCACACATATCCGATCGGCGTATACTGGCAGAGGAAGAGCAATCGAATGCTGTACAGGCAGTCCCCGAGTCACAAACAAGATAGGGTCTGTAAGTTTGTTCTTAAGTTGAATTTGTATGCAAGTCGGAACAGGTAAATTTTTTAAGTATAAACAAGTGGGGTACTTGTGCGCTACTCAAAGTTTTAAATAAGAATAAATAAAAAGTGTAATAAATATTGTATATAGCTGCTAGACTTCTATAGTGTCACCAGCACCACAATTATATAACAGCAATCAAGTGAAGCAAGGCTATATATGTACATTCATAAATATCCAATAAAGTGCAATCTTCAAAAAAATGTCACAATGAAAATGCATTTTTTTTGCACATTGTATTGTAACATTTTTTGAAGCTTTATGAGTGTACATATATAGCGCTGCTTCACTTGATTGCTATTATACTTTTTTTAAGTGTAGCTCCAGTCAAAAAAAAATTTTTTACATTTTTTTTTATTGGCATAAGGAAGGGATAACTTCCCTGTATTTGTTTTACTGTCTGCCCCCCTGTTCGGAAGATTTCACCTCACCTTCTGTCCCTGAGACAATATGATTTTGAAAATTTTGGGTTGTTGTGCAAACAAGGATTGGTGATAAAGCTTAAAAAAAAAAAAAAAAAAAAAAAAAAAAAAAAAAACACCTTTTTCCCCATAATAACTTACAGGAGAGAGTTTCCCTTCCTTGGGGTAGATTTCCTCTCACTGCCTGTTGTCTCCCTCCATTTGTAACCCGGGGGACGGCCTGAAAACAGAGCCAGCCTGCCCAAGTCTTTTCTATGCAGGTAGAGCTGTAATACCATTTTACAGCCTGAAATCCAGTTAGCAGGTTCTGTTCATCTGGAGTTGAGTTAGATTTTTTTTTTCTTAAAGTCCAAAACTCCATTTAAAGTGGTATTAAAGTCCTATGCTGCATACACATGACCGGTTTCGCCGTCAGAATAAACTCTGAAGGTTTTTCCGACGGAGTTCCTCTGAAACTGTCTTGCGTACACACAATCAAACCAAATTCTGATCGTTAAGAACGCGGTGACGTACAGCACGTACGACGGGACTAGAAAAAGGAAGTTCAATAGCCAGTAGCTAATAGCTTCCATCTCATACTTGCTTCAGAGCATGCATCGTTTTTTGGTCCATTGGAACAGCATACAGACGAACGGTTTTCCCAATAGGAATTGGTTCCGTTGGAAATATTTAAAACATGTTCTATTTCTAGGTCTGTCAGAATTTTTATTAAAAAAGTGTCATATGAGGCATACACACGATCGGAATATACGATGAAAAGCTTCTGTCTGACTTTTTCTGTTGGTCATTCCGCTCATGTGTACGCGGTATCAGTTTAACCACTTAACAACCGGCCCATAGCCGAATGACGGCTACAGGGCGGTTGCTTAACCCAGGGAGGGCGTACTATGACATCATCCCAGAATTCCGCTCTTGCACGCCCCCCCCCCCCCCCCCCAGAACATCCGTGAGGACCCGGCGGATCACGCTCATTGCGGCCGTTTACCATGTGATCGCTCTGTCAAATGACAGGGCATTTCACTTGTAAAACAAACCGGCGTCATGTCATGAGGCCGGTTACTCTCTCCTCTCTGTCTACCGATCGGTACAGTGTGAGAGGAGATAGGGAGAGATCAGTGGCAGCAGCGCTGTGGGCTGGATGTGTATTGCCCACAGCGCTGCTCTGTGACAATTGCAGTCACATCCACCGATCCATCCATCCATCCCTCCATACTGTGCAATACCCTGCCATACCCAGCCATACCCAGCCTCTGTATGTGGCCAGTCTGTGGAAGTCTCACACGTGGTATCGCCGTACTCAGTAGGAGAATCTATTTTGGGGTGTCATTTTTGGTATGTACATGCTATGTGTTAGAAATATTGTATAAATGGACAACTTTGTGTTAAAAAAAAATAAAAAATAAAGTGTTTTAACCACTTCCCGCCTGCCGGCCGTCATAAGACTTCCTTGAATTTGTGCGGGGATATCTGAATGATGGGTGCAGCTACAGGCATCATTCAGATATCAGCTTTTTCAGCCGGCGATTCCCTACACCATAAGAATGATAACGGCTGTTCCGCTGCTTGATCATTTTCACGGGGGGTGAGAGGGGATGTCTCCCTTCTCCCGCCGCCCTACAGTGCTTCTACCGACTCACCGCTACGATCGAAGCCAGGATCTTTTTTTCTTTTTTATTTCAGGCTTTTCAGCCTAGAGGTGAGCTGTGGGGTCTTATTGACCCCATATCTCACTGTAAAGAGGACTTATCATGCCATATTTCTATTACAAGGGATGTTTACATTCCTTGTAATAGGAATAAAAGTGATCAAAAAGATTTTTTGGGGGGGAAAAAAGTGTCAAACTAAAATAAAGTAAAATGAACAATAACATTTTTTTTTTTAAACCGCCCCTGTCCCCGTGTGCTCGCATGCAGAATCGAATGCATACGCAAGTCCCTCCCACATATAAAAATGGTAACCATTGTTCAAACCACACACGTGAGGTATTGCTGCAAACGTTGGCATGAGAACAATAATTTTGGCCCTAGTCCTGCTCTATCACCTATGGGGATTTTTAAGTAGCAAAGTTTGACACCATTCCACGAGCATGTGACATTCTGAAGGGTGACATGTTAGGTATCCATTTACTCGACGTAACTTCATCTTTCACATTATGTAAAAACATTGGGCTAACTTTACTGTTTTGTTTTTTGTAAAGCACAAAACTATTTTTTCCAAAACCGTGCGAGATAAAAAGTTGTAACGACCGCCACTGCATTCTTTAGGGTCTTTGTCATTTTCTATCAAATAAATGATGATTTTTACATGTAGGAGAGAAATGTCAGAATTGTCCTGGGTGCTCCAGAACGCCTAAAGGTGCCCCCTGCATGTTGGGCCTCTGTATGTGGCCATGCTGTGTAAAAGTCCCACACATGTGGTATTGCCTTACTCGGGAGTAATAGCAGAATGTGTTTTGGGGTGTAATTTGTGGTATGCATATGCTGTGTGTGAGAAATAATCTGCTAATATGACAATTTTGTTAAAAAAATAAATCTTGATTTTGCAAAGAATTGTGGGGAAAAATGACAACTTCAAAAACTCACCATGCCTCTTTATAAATACCTTGGAATGTCTTCTTTCCAAAAAGGGATTTTGAGGGGTATTTGTACTTTTCTGGCATGTTAGGGTCTCAAGAAATGAGATAGGCCATCAGTACTTCAGGTGTGATCAATTTTCAGATATTGGCACCATAGATTGTGGACTCTTAACTTTCACAAAGACCAAATAATATCCACCAGTTTGTACTTATTTTTACTAAAGATATGTAGCAGTATAAATTGTGGCCAAAATGTATCAAGAAAAATTACTTACCGTATATACTCGAGTATAAGCCGAGATTTTCAGCCTCTTTTTTGAGGCTGAAAGTGCCCCCCTCGGCTTATACTCGAGTCATCGCTGTCTGCCTGCTCGATCAGCGTGTCGAGCAGACAGACAGCGGCCATTCTATAATTCAAAAGCCGCGCCTCCGGCTCCGCCTTCGCCTGTGATAGGCGGAACACTGAATTTCCCAGCAGCCTGTGTTCCGCCTATCACGGACATCGTCTCATCCTCGTACTACGGACGAGGATGAAAGGATGGCCGTGATAGGCGGAACACAGACTGCTGGGAAATTGTGTTCCGCCTATCACAGACAGGGAGGCGCGGCATTTGAACAGGGGAATGGGCGCCGACGAAGAGCGGTGATCCTGGGACGGGACCGGACGGAGGCTCGGCTCGGGACGGGACGGGACCGGACGGAGGCTCGGCTCGGGACGGGACGGGACCGGACGGAGGCTGGGGACACAGGTAGGCTGGACAAGATCAAGAAAAAAGCTCTATGTGTGTATCTGTCTCCGCTGGGATATCTCAAATATCAGTTCAGTGGTTCAGATCTAAATGGTAAAAAAGAAAGGTATTTTACAGTAACAGCAGAGAAAGCAGCCATTAGGAGAGTCCATCAGAAATGTTCTCAATTGAATACTCTATAGGATTAAAGGGCAAGTGCCTCACTTATGTCTATCCCATGGTTTAGTTGAGGAACTAATAATAAAAGATACTCTGACATTCATAAAAAAGCTGAAAAATGCAGGAGCATACAAGGTCCAGATACAAGATGACATCATTGTAAAGTTAGTGTGATGAAGTCATTGAGTAGTACTTGTATGACTACGGTGTTTCACACACACACAGGGATGGATGGATGGATGGACACACACACAGGGATGGATGGATGGACACACACACACACAGGGATGGATGGACACACACACAGGGATGGATGGATGGATGGACACACACACACACAGGGATGGATGGATGGATGGACACACACACAGGGATGGACAGGCATATCTCACCCTCGGCTTATACACGAGTCAATAGGTTTCCCAGTTTTTTGGGGGTAAATTGGGGGCCTCGGCTTATACTCGGGTCGGCCTATACTCGAGTATATACGGTATTTGCTAAATTTTATATTTTAGTTATTTATTTATTTTTTACAGAATTTTCAGTCTTTTCCTTTATAGCGCAAAAAAACTAAAAACAAACAGTGATTAAATACCACCAAAAGAAAGCTCTGTGTGTGAAAAAAAGGACAAAGGGTACAGTGTTGTATGACTACAGTAATTTCATTTAAAATGTGAGAGCACTGAAAGCTGAAAATTGAAAAATAAAAATAACAAACATGTCATACTTGTCTGCTCCGTGCAATGGTTTTGCACAGAGCAGCCCCAATCTTCCTCTTCTCGGGTCCTACACTGGCATTCCTGGCCCCTTCCTCCTGCTGAGTGCCCCCAGAGCAAGCAGCTTGTCTGGGGGCACCCAAGCAGGCTCACTTCCTGTGTGAATGGATACATGGTATAGCGGTTCGGCCCCACCCCCTCCCTCTTCTGACTTGCTGTGATTGACAGCCTCCGTCAGAGGCTCCTTACCTAGATCAGAGTCATACTGACGTGGGCGCGCGCCGGCTTGCCATCCTGAAAGATGTCATATGACATCCAGTCAGGATAAAAACCACTGTCCAGCCATCATTCTGCTATAGGCCGGGGTGGGAAGCGGTTAAAGAAGAATTGCAAGTATGGCTATATTATCCACTTCCGGACTGCTGCACGCCGATATATGTCCTTACTTTGAAGGGGGATATCTTTGTTATGGCAGCAGCTAGCTACCATAACCCCGGTATCCTCTTGTTCAACCGGCGCTCCGCTTCAAGATAAAAGTGGTCTCTGTGGCGGATTCGCAAGATCACTTATCAGTGGCAGGAGAGGGCCTCCCGCTGTGTTCCGGTGCCCTCTACCGCTTACCGGAGCAGTCGGCAATCGGGTCCTTCTGCTGGCTGGCCATGGAGACGAGTGAGGGGAAGATGGCCCCCGCCCATCTCCATGACATTGCAGGGCAGAAGCAACGTCAAAACGCCATTTTTTTTTTTTAATTCAATTTTTTTTTTTTTTTATTGCATTTTAGTATAACTGAGATCTGAGGTATTTTTGACCCCAGATCTCATATTTAAGAGGTCCTGTCATGCTTTTTTTCTATTACCAAAGGATGTTTACATTCCTTGTAATTATTTTAAATTTTATTTTTTTAAACTGTGTAAAAATAAAAGGTAAAATAAATAAGAAAAAAATAAAAAATTTTTAAATGCGCCCTGTCCCGCCGAGCTCGCGTACAGAAGCAAACGCATACGTGAGTAGCGCCCGCATATGAAAACGGTGTTCAAACCACATTGCCACCATTGGTAGAGCGAGAACAATAATTTTAGCCCTAGACCTCCTCTAACTCAAAACATGCAGCCTGTAGAATTTTTTAAACGTTGCCTATAGAGATTTTTAAGGGTAAAAGTTTGTTGCCATTCCACGAGTGGGCGCAATTTTGAAGCGTGACATGTTGGGTATCAGTTTACTCGGCATAACATTATCTTTCACAATATAAAGAACATTTGGGCTAACTTTAGTGACGTCTTATTTTTTAATTAAAAAAATGTGTATTTTTTCCAAAAAAGTGCGCTTGCAAGACCGCTGCGCAAATATGGTGTGACAGAAAGTATTGCAACGACCATCATTTTATTCTCTAGGGTGTTAGAAAAAAAATGTATAATGTTTGGGGGGGGGGGTTCAAAGTAATTTTCTAGCAAAAAAAATATGTTTTTAACTTGTAAACAACACATCAAAAAAAAAAAAAAAAAAAGAGGCTCGGTCCTTAAGTGGTGTTACATAGTACATTGATCCAACTTGGACCAATGTAACCATGTATATACCATATGGATACCACCGGAAGCTAAAAATCGCTACAGTAGACACCACTATTTCAATTATCTCCACTTACTTCTGATGGCCTGTGTGAAGCAGCTGGCCTGACTCATTGTAAACAGAGGTCGGCAGCCCAGCCTAAAGACTGACACACAAGATGAGATTAATCGGAGAAATTATCTTTTTTTTTTTTTTTTGCACGCTAGTCTCATATTAAAAATAAAAAGAGGTTACTAAAGTTACAAAATATCTCGTACGACAGAATATTTGGAAGGGATACAATGTGTTATTTCTATTGTATTTTCAGACAACTACTGTACTGATTAAACTAATTTGTAGGATCTGGTTTTAGAAAAGCTGCGTACTAACGATCAGATTATTGTATGATCGATTTGAAAGCTGTATTTTTCGTACGATTTTATGATCGTGTGTACGGGCCTTAACGTGTGTGTTTGCTTCTCACACAAGCTCATCATCATGCTGTCCTGAAAGAACCAATGTAGCCTGCAATAAGGCTAATAGGTGTGTTTTTTGAAGTACATGTCAAACACAGGGGCTGCCATTACCTACCTCCTTTTAAAACAATGTCTGTTGCCTGGCAGTTATGCTGGTCTTTTGGCTTTAATACTTTTTGAATTCAGAAGTCCTTATCTGCATATCTGTTCTGGGTCATCATTTTAGAATATTCAATCAAGAGAGTCAACATGGTAGCCAGGCAATTAGCATTTCCAGAAGGAGTGGTCATTTTATAGGATGGTCCCAGCATACGCTTTCATTTTTTTTTATATTTTTTCATTATATTTTTATTATAATTACAATAAAATACTTATATTTGACAATCAAATATAAAAATAAAAATCTATTATGTTGTGAGTTCTGCCTGTCTGCTGGCAATCTCTTTCCAGCACTTTCCCTGCATGCTTTGCAGCTTCTACTCAGTTTACGATTAGTTATTAAGGACTACATATCCCATGGTACCTTACTGCCTGAAAGCAGTGATTCCTGTACTGACTCCTCTATGACTAAGCCCTACTGGGCAAGGCGAAATGCGTCATAGGGTGTGGGTCAGTGGAGCAGCGCTGGCTAAGGCGATTATTTACATCTAACATGGATCGAGTTGTTTCAGTGGTGTCTTATACTTCTCTTACGGACATCCTGGATTTATGAAACTGGACGCCAGCACCCTCTTTCTTGAGCACCAGCGGGAGGCCACACCATATCATGCTCTTGCATGGAGCAGCACTGAAAGTTTTGACAGGTCCTGTAACTCCTCCACCTCTGTAGTGTAGAAGGCAGGCTCTGTGAAATGCGTGACACAGTAGTGCTTACTTACAGGGCATAGCGAGAACAAAACTTCAAGATCATTCAGATTAACCTCATATTGCCGGCGCTTCCCAGCCCTTTAAGAGGTTACATTCCTGATAAAGGGGTCCTGTGTGGCTTCCGAAACCTTGCACTACACTGTCTTGTGATGTGATCTTTCTTGAATAAAAAAACAGTTGGGGCGAAATTAATGATCCTTGGTGTGCTGGTGAATATTTACATATCATATGGGTTCCAGTATACAGCTGGTGATCGCTACAACATCCAGCCCCCTAAAGAGCTTACTCCAGGAATGTGTGCGATGGGAATATGGACTGGGTTTTAAGAGGTTTAGGATGCCGGGAGGCGGACCGCGGCTTAACATCACGTAACCGCCGTGATTGTCTTAGCTAGGCGATGGTAATGCAGCGGCACAGATGTATTGGGGGCAATTTATGCAAATGTGCAACTCCTCGGCACTAAGGACCAGGCGCTGAGGGGCTGCATATTTGCGGACGACCAGAGCCAAGGGGTTAGCTTAGAAATAATTGAAATACAATGTGGAAATGAATATAGGATTTTACATTGTGATCATACACTTAATAGTGGCTGCAAACCCTAAATCCAAAAATGAGCAAAGCATATTCTTATATAGCGTGTACTTGCCTAGTGCAGTGCTTGTCTGCTCTGTTATGAGCCACCACTAACAGTTTTTCCTGACACCAGGCAATCCTAGGAGGCAGTCCAGCCCCCATCCAGCACACAGCAGATAACAAACAGCCTCAGCTGTACATTTCTTCCAATGAGACTGTGTAGAGGGGGTGTGGCTCCTTGCCTCCTGGAAGCTGAGAAATATCCTCGGATATGTGTATTATGGAAGGCTATGGAGGAGAGAGTGCTGCAGATAAACAGGTACAACTTATGTAGGAGTTTTTTTGCTTCATCACTGCGTAGCAATAGGATGCTTTAATTGGATGGGATGAGGTAGGGAAGTGGGGGGAGACAGGATTTAGTCTTTGTAATAGCGTAAAACCAGAATCAAGGGTCTTGATCATAGATAGAATGTAAAGACATCATACAAAAAAAAAAAAAAAAAAAATTGAATTTTATGGGGTAGCAATGAATCGGACATCAATTATTCACTGCAGGTGAATCTTCCTTTATTGCTGTTTTTTTACATTTTTTTTAAATTCGTATTTAAATTTTAAAATATTTGTTTTATTATGGTTTTAATAAAAGTCGCATTCACTGCTACTGGATACTAAGTGTAGTTAGTATCCAGCCCCCCTCACTTAGATACCCCCTGGTCTTTAAACAGCTAGAAGAAAACTGCGCTCTTGGCTATTTACATTGGCCTCCTGCTAGGAGAAAAACTAATTAGGATTCAATTAATTGTGCTTTCTTGTTAAAGTGTTGAGCAATGACCTGTACACTGAAAAACAGTGCTATTTACAGGAGACTTAAGTCTCCCGCAGTGGTGAAAAGCTGGATAGCGCCTCCATGTGGCCAGAAAATGAACACATTAACCTAGAAGACTCCTGTAAGTAATTAGTACAAAACTGAACAAACACAATAAATTATTCACATTGTTTTGAAGCTTTTCTTGTTGTTGTGGTTTATTAAACTTCACCCAAACATCAGGATACCGATTTGCGGGATTTTTAGTTTTTGGCAAACATGGTGTAGAGAAGTCTATGATAAGAGAAATAATAACCAATGCAAGTGTGTCAAGCTACAACTCAAGAGTTAAAGGGCTGCAGCATTCACACTATAGCATTTTTGTGAACGCGTACAGAACCACGCAATTTTGCATGCCTTAACGAAATTGCTTTGTGCAATACAATAGAGCTTGCTATGGGGGCACAAGCAGAAGAGGAGGAACGGCCAGTGCCAACGGGGGACCCCACAAGAGGAGGAATGCGGCTGCTCTGTGCACAGCAGGTAAGTAAAACATGTTAATTTTTTTATTTTTTTTTAGTTAAAGATTGCTTTTACAATCACTTTAACGTAAACAAAAAAAAAAATGTTGAAATATTATTTAAGTAGCCACAAATGATATAAATCCACGTTGAGTGCACCAAATCCCTGTGCAAATCCAGTTAATACCATAGAAAAGTAGAAGTAACATCACAATGATGTACTTGTACAGAGAGCAGCCCCACCCATTGCAGGCTGTCTGCAAAAAAAAAACAAGAGGAGGGGGGTGGATACCAGACCAGTTACCCTGCACAAGGAGAGCGAGCAATAGAGACTGGCCTTAAAGTGCAGACATCATTTCATGCTGGACTATTTCATAGATCCGGAACAAGTACACAAAAGGACACCAAGATTAAAAAGCACCTTCATGATTCTTGTAATTTGATGAGGTTTGTGTCCTCTCCCATCTCTCCCTCCCCGCCAACCATGTCATTCTATCAGCAGGGCAGGGGATGGGACCAGCTGGAGATCTTTGCAGAGCAGGAGTCTTTTCATATTAAAGAGGAAGGCACTGACATTTAAAAAAAAAAAAAAAAAAAATAATGCAACCTGCAAGGTGAAGGCATAATGAGCTAATATGCATAGCATACTAGCTCATTTTGAATAACTTACCTGAGAACGAAGCCCCTGAAGCGGTCCTCCATCTTCACCGCTGCGGCGTGCTCAGTGCGCCTGCATGCGCCGTAGACAGCGGTGCCTGTCTTTTTGTAAATATCCCCTAAAAACTGTATAGGTTTAGGAGATATTTCTTGGACCTGCAGGGAAGCCTTAATCTAGGCTTACCTGTAGGTCAAAGTGGTTTGTAAGGGTTTAACCCGCTTGTTAACATGAAAAGTTGGGCAGCTTCCACCCTCCATCCAGATCTGCAGCTCCTACCGCCCCCTGCCATGCAGATAGGATGTCATCATTGGCAGGGAGGGAGAGGACACAGGCTAAATCCTGCCCCTGCACTGTGAGTGAGAAGGGGGGGGGGGGGGGCAATGATTGCTAGGGGCACTGTAAAAGGGCACCGTGATGTAGAGGGGACTGCACTGTAATCATTACAGTGCACCTTTAAAGTACAGTCCCCTTTATATCACAATGCCCTTTTACATTCCCTTCACATAACAGTGCCCCTTTACAATGCAGTCCTTGGTACATTAATGTAAAGGGGACTGCACTGCACAGGGGCACTATAATGTAAAGGGGGGCTGCGATTTGAAGGATAACTTAGGACACTGTGGGACTGCTATAAAAAAGAAGAACTGTAATGTAAAGGGGGACTGTGCTGTAATTGGGGGTTATGGTGTGAAGAGGGGCTGAGGAACGACTCGGAACACCCCGCCGGCTGCCACGAAACCGGTGCATGGTACCAAAAAGGTTGGGGGGACGCTGCTTTACATGGTACCCAACTCAGGCTACATACAGTTCATACAGAGCACCTAGCTGCTGCATCTATTAGTGAAGGAAATTGTTTGTTTGGACCTTCTTGGTACAAATGAACTATTTAAACATCACTAAAACCTGGAGTTCTGTTCCAAAGCAATGACTAAGTAGTGAAACAAGGATGAGGATAACATCCCAGAAATAAGCGTGCACTGGCAGTTTCAGATTTTTATCTTTGCAGGTTCCTTTAAAAAGGAAATTATTCTTTCTATAAATTAAGAAAATACAATGACCTTGCATCTTAATTAAAAGGAACAGTACTGGAAGTGCTAATGACTCACGTCAAGATCTGAGGTTGTATAGAATGAGTCAGAGGAGAAGCTCACATCCCCGAGCTGTGTGCTGCACCCTGGCTATGCAGTCTCTCTGCAGACACAATTAACAGGATTACTTTATTGGACAAGACGAGTGTTCTTACCAGGCCAAGTTTTTCTGAAGCATTGGCTTTCCATATACGAATGTTCATTTCATCTGAACCGCACAGAATGTATTTGTTGTCTGATGACCATCTGACACAGGTTACATGCTGCATCCTCTTTGTGTGATACACTTCCCTGGGACCAATAAGACAGCTCACAGTTAAGGTACTTACAGAAAAACACTATACAGGGAGGGAAAAAAGTATTTGATCCCCTGCTGATTTTATACGTTTGCTCACTGAAAGAAATGATCAGTCTATAATTTTAATGCTAGGTTTATTAACAGTGAGAGACAGAATAACAACAAAAATATCAGGAAAAACACGTATCCAAAAAAAGTTTGACATTTAATTTGCATTTTAATGAGTGAAAACAGTACTCAATCCCCTATCAATCAGCAGGATTTCTGCCTCCCAGGTGTCTTCTATACAGGTAACCAGCTGAGATTAGGATCACTCTCTTAAATGGAGTGCTCCTAATTTCAGCTTGTTACTTGTATAAAAGACACCTGTCCACAGAAGCAATCAATCAGATTCCAATCTCTCCACCATGGCCAAGACCAAAGAGCTGCCCAAGGATGTCAGAGACAAGACTGTAGGACCTACACAAGGCTGGAATGGGCTACAAGACCATCGCCAAGCAGCTTAGTGAGAGGGTGGCAACAGTTGGTGCGATTATTGGCAAATGTAAGAAACACAAAATAACTGTCAATCTCCCTTGATCTGGGGCTCCATGCAAGACCTCAGCTTGTGGAGGTTCAACGATCATGAGAATGGTGAGGAATGAGCCCAGAACTACATGGGAGAATATTGTCAATGATCTCAAGGCAGATGGGACCATAGTCACCAAGAAAACAATTGGTAACACACTACATCATGAGGGACTGAAATCCTTAAGTGCCCACAAGGTCCCCCTGCTCAAGAAAGCACATGTACAGGCCCGTCTGAAGTCTGCTAAAGAACATCTGAATGATTCAGAGGTGAACTGGGTGAAAGTGTTGTGGTCAGATGAGACCAAAATCAAGCTCTTTAGCAACAACTTAATTAACTTGCCATGTTTGAAGGAGGAGGAATGCTGCCTATGACCCCAAGAACACCATCCCCACCATCAAACATGGAGATGAAAACATTATGCTTTGGGGGTGTTTTTCTGCTAAGGGGACAGAACAACTTCACTGCATCAAAAGGGATGATAGACAAGGTCACTTACTGTCAAATCTTGGGCGAGAACCTTCTTCCTTCAGCCAGGGCATTGAAAATATGTCATGGATGGATATTCCAGCATGACAATGACCCAAAACACACAGCCAAGGCAAAGGAGTGGCTCAAGAAGCACATCAAGACCCTGGAGTGGCCTAGCCAGTCTCCAGACCTTAATCCCTTAGAAAATAGGTAGCGGGAGCTGAAGGTTCGAATTACCAAACATCCACTTTGAAACATTAATGACTTAGAGAGGATCTGCAAAGAGGAGTGGGACAAAATCCCTCCCGAGATGTGTGCAAATCTGGTGGCCACCTAAGAGATAAACGTCTGACCTCTGATTGGCAACAAGGGTTTTGCCACCAAGTACTGAGTCATGTTTTCAGGGGTCAAACACTAAATTTCACTTATTAAACTGCAAATCAATTTAGAACTTTTTTGAAATGCATTTTTCTGGATTGTTGTTATTCTGTCTCTCACTGTAAAAATAAACCTACCATTAACATTATAGACTCATCATTTCTTTGTCAGTGGGCAAACGTACAAAATCAGCAGAGGATCAAATACTTTTTTCCCCTCACTGTAGGTTCCCTATACTGTCCAGTTTGTTCACAATAAAAGAACACGTACACACGAGCAGACTTCTCATCGGACTGAACTCTGAAGGACTTTGGTAGAGTTCCTCCAAACCGGACTTGCCTACAAAGATCACACCAAAGTCCAAACGTTTAGAACGCGATGGGACTAGAAAAATTAAGTTCAATAGCCAGTAGCCAATAGCTGCCCTTCCGATGGACCGAAAAACGACCCAACAGCATACAGACGACCGGTTTTCTCGATAGGAACTGGTTCCGGCGGAAAGATTTGAAGCATGTTCTATTTCTAGGTCCGTCAGAATTTTAGAACGAAAAAGTCAGATGAAGCCTACACACAAATCGGAATGCCCGACAGAATGATTCCGTCTGTCCTTTTCTACCGGAATGTCCGGTCATGTGTACAGGGCATTACATTGGTCAAGCTTGGTCCAATGTAACCATGCATATGCCATACACGGGGGATTCCTCTAGAACAGCGGTGGTTAATGTATGAGATAAAAGGGACATCAAATGCAGTTCCTGACATTACCAAAGAGCCGCATATGGAGGTTGATTTACCAAAACTGGAGAGAGCAAAATCTGGTGCAGCTGTGCATGGTAGCCAATCAGCTTTTAACTTCAACTTGTTCAATTAAGCTCTGACAAAAAACATGGAAACTGATTGGTTTCATGCAGAGCTTCACCAGATTTAGTAAATTAACCCCATATTGTTCAAAATACCTAATGCTTAGGAGGACCGTCAGAAACTGCAGCCCTAATAGAGGAAATGAGGGTCAGAGATTGTGGACATGCTGCATTGTTGGCGGGGGATATTCTGCAGAAGACAATATGAAACTGGGAACATGTTCAATGAAGCCAGCAAAGGCCAGTGCTATTACCCTAATCAATGTTCCCACTACAGGGCCCCACATATACCAAATGGCCGCATGTGGCCTTCGGGCCGCAGGTTGGGCACTAGGGCTCTAGAAAATGGAAATCATTGTAGTAGACACCTCTACTCCAGTAATCTCCAGTTATTTCTGGGCTGGGACCCTTGCCAATCCAAGCAGCTGTCTTACCATTAACAACTTGGGTACATTACCATATATACTCCATTATTAGGCTATTTTTCAGCACTGCAATAGCTAGACTGACGATTATCTGGTCATGCAGCACTGTAATCATATATTTTTTAAGACAGATAGCACTTTATTTTGGTAGTATTTAATAACCACTGGGTTTTATATTTTTACTACATAAAAAGGAAAAAACTAAAATTGTGGGTTTGCTTACAATTACCTTTCATTCCATTACCTTTAAAAATATGATCCCAAAACACTGGTGGCCAGCGGCACTTTAAAAACC
Source organism: Lithobates pipiens (assembly GCF_037356315.1). Taxonomy (NCBI): domain Eukaryota; kingdom Metazoa; phylum Chordata; class Amphibia; order Anura; family Ranidae; genus Lithobates; species Lithobates pipiens. The sequence continues at coordinate 511,587,557 of NW_027507764.1, read as the reverse complement.
TCCAAAGAACATTTCCACAATAAAAGGAGGTCACTACGACAGCAATTGGTGGCACAGACAATGGGACAGGTAAGCATTTATTCTCCTTCGCAGGTAGAACTTTTCAGCCATTTTTTCCCACTAACAGAATTGCTTTAAAGCAAATCTGTCACAAGACAAGCTTGAAAGAGGATATTGTGCTCTTTTTCTGAAAAAGGCTAGTCATGGTGACATTGGTGGCTTTGATTTGATTTGGAGTCGATGACCCAGAGAAAGTTTGCAGTCAAGGATATCCAACATTCTCTGACCTTTTGCTTACTTGCTCTGGGTCAGGACCCAGAAAGCATTAAAACCAGAGGGTTTGCAAAACAGCCAAATGGCTAGTATTTTCAGAAAGGGCCAGCAATGACACCCACTCATTTATTCCACGGCTCATGGTTTACATGGAAGTAAAACCTGTATTGAGAAAAATATTGAGGATACTATGGCTGATCCTTCCTTCTGCCTATGCTAGTTACTGGCTACCACTTTGATTCAAGGGTTTAAGGTTGCCTGGGAACAGTTAAGCTTACTGTGTCTGGGAACACTTGGAAGAGGTGGTATGAACACCGATCTCTCTCTCTCCTAGACAGTCCCACCTCCCCTACACTTAGAACACAGTAAGGGAACGCATTTAACCCCTTGAACGCCCCTAGTGTTAACCCCTTCCCTGCCAGTGACATTTATACAGTAATCGGTGCATTTTTATAGAACTGATCTCTGCATAATTGTCAATGGTACCAAGCTCTATTGCTTTACGGTGATAGCGGCTTCACCATATCCCAGGGACAAGGTGCGACCATGATTTCGCCAAAGAGCTGCATCCAATCACAGTCGGTCGCATGTACACAAGGAGATGCCATTTAGCGGTTCTCCTTGCCTCACACTAAGAGTGTGAGGTGGGGAGAGCCAATCAGTGGGATCTCCTCACGTGGGGATTACAATGCAGCACTAAAAGTGCCCATCAATGATGCCAGTCTGTGCCCATCAGTGCTGCATATCAGTGCCACCTCTCATCAGTGCCCTTCAATGAAGGAGAAAAAGTTGTTTACTAAATTTTCTGACAAACTAAGAAAACTCCCCCCCCCCCCCCCCCAAAGCAAACAATAAAAAAAACCAGCGGTGATTAAATACCACCAAAAGAAAGCTCTATTTGTGGGAAGAAAATTATAAAATTAATTTGGGTGCAGTGTTGCATGACTGCGCAATTGCCATTCAAAATGCGACAGCGCTGAAATCTGAAAATTGGCCTGGGCAGGAAGGGGGCAAAAGCACCCTGTATTGAGGAGGATAATAGCACATAATACAGCCCGAGTCTTTCATCACATACTGTTGGGAAAAAGACCTTAGTACCTTATTTTCTACAGTAAGGCTGATAATATTCTCACCTGCTGTGGCCGCTTTCAACCGAAAACATGCGAATGGATTTATCAAAGCTGGCGGATACAAATTCCTTTCCAGTTGGGGAATAATCAACATCCAGGACAGCAGACACGTGGTCCATGTGCACCTTTACTGGACTGTCCATGTAGCGTATGTCATAGGTGTACAGTCTGTATAGAGACACATTAACAGATGCAAATAAGATAATCAATTTTATATAAAACAATAAAAAAAAAAAATATTAAGGCATCTGAAGAGACTTGGGCATATCAAACAGGACAAAAGATAAATGAAAGTTTCTGGTCCATGGTATGTATGTATGTATGTATGTATGTATGTATGTATGTATGTATGTATACATTTTATGTTTGGGGGTTCTAAGTAATTTTCTATAAAAAAAAAAAAAATCAAAATCAAAAAACAAAAACTGTTTTTAACTTGTAAACATCAAATCTCAGAAAGAGGCTTGGTCCTTAAGTGGTTAAATGCAACCTACAGCTTCAGTTTAGAAGTATTATATATGCAGATCTTAATGGGAAAAGGCTGTAATTTTAAACATGCCGCTAGAAGTTTTCAGGTAGTTTTTAGCACTACTGCAAATGTAATGAAACGCTGTCACAAACTCAAATAGCAGGCAAAAGCACAGAAAAATGAAGTCTATTAAAAGTGGTTGTAAACCCTTACAAACCACTTTGACCTACAGGTAAGCCTAGATTAAGGCTTACCTGTAGGTCCAAGCAATATCTCCTAAACCTATATGGTTTAGGAGATATTTGCCCGAAAACGGGCACCGCTGTCTACGGCGCGCAGGCGCACTGAGCGCGGCATTTCCAAGAATGGAGCTGCCGCGCGTGTCGACTCCCGTGCGCATGCGCGGGAGTGACGTCATCGCGGCTTCGCCGAATGACAGCGGCGGAGCTGCGAGACCCCACCAACAAGATGGATGCGGCGGACTACAGGGGACAGCGGCGACTTCGCTGGCTCCTGTGTCAGGTGAGTGACACATAATGGGCTACTATGCAATGCATAGTAGTCCATTATGCTTTGCCTTTGCAGGGAATGAAAGAGGAAGTAAACTCATCAGGGTTTACTTCCTCTTTAAGGTCCCTTTCAGACATATGGACCATTCTTCTTTTTTTCATCCATCCGTTAACAGATGAAAAACGGACATTAATAAACATCAGTTTTTTTTGAATGGATGAAAGCCCTATTTTTTATCCGTCAAAAAAACGGAAATGTAGAGTAATGCCTCAATTTTGGTGGTTAAGAAGGTAACAAAGTTAGGATAGTGGAAAGGAGTGTGTCTTCCTAATGGGGAAATTTTCTTCTCCCCTTAACATGCCAATTGTGGCACGAGGGAGGTTGTCCATCTAATGGTTTGTGCCTGCAATGCATTCTATGTAGGCAAGGCCATTAGAGAACTAAGGCAAAGAATGGGAGACAATTTATAGTACTCGTCCAATGGCAAGTTCACCACAGTGGGCCACCATATAGGTTAACACCAAAGATTTCAACCTGAAGTTGTTAAATTCTTAGTGCTGGACGTGGGGGTCTTGGGGCGCAATTGGGGTTGACATGATGTGAAACCATTTGGATCGAGCGACTCAACGCCCTCATACCACCGGGCCCCTCAATGAAACCTTTTCATACAATGCCTTCCTGTGAATGGCTTATTTCCTGCCTTTGTTTTTGCTTTTGTCCCTTGGCTTTGTTCACTGCGTTTTAGTTTTCTGTCTCTTGCTTCTTGCTCTTTAACTTATACTTTTTTTTATCCTTTCCCCCACACCCCCCTTTATCCTGCATCATTTGTTCATCACCTATCTGTGCTGCCGATAATTATGACGTGTTCCGATTATGTTTGAGTTTAATGACTTATTCCATAAGTACTTTTCATTTAATTTTAGGATCCATATGAAATCATTTGCGATCCTCTGTGGTGAGATTATGACTGTAGGATAACTGGTTTTATTATCAATAACACATGTTTAACTGTTGGCATATGCGGGTGCCGTGTCCTTGACCGGGATTTAACACTGTGGTCGCTGTATTGACAAACACACTGCCTTAATATTTGTCTGTTTAAACTGCTTTCTCTTGTTGCATATCATATTGTCAGGCATGACTTGCCACAGGATCAACAGCAGCCTGAGGTATTACACTCCCCCCAGCGGCGGACATGCGTCTCAACATTATGAGGAGGGCCCCCAATCTGTGGTTGCCCCCCTCTTCTTCCTTTGATGACGGCCTTCGGACGTTTTATATGCAACGGTCATACGCGTACGCAATTTGCGCAGTGGGCAAGATGGATCCGGTTCACCCCATACCACCCCCCCTTTGTTTCCATTCCACATAGACCAATATTAAAATATCTTTTATATTCTTTGATTTCAGTTATTGCACCTTCTAGTACCTCCTGTGTTCGCTGTGGGGGAATCACTTTATAGGGTGCTTCCAATTGTGCCGTCTGGTGCCCAACCTGGGCTTCCACTGGTAAGTTATGCCTGACACTAACACGCCAAAATTACTTTATTTACTGTATTTTTGCAGTTTCTATTTTCTTCAATATTTGTGATTATGAGACTATTTTTCTATAGCTGTTTATGGTCGATTCCTCCTGAAGAAAACGACTTGTCGTGAAACATGTAGAGGATTACGTCTGGACCAACATCTTTACTGCCCATTTACCAGTGGGGTTCACCTGTTCCTCTTTGAACCACCTGTAACTGTGTGTAATAATCATTCTATGTACTGTTGTACTTAATGGTTTTTAATGTTGTTTTCTCTTTAATTTATATTTTTTTATCTACCTTGTCTAAATCCCTGGGTACCAAGATAGTCCACAACATTTTGCTGTCGTGGGGCAATATTTTTTGGCGTAGCCCCTGACATGTCTAAAAAAATAAAATAAAAAATAAAAAAATAATAAAAAAAGAACGGGCAAAAAACGAATGTTAGGGGATTACATCCTCTTACATCCTATCCGATGACATCCGTTTTTAAATCCCTTTTTTTCCCCCTCACTGTATATTAGCTGGTTGCTAAGGAGGAGGCCAGGAAGTCAGTTGCCCGTCCTTAACAACCAATGAGTCATCAGCTGTCTGTAAAATAAAAAATGGCATGGAGTACCCCTTAGGTCTGGTATAGATTCGGAGGGGACCCCCCCACGCCAAAATAAAAAAATCCATACCACACTCTTATCCAAGCATGCAGCCTGGCAGATCAGGAAAGGGTGTGGACGAGAGACAGTTTTTAAAGTCCTTTATTTAAAAAAAAAAAAAAAAAAAAAAAAAAAAAAAGTCGTTTGTCATTGGCCACGTCCCATGGTTATATTAGAGGAGATGTCAGACAGCAGGGGGCAACACAATGGAGGAAGACAGCCTCAGAAGAAGAGCAGCTTTTTTGTTTTTAGCGGGTAACCTGCGGCAAGGGAGATGATGGCACTGGGAGAAGACAGCTCAGACCTATTTTTTTTTTTTAATAAGCACTTGCCAAAAAACGGCTCGTTTTTTTTTTTTTACATTACATTGCTTTTTGGTTGCTTACCCTCAGAAACCATACTAAACCTGAAGGGCCTGGTATGGACCTAAGGGGGGGGGGACCCACGCTGCTTTTTTTTTTTTTTTTTATTCAGCTGTCAGCGGGAAACCCTGCTGACAGCTAATGACTCATCGGTTGTTAAGGATGCGGCGGCCGGATACCTGGCCCGCTCCTTAGCAACCAGCTATATACAGTGTTAGAAGTTCAGTTCAGTCACTTTTTTTTGTGAAAAATGGATGAATACTTCATCCGTTTTGACGTTACTGAACTGATGAAATGAATGTATGTGTGAAAGGGGCCTTATTGTTTACTTGCAGTGCTTTTCTTTTCCATAAATTATGCCTTTGAACTTTCTAGACAAATTTAAAAATTAATCCCTAATATTGCCCCCTCCCACCTTGCTTATAACCTTCTCCTCCTCCTCTGAGAGGGTCTAATTAGTGTTTATGCTGACCCGGCTCCTCTGCCCCATCCTTTACCTACTTACATAATATTTTATGTAGAAGCGGGGGCTGCGGGGACTCTGGGGGTTGGAGAGAGCGGCAAAGGAGGATTACTATAAGATCAATGAGAGAGGGCTGTTATTTTATGCTGGGGCTGCTGAGATCACATCTACAATGGTGGCGCCCAACAGCAGTCTCGGGGGTTTTGGAACCCTACACAAGGAAGGCTTTTACGGGTAAATATCATGCTTAAAATATGTTAAATGAACATATAATCTTATGGGAGGATCGTGTTCAAAAGAATTGTAAGGGGGCCTCTTTTTTTGAAGCCTGCTATTAGCTTAAAGTGAAAGCCAGTACTCCCATATAAATGTGCTTTTAAACATCCTCAAAATGAACCTGAATGTTGCTTTAAAAGCTTAAAACAGAACTGACTGAAGCCTGCTGAAAGCTCTGCAAATGCTTTTAAAAAGATATGAGATTCAGATGTAGCTTATGTATCAATAAGTTCCTTGACCCTTGTTGATAATATTAAATTGTAGAGCAACGCCTCCTTATGCCGCGTACACACGAGCAGACTGTATGGCGTACTTAGTTCGTCATACAATCCGACGGACAGTCCGTCGTACTTTCCACTGAACGGACTTGACCACACACGGATACCCAAACAGTCTGTCGAAAGCTTGCGCGATGACGTGTACAGCACGTACGACGGGACTAGAAATAGGAAGTCCAATACACAGCAAAGCACCCTTCCGCCATGTAAATCCTTTCTGGGCATGCGCCATTCTTAGTCCGTCGAACTAGCATACTGACGAGCGGATTGTCCGCTGAAACCAAAGTACGACGGACAGAATTTCGAAAAATCCGAAATTCTTAGTACGCCGGACTGCACGCTGAAAAAGTACGCTGAAGCCCACACACGAGCGGACTGTCCGCTGAAATGTGTTTCGACGGACTAAGTACGCCATACAGTCCGCCCGTGTGTACGCGGCATTACAGTTTGATCCCATATGGGGTAAGCGGGGTCTGACCATCAATTAGATACTTTGTTATTCTATCTTCTGTTGTACAATGTTTTGTTCTCACAATATGTGTCAAAGAAAGTATTCTGATCAATCCTTTAAAGTGATGTCTAATATTATCAATATCTGTTATGATCCCTCATTAAAAATAAAACTTTTAATGTTAAATAAAAAGCTTGCTGTACATATTGTTCTGTTACAAGCTGAAGTTTCTGCAAGCCATATTTAAAAAATAATTTATGTGAGGAGCCCTCCTCTACTTACTTGTAGTTTTCATTAGCAGCTGTAAAAATAAAAGCTTCCATGGGATTCCAGCAGATTGCATTTGTTCTCATCTCTAGAATAATCTGCGAGAAGAAAAAAAAAACTGTGCTAGTTTTAACTTGCAATTTAAAAGTATATAATAAACATTTATACTCCCCTAGGTGGATGCAGCATCAATCCGATGCTACATCTGTCCCTCACTGGCTCTGCAGTGAGATCTGAGCGATCAAACACCACTGATCGTTCAGTTCTCCCCATCTGCTCTGAGCAGAGAGCTGGGACTGTCAGCCTCCGGCTCTCTACTCTGCCACTCCAGAACTCACTGGAAGAAGTGCTGGGCAATGGAGGGGGAAGGAGGAGCTGGCTCAAGCCCTCAGGAGAATGCACCAAGGCTGACCCAGGTGCCCGCCCATGCTTCCAGGTGGATCCGGAGCATATGGTGGGGATCTTTGCAGAGCCTGGACCAGCTTTGTGATATCAGCTGACAGCGGGCTTTAGCTGTCCACTGAAAATGGGTCACAGGAGTGCTTTGGCCAAAGTTCTCCTTTAAAGAGAAAAAAAAAAAAAAAAAAAAAAGGGTCCAAAGTCATTATCAAAGAATCTGCCACAATAATCTTTCAACAATGCTAAAACCTTCCTTCAGCCTGAGAGTCCACACTAGGAATGTTGCTTTAGAGATAACCCACTTGCTACTCTATTTCAAAAGGCAAAACCGTTTTGCCCTGGCTGACCAACAAATCTGTATCCTACCAAGTACTCATGTCCTACTTAGTAGAGCAAGCAATAGTTCAGCTTGGAGGTACGGATTGGAGAAACAAAGATGGCATCAACCAGGTAGGGGAAAGCGTTATGCATGCCCTAGTATTGCTTCAGTGATCTTTATTATAGGACAGGAGCAGAATTTAGCCCAACTGGTCCTCACTACACTAGAGATCACATGACCAGATGCCTAGGCATTTGATAGGAACAGCACAGCAGCCATGGAATCTTGAAGCAAAGAAATGTATTGACTTTAAGAGAGCGAGAGGAGCAAGAGTACAGTTCATCTTTTAGAAACCCAAAGCAGGGCCTGAAAATCTAAGCCCTACTCCCTAAAAATATACACCAACAAGAGATACTGCAAGTTACATGTTTTGCTTTTAATCCAGATTAAGGCCATTTGTTCAGATATAATGGAACTTCCAAAACGCCACAACACCTTGCTTTTTGCACTGGTCCAAATAACTTGCTGTAGGGGGGGGGATTATGATGTGGAAAGGATTTTCAGGGGTTGGGCTTGGCCCCTTAGTTTCAGTGAAGGGAACTCTTAAGGCATTAGCATACCAAGACATTTTGGACAATTTCATGCTACCAACTTTGTGGGAACAGTTTGGGGATGGTCCTTACCTGTTCCAACTTGACTGCGCACCAGTGCACAAAGCAAGGTCCATAAAGACATGGATGAGCAAGTTTTGGGTTGAGGAACTTGACTGGCCTGCACAGAGTCCTGACTTCAATCTGATAGAACACCTTAGGGATGAATTAGAACAGGGACTGAGAGCCAGGACTTCTCGTCCAACATCAGTGCCTGACCTCACAAATGTGCTTCTGGAAGAATGGTCAAACATTCCCATAGACACACTCCTAAATCTTGTGGACAGCCTTCCCAGAAGAGTTGATGCTGTTATAGCTGCAAAGGGTGGGCCAACTCAATATTTAACCCTACGGACCAAGACTGGGATGTCATTAAAGTTAATGTGTGTGTAAAGGCAGGTGTCCCAATACTTTTGGTATTATAGTGTAGATACAAAGACGGAATGTGACTTGCCTTTTTCAGTGGTGTAGGCTTCCGCATATCATAAAGGACAATACTTCTGTCAACTGCGCAGCTTCCCAAAATGTGTGTCTGAAAACAAACAAGATCAATTTATTCATCACATCAAATCAATTCAACTAACATGTATTACAATATCAATGAAATACAGCTGAAAATAATGTACAGTATGGAAGTAAGCATTGCCTAAATTTATTGAAAATGATCACCTAGTTAAAACGACCGATTCAGTTTAACCACTTCAATACAGGGCACTTAAACACCTTTCTGCCCAGACCAATTTTGAGCTTTCAGCGATGTCGCACTTTGAATGACAATTGCGGTCATGCTACACTGTACCCAAATGACATTTTTATCATTTTTTTCCCCACAAATAAAGCTTTCTTTTGGTGGCATTTGATCACCTCTACGGTTTTTATTTTTTGCTAAACAAATAAAAAAATACCAAAAATTCTGAAAAAAAAAAAAAAAAAGTTTTTTTTTGTTTCAGTTTCAAAACTTTGTAAAGAAGTAAGTTTTCTCCTTCACTGATGGGGCTACACTGATGGGCACTGATAAGGCGGCACTGATGGGCACCGATGAGGTGGCACCAATGAAGTGGCACTGATGAGGTGGCATTGATGGACACGGATATGTGGCAATGATAGGCAGCACTGATGGGTGACACGGATAGGCGGCACAGATGGGCGGCATTGTATTGTATTATACTGTACTAATGGATGCCAATCAGTGCCAAACAATAATGCATGCCAATCAGTGATGCCCATTGTGGGCACTGATTGGCATCCATTGTGGGCACTGACTGGAATCCCTGGTGGTATAGGGTGGCATACCTTGTGCTGGGTATCCCTGGTGGTCTATTGGCGTCCCTGGTGGTCCAGTGTAGGCATCCTCGGGTGGGGGCTGCGCTGATAATAGATCAGCACAGACCCCCCCTGTCAGAGAAGTAGCCGATCGGCTCTCCTCTACTCGCATCTGACAGACTTGAGTGAGGAAAAGCTGATCACCGGCTCTTCCCATTTACACTGTGATCAACCGTGAATGGACACGGCTGATCACATGGTAAAGAGTCTCCGTCGGAGACTCTTTACCGAGATCGTAGTTGCGGGGTGTCAGATTGACACCCCGCAACTATGATCGCTGCGATGATCGGCTCAAAATCCTGATCACGTCATATGACGTCCGGTCAGGATTTTGAAACAACTTAGCCGCTGTGTTTCTGTTATAGGGCGGGCGGCAAGTGGTTAAAATAGAAATGAAAGGCAAAAAATGTTTGGATAGACAGATACAAATTTTCCCTTTTTTATAAGTGATCACATTCCCTCTGTTCTCAGCTGCATAAGGGGGGGGGGGGGGGGAATTGATCTGTGCAGTGGGGGGCGTGTCAGGATAAGTCTGGTCATTGGATGAGAGCAGGCGGAGTTCTTAGCATAGCTAGAGAACTGACCACAGTGTGTTTTCTTGATTTGTGTAGTCAGTTTTTAATAAGAAAGCAGAGGGGCTGGCAGAAACACCAGGCATTTCACACAAAGGAAGCAATACAAAGAGAACAGGAGACTTTCTCATACAAGTACACGGTACAGCAGGCATATATCAGAAAAATGAAGTGTTGGGGATAACACACTGCTTTAATGCATAAAAAAAAACAAAGTCAGTGCCTGAACATGTTTTTTTGGATCTGTAAGTTGGAGCAAAGACTCTGCTAATCAGAGATGTTTACGATCTAATCAACTACCATGGGGCAATATCTGAACCAAGCAAAGGAGTTGAAACTTAAATCTGAAATGAACAATTTCGCATAAGCTGGACACCAATTTTGAGTGGAACTTGGCAAGTTTTGCTTGGCTGGTGCTCAATATTTTGAGGAAGGGGGGGGGGGGCGGTAAACAAACCTGGACCCCTCACCCGCACTACCGCCCCACCCCGTGGGATACACAGAAAGGTGGCGATCAGGTGCCCTATGAGGCTGATGACGAGGTGGTGCTGGATCCGGGGTAGGGATCCTGGAAGCTTAAAGGAGGATGATGCTGCCCGTCCCTCCACATGCTGCTCCTCACTCCAGCTTGCTGAGGGAAGAGTCAGGGCTGTTGCTTCTCCTCCTGGCAGATCACTAAGTGGGTCATTCTCGCTTGCTTCTCCTCCCGGCAGAACAGAAAGTGGGCGCTTCTCCTCCTGGTCAATCGGGAAGGACCCACTTCCCGATTGGCCAGGAGGAGAAGCAGGAAGACATAAGCGAATGTTATTTCGCTTATGTCACACAACTGCGTGGGCGCAGAGCCCTTAGTCCACCCAGTTGTGAGACATTAGCGAAATAATATTTGCTTCTAATCCCTTATTGGAAATAACCCTTTTTTGAAGCCAATTAGAGCCTCAGGCTCTAATCATGTGCTAAAAAAACACCCACATTGAAATCCATATGTCCGGCGCCCTGTACATAGATTACGAGCAGGGCGCATGGATTGGGAAGGCTACTGCTCAGCAGGTCATCTCTGTGCAGGACCCTAATGTGATGTTCTACCTCTGGCCTGACAGGGACAGACTGCACAATCTTAGCTTTTAGCCAAAAGACACCCACGTCACAGTGTTTCAGGGAAGCTCTGCTAATCATTATTATATCTAAAGCTCACTGTACATTAGTGTGATTGTCCCTGGGAAGAATATGGTCATTATGAAGCATCCAACCCCCACCCAGACCTCATTCAGAGGTCAGTGAGTACTAAAAACAGGTGGTTGATGTGCTTTTACCTTCCCTGCAATTGCCCACCATAATTGTGTAATGACGGCCATAGGGGGCAGTACATATTGCTATGTCTGTGATGCTATGCAGCAAAAATGAGACAGCACATTAGGTTTTGTCAGGAACCCTAGGGTTTCACATAACCCTGGCTGAGAAAGGCTGCTCTAGTGGGTTCTCTATTAGAATATATAGAGCCATATTAAGCAGGAGGGAGAGCTCAAAAGACTCACAAACTGGAATGTATACTGTATATATGCACAACATTCTCAAAGTACCCCTACAGAAAGAGACAATTACCAAGCTTTGTAGAAAGTGTGCGTAGGTCTTTTTGTCCCATAAATAGCTTCTACAGAACAAGGGAGCAAAAATAAGAGAGTCATAACTCTTAAGCCAGCCATAGATGGTTCCAATCTTGGCTGGTTCAACAAGGACGGGCCAAGATTTGAGCCGTGTATGGGCAGGCTAAATGTACCAAAGTTGATTGATCAACTTGGGTACAACCAGCCTGTTGGATTTTACATGCAATGATTACTGGTAGGGGCTATTATAGCCGCTACCAGTAATCACTGTGCCCCCACCCCCCTGCCAATCTGTCTCTGAACCCAGCACACATACTATATGCTGCATATACAAACATATTACCTCAATGGGGTTAAATCGTACGCTTGAAATGCTGTCCACTCCCCAGGAGTAAGATCTCATAGGACTCGTCCTTTGCTCATCCCAGATGTCCACCTGCTGTCCACATGTAACAAACACAGCGTCCCTCCAATGATGGTCCACCCCTGTAAAGACAGTCTGCAGACAGAGAACACAGAAAATTATTATTAGCTGAACACTACTAAGTGTCCTTACACTCAGAGCTTGCCTTTGCAAACCAAGATATTACTTTGTAAAAATAGCCATGGTATCACCTCTGTGTTATACAAAGCCTGTGCAAGGAATAGACCTATCAGAGGGGCCCCAACAGGCTCCATCCACTACAGGCTGCCTGCAGAAAACTACATGGAGACAAGACCAGCCACCAGCACAATGCACAGATTCCTGCAGGCTATTCACTGGCCCTAGATTTTTACCTAGGTATTGACCTTCAGTTACGGAGGGGAGAAAGAATCAATGGATTATTACAAGTGTGGTGATGTCACCACACTTGTGCTGTATTGACATCCATGGGTCCATCTACCACGGTGTCAGATGGGGTTTGTAGTTTTCCATTCACAGATCAGTGTAATGGATAACATGGCTGTGTGGACAGGGCCATACACAGCTGCACCCATTTAAAAAGCTAACTAAAGCCTGTGGGCAGAAGAACCCCATGATCTGGGTAAGTGAGAGGGTTGTTTGAGGCTGTGGAGCTGGGGAATGGCACCATGTTTCAGGTTACATGCTGAACAGGGATGTAACATTAACAAATATTAGAACGGTAGAATTAAGCCCTGTACACACGAGCCGAATGACGAGCAACATTGGTCAGACCAATAAAAACAACTTGACATTCGGCCCGTGTGTTCGGCCCTGTTCTGTTGGACATGCATGCTGGAAAACTAGCAACCGACCGGCTCCAGATCACTGACCGGAGTAATGTCAGAACACAACAGCTCAGCGGGGGGTTTTAATCAATGTACGAATGTAGAATCCTTAGTACAGCGGCTCAGACTGGACCCGCTGGGTCAAATGAAATAAAGACTGATAGTGCGTACCAGGCTTTAGCCCTTGTACACACGGTCAGACATTCCGACAACAAAATCTGTCGGATTTTGTCCGAAACTTGTGTTGCATACACACGGTCGGACAAAGTTATTGGAAAATCTGATCGTATGCAACGTGACAACGTTATTTTGTTACGACGGGACTACGTTCAGGCTAGTAGCCAATAGCTTTGGTCTAGGAATTTGATCTGAGCATGCGTGGCACTTTGTCCAATCGGAATTCTCTACACACAATCGGACAAAGTCAGATCGGATCATGTTGTCGGTAAGTTTTATAGCCCAGCTCTAAAACTTTGTCCGTCAGATATTCCGACGGAAACAGTCCGATGGAGACCACACACAGTCGGATTATATCCGACAACACGGTCCGATCGGACATTTTCCGTCGGAATGTCCGACCGTGTGTACAAGGGCTAAGTCTTGCAATCCATGATCTAGAATATTCACCATATTAAAGTTCCATTGTTTCTTCTACTCTTGGCAGTAAAGGCAGGTATGTATATCTATCTATATCTCATAATACACACACACACACACACACACACACACACACACACACACACACACACACACACACACACACAAACACACACAAACACAAACACAAACGTATACATACACGCACACACATATATAGTAATACATAGTTATATACAGCTAGTCAGCACAAACAACCCAAGTATTTCAATAAAAAAAAAAAAAAGTGGGATTACATTTGCAAATACATGGAGAAGCCATGCTACCACGTCTAATGCTATACTCTATGTTACCATGGGACATGTATATAGTAATAAATAAATTGAGAGCAGGGTTACCTGAAGGGGTCCCTTTTCCTGTTTAAAAGGTACAATAACACTTCTGAGCCCAACATCACTAAAGGCGGCAGTAGAATCCCCTCTCCCATTTTCCCAAGTGTGCTAATATATGTTTATTAGGAATACAGGAATATGTTTTCCCTGACTGTTCACTGGGTGTGCATCAGAGCTATTGGATAAAAACACTACAGTCCCTAAAATGATTTAAGACACCACATCCCATTATATATATATATATATATATATATATATATATATATATATATATATATATATATATACACACACACACACACACACACACACACACAATACAGAGACATATTAAATCACTAAATTGGCTAAATTGGGAATTTTAGGATATCACAGGGTCATAGTATAAACATGATACAACTTGGAGTCGGTTTGCTTAATTTATGACCGTTTCACACAAAGTCCCGATATAGTGATTTTTACATTTATTTTTACAAAGCTATTGGATATTTTGCCTTTCTTACAGGATCCTGAACAGCAATTTTTCTTCTCCCCTTGGGCAACTGACACAGGGAGGTGTAAAGTCAAAAGAAGAATTAGGAAACAATGGTGTCACAATTTTAGCAATGCAGTATATCAGAGGTCTGCAAAGAATGGAATAATAGAATAATAAGGTAAAACAGTCACATTTATGCATATAATCACTATAATTAGCTGATTTCCTTTATTTCCCTCAATTAATGCTATGAACGTTTATAGCTTGCTGTTGTCGTGTAAAGTGTGCCGCACATGATAGAAGGAAGTTTTAAATATATATATATATATATATATATATATATATATATATATATATATATATATATATATATATATATATATATATATATATATATATATATATATATATATATATATATATATAAAAAAAAAAAAGGGAGGACATAATTGGTGGTCTACCTTTCCCAGTATTGTATGTATAGGTTCCTCCTTCTCTCCATATCCTGGACTTTCCATCTTCCACTGTTTTACTGTCTTATCATCACCCACCTAAAAAAAAAAAAAAAACACCAGAAGTAAATGAGGCAGTTTTCAACGATTAAAGAGGAGCTCTAGTAATTTTGTGTTTATGAAAAGTCAGCTGCTGCAAACACTGTAGCTGCTGACGTTTAATAAACAGACACTCACCTGTCCCAGGATCCAGCGATGTCCTCACCCCAGCCATCCTTTCCCTCGCTGCTCTTCCCCTGGCCTTGACATCTCAACTGTGAGCGCCCGGCTGTGACAGCTTGCGGCTTCACAGGCGGGTGCCCACTGCGCACCGTTTATGGTCACACGTGACCCAGAAGACTACGGGGGGGGGGGGGGGGGGGGGGGCGCTCGATTCGGGGGAGAACTTCCACAAAAAGTCTGTCAAAACCAGGTACCCGCTCACACCATCCACTCCCCCCAAACAAAGTGCCATTTAGTCAAGAGGAGGAGGCATTAAAAACTGAACTTTCCCTTTTGGAAGCCGTCAGAAGGTGAAATGCATTAGGCAGGCATTCTAAAGACAGGGAGTTGCAGCACGCAACATTCTATGAAATAAAAAGAAGGGGCCTTCGTGCTACTACGTGGAAAATACAAATAGGGTATATAAATACCTCTTCAACTAATCAATATAAATAAATATATAAAAAAGTAATAAATAATCACAAAGTGCACGTGCAAAAATAAGGTGCAAAAATAAGGTGCAAAAAATGCAGCAAGACAAGATAGTGAACACAAACTACCATACAAAGTAATAAACGAAAAAAAGTCCTGCGCAAAATATGGCAAAAATATATAGTCCTGAAATTGCTATGTGCAAGAAAACGTGTAAATAGTTCAATATAGGTGTAAATAAAAAGTCCATATAATCATAAACACCAACGATGAAGGATAAAATGATGAACAGACGGTGGTATAAAATCCCAAAAGTAAGGGCTCTCAGAACTCTCACCTTAAAAAAAGAGAAAACCAGGCTCATCACAAAAACAGGGGGATCATGAAGAAGTCACGTGGTCTGACGCAACGCATAGGGAGTGGCCGTAGAACGTAACGGAAGTAAAGTAGGACTGGCGGAAGACGCCACGCCACCATTTTATCTTCTCTTGCTGTGTGTTTTTCTATTAAAATGTGAGAGTCCGATTTTGCTTTTACATCAATAAATTGATTATTTTACTCTTAAAATACTACACCATTGGATCTCTCTCTCTCTCTCTCTCTTCCCCCCCCCCCTCTTTTTTTGAGCCATTCACCACGGATTACATCGTCTGGGTTATTATTATAAGTACATGAGCTACTAATGGCCCTCTAGTGGCCGGATATAGAAACGATCATCTCTAATCTGGCACAGTTAAGGATCCCTCTGGTGGCTGAATATGAGGAGTGAAGTGGGATACCCCCTGTTTTTGTGATGAGCCGGTTTTCTCTTTTTTAAGGGGAGAGTTCTGAGAGCCCTTACTTTTGGGATTTTATACCACCGTCTGTTCATCATTTTATCCTTCATCGTTGGTGTTTATGATTATATGGACTTTTTATTTACACCTATATTGATCTATTTACACGCTTTCTTGCACATAGCAATTTCAGGACTATATATTTTTGCCTTATTTTGCGCAGGACTTTTTTTCGTTTATTACTTTGTATGGTAGTTTGTGTTCACTATCTTGTCTTGCTGCATTTTTTGCACCTTATTTTTGCACGTGCACTTTGTGATTATTTATTACTTTTTTATTTTGCGCAGGACTTTTTTTAGTTTATTATTCTATGAAATAAAGTTTCTTGAATAGACAATGACATTGTTAGAGTGCGACCTGTTTGTGTGGAATTTAAAGAGAAGCTCCAGGGTCCATCAGAAAAAAGGAAAAGTCAGCAGCTGCTAATACTGTAGCTGCTGACCTTTAATATTAGACCTGTCCCTGGATCCAGCGGTGTCTTCACCCCAGACAATTTTTCAATCGGCTCCTGGGGGTTGCTGCCATAAGGGAAACTGGCAGAGAGGCCTTGCGGCTTCACAGCTGATTACCTACTGCCCATGTGTGAAGCACTTTGTGAATGGGCTGGCAGCGAGGGGAAGGAGGAAGGGGGTTGGGGGGTGAATTCCGAGTGACTCTGCTGACGAAACCAGCCAGAAATGGGAACCTGTCAAAAGGAGACAAGCAAAGGTTCCCCTTTTGGGTGGAGCTTTGCATTTAACTGGACTTAGGTGGACTTAGTTTGGCACCTGGTGGGTCCACAGCCGAAGAGAAGCTGCAAGATCCTTGTTTACTTGGGCAGGGAAGGCCTCAGCCGCTTATGATTGGCGGTGCACAGTGCCAGCTTTCTGGTGCGATAGATCAGGAGGGTTCAGACTAGAAACCAAACATGCCTGGGCCCTTCCCTAATGTTCATAATCATAAGGGAGGCTTTTGGAATACTATTACATGTTCATCATATCCAGGACTATTGGGTATTTCTCTGCTGTAGGCAGCTGAGCAGAACAATTCAGAAACAAAAAGGAAAAGCAATTGTGTGCTGCTGGTGGGACCACCATTAAAGCGGTTGTATACCCGCACATTAAAAAAGAAAACAAAACACCTGCAAGACAAAAAGGTATAATGTGCTAGTATGCAGCGCATACTAGCTCATTATGAAATACTTACCTCAGAACAAAGCCTCCGTATCAGAGCCCCATCCACGCTGAGGGAGCTGACATCTTACCCTCAGCGTGTCTTCCGGGTTGACGTCACTCCAGGGCAAGAAAGTTTTTTTCCTGGCAAGGTCCGGCAGCATCTGCCGATGTTCTGTCGAGAAGTGCTCAGCATGTACTGCGCATGCGCCATACGGAACAGTACAACAGCTGATTTGCCAATCAGCTGGGCTGACGTAACCAGGGCGCATGCGCACATCGTAGGCGGTATCTCTCTATGGAGAAACCATTTCACAGGCACAATTTAAAGCTATATAAAACAGCAGTGAGACCATAGATTGTGCTTTGCTGCTGCTGGAGGGTTGGCTAGTGGCTGTGTTGAAGGGCTGATTTTGGCTGTGTTGCCACCCGCCCTGTCACACAGGCAAAACCGGACCATCAGCACACTGTAAAGCCTCCCCACAACAACGAGGCACGTGAGAACTACGGCGTCCCCCCGTTTGTATAGGTTTCAATTGTGGCCGTGAAATGGTATCTCCCATCGAGAGATGCCTCCTGCGCTTGCGCCCTGGTCACGTCTCTTGGCAAATCAGCTGAAGTGCGGCCTTGTCCTGTGCATGTGCGGGCACTATTCGATGGGGGGCACTTAGACAGAACACCAGACCTTTAGCCGGGCATTCAGAGCGCATGCACCGCTGACGTCAGCGTCTGCATGAAAAGTAAATATCTCCTAAACCGTACAGGTTTAGGCGATATTAATTTTACCTGCAGCAGGTAAACCTTATTATAGGCTTACCTGTAAGTAAAAATGTAAAATTTGGGTATACAACCACTTTAAAGCATATTTGCACCCTTACCTTGTAAAAACAACCCATAAAAATAGAAAGGATACTTGTTCATACAAGTACATGGTGTGTAAGGAAATATTATCCTTACTGACACACATTACAGTATACATTATTGTTAATATGAGTTATTACTAAATAGTTACAAATATCAATAATGAGGCATTAGTATAATGTATGGTAGTAGCATCCATTTTGTGTTACTGGAGCGAAGATGGCGTTTATAGCTTGTGTGGAAAAACATGTCTTTTGGCTAATTGACCTCTGGAAGATTTACCCCCCTTCATGACCAAGCTATTTTTTGCAATTCTGCACTGTGTTACTTTAACTGACAATTGCACCGTCGTACCCAAATACTTTATGCCCTTGTTTCCCCACAAACAGAACTTTCTATTGGTGTTTTTATAAAATTATATATAATATAATATCTATCCATCCAATAAAAATATATAAAAAAACAAAAACAAATCAAATTTCTTCATAAATTGGTGTTTTCTGCTACTCATTTTGTTAAAAAAAAAAATTCCAATAAGCGTATATTTTTGCAAAAGTTATAGTGTCTGCAAACGCCATGTTATTATTTTTTTTTTTTTTTACTAGTAATGGCGCAATCAAAAAATTAAAGCGGGACTGTGATATTGCAGTGGACATTCTGACACCAACACTTTTTGGGGACACTCATCAGTGCTAAAAATATGCACCGTCACTGTACTAATGACGATCAAAGGGGGCGGTCAAAGGGTTAACTGTGTGCCTACCCAGTGTGTTAGTATGCTGTGGGAGGTGCTTTTACTAGGGGAGGAGATGAAATTTATGGACACAAATTTCATCCCTTACCTCCTGTCAGAATAGAGATCTGCGTGCCCCCCCCCCCCCCCACACTTTTCAAAAGTGTCAGATCATGTATATACATGCACTCCGGTGCACAGGTGCTTCCCTGTAGCAGTAAAACTGCTATATGGTGGACCTCAACTACATGCTGCCCGCACTATAGCCGAAAGACCGCTACATCGCAGGCCTACTGAGCAAGCGCTGTCTTCGGGTCATGCTCAGCGCCCTCTGTGATAACCGAGTCTATGAGACTCGGCTGATCAGGGTAAGGGTCGATCATGGCCGCTTACCACATGATCAGCTGTCAGCCAATGACAGCTGATCACGTGATGTAAACAGAAGCTCAGTAATCAGAGGGACATTGGTCCCTTACACAGAAAGCTGCAGCTGCATTTTCTGTGCCCACTAGTGTCAGCTGCCAGTGCCCACCGTGCCAATCATCATTGCCCACCAGTGCCTCCAATCAATGCCCATCAGCGTCTCATAATCGGTGCCACCTCATCGGTGCCGCCTTATCAGTGCCAATTAGTACTGCCTTATCAGTGCCACCTATCAGTTCCCATTAGTGCCACCTATCAGTGCTGCCTTATCAGTGCCCATCAATGAAGGAGAAAAATTACCTGTTTTCAAGATTATATAACAAACTCTGAAATGGTTTTGTTTTTTCGGTCCTTTGTTTTATTTAGCAAAAAATAAACCAGCAGCAATAAAATACCACCAAAAGAAAGCTCTATCTGTGTGAAAAATAAAGTATAAAAATTTAATTTGGGTACACTGTGGCATGACCGTGCAATTGTCATTCATAGAGTGACAGCGCTGAAAGCTGAAAATTGGTCTGGGCCCAGTGCCCAGTAAGCAAGTGATTAAAGTGATCTTGTTTTTTTATAAAAAATATATATAATAATAATAATAATATTTAATAACAAACATGTTATGCTTACCTCCTCCTGGCCCCTCCCTCCTGCCCCCCACAGCAAGCAACTTGCAATGGGGTCACCAGAGCCAAGCTGCTGCTCTGTGTGTCCATTCAAACATGGAGCTGACTTGGCTCTGCCCCGTCTCCTGATTGGCAGCAGCGGCGCCAATGGATATCCCTGGATCTAGAGGGGGCTCGGGTAAGTGTTGGGGGGGTTGGCTGCTGCACACAGAAGATTTACATAGAATACATGAAAGTAAAAAACCTTATGCCTTTACAACCACTTTAAAGTGGAAGTAAACAGATCGATTTAAACAGTTTAAAAAAACAGTTACATTTCCGGCATGCCGGGAATGCTAACTGCACATTGGTTGTGCTCTCAACCAAACTGTCAAACCATTCAATGGCTGGTGTCATAACGGATCACATGTGCAGCACCTTGGCAGTTGAAGATTAAAACAGAGGCAAAGATGGCAGCTTCCTTGGCTGAAAACGATAGGGGACTTTACTTCCAATTTAAGTGGTTAATATGGGACACAAGATCACAAAAACTTGACTTGCCTAAAAATATAAAGTTTGTTTTTGCAAGTACTAAAACATGAAGTCAAGTAGAAAAAAAAAAAAACACAGATACAGCACCAAATCGGCTGTAAAATGTACTTACTGTAAAAAATGATGTTCCACAAAAGCGAACACAGAGTCCTCGGACAAATCCTTCATGTGCCTGTATGGTCCTGGTACACTTCTGAGTGGCCAAATTCCAAATCTTCACCTGAGAAAAACCAACAACAGGGCGGTCAGTTTTATACTACACACTATTAAAAGGGAACCCATCGTTTTTTTTCTGAATTGCAAAACATCAGTTTTTTTTTCTCTAAAATGTCCTAATATATTTATTGGGTTTTTCTAATATTAAGTAGACAGACAGCAGCCATATATGCTGCACTGTTCCTCTCCATCCAGTCATGTCTATGGGTAATCATATGCAGGCAAACTCCCTATCAAGAACAATGGGCTATGAGACCCTGCCAATCAATGACTGTCCTTGGCAAAGGGACCTTCCAAATTTCACCAATGGATATGCATAGCATACTAGCTCATTATGAATAACTTACCCAAGACGGAAGCCCCCGAAGCGACCCTTGTCATCCTCCTCCGACGCCGCCATCACACCTGGAGTGACTTACGGGTTTCGCGGCTCTGGCGTTTTGACTGGCCGGAGCCGTGATGACGTCACACCATGCGCCCGCGTGATGATTGCTATTAGGAGCAGCATGCTTAGTGCGCCTATGCGCTGTAGACAGCAGTACCTGTCATTTGCAAATATCTCCTAAACCGTGTAGGTATAGGAGATATTTCTTGGACCTACAGGAGAGCCTTAATCTAGGATTACCTGTAGGTCAAAGTGGTCTGTAAGGGTTTACAACCACTTTAAGCCCTGTTCACACCGGAGCGATTTTCTGCCTGAAGTCTGTAGCTCTAAAATGCTCAACGAGCCAAATCCCATTCATTTCAATGGCCTCTGTTCATATCTGAGCATTCTGTAACCTGAAGCAAAACATCTGTCACTCAAAAAAGTACATGAGCTTCTTTTTGTCAGATTACAAGCGTTTTTGGCCCCATAGTTTTCAATAGAAATGCCTGACTTGAGTGTTTACAAGCTTTATGTTGCTCATTTTCCGCTCAAACAGCAGCTCTCCACCCCTCTACTGCCCCTACTGCTTTCTATTGGCTAAACAAAAAACGCCTGAAGCTGTAAAACGCTTGCAATACACTTATAAAAAAAAAAAGACAGAAAAACACCAAACTGAGCATGTGCAGAGTGCCTCCAAGGCTCTGTTCTATCAGCTGATGGATTGGGGAGAAAAAAAAAAAAAAAAAAAAAGGGGGAGGAGGAGGATCAGAGAAGACAGGATCAAACAGCCTTTTTACACTATACGGAGGATTAACCCTTTAGGATCCACAGTGAGTATAACAAGCATGCTTTACAGCAAATACAGACTCATTTTACTGTTGTGGCTTTAGTAACACTTTAACGTGAAATTAAAGGCAAAACTTTTTCTTTCGTTTCGGTGCAGATGGATTAGAACACCTCTCAGTTTTTCTGTTTCAATCTTTTATTCTGTTTTTTAAATAACAAAATAAAGAAAATAGGTTATGATGTAACAAAAGCAATTGCATAATGATACGGTCATCAAAATCAGTTGACAAGAAAATAGTAACAATAGCAGATTTAAAGGATAGGGAGTTTGGGCAAAAACCGATGTGACACCTCTCAGGTTTTTATTGCCGTCTGTGGCGTGAGCTCCTTACAGAAATGAACGCTCTCTATTTGTCCTGTTTACTGTTGTCATCGAAAGTGAACATAAAAGAAAAGTAAAATCCCAAATTTTGGGTTGTCACCAGAAAGCCAAAAGTAGGGAAATCTTTGAATGGGGACGCTAGATCTGGTGACCTGGAGGTCCCCAAGGAATTCCCCTAATTTGCAGGGATGTCCTCTCACTTCCTGTTTGTCTATGAGACAGGAAGTGAAGGGAAATCTCCACAATGGGACACAGATGGCGGAAAAAAAATATGACAGGGGACACATCCCTTTCTTCTATCCAAGATGAAGAAAAAAAAAAATAAAAGTAAAAAAAAAAAAAGTTTTGCCTATAGTTCTACTTTAAATTCCCTATACACCTGCCTATTTTTTATTTTTTTTTAACAGTGCTAGAATTCCTGGAGTACTGCTTTAACCACTTGCCGACCGCCATCATTATACGTCGTCTGTATGAAGTGGAATATCATTGTTATGGCAGCAGCTAGCTGCCATAACTCCGGTATCCACTTCTTGAACAGGCGGTCCCCTTTCCGATATAAGTGGTCTCAGCGGTGGATTCGCTGTTAGTATACTTTTTTTGGTGGTGGGAGAAGCACTTACCGGAGCCGCCGACAGCGGTGGAAGTGATCACATCTGCTCCCCTCTTTGGTATGGAGCTGAGTGAGGGGAAGATGGCCTCCACCGGGCTCCATTCCATTTTTTTACATTGTTTTTTTATCTGCTTCCTGACCGCCTCACGCAGATATACTGCAGGAGAAGGGCACGTACAGGCAGATTAATGTACCTGTATGTTGTCCTTTAGACCCCTTTCACACCAGGGCATTTTGCCGGCGCTATAGCGTTAGAAATAGCGCCTGCAAAACGCCCTAAAGAAGCTGCACCGTTGTTTCTAGTGTGAAAGCCCAGAGGGCTTTCACACTACAGCGGTGTGCTGGCAGGACGTCAGAAAAAAGTCCTGCCAGCAGCTTCTTTGGAGCGGTGAAGGAGCGGTGTGTTTACCGCTCCTCCACCGCTGCTCCCCATTGAAATCAATGTGGCAGCGCTGTAATCCCACCAGCAAAACGCCGCTATTGCGGCGTATTGCCGGCGGTTTTAACTCTTTCGTGGACGCTAGCGGGGGGTAAAAGCGCCCCGCTAGTGGCCGAAATGTGCCGCAAATCCACCGCAAATCCGGCGGTAAAACGCTGCTAAAATAGCGGCGTTTTACCGCCCACGCTATCAGCGGCGTGGTGTGAAAGGGGTCTTAAGATGCGGCTCTCTCCGTTCTGCCTAGTGACACTGTCACTGATCAGTTCTCCCTGTAATCGGGAGCGCTGATCAGTGACGTGTCACACACAGCCCCCCCAGTTAGAATCACTCCCTAGGACACACTTAACCCCTACAGCGCCGCATAGTGGTAAACCACCATCACTGCCAGTGAAATTTTTACAGTAATCAATGCAATTTTTAAGCAATGCCAATGGTCCCAAAATTGTCTAATGTGTCCGCCATAATAAATATCGCTGATCGCCGCCATTACTTGTAAAAAAAAAAAAAAATAAAAATACTATTTTGTAGATGCTATAACTTTTGCGCAAACCAATAAACGCTTATTGCAATTTTTTACCAAAAATATGTAGAAGAATACGTATCGGCTTAAACTAAGGAAAAAAACTTTTTTTTTTAAATATTTTTTGGGGATATTTATTATAGAAAAAAAGTAAAAAATGCGTTTCTTTCAAAATTTACGCTTTTTTGTTTATATCGCAAAAAGTAAAAACCGCAGCTGATCATATACTCCAAAATAAATCTTTATTTGTGGGGAAAAAAGTGGCGTCAATTTTGTTTGGGAGCCACACCGCACAATTGTCAGTTAAAGCGACGCAGTGCCGAATCGCAAAAAGTGCTCTGGTCAGGAAGGGGGTAAATTCTTCCGGGGCTGAAGTTGTTAAAAAGGTATGGGTTCTAAGTAATTTTCTAGCAAAAAAAAAAAAAACACACACACACACACACACACACACACACACACACACACACACACACACACACACACACACACGATTTTAACTTGTAAACACCAAATTTCAAAATGAGGTTCTGTCCTTAAGAGGTTAAAGTGACATTGTTTTATTATTGAGGGTATAGTTCTACTTTAAGACCTAAAACGTTTTGGGTGGAGTCCCACTTTCAATGTTTGGGGTAAAGCCTTTATAACTGGTTGTGGTGAGGCCCCTACCTCTCCATCGCAGGCTCCGGAAAACACAGTTGACAAGCTCTTGGGATGTTTCGCCATACAGTTGATGCCATCTCTGTGGCCATCTAATGAAGCAATGAACGGCTTGGCAAAGACACGCTCAAGCTTGGTGGCGTTGAGGGCTCTGGTGTACTCCCGAGGAACTTCAAATGGGTGCAGGGAAGGATCATAGTTCCGAGGAACTAAATAAAAAACAAATGTGCAAAAAAAGAAGCTTAAAATATGTCACACTAACATAATGTACGCAATCATAGCCCAGAGCTTCTGTTACTTTGCCCATTAAAGTGATTCTAAAGGTTTATTATTTTAATAACAAAGGTGTTATACTTACCGATTCCTTGTAATGGTTTTGTACAGAGCGGTCCCCATCCTCCTCTTCTTGGGTCCCCCCCCCCGCCCCGCCAGCGACCCCCATCCTCTTCTTGGGTCCCCCCGCCAGCGCTCCCCATCCTCCTCTTCTTGGCCACCCCCGCCAGCGGTTCCCATCCTCCTCTTCTTGGGCCCCCCCACCAGTGATCCCCATCTTCTTCTTGGGTTCCCCCCGCCAGCGATCCCCATCCTCCTCTTCTTGGGCCCCCCGCCAGCGGTCCCCATCCTACTCCACTTGGCCCCCCCTCGTCAGCGGTTCCCATCCTACTCCACTTGGCCCCCCCTCGTCAGCGGTTCCCATCCTACTCCACTTGGCCCCCCCTCGTCAGCGGTTCCCATCCTACTCCACTTGGCCCCCCCTCGTCAGCGGTTCCCATCCTCCTCGTCTTGCCCCCCCAGTAGTGGTCCCTATCCTCCTCTTCTTGCCCTCCCCATCCTCCTCTTCTTGCCCTCCCCACCAGCGGTCCCCATCCTCCTCTTCTTGCCCTCCACACCAGCGGTCCCCAT
The DNA here is from genome assembly GCF_037356315.1 of Lithobates pipiens. NCBI lineage: Eukaryota > Metazoa > Chordata > Amphibia > Anura > Ranidae > Lithobates > Lithobates pipiens. Next base: position 511,562,167 of record NW_027507764.1, on the reverse strand, counting down.
CCTCCTCTTCTTGCCCTCCACACCAGCGGTCCCCATCCTCCTCTTCTTGCCCTCCACACCAGCGGTCCCCATCCTCCTCTTCTTGCCCTCCACACCAGCGGTCCCCATCCTCCTCTCCTTGCCCTCCCCACCAGTGGTCCCCAGCCTCCTCTTCTTGCCCTCCCCACCAGCAGTCCCCATCCTCCTCTTCTTGCCCCCCCCCCCCCAGCTGTCCTTATCTCTGATCACAGGCATTCCCCTCTGTCGCATGTATACATGCAACTCCAGGACAGGGAATGCCTTTGACATCTATGATTGATTGATGGCTTTGACAGCTTCCTGGTGGCACAGCTCAGGTGGGTTTGGAATAAAGCTGGTCATACACTATACAATTAGATTGTACCATCTCTTTTAGTTTTACCAATACTATGTAACATGACTAGTGATGTGGATGGGTGTGTTCGGACCAAGGTCTAAACCCACCAGGGAGCTGACACCCGTATGGGCCAATCATCTGCCTGGACTTGACCCCACATACATATATACATATTGGGGGATGCCCCAGTCACAGATGATAATCTAATGCAGGCTTCCCACCCATCTGGGCTTAGATCCCAGTCTATACAAGCGAACTCATCGCTGGGAAGAACAAAAACCCGTTTCCTTGAATCAGTATCCAATCAGGAAGGCCCTTGTACTGCATAGCTGAAGGAACATCTGGAGGAGATCGTACAGTGTATGGCCAGATCTAGAAAGTGTTCCCCTATGAGTTCCCCCGGGTGTGTAGAGCACTCACCCCTCTGTAAATCCTTCTTGGTCTCCCGCACATAGTCGTCCGGATTCCTGCACAGCACCTTCACCTTCATGGTAAACACTGGCAGCACCACGTGTGGCCGGAACCGGGACCTCGGCTCACAGAGATGACATCACTGCCAACGCGGCGACCATGTTTACTCCGGTACTCTGCCAATACTGCCCTCATCTAGGTTGGTCAGGACCGCTGTACTAAAGGGTCACGTGGGGAAGTCAACGTCCTCAGCCGCCATGTTTACGAAGGGAAAGGTGTGTGTAGTGGGCGGGGCCCGGGCTGGAGGTCACAGGCGACTGATGCAACGTGTGTAGTGATCCGCTGTGCTGCGATCTCCGTACACATGGCCGTCCCGACCGCACCGGCGACACGGCCCGCCCCCCCGGGATCGGAGCTCACCCGGGTCTTCCGACATGTCAAGTACGAGGACCTGGCGGCCGGCCTGAGCGGAGGGGTCATCTCCACCCTGGTACTGCACCCGCTGGACCTGGTCAAGATCCGATTCGCAGGTACCGACAAGTCATCCCCGCAGTGAGCGACCATACACGATACGATCTGATCGTACGACACAGTGCAGCCTGCCTAGTTTAACCCCTTTGCTGCCATCACACCATTTTTTAGCCCCTGCTGACCAGGTTGTGGGTCCTGGACAATTAACCACTTAAGGACTGGAAGGATTTACCCCCCCCCTTAATGACAAGCCAATTTTTTTTTGCGCTATGGCACTGCGTTACTTTAACTGACAATTGCGCAGTTGTGCGACACTACACAAATAATGATTGTTATCCCCCCCCCCCCAACAAATAGAGTTTCTTTTGGTGGTATTTGATCATCTCTGCAATTTTTATTTTTTGAGCCATAAACAAAAAAAGAGTGACAATTTAGAAAATAATTTTTTTTTTTTTTTGCTATAATATTCCCCCCCAAAAAATTAAAAACAAATTTACTTTATCAGTTTAGGCCGATTATGTATTCTTCTACATGTTCTTGGTAATAAATAAATCTCAATAAGCGTATATTGATTTGGTTTGCGCAAAAGTCATAGTGTCTACAAAATAGAAGAAAGATTTATGACATTTTTATTATATATATATATATATATATATATATATATATATATATATATATATTAGAGCTGGGGAAAAAAATCGATTTAAATCTTGAATCGAGTTGAGAGGTCAAATTGATTAAAAATTTCAGCAAATCAATATTATTTTTTTAACCATAACGGCGGTGATCAGTGTTTTTTTTTTTTTTTTTTGATGGACATTGTGATGGACAGATCGCACACTTTTTTTGGGGGGGACCAGTGACATTCGTACAGCGATCAGAGCTAAAAAATAGCCACTGATTTCTGTATAAATGACACTAGCAGGGGAGGGGTTAACCCTAGGGGGCTATCAAGGGGTTAAATGTTCCCTAGGGAGTGATTCTAATTGTGGGGGGAGGGGACTGACTGGGAGTACAGAGAGATCGCTGTTCCTGATCACTAGGAACAGACGATCTCTCTACTCCCCTGACAGAACGAGGATCTGCTTTGTCTGCCACTCTGAGGAGCGATCACAGGTGGACAGCGGATATCACGGCCACTGGACCCACGCATTGGCTCCCCCGCTGTGCAGCGGGCACGCGCCCACATCGATTTGTGTGCAAACGACGTACGGATAGGTTGTCTCACGCAATAGGGATGCCCTGCCACAGTATATATGAGGTGGGCGGTCCTTAAGTGGTGAAAGTATATCTTAAGGCAAACTTGGCAAAGCTTCTTCCTTTTTTTTTTTTTTTTTTTTTTTTTGGTATTGGATAGAGTGGATATGGATTAGGACTTGAGGGCATAGTTCTATTGCTGTCTGTATTTCTGTTGAGGAGATTCCCCCCCCCCCCCCCCCATTTGTCCTGGTTACCATTATCAGTGAAAGTAAAAGAGAATCCCAAATGTTGGGTTGTCCCCAGAAAAGTACTAGAGGGGAAATCTTCAAATGGGGACACTAGTTCTTGTGACCTGGGAGTCTCCAAAAGATTCCCTTAAAGGGGTTGTAAACCCCTTTTTTTTAATGCAGCAGTGTCCCCCTTATACTTACCTGAGCCCTGCCGGAAATTTGCGCGACGTGAATGAGCACACCAGCTCTGGCCGGTGTCTTGTGTCCTGATTGGATTGATCAATAGCAGCACAGCCATTGGCTCCCGCTGCTGTCAATCAAATCCAATGATATGGGGGGCGGGTTCGAGTCATACATTCGGCGGGCCATGGACGCCGAATGATGGACTCGGGAGTGTGCTTGCAAGGTAACCCCCCCCCCCCCCCCGGGAGAATGCTTCTCCTAAGGGGTTATCTGATACGAGGAGGAGCCGCGAGAGCCGCCGGGGGACCCCAGAAGACGAGGATCGGGGCCACTCTACAAAATGAACTGGAGGTGGAGGTAAGTATATGTTTGTTATCTAAAAAAAAAAAAAAAACAACAAACCTGACAATCGCTTTAATTTGCAGGGATTTTCTCTGACTTCCTGTTTTGGGACAGGAAGTGAAGGTAAATCTCCCCAATGGGACATGGATGGCAAAAATAAACCTTACATGGGGGTTATAACCCTCCCATACTCTATCCAAAATGGTTCTACTTTAAAGTGGAACTTTTCCCATAACAACGTTATACAACATAATGTTCTTTAGCAGGGAAAATCCATTCCACATTAATTGTTATTCTACCAAAATGAGTGCGTGCTGTAAATTGCTTCCACCATCATTCCAGCACGTGTTTGTTCTTGCCGGAAGCTGCCATTTTGTTGAAGCCCAGAGCCCCTGAACAACAGTAAATTATAAAGTGGAACTAAACTCCTTCATTTAACGGTTTCAAAAAACAGTTGCGTTCCTGGAATGTCAGGATTGCTAACTGTCACATTTGCTTGTGTTCTAAAACTCCAAAAGTCAAACCATCAAACGGCTGGTGTCATAACTGATCACGTGCAGCACCATGGCAGTTGCAGATCAAACAGAAGCAGCTTCCCTGGCTGTAAAGGATAGGAGGGTTTAATTCTGCTTTAAGGCTGTCAGCAGATCGACCTCTACAAACTCGGAAGTACCTACAAATAGACAGCAACTGAGCATGTGCAGATCGGGGTGAGACAGTGTATTGCTGGATTTAAAACTGTGTAGGCACTTGTTTTAATGTTTTACATAGAGATACCTGCAAAAGGGGTCCAGCCTGAAGTCATCTAGCAGGACTTAGTTTTCTGACTAAAGTTCCACTTTAACCTTTGACAGAAAAAAAAAAAAATCTGATTGGCTTCCATGCAGAGCTGCACCAGATTTTGCACTCTCCAGTTTTAATAAATCATCCCCAATGACTCTCTGCAGTCTGCATATCCTGGAGAAGATTAAGTATTAACCTGACCCTGAGCATTCCTGGTTCATGTAATCGATGGACGGTGACAGCTGGCCATCCCAACAGTCTGTGCAGACAATGCCAGATCACGAGGAAATCCACCGCTTTCACCGCTATTCACAGAAATAGGTGTTTAGTTATCTTTGTGGGGGGGGGGGGGGGGGGGTCACGTGCTAAAATGCAATCAAAAGTGCATCTGATTTTTAAAGCAATGCTTCTGAAATAAAGTGGTAAACAAAGTTCATTGGAGAAAAAAAAAAAATGTTCGATGCGTTTCTATGAATTGGTCACACCGGGTGCTTCAACTCTTCCCCCCCCCCCCCCCCCCCAGGGTTCACACGCACCTGCAGGGGTAGACCACTTGTAACAAATGGGTCTCCAGCACAATATCCATTTCCTTCATTTCCATGCATTATAAAAAGCAGACAGGGGAAATATCATAATACAATAGGCTTTATTAACTACCTGCTGCCCAAGCTATACCCGAAAGATGGCTACAGCATGTGCCTTAATTGCCGGGAGGGCGTCTATGGATGTCCTCCCAAGCAAGCGCAGTCTGCACAACCCTGCGGTTTGCCCACAGCGCGCTCTGTGACTGTCGATCTCAGCTCCTTACCATGTGATCAGCTGTCAGCCAATGACGGCTGATCACGTGATGTAAACAGAAGCTTGGCAATCTGTATTTCTTTTTTTTCCTTGCGCTGTCAGCGTGAGCGGAAAAAAAAAGCCAATCACCGGCTTCTGTCAGAGGGACATTGGTCCCTCACTCAGAAAGCTGCGGCTGTGCCCACAGTGCCACCTATCGGTACCTACCGGTGCCCACAGTGCCACCTATCGGTACCTACCGGTGCCCACAGTGCCACCTATCGGTACCTACCGGTGCCCACAGTGCCACCTATCGGTACCTACCGGTGCCCACAGTGCCACCTATCGGTACCTACCGGTGCCCACAGTGCCACCTATCGGTACCTACCGGTGCCCACAGTGCCACCTATCGGTACCTACCGGTGCCCACAGTGCCACCTATCGGTACCTACCGGTGCCCACAGTGCCACCTATCGGTACCTACCGGTGCCCACAGTGCCACCTATCGGTACCTACCGGTGCCCACAGTGCCACCTATCAGTGCCCATTAGGGCCGCCTTATCAGTGCAGCCTCATCAACGCACATCAATGAAGGAGAACAATTACCTGTTTGCAAAATTTTATAACAAAATATAAAAAAAAAAATTGGGAGCCGCCACTGACGGCATATTGCCGTTAGCAGCGGCATGCTGCTAACGGCGATAGTGCGCCTGCGCGCCGCTGTCTATGTCGCATGTGTCGTAGACAACGGTGCCGGTCTTTTAGTAAATATCTCCTAAACCGTGTAGGTTTAGGAGATATTTCTTGGACCTACACGTAAGCCTTAACCCCCCTAGCGGTAATCCCGAGTCTGGCTCGGGTTAGGAATTTACTGATAGAAGCGGTAACCCCGAGCCAGACTCGGGATCGCTTCACTGGATGCAGGGGAGGACACAGGGAGACTTACTTACCTTGTCCCCTGGATCCAGCGATGTCCTCTGCGCTGTGTGATCGAGTTGTCCTCCGCTCGATTCACAGTGCCAAATGCCGCCGAGCTCCGTTCTCTGCGGCGTTACGGCGCACGAGAGCGGAGAACGGCGGCAAATTTAAAAAAGTAAAAAGACACAAAACACACACAGCACTGTAATCTTACAGGTTACAGTACTGTATTACAAATTACACACCCCCTTTGTCCCTAGTGGTCTGTCCAGTGCCCTGCATGCACTTTTTATATTATAAATACTGTTTTTTTTTCTGCCTGAAATTTGGAGATTGTCCATAGCAACCAAAAAGTGTCCCTTTTTCAGTGTTTTAGGATTTAATTACATTATTGAATAATTTTTATTATTCTTTATTATATTATAAATTTTATCATACCCGGGATGTCTGCTAGACTCTGGTTTGAAGAGATTTAAGAGCGTTATTCCTAAGAATTGCAGGCCTACAAAATAAAATGCCAGATTTCCATGCAAAATAATTGTACCGCTTTCAGCACCTAATTCCAGACTGAATCATACCGCCAGGGAGGTTAATCTAGGCTCACCTGTAGGTCAAAGTGGTTTGTAAGGGTTTACAACCACTTTAAGGCAAACAAGTACCCGTCAAAAACCATGACATGGGAGGTTATAAAAATACAGGTGTGAAATCGCCGGGATTCAAGGATTACCTTTAACAACGTCAATACTGGGCACTTTTACTCCCTTCCTGCCCAGGCCGATTTTCAGCTTTCAGCACTGACACACTTTAAGTGACAATTGCGTAGTCAATGCTGTACCCAAATGAAATGTTTATCGTTTTTGAGACAGAAAAGGAAAAAAACAAAAAATTTTTATTTTTTTTCTTATTTTCTGTTAATTTTGTAAAATAAGTGATTTTTCTCCTTCACTGATGAGACGGCACTGAAGGACAATTATGAGGTGACACTAATATGCAGCAGTGATGGGCACTACTGATGGGTGGCACTGATGGGCACAGCCCTGATACGACGGGCAGGAAGTGGTTAAGCAAAAAGCCCCCTCCTTTCCCAAGATGATCCCCCTAGGTCAGAGATGACAAACCTTGACACCTCATATGTTTTGGAACTACATTTCCCATGATGCTCAGCTATGCTGCAGAGTGCACGAGTATCATTGGAAATGTAGTTCCAAAACATTTGTGTGTCCAAGGTTCACCATCACTGACTGAGGTGCTGGCTTACCTAGGTGTCTGCAACGGCCTTGTTGATACTTCGTGTTAAAGAGGAAGTAAACACTGATGCGTTTACTTCCTCTTTCATTCCCTGCAAAGGCAAAGCATAATGGACTACTATGCATCGCATAGTAGCCCATTATGTGTCACTTACCTGACACAGGAGCCAGCGAAGTCACCGCTGTCCCCTGTAGTTCTGAGCGTCCATTTTCTTGGTGGGTCTCCGTGGGTCTCGCTGCTCCGGCGCTGTGATTCGCCGGAGCAGCGATGACGTCACTCCCGAGCATGCGCATGGGAGCCGACACTCGCGGCATCGCGCGGCATCTTCGTCATTGACGAAGCTGCGCTCCGTGCGCCGCTGTCCACGGCACATGCGCCGTAGACAGCGGTGCCTGTCTTTGGGCAAATATCTCTTAAACCGTATAGGTTTTTGGAGATATTTCTTGGACCTACAGGTAAGCCTTAATCTAGGCTTACCCGCAGGTCAAAGTGGTTTGTAAGGGTTGACAACCACTTTAATGTGTTGAGTCAAATTCATTAAGTATCTGCAACACTTTTGGTTCTGACAGCGACTCGTGCGCCAAATTCAGGGAGATCTAAATTAAAATACTGACAATTCTAGTATTTTCTGAAAGTGGCGCTAATTAAGATACCTCTCTGTTGGTGTACAGAGAGATCCTGGTACAGACAGATTTTGTGAATAATATATTCAGGTTGTAGACAGGTATATGAATTTGGTGCATGATGTGCTGCCTTTAAAAATGCATACTTTTGTAAAATCTGTCTGCACCAGTCTTCATGAATTCCCAGGACTTTTATTATACTAAAGCTCATTTGTCTCTTTATTTATCTTTATAATTTTTTTATTTTTTGTCTTTTCCAGTCAGCGATGGATTGGAGCTCCGACCCAAATACAACAGCATACTGCACTGCATGTCCACTGTGTGGAAGCAGGAAGGTGTACGCGGCCTCTACCAGGGGGTGACACCCAATATGTGGGGAGCCGGGGCCTCTTGGGGCCTTTACTTTTTCTTGTAAGTGTTTATTGGTTTGGTGCAGTATTAGACTTATTTATAACATACCACCTTCTGCAGGTAGGTCTTCCAGAAATCTGTAAGGCAGCCTCTTGTCATTCATAGTGAGGACTTTTGTGTTGACTCTTCAGCTCCCCTGTTTTGAGAGGACTAAAGCCTCGTACACACTACTCCATTTATTTTTTTCCATTCAACCCAGGGGATTGAACGAAATAATAACTGACAGCTCAGGTCGGAGCCGCTGCACTAACATTCCAATGTTAGTACAGCGATCTTGCCTGCTGTGCTATTGTGTTCTGACAGGGGGATGCAGTCTACTCCCGGTCAGCAGACTTTTAAAAAAAATTTTGTTTGTTTAGATCGCGAGCCTTCGTCAGAAGCCGTTCACTGTACACATGGGCCGAATATCGTCCAGTTTCTATTTAACTAGCCAGCGTTCGGCCCGTGTGTATTAGGGAGCTGTACTAGAAGTTTCCTGGACTTTGCTCTGTTAATATCACCTGCAGAATTCGCTTTTGCATATAAGGCCGGGTTCACACTGGAACCAGCTGTGGATCACACAGGAGCGCTGTTCATCCCTGTTCCCCGTTTCAGGGATGAATCGGGGCCAAATCTTTGCCTGAATTCGGCCCTGAAACAGAGCCAAAGACGCACAGCTTTTCTGTGCAGTGCGCTCCACAGCCACAACGGAGATATGTGAACCGGCTCCATAGGGAGCCAGTCACATTCTTCTGCTATGTGAATTGGATGCGGGAGAATCACGCATCCACTTTGCATCGGTGTGAACCTGGCCTAAAGAAAAACGGTGACCTGTGTCTTGTGAGTTGTATAGCATATAATAATATATAATTATTAGGTTTTGAGCAACTTACTTTTTTTCACATATTATATTTATTCTTTTCACACTTTGTACATTAATAGGTGAGCATGAAAAGATTTTGATTTATTGTACAGGTTATGTTTTATTTTAATTATTACAGGTATGTATATAGTGCTGACCATTTCCACAGTGCTTTAAATCATCATTCACATCAGCTTACAATCTATGGTCCCTAAGGCCTGATTCACACCTATGCATTTAGTGCTTTTTGCATTTTGCAGATTTGCAATACGGTCCATTTAACATGGTTTCCTATGGAACATTTTCTGTAGTGCGAATCTGCAAAATGCAAAAAGCACTAAACATGCATAGGTGTAAATCGGGCCTAATTCAGTCTACAATATGGTGCTAATTTAGACAGGAGCCAGCAGCATGGCATGTCTTTGGCGTGTGGGAGGAATATAAAAGCACAGGGAGATCATACAAGCTGACTTTTTATTTTTATTTTCTGCACATCAATGAGATGGTGCTGTGAGGGGTAGTTGATGTTGGAATGGTTATGATTCTCCGGAAGAAGGAAAAACAATATTTTGTGTGTGTGTGTGTGTATGTATATATATGTATATGTGTGTGTGTGTATATGTATATATATGTGTGTATATATATATATATATATATATATATATATATATATATATATATATATATATATATATATATATATATATATATATATATATATATATATAATTGGGTACACCTGACCTGTTCAATTTCTTGGTAACACAATTGCTAATTAGCCATGACAGAAATTCAATGTATTTAGGCATCTAGATGTGGTGAAGACAACTTGCTGAACTTCAAACCGGGTATCAGAATGGGGAAGAAAGGGGATTTAAGTGACTTTGAACGTGACATGATTGTTGGTGCCAGACGGGCTGGTGTAAATATTTTAAAAACTGCTGATCGACTGGAATTTTCACACAACTATCTCTAGGGTTTACAGAGAATGGTCAGAAAAAGAGAAAATATCCAGTTGTGTGGAGGAAAATGCCTTGTTGATATCAAAGGAGAATGGGCAGATTGGTTCCAGATGATAGGCAACAGTAACTCAAATAACCACCCCTTACAACCAAGGTATGCAGAATACCATCTGTGAATGCATAACACATCAAACCTTGAAGCAGATGGGCTACAGCAGCAAAAGACCACACCAAGTGCCACTCCTGTCGGCTAAGAACAGGAAACTGAGGCTACAGTTCGCTCAGGTTCACCAAAATTGGACAATAGAAGATTGGAAAAATATTTCCTGCTCTGATGAGTCTCGATTTTGGCTGATTTGACGAAATCATGGATCCGTCCTTCCTTGTATCAATGGTTCAGGCTGGTGGTAGTCATGGTGGTGTAATGGTGTGGGGGATATTTTCTTGGCACATTTTGGGCCCATTAGTACCAATTGAGCATTGCTTAAACACCACGGCCTTCCTGAGTATTGTTGCTGACCATGTCCATCCCTTTATGACTACAGTGTACTCATCTTCTGATGGCTCCTTCCAGCAGGATAATGCACCATGTCACAAAGCTCCAATCATCTCACCACCGGTTTCCTGAACATGACAATGAGATCTCTGTACTCCAATGTCCTCCACACTCACCAGATCTCAATCCAATAGAGCACCTTTGGGATGTGGTGGAATGGGAGATTCACATCATGGATGTGCAACTGACAAATCTGCAGCAACTGTGATTTTATGTCACTATGGACCAAAATCTCTGAGGAATGTTTCCAACACCTTTTCTCTATCTCTAAAAGCCGACCGCCTGCTGAAAAGTGGTCTCTGCGGCAGATTCGCCGCAAGATCACTTTTATGGGCGGCAGGAAAGAGGGGTCCTCTGCTGCTTACCAGAGCCACCAGTAGCGGCGGAGGCGATCAGATCCTTCTCCTGGCTTGGTATGGCAATGAGTGAAGATGGGCCCCACCTGTCTCCATATCATTGCAGGTTGGAAGCGACGTCAAAACGTTACTTCCGCCCATAGCTCTTAAAGGGCAATTTTCTTTATATATATATATATATATATATATATATATATATATATATATATATATATATATATATATATATATATATATATATATATATATATATATATATATATATATATATATACTTTTATTGCATTTTAGTGTAAATATGAGATCTGAGGTTTTTTTGACCCCAGATCTCATATTTAAGAAGTCCTGTCATTCTATTTTTATTTTTTTTATTTTATTTTTTTAAAGAACAGTGCAAAAATAAAAGGTTAAATAAGTAAGAAAAAAATGCGATTGGTAAAGCGAGAGCAATCATTCTAGCCCTAGACCTCCTCTGTAACTCAAAAATGCAACTTGTAGAATTTTTTTTTTAAACTTTGTCTATGGAGATCTTTAAGTGTAAAAGTTTGTCGCCATTGCACAAGTGGGCACAATTCTGAAGCATGTTGGGTATCAATTTACTCGGTGTAACATTGTCTTTCACAATATAAAAAAAAAAAACTGGGCTAACTTTTTACTGTTTTATTTTTTTTAGAACCCCCAAACATTAAATATTTTTATAATTTTCTATAAAAAAAAATGTTTTTAACTTGTAAACAACTAATCTCAGAGGCTCGGTCCTTAACCAGTTGCCGACCGCCGCACGCCGATGTACGTCGGTACAATGGCACGGGCAGGCATAAGGACATACATGTACGTCCCTTGCCTCCCGCGGGTCGGGGGCCCGATCGGGCCCCCGCCCGGTGCCTGCGGCGGTCGGTATTCGTTCGGGAGCGATCCCGGACGAGGGGACGGCCATTCATTCATGGCCACCCCCTCGCGATCGCTCCCGACGAATAGAAATCCCCGGTGACATCACTTCCTCTCCTGTAATGTAAACACAGGAGAGGAAGTGATGTATTCTCTCCTCCGTGTCGGTATTTTTCGTTCCGACACGGAGGAGAGCGGATCAGTAAGTTGCACCAACACTCACACACACAGTAGAACATGCCAGGCACACTCACACCCCCCCTTTACCCCCCGATCACCCCCCCAATTACCCCTGCCCCCCAGTCACAGTGACACCAATGTCATTTTTTTTTTTTTTTTTGCATTGGTGTCATTTGTGACTGTAATAACTGTTAGGGCAGTTAGAGTTAGCCCCCTTTAGTTCTAATGTACCCCCCTAACCCCCCCAATAAAGGTTTAACCCCGTGATCACCCCCCGTCGCCAGTGTCACTAAGGCTGGGTTCACATTGCAGCGGTTTATGAGAACGAATGTGATTCGCACCGCACTGCAGTGCAAATCACATCCGATCTCTGTGCGATTCGAGTTCAGCCATTCGCCGCACCCGCCGCACCCGCCGCAAATTCGCACGGGACCCTTTTTTTGGCCCGCAGCAGAATCGGATCGCATGGGTGTTCACACCATGCGATCCGAGTTTGCAGATCGCACTGCGATATGCGAACTGATCTGGGGGTGTCAGTAACATTTCACTGACACTCCCAGCAGTTCCCATAGGGCAGTGTGAACTGCCGCCGGGAGGCATGCGATGCGGGAACCCGCCGCGGATTCGCGGCGTTTCCGCATCGCTCCAGTGTGAACCCAGCCTAATAAGCGATCATTTTTCTGATCGCCGTATTAGTGTCACAGGTGACGCTAGTTAGGCAGGTAGGTATTTAGGTTCGCCGCAGCTTTTTATAGCGCCAGGGACCCCCATATACTACCGCATAAAGCCCCCTGATTGCCCCCTAGTTAACCCTTTCACCAGTGATCACCATATAACTGTTACAGGTGACGCTGGTTGGTTAGTTCTTTTTTTATAGTTTCAGGGCACCCGCCATTTATTACCTAATAAAGGTTTAACCCCCTGATCACCCGGCGGGTGTCATTTGTGACTAATAACTGTTAGGGCAGTTAGGGTTAGCCCCCTTTAGTTCTAAGGTACCCCCCTAACCCCCCCAATAAAGGTTTAACCCCGTGATCACCCCCCGTCGCCAGTGTCACTAAGGCTGGGTTCACATTGCAGCGGTTTATGAGAACGGATGTGATTCGCACCGCACTGCAGTGCAAATCACATCCGATCTCTGTGCGATTCGAGTTCAGCCATTCGCCGCACCCGCCGCACCCGCCGCAAATTCGCACGGGACCCTTTTTTTGGCCCGCAGCAGAATCGGATCGCATGGGTGTTCACACCATGCGATCCGAGTTTGCAGATCGCACTGCGATATGCGAACTGATCTGGGGGTGTCAGTAACATTTCACTGACACTCCCAGCAGTTCGCATAGGGCAGTGTGAACTGCCGCCGGGAGGCATGCGATGCGGGAACCCGCCGCGCATTCGTGGCGTTCCCGCATCGCTCCAGTGTGAACCCAGCCTAATAAGCGATCGTTTTTCTGATCGCTGTATTAGTGTCACAGGTGACGCTAGTTAGGCAGGTAGGTATTTAGGTTCGCTGCAGCTTTTTATAGCGCCAGGGACCCCCATATACTACCGCATAAAGCCCCCTAATTGCCCCCTAGTTAACCCTTTCACCAGTGATCACCATATAACTGTTACAGGTGACGCTGGTTGGTTAGTTATTTTTTTTATAGTTTCAGGGCACCCGCCATTTATTACCTAGTCTCACTAGTGTACCCCTAAATTTAGGGGTGTCTACTTTCCAAAATGGGGTCATTTGGGGGGGGTTTGTGCCATCTTGGCATTTTATGGCCTTCAAAACTGTAACGCCCTTAGAAAGCCTGAAGGCGGTGCTTGGTTTTCGGGGCCCCGTACGCGGCTAGGCTCCCAAAAAGTCCCACATATGTGGTATCCCCGTACTCAGGAGAAGCAGCAGAATTTATTTTGGGGTGTCATTTCACATATGCCCATGGCATGCGTGAGCAATATATCATTTAGTGACAACTTTGTGAAAAAAAAAAAAAAAAAAAAAAAGTTTGTAATTTTCCCGCAACTTGTGGCAAAATATAAAATATTCCATGGACTCAACATGCCTCTCAGCAAATAGCTTGGGGTGTCTACTTTCTAAAATGGGGTCATTTGTGGGGGTTTTGTGCCATCTTGGCATTTTATGGCCTTCAAAACTGTAATAGGTAGTGAGGAGTGAAATCAAAAAATTACGCCCTTAGAAAGCCTGAAGGCGGTGCTTGGTTTTCGGGGCCCCGTACGCGGCTAGGCTCCCAAAAAGTCCCACATATGTGGTATCCCCGTACTCAGGAGAAGCAGCAGAATTTATTTTGGGGTGTCATTTCACATATGCCCATGGCATGCGTGAGCAATATATCATTTAGTGACAACTTTGTGAAAAAAAAAAAAAAAAAAAAAAAGTTTGTAATTTTCCCGCAACTTGTGGCAAAATATAAAATATTCCATGAACTCAACATGCCTCTCAGCAAATAGCTTGGGGTGTCTACTTTCTAAAATGGGGTCATTTGTGGGGGTTTTGTGCCATCTTGGCATTTTATGGCCTTCAAAACTGTAATAGGTAGTGAGAAGTGAACTCAAAAATTTACGCCCTTAGAAAGCCTGAAGGCGGTGCTTGGTTTTCGGGGCCCCGTACGCGGCTAGGCTCCCAAAAAGTCCCACATATGTGGTATCCCCGTACTCAGGAGAAGCAGCAGAATTTATTTTGGGGTGTCATTTCACATACGCCCATAGCATGTGTGAGCAATATATCATTTAGTGACAACTTTGTGTAAAAAAAAAAAAAAATTTTTTTTTTTGTCATTATTCAATCGCTTGAGGCAAAAAAATAAAATATTCAATGGGCTCAACATGCCTCTTATCAATTTCCTTAGGGGGTCTACTTTCCAAAATGGGGTCATTTGGGGGGGTTTTGTACTGCCCTGCCATTTTAGCACCTCAAGAAATGAGATAGGCAGTCGTAAACTAAAAGCTGCGTAAATTCCAGAAAACGTACCTTAGTTTGTAGATGTGACAACTTTTGCGCAAACCAATAAATATACAATTATTGACTTTTTTTTTACCAAAGACATGTGGCTGAATACATTTTGGCCTAAATGTATGACTAAAATTGAGTTTATTGGATTTTTCTAATAACAAAAAGTAGAAAATATCATTTTTTTTCAAAATTTGCGGTCTTTTTACGTTTATATCGCAAAAAATAAAAATCGCAGAGGCAATCAAATACCATCAAAAGAAAGCTCTATTTGTGGGAAGAAAAGGACGCAAATTTTGTTTGGGTACAACATTGCATGACCGCGCAATTACCAGTTAAAGCAGCGCAGTGCCAAAGTGTAAAAAGACCTCTGGTCATTTACCAGCAAAATGGTCCGGTCTGAAAGTGGTTAAGTGGTTAAATCATAATGGCAACAGAAACTACCCAAATTACCTCGATCAAAAGTTCCCTGGTGATTTTGGTCTGATAACATGCACACAAGTGGACACAAAGGGGTTTGAATGGCTATTAACTACTTGCTTACTGGGCACTTAAACCCCCCTCCTGCCCAGACCAATTTTCAGCTTTCAGTGCTGATGCACTTTGAATGACAATTGCGCGGGCATACAACACTGTACCCAAATTAAATTTTTATCATTTTTTTCCCACAAATAGAGCTTTCTTTTGGTGGTATTTAATTACAGCTGGGAGTTTTATTTTTTGCTAAACAAACAAAAAAAGATGCAAAATAAAAAAAAAAAAAAAAAATCATGTTTAATAGTTTGTTATAAAATTTTGCAAACAGGTAATTTTTCTCCTTCATTGAAGTGCGCGGATGAGGCGCACTGATAGGCTGCACTGATAGACATAGCTAAGGCGGCACTAATAGGCACAGATAAGGTGGCACCGATAAGATGGCACGGATGGGTGGCACGGATAGGTACCACTGATAGATGGGACTGATGGGCACTGGTAGATGACACTGATGGGCACGGATATGTGGCACTGGGGTGCAGCACCGTTGTTGAGGCAGATTATGGGTGGCACTGCTGTGTGGCACTGTGGGCACTGCTGGGTGGCACGGGGGGGCACTTATTTATTCCTGAGAAGGGGCAGGTGGGCACTGGTAAGCTGGCCGTGATCGGGACTAATGTCCCGATCACGGCCGCTGGTGATCCGCTCTTTTTTTTTTTTTTTCTCCTCGCGCTGTCAGCGCGAGGAGGAATAGTAGCCGATTACCGGCTCCATTGTATCACATGATCAGCTGTCATTGGCTGACAGCTGATCACGTGGTAAGGGGTCGGGATCGACCCCTTGCTCGGATCGGTGATCAGGCGAGTCTCATAGACTCGCCGATCACAGAGCGCGCCCCTCAGGGGGCGCGCAGGCCGCTCGTGCACGGGACGACGTCAATAGATGTAGTCCCGGCAAAGGAGGTCCGCGCTGTAGCTGTCATTCGGCTATAGTGCGGGTCTCAAGTGGTTAAAGGTAACCATCCTCACCTGTGATCTGTTTGCTTGTAATTAGTGTGTGTATAAAAGGTCAATGGGTTTCTGGACTCCTGACAGACCCTTGCATCTTTCATCCAGTGCTGCACTGATGTTTCTAGATTCTGAGTCATGGGGAAAGCAAAAGAATTGTCAAAGGATCAGCAGCAAAAAGGTAGTTGAACAGGAAAGGGATATAAAAAGATATCCAAGGAATTGAGAATGGCAATCGGCAGTGTTCAAACTCTAATCAAGAAGTGGAAAATGAGGGGTCCTGTTGAAACCAAACCACGGTCAGGTAGACCAATTAAAAATTTTAATCCACAACTGCCAGGAAAATTGTTTGGGATGCAAAGAAAAACCCACAAATAACTTCAGGTGGAATACAGGACTCTCTGAAAACATGTGGTATGGCTGTTTCAAGATGCACAATAAGGAGGCACTTGAAGAAAGATGGGCTGCATGGTCAAGTCGCCAGAAGAAAGCCATTACTATGCAAATGCCACAAAGTATCCCGCTTACAATACACCAAACAGCACAGAGACCAGCCTCAAACCTTAAACCTTCTGGCACAAAGTCATTTGAAGTGATGAGACCAAAATTTAGCTTTTTTTTGGCCACAACCATAAACACTACATTTGGAGAGCAGTCAACAAGACCTATGATGAAAGGTACACCATTCCTACTGTGAAACACGGAGGTAGATCGCTGATGTTTTGGGGATGTGTGAGCTACAAAGGCACAGGAAATTTGGTCAAAATTGTTGGCAAGATGAATGCAGTATGTTATCAAATACATTTGCATTCATCGGCCAGGAAGCTGCGTGTGGGACGTACTTGGACATTCCAACATGACAATGATCCAAAACGCAAGGACAAGTCGACCTGTCATTGGCTACAGCAGAATAAAGTGAAGGTTCTGGAGCGGTCATCTGTCTCCTGACCTCAATATCATTGAGCCACTCTGGGGAGATCTCAAACCTGCAGTTCATGCAAGACGGCCCAAGAATTTACAGGAACTGGAGGCTTTATGCCAAGAGGAATGGGCAGCTTTACCATCTGAGAAGATAAAGAGCCTCATCCACAAATACCACAAAAGACTTCAAGCTGTCATTGATGTTAAAGGGGCAATACACAGTGTTAAGAACTGGGGTATGTAAACTTTCGATCAGGGTCATTTTGGTAGTTTCTGTTGCCATTAGGATTTAAAGAGTATGAGTTGAGTTTGAAATGGCTTCAGCCAAACGCTAATCATGAGTGAAAGAAAAGTTTTTGTGTTATTATTAATATTCTCTGAAAAATGTCCAAGAAATCATAAATTCTGTCAGGGTATGTAAACTTATGAGCACAAGTGTGTGTATGTATATGTGTGTGTGTGTATATATGTGTATATATATATGTGTGTATATATATATATATTATATTTCTAATGTAAAGGAGCAAACCTAACTTAAATTTTTTTTTTTTGTCATTATTGGGATAAGGAAGGCGGCCTGCAGTCGGTGGCCCTGTTAGCTAGATGTCTCGGTACTCCATGTTTATTTGATGGGTGTCAGAACGGGAAGTAGGGGAATATTTGAAGTGGCTGTGAGTTTAATGTTAATATATACCTGATATTTATGTAGCACTGACATATTACTCCTAGACCTATTCAGATCAGTCCATGGTTTGAAGTGAATGCTACACTATGATCTCCTTGATGTACTCTGATTAATGGTGTTATTGATTTGTCTTGCAGCTATGGTGCAATCAAAGCATACAAGAAGGAGGGGCGAGCCGAAAACCTGACTGCCACTGAACACCTCCTGTCAGCAGCTGGAGCGGGTAAGTAACTGTTGGCACTGATGACATTTGTAGATCTATTGGGCCCTGACAGTTAAACATTCTTGTTTGTTTAAAATTGCGCTGTCAAAACGAAGTTCCACCCCCTGGAAGGTCCACTTTAAGGACTCTTAACCCCCCTAACTTGCCACGTTTGGCATGTCATTTTTTGGGGGGGCTACCTAGTTTTGACAGGTACCGAGCTCCCAATTCCGCTCAGGTCGCCTAGACAACTTGAGCAGAAGTTCTTTTCTCTCTCTCTCCCTAGCAGCAATCTTCTGGGACACGTCTCAATTCCCAGAAGATTGCCTGGCCACTGAGGAGGCGCAGCACGGCTCACGTATGCGCAGTGTGCACCTGGCTGTGGTAAAGCAATATTTCAAAAACCTTTTTATTCGCGTTTTTTTTTTTTTTTTTTTTTTTTTTTGCACAGTTGTCAACTCCTACTGCTAGTCGATTATTCTAGGATAAAGCCGGGTACGCACTATTTATTTATTTTCTGTTCAACCCAGCGCGATCCAACGTTAGTACATCAATTTCCCCTGCTGAGCTGTTGTGTTCTGACGGGGTGGCCCAACGCCCGAACACTCAGGTCAGTGCTCTTGGCCATTGGCTGAAAGCCCTGATTGGGTGTCGGTCGGCTGCTGTTTTTCCAGCATGCTCATCCGAAAGAAGTCGGACAAGCCGCCACACATACAAGTCAAATGTTGGCCGTTCCCTTTTTTTTTTTTTTTTTTTTACCGACCGATGTTGCCCAATATATGTGTATTAGGCCTAATTGTCTTGTAATTTACATTAATTGATCTTTTACTGAAGTCAAGTCATGTTACAAGAATTCTGATTAGACCTGCCTATAGCACTGACTGGTACAGTAGGATGGCAGCGTTCACAGGGTGATGCATTCAAGTTACAGAAGACCTTTGCTCATATCCTATATAGGTAATACTGTTTGTTTCTTTGTTTAGGAGCCTTAACTCTGTCCTTTACAAACCCAATATGGGTTACCAAGACTCGCCTTGTCCTTCAGTATGATGCTGGAGTTGACCCATCAAAACGCCAATACAAAGGCATGTTCCACGCCCTGGCTAAAATATATAGGCAAGAAGGAATCCGTGGACTTTATAAGGTAAGTTAATGTACATCATTATAGACTGGAGTAGTATGGGAAATGTAGATGAAAATTTTAATTCTCCAGCCTCCTTCAGCACTTTTCAGATCACTGTTCCTTACAGTAGTTCCAAATGTCTCATACTTTGAACTAAACACCACAATATACTGAACCCCACCTTCTAGTGATGTAGTGGCCCCATCTCTCGCTGGCCGCTGTTATCTTCTCCTCTGGATACTTCCAGGTCCCAGTTTTTGTCTTCTTGTTTGGTCAGTGAGGAATGTCGTGATATTGCACATTTTGCATAGGATTCGGTCATTCCAGCATTGCTAGAGTGTGCGAGCAATACATAGTTACATACATAGTTAGTAAGGTTGAATAAAGACACCAGCTCATCCAGTTCAACCTGATATGTGTTGAGATGCCCATTTATTTAAATACCACAACCAGGCAGGTAAGTGTGTCTTATTGCAAAAATGACATTGCATATTTCCTCTGCAGTAAGAAAGTTGCCTGCTCACAATTTTCTAAATTATAGTTTGTCAATTTTATTATTTTATAGCCAACTTGCATGATGATTTTAAGGCTAGGTTCACATGAGAGTGAGCCCCGTGTCCCACGTTTGCTTGGACATGGCAGCTTATTCGTTTGAATGGGCTGCTCTGCCGCGTGAAACGCATAAAAAAGATGCATTCACCTTTTTTTAAAATGTGGCTGCAGGTCTTTTTGAAATGGGGGTGCAGGTCTTTTTGAAATGGGGGTGCAGGTCTTTTTGAAATGGGGGTGGTCCAGGGGCAAACTTTAGTTCAAATGATACCAGGAAACCAAAGTCTCTGATATGTAAGAGTGTGGGTCAGGAGCGGCACAAACCGTGCAAGGTAGATGGTATGACAGTCCACAACTCAGGGCAAGCCTCTTCAGGGTAGCAGCCGCACACTCCAAAACATGTATATAAAGACAGGAAGAGAGGCGCCTTCTAAGTATGAACTGTAAACTTTATGATACAAATGAGTAAAAACACTTGTATTGAGGTTACATGAAATCAGCATGGGGAAGGTGTCCTGTAACGGTGCATCTCCTGACTCACTGGTCCAAGGTAGTGTCACTCATAACCCATGGGAAGCCATCCACTGGCTGTGTACTCTGTAGAGGATGGTATAGTAGAGAGGAGGGCTGGGACACTTGTGGATCGCAGAGGCGTATGACGTCACCGGAAGTGTTGCAACGTTGTTTCTGAGCCTGCGCACTGCCAGTGGGAAAGCGTTCTCCTTTGTCAAGCTGCTTGCTCCTGAGTAGCCTCTGTGGGTCCATAAAACACATCGCATGCAGCTTGGCCCTGCCCCCTGTCCCCTCCTCAATACCTGTGATTGGTAGCAGCGGGAGCCAATGGCTCCCACTGCTGTGTCTCAGTCGGTGAGGTGAGAATGGAGACACATGGGAGAGACACTGCTCTCATGCTGGATCGAGATAGGACTCGGTTTAACTGAAATTAATAGAGATCAATTTATATTTATACAGGAGAAATATTTATGCCTTTATAGATGGTATTATGTCCTCCCCCATGATTGATGATGGAAAGCCTTCCAAGTAAATAATATAGCCTGATGGCAGACCATGTTTTATGGAACACATTTTATTTACATACTGCTGAGGTTTACTCTACATTTTTGTGGTTAATTATTTCCCATATAGATGATGTTGTGTGCATTAATAATGCCTTCTGTCACTGACCTGTCTGCAGGGGTTTGTGCCAGGCCTTTTTGGAACGTCACATGGCGCCCTTCAATTTATGGCATATGAAGAACTGAAACAGGAATATAACAAGCACCTTAATCGCCCAAGTGATACGAAATTGGTAAGCTTCTGTATGCTTTATAACTATTGCATAGCCTTTGTGTTTTCATAAAAAAAAAAAATGCAAAGACCAGACAAGTGATAATGTACAGTATTACATTATATTAACTCCATCCAAAACATGAAGGCTGCCATTGTTGACCTCTCCACCTGAAAATCATAGTTGTAACATATTTGTTATGTTGATGCATTGGGGTTGATTTACTAAAACTGGAGCGTACAAAATCTGGTGTAGTTGTGCATGGTGGCCAATCAGCTTCTAACTTCAGCTTGTTCAGTTCAGCATTGCCAAAAAAAAAAACCTGGAAGCTGAATAAATGTCAGTAATACTCCTTCTCTATATGTCCATTTCCTGTTTCTATGCAGAGCAGCACCAGATTTTGCACTCTCCAGTTTTAGTAAATCGACCCCATAGTCTACTTTGTTTTTTCCAGAGATTAGTAATGTAGAGTCTGTGTGTATTTACTGGAGCCCCACTGATTTTCTGGCATAGTACAGAGGAATTCTTAAGAGTTGTTTCCGTGTGGCACTAATATTGAAATCTTCAAAAATAC
This sequence comes from Lithobates pipiens, assembly GCF_037356315.1. Lineage (NCBI taxonomy): Eukaryota > Metazoa > Chordata > Amphibia > Anura > Ranidae > Lithobates > Lithobates pipiens. Next base: position 511,540,659 of record NW_027507764.1, on the reverse strand, counting down.
CCATTACAAATGTCAGGGGAACCAAAATGGGAGGAAATGAAGGCAGTGATTTGGGACCAAAAAGTTCAGATTTTTATCACAACTCCAGACTGCTATACTTTAAATGTGGCTCTAGAATTTTTTTTTGCAGAGTATGAATATTGTCACTTGTGTTTATGATGGTTCTGCCGGCCTTTAGGAAATCTGTGTTGACATGACTAAGCTTTGTTGTGAAACCCATCTGCATGGGGAGGCAAGGTGGGTTGTGCATGTGTGTACCCTTAGAAAAAGTTTTTTACACCCATTTGACACTCCTGTGCAGCTGCAGGTTTATTGCTGTGCATGCACACATAGCCATATCTGTTTATTCGTCCTGAGCTATTTCTACAGAAGCTCATACACTGCTTGTTCTTTCAGAATACTATGGAGTATATCACCATGGCGGCCCTGTCGAAGATTTTTGCAGTGGCAGCTACTTACCCCTACCAAGTTGTTCGAGCGCGTCTTCAAGATCAGCACAACCGCTATTCTGGGGTCATAGATGTTGTGAGACGGACATGGAGGTAATGCAGGCCGATACATGATTCACCTTTCTTTTTCAACTAAGCGGTTGAACAAAAAAGATTTTATTTTTATTTTTTCCCATTCAATATGGATAAGATAACGACTCCCACTGCACTATTGTATTCTGCTAGCAGGGAGCCTTAACCACCTGCAGAATACAACGATCAGTGTTTCCGGCTATAGCCGATGGCACTGATCGGTTGGGAAAACTCAAAACAGGCTGGTTGTACACAAGTCAATCAATATATCGATTTATGTACAACCAGCTAGCCCATACATGGATTGAAATGTGGCCATTGGCCCCGCTGAATCGGACAAATTGTGATCCATATGTGGCTGGTTTAAGACAAATGTTAAGAACCGTAAGGTAAATAGATAGACTTTTGATGTCTGCTATCGCTATAGAAAAAATGAAACCACGTTGATTAATTGTCCTCATCACATCAACTGTTCTAGAAATAGAGACCCACATGGCTCCACCCCAAGAGTCGGGGAATGGATGAGCCTGACTGTCTAGTCTATCTGACTTCTCATGGCAATCAGGGTTAAAATGAGCTTGCATCCATCCGCTGAGATGCAAATTGGACTGGGAGTTCCCCGTTGTGTGCGTTGTCTCTCTTCAAACTTTCCTATGCTTTAGACTGTGGCTGCTTTCTAAAGAAAATGAACCATAAAGCTAGGTGCAAGCACTGTTTGGGTATTTTAACGACTGGCAGGGCGGGTTGTCAAAATATAATAGCTGCAGCAGGAGATTGGTCCATCTGTGTAGCGTGGATGGAGGAACCTGTTAGATTTTATGTGGATATGGCCAGCCTAAAGCCAAACTCCCCCAACTAAAAATCATCCCTTGCAGTGGGTTTGTGCTCGAACTACAAGGGTTAATAGCTTGTTTTGTCTAGGGGAGAAAAACTGTTACATGATTACTTACCTGATCCTCCGCTTCCCGGGTAGGCAGCACTCGCCCAAAATCCGGCAGTGGACTTTATCTCTGCATCATCATGTCCAGAGCAGGACTATTGACCCTGGTCTGGTCATGATGACGTAAGGAGCCTAGACTGCTAGAAGCTCCATGGCCTGTTATAGCTGTGGGAGGAGTGGAGGATCAGGCAAGTAAATCCCATATTTTTTTTTTTTTTTCCCCCCCTAGACCGGTGTTCTCTAAACTGTGGCCCCTTGTCTGCCTTTATCTGGCCCTTGGAACTATTCCTTCCACAGACACTAAATGATGCAGGACCATTTCTCCCACTGGCACCAATGATGGGGCACTATTCCCCCACTGGTACCAACAAAGGGGCACTATGCCTCCCACTAAAACCAATGATAGGGCATTGTTTACTCTCATTGATGTTGAGGCAGTTACTACACTACAAAGTCCAGCCCGACTAAAGCCTGAGTGACAGTAAACTGGCCCTTTCTTTGGAAAGTTTGGAGACCCTTTGCTTAGGCCTTAAAGCTATAGCGTTGTGTGATTGAGTGACAGGTGCTTAAAGGTATTGGTTTTATTGACTGTTTATTTGTGGATGTGTAGCTGGAAAATGTTGGGGGTTATTACAGTGAATACACATGTTGACATCATTCTCTTTTTTTTTTTTTTTTTTTTTTTTTTTTTATTCCTTCCCAAAGGAGAGAAGGCATCCAAGGATTCTACAAAGGCATTGTCCCAAATTTAATTCGAGTCACTCCGGCGTGCTGCATCACTTTTGTAGTCTATGAGAAGGTCTCCCATTTCCTACTAAGTCTGCGGAAAGACAAGAATTAAATGCTGCATCAGACACATTTGGGTCCTTCAATGTAAAGTTTTCTGGATTACCAGGAAGACCCAGGAAAATGGGACATATAGAGAGTGAATACGGACATTTATTCAGGAATTTGCACTTCCTGTACCCGTGTGTCTATACAGTACTTGAAGTTGGGTTTCTGTGGCTCTCCAGTACTGGGTGGAATCGCTGTCTTCCTAAGCAGGGATAGTTGGCCTGCTCTTCTTACTGTGTGTGTGCAATTTTAAGAACGGATTTCCTTTTAATTTATTCTATTTTTGTAAACGTGTGTGTGTGTGTGTGTGTGTGGAATAGAGATAGAGAGAGATATATAATGAGTGAATGGTGTTATGCCTGGGGATTGTAATTCTTTTTATACAGATCAGATTGTTTTAATTTTATTTTTTTTCTACAGTATACAAGGAGAATGTAAGGTGTGTGTGTGTGTGTATATATTTCCCTACCTCTTGGTAAGGGTAAAGGAATATGCATAAAGCCTATTGTTATAAGAAGGTGTTTACAGTTTGAGCCTGAGCTGCTATAGATGGCTAGAACAATAAAAAAAATAAAAGAAAATGTAAGTATTTTTTTGTTTTGTTTATTAACTGAAAAGAGCATAGCATTTCTTGCAGACCGCTGGTATTGCATTTATGTTGTGCAAGTGTCTGGCTCTTATTGTTTTGGCTCCATATACAGAAGTGAGAGATGCAGCATAGGCTCCTCCAAATGTACTGAAAATGCATTAGTGTGTGCATTAGAAGCTGGAGCAAGACAGACACAATCCGCCTCATTTGCAGTCTGTAGGACACCCAGTATCATCTTTTGGCGCTTCCCTCCCCAGTCTCCACTGTTCCTGGCCCATCCCTTTCTTTAATTGGATTTCAGTCCTTTCAATCATGAAGGCTCAGATTCACATGTGGGTGTGACCTAGGGTATTCTACATGTAAATACAGCCTGCCTAGGTATTCCCACTCCTCCGGATTGACATCTCCTATTAAAGCAGTTTTCATCATTTGCATAACTTCACCTAAGAGCCAGCCCACTGCTTCCATCAGGGCTGGTGATGGTTTCAGGAAGATATGTGCAGCACGCTGCCAGACTGTTCCTACCAGTCATGATTTGCATGCATTGCATAGAGAAGCACAGAGACCTAGTGATGTCAGTGGGTGTAAAATAAGGTATGTAATAAAAAGCGGTTTTATTTTTAAATGTCATTACCATGTTGATGGAGGATGAACTAAGGCAGGGGTGCCCAACGTTTGAAGAGCGAGGGCCACTTAAGCGACTTGGTAACCGGTCACGGGCCACAATGAGCAGAGCAGGCGGATGACAGGTCCATGCAGAGTGGACATGGACACAGCCCACTCTACTCTTATGGGTCCTCCGATCCGATCCACCCTAATGGAAGGGGATTGATCCCCTCTGTTTGTTTGTTTTTGTTTATTTTATTTTATTTTTTTTTGCGAATCGGATTGGTGGTAGGCAGGTGTAAAAGAACACAAATCTGTTTACATCTGCCATTTCATAGAGGTGAATGGAGGGTTCGATTTGAGTTGGACCGATTGTGTGAAAGGGGCCTTTCACACTAATGCAATGCAGCGCAGTACACCTGTGTCTTTCCTGCGGGTCAGCTACACTTTGCCATAGACATCTATTATATCCTGCAGGTGTAGTGCACTTTATGAAAGCTCACCAAACCCGCATGTAATAACAGAAGTCTATGGCTCAGTGCAGGTAACCCGAAGGTGCACTGCACCTGCGGATCAGTTTGAAAGCAGCCCAGTAACCACTGCGCAGATATGCCTTTATATACACTGCAAACTGACCTATAATAACAGTCTTCCATTCAGGTATCGCCTGCTGTTGCTGTCCCTTACAGAACGCATTTGGTATCACTCCGCATGTGGCAAGAGATGGCATTATATGGGAAGCATCAGCTTATACAGCTCTGCTCCACAGCTGCTTGCTTTGCCAGCTTCATTAACAACACAGATGCTCTGGGATGGCGGGTCTGCAACCCATGATCTGGGCTTGCCAATCTGCCATCCCACAGAAGGAGGTTGCGGACCACATCAGAGGGCTCCGCAGGCCACTGGTTGGGCACCCCTGAACTAAGGAAAGCAAATAATTGGCAAATTAAAACCTCAACTTTTAAGGGATACAATAGTGCAATTGCAGTAAGTGATCATTAGTTGGAACTCCTGAAAACAATTATGTCTTTGCTGTTACATATTTTGATTATTGTATATAATATACAACTTTTTTTTTATTGCTCTCCTTTAGTAATCATTGTTTTATTGGTTAATGGAATTGGCAATCTTTCCTATAAGACTTCCAAGATAAGAATTTAGCATGTCAAATTGTTTTATATAGTTTGCTGTCCTCTAATGCCGAATGCAATTTTGATGACCTTTCCCTCTGCTGCAGTAGCCTGAGAGGGTGCCAATTATCAGATACAATAGATCCAGTGGGAGCTTCCAGCTCATTAAGTGGTGATCATGGTGGCCCTCTTGCTCCCTTACCCTTATATAGTTGGGCAGTTCAATCCTTGTTACTTTATTTTAGGTACTGCAGTGTTATAACGTTTCTTTTGAAATTAAGTAAAAAGGCCCCTCAGACATGATACGGCTCCTTTGAAGATTTCCACTGCATTCAGCCCACTGTTTCATTTTAGTTTGACAAGCCTGCTTTATTTTTTGTAGACTGTCATTCTCATAGGGAACACAAGAGGGCAGGCTTGCCTAGCACTGCATTATTCTATATGAAGTTTCACTGCATGCACTGGTATAAGTTGCTGGGGGGGGGGCAATAGAGAGTGTAAGGACAGGCCACAATGTGTTTTCACATAAAATAGGTTATTGTAGCAGTGTAATGTAATCGCTATAGCTATGTGATGTAGGTGCTGTCTGGATAAGGCAAGTACCTGATCATTTTGGTTTGTGCACATCAAGAGAATGAAATGTGAAGTTGCTCATAGCTATTGTGATCCAGCAGCCAGATCATAGAAGATTGAGCTGCCAAACAATTCTAGATTTGTGTTCTCCAAAGTGCGCCCCTTGCTTGCTTATATCTGGCTTTTGGGGTGCTGTTCCTCCCACTGATTCAATGCATTATTCCTCATACAAAATGATTGGCTGGGAAGCCTCCAATCCATCCTCAGAGCATTAAATTAAGTAGAGTGAGTGCCAGCATAATTTATTATAGCATGGTGCGTTGCACTACCCTTATTCATCAACTGGATTCTTCTATACAAGATGTCTCCAAATTAGGGCTCGCCAACCACATCTGGCTTGCTAGAAGATTTTTTTATTTATTTTTTTCTTGCCTGCAGCTTGGCCCTATCCTCATATTGAGAATTAAAGCAGAGGCTGCCTATAGTCTCCTCTTCAGCTCTCCCTATAACCTGCACCTGGATCTATAAAGGACTCTGATAGTGACACTGTTGGGGACCCTAATGGTAGAAAGGAATAGGATGGGAATCCTGATGTAAGGGGGGTGGCCCAAGGATATTAAAAATACAATAGGGTGGCACAGTGGTGTAGTGGTTAGCACTCTCACCTAGCAGTAAAAAGGGTCGCTGGTTCATATCCCAACCATGACACTACCTGCCTAGAGTTTGCATGTTCTCTCTGTGCCTGCGTGGGTTTCCACCAGGTACTCCGGTTTCCTCCCACACTCCAAAGACATGCTGGTAGGTAAATTGGCCCTAGTCTATGAATGGGGCTCCTTGAGGGTAGGGACTGATGTAAGTGTGCAATGTACAGGGATAGGGACAATTGTAGACACTCACTCAGGTTGAACTGGATGGACTGGTGTCTTTATTCAACCTTACTAACTATGTAATATGGCCCTCTAACTGAAAAGGTTTAGCAAACCCCTGTTCTTTTCTGATAGCTTGGCTTTGAAATTCCAAATGCATTAGCACATGTTGTTGTCTTTTTACATGTCAAATTGATCAGCAGATGCAAATCCAAGGTATCGGCAGCTGAAGAAAAAAAGCAAATCCTTTTTTTTTTCCTTGGTAAATGGAGAGTGATATCTACCCTAGTAGAATTATAATATGATGGGTAGCCTTGTCGACCAATAGGGATACTCAAAAGGTGGGAAGGGCACAGCCAAGCACCACTTTTACCGACGAAGTCAACACTTGCACATAAATCCAGCCACCTACAATATATCCGTGGATCTACTGTTTGATATGCAATTGTCGCAATAGGTGATGTTTTAATATGCTCCGTTTGAATTGCCCCTGGTTTTTCCTAGGTTTCCTTTAATGCTGAAGTTCATTCATGGCAATTTTTACATAATTAACATTCCAACCAGCTTGGACCGCTACAACAATGATCTCCAAGAGCTTCTGGGTCCTGAGCAGCTGCACTGTGAACACCGAACATTTTGTATTTACACAAAATTATTATGAATGTAAAGGATTCTTTGTTTGGAGGAGGTGGCAAATTGGGAGATCGCCAGCTTGTCTCCCTTGTTTGTCCATTTTTTTTTTTTTTTTTTTTTTATATAGAGCGCTTTTAATTTATTGAGAAAATGCAAAGTGTTCCCTGGTGCACAATCCGAGTAAGTGACCTCCTGTGTTCACAAAAAGCACCAGGGCAGCTGCTCAGCACAGTTCTCACAAGCAAGTAGAGATCACAGGGGTAGTGGTGACTACTAGAGCGATTTTCAGCTTCCATTTGGATCCCGCAGGTCCAAGCTGGACGAACTTTAACCATGTACAAATTGCCTTAACTGGAATTCATTTTTCAATTCATTTTTATGCTCCATGTACATATTACACAATGCACTCTCCAGTGGGATTTTTATTAAAAACAAACTTGAAAACAATATAAAAACTAGGATACAACAATCATTTGGCTACAGCTATGTCACGGGGAGGTTTTTTTTCTCCTGGTAAATAAGAGCTGATTATTTATAATTGTCCTGCAATTAAAAAAAATAAAAATAAGTCAGCTCAGGATAAAACATGAAAGAATATACAGCACCACATTGATTTATTGACACGGTACAGGCAGTTTCTTGCTATTATCACAATGGCTTTTCTTTCTACAACGATATGACTGGCTGCACCTATACAAAGATATTGTGCTCCTATTTTCTACCCTGTTATGAGCTTCATTTGGGCAGTTCCTCGATAATGATCCGAGATACAGAATTCCATCCAGTGGAGGCGTCTCCTCTGGGGTAATCTGCGCACGTCCCCACCCAGACCGCAACATCCACCAGCCCTGCGCTGATCCCTTCACACAGACCTTCCACTGCAAGCAAAAAATAAATAAAAAAAGGTATGGGTTAAGACATCAGTGTTAATAATTGTACATTCTACTAGATCCAAACCCTGTGTTTTGTTTTCAAATGCTGTTTTATGCATCAACATACTTCCTTGGAGTGAATCTGTCCAGGCAGTATGGTCACATACTGACTTGGCACCATCCACAGGCAGCTTAACTCTTGAATAAGATACAGATGTTGAATCCAATGCAATTTTGCTTCTAACTGCATTATAGCAAATGCTGTTTTTTTAATCTTTTGCAGTGTAGGAAGACAGTTACTTTGCTTAGCCCTGTCTCTGCAGAGTTTGCATTGACTGAGGGAACAGTGAGGAAAATAGGAGGGTCTAGCTAGGACTAAACTAAACTAGCACTGAACAGGAGGTGAGGACAGAGGGAAAACCAAAATCGCATAGTAAACAAGTTGTAGTGGCCCAAAACTACCACTAGATATCAGCATACTGCAGAGCAAATAATAAGCTGATTCAGTTCAATACAACACATAAAAACATACATCAAAATGGGGCAGAACAAACTGGTTGACCTTTTAAGTTGCTCCAGTCCGCCCACATGATCTATCCTGCACCGGTTTGAGTAAAGAGGAGTAATTGCCATCAACGGTGGTGACTTAACCCATAGGCTTACATTTTTGGTGAACTCTCCTCTATACTGAAGCTGGCACTAGGACACGATCATGTGATTGTACCGGAGAAACTTCTAATACTTTAAGTATAGACATCTTTCCTTTTACAGTGTACATAGAATAGGCTCAGAATAGGGGTGGAAGTAGATGTAAGTCTTGTTAGCTTTTGACTTGCCTGCCACTTTAATTTTCACGTTTGTGAAATGAATTTGTGTGTGCCCAGATTAAAAAAAAGTTTGCACAGTTTGTCATGCACTTATTCTACCTGTAGAGGTGCGGTGGATGTTTATGGTAGAGTTGAACTCCACACTGCCTTGGTCCAGATATATAATGGCCTCGATGGGGAGGGGTCCAGAACACTCGGCTCCATTGAAGGTGAAGTACCAGCGCTGGCAGCAGGCGGTCTTACACTTCAGTCGCAGAGAGCCGCTGAACACAACTCTCAGGGCACTTTGTGAGCGCATCTTCGTGAATGTACATTCCTGAGAAAAAGCACAACAAATAAAAGCCCTCATCTCATGTATCATTGGTTTATTTTTTAATCAGAAAAAAAAGCATATTTTTCATAATGCAAAATACATATCATCCAGTGTACACTAGCAAAAAAAAAAAAAAGTAGATCAGTACATATCAAAATAAAGCATAATTTGTATAGAAAGATATTCTGCCTGCCAATATAGCACATATAAAAATATGTAAACCAGGACAATAAAGACTGACATGTACGTAATGATATAATATAACTGAGGAATCCAACGTTCGACCTAACCTAATCCTCAGAGCCCTGAGGGTTAACCATGGACAAACATGACCTACCAAGTCAACCATACTATAAGGTATGAAGTTCTATGTAGAACCTGGTCATCCTCTTCTTTGGGTCTCCTGAAGAGTTTCACCCCTGAAGAAGCCTGTCTCCAATCCATGTATCATTGTTAATCAACTGTTAATTCCTATTTTTTAACAAACAATGGCTACACAATAGTCATTACATTATGTGGCGCATTCAGGGGAATCATCATTTTCTATCTGGCAGACATTCAGACCTGTCAAAACTAGAAACTTGGCTGCTTTTGCTGACTTGCTTGGGTGGCCAACTCTGGCTTTCCCTCTGAACAATTGTGTAGATCAGGTTTCTGACTTTTCTGATCTACATATTTGTTCTAGGCTAGTGACTCCAAAAGTATTAAGCCCCATAAACCCTATTAGATTTTCTGCAGATTTCTGTCTTCAGATTTACCAAAGCCATAAAATATGAGGTCAAACCTTAAGCCCTTGTACACACAGTCGGACATTCCGACAACAAAATCCGTCGGATTTTGTCCGAAACTGGTGTTGCATACACACGGTCGGACAAGTTGTCGGAATATCCGATCGTTCGTAACGTGATGACGTTATTTCGTTACGACAGGACTACGTTCAGGCTAGTAGCCAATAGCTTTGGTCTCGTAATTTGATCTGAGCATGTGTGGCACTTTGTCCGATCGGAATTCTCTACAAACGATCGGACAAAGTCCGATCGGATCATGTTGTCGGAAAATTTTATAGCCCAGCTCTAAAACATTGTCGGTCGGATATTCCGACGGAAACAGTCCGATGGAGCCCACACACGGTCGGATTATCCGACAACACGGTCCGATCGGACATTTTCCGTCGGAATGTCCAACCGTGTGTACAAGGGCTAAGAGTTTCAATTTGTATGCAATTAGACAGGCTCTTGCACTACATGGTTTTGGTAAATCTGACAACAAAAATCTCCAGAAAATCGAATGATGTTTATCGGGGCTTTAGTTAATGAGCCAGTAAAACAGCCAATTGATAAGCATATTCAAAAGGAGGTCAACTCTTTGTTGGGCAGGATTCTCTTCTACAAGCTTTTAAGTACACAATGGAGTTTATTTACTAAAGCTGGAAAGTGCAAAATCAGGCTCACTTCTGCATAGAAACCAATGAGCTTCTAACCTCAGCTTGTTCAATTCAGTTTTGGTAATAAAACCTGGAAGCTCATTGGTTTCTATGTAGAAGTGAGCCTGATTTTGCACTATCCAGCTTTAGTAAATAAACTCCATTGTGTACTTAAAAGTGGGGTATGCCTGTACTAGGAAGCCTTTTCTGTTGCGATGAGACCGGCTCTGAACACTTACAGATTTTTATTCATGTGTGATGAATCTCTGTGTATTGCTCCTGTGTCCAGACAGATTTGTTATTTCGTACCTGCCTCTGTAAGGCCTGATTCACACCTATGCAGGTTGCAGTTTGCATAGAAGTGGGTCTACAGGGACAACTCCAAAAAGGAGGCAAGAATTGCAGCGAAAACTGCCTTTTGTATTCTGCTGGGCCACTGAGGTTTGAAAAATGTCTAAAAAGTGGAGTTAGGGTTTGGGAGCCTCCGGTCTGGGTGGAACACATGCTCCAATCCTGCAACAGTATAGACGTATATGGGATATAGCTACCTGCAGATTCAGGATCCTAACGTATAATGACTTTACGCCTTTATGGGCTAATAAACATATGCATGAATTTCTTGCTTTACAAAGGCAAGAGGTATGGAGAAAGCAAGGCATATATTATTTACAACACTTATTTCTAGATGGAGCCCTTAAGACCTTTGGTCGAATGCGGGAGGAATTTGGGGTCCATGACAGATTGCATTTCTCATACTTACAGGTGCAACACGCGGCTTTGACGCAGTTCTCACGAGGGAGATTCCCCCCTGCCCACTCCCAATCCTATTATGTCCATAGCCAGAAGCGAGGACCCTAAGGGACTTATTTCCTCCTATTATGCTATGGTGTCTGCCCCTGTAGCAAGCAAATGTGCATATGCCCCCAAATCACGCTGGGAAAGAGATCTGGGGCCCATTGAGGATGGTGAATGGGAAGAAGCGCTGGAGACGTGCAGGGAAGTCTCCCCCAAATTGTCGGATAGATTGTCACAAATTTTTATTATAAACAGGGCCTACCTTACCCCTCTCAGAATAGCAAGGTATAGGAAAAACTTCCCGATGACTTGCCCAATGTATAGACTCAGTACTGGTAGCTTCTTCCACCTCCTCTGGTCATGCCCACGAATTCAGGGATTTTGGGAACAAGTAGTACATTTTTTACATGACAATATGGGTACACCTGTGGGATTGGATCCCAAACAGTGTCTCCTGGGCATCTACCCGGAGGAGCCTGCTAGATACACCAAAAAATGTTATGCAGGAGACTCTGTTCTCAGCCAGAAAACTCATTGCCAGGAAGTGGATGAGGCCTACTCCCCCGACCTTAGCAGAGTGGAAAGCAGACATTAATATCACTCTCCCCTACAAAAAAATGTATGTACACTAACAGGGGCTGCCAAGCCAAATATTATAAAGTATGGGACAAATGGATAAATGACGCAGGCTCATGTGGGTAGACAGGTGATGCATGTGCTGCCATGGACCAGTTGGTTAGAGTTGGACTATATTCCTCATTTCCAAGTCTGATGTATGGGTATTGCCCTCTTATGGGGTCACCATTGATCGATGTATGATGTATTGCAATGTTATACCATGTTACATGTGCTTCTCATTATTGTATGTTTACGTAATGTACACCGTGCTTTGACTGTCTGTACCTTGGTTCAATAATAAAAAAACGTTGTTTGGAAAAAAACAGTGGAGTTAGGCTTTGAGTTACTTTATAACTTGTTCTATATTCCATATCTTTACTGTTCACTTTGAAAAGTGAATTTTTTTTTTTAGAAAACTCCTCGGTGTCCCCTTTTGGTTCCTAAACTTTATTTGCTTTACTTTTCCCATTTTTTTATTTTTTTTTCATGCTATTCACATTTTTTTTTTCTTTTTATACTAAATTATGAATTAGAATGCCTTACTGCTGTCTTTTTAAATCTTTTTTTTTAACATGGAGGAACCCTTGAAATAACTTTTAGGTCTCGGGTAACCCCTGACAATAATTACTATATCTACTACAGCTCATAATACACTAGTGTGGTGGCCAGTGGGTAGAATATATTTTTTTTTTTTTTACAGATTGTTAAAAAGATCATACCAGGATGATGTCTGCAGCTGCAGGCATCATCCTGTTAATTTTTTTTTTTTTTTTTTTAGAGCCAGCGATCAGCTCGTTTGTAATGGCAATCGAGCAGCAAGTCACCCGCTCTAATAGCTATTACAAGCAGCGGGTGGGGACATCGCCACCTTCCCTGGCTTGCTGGGGCTCTCCCCTCCCAGTGGTAGACCCGAACAACCAGCCGGCACATTCGCCAGCTGGCCAGACTGCCAAGCAAAGCCATGATCACTGTTCATAACACTAACCTGGAATCGATGACATCACTTCAGGTTTACTCAGAAACAAATCGGCTCCGATTTTTAACACTCAAATGCATTAAAAAACACAGATCTTGGTGTTTTGAATGCATTTAAGTGCATTGAGGGATCTCAGGATTTACAGTTGTGCTCATAGGTTTATATACCCTAGCAGAATTTATGATTTATTGGCCATTCTTCAGAGAATATGAATGATAACATAAAAACATTTTTCACTCATCGTTAGTGTTTGGTTGAAGCCATTTATTATCAATCAACTGTATTTTTCTACTTTTAAATCATAATCACAAAAGAAACTACCCAAATGACCCTGATCAAAAGTTTACATACCCCAGTTCTTAATACTGTGTATTGCCCCTTTAACATCAATGACAGCTTGAAAGTCTTTTGTGGTATTTGTAGATGAGGCTCTTTATATTCTCAGATGGTAAAGCTGCTCATTCCTCTTGGCAAAAAGCCTGCAGTTCCTGTAAATTCTTGGGCTGTTGTGCATGAACGGCACGTTTGAGATCTCCCCAGAGTGGCTCAATGATATTGAGGTCAGGAGACTGAGATGGCCACTCCAGAACCTTCACTTTATTCTGCTGTAGCCAATGGCCAAGTACGTCCCATGCGCAGCTTCCTGGCTGATGACTGCAAATATTCCTCCAGTAGTGTGTATGATTGTGGCCACAAAGCTCAAGTTTGGTCTCATCACTCCAAATGACTTTGGGCCAGAAGGGTTGAGGCTTGTCTTTGTGCTGTTTGGCGTATTGTAAGCAGGATACTTTGTGACATTTACGTAGTAATAGCTTTCTTCTGGCGACTCGACCATGCAGCCCATCTTTCTCAAATCGCCTTTCAGGACAACCCTGGAGAGAGCGCAGCTCCACCCCTTTCTTCAGGAAACACCTGCCAACCTTTAAATCCCTCCTCTACCACCATGGCTTCAGTTATTGTGTTTCCTCCGCCATGGTGGAAGCACCTGTGGGAACCAGAAAGGGGGGTTATGCACTCTGTCCAGGGTGGAGTATGAAGGCTTACCTCCCAGCTTGCTCATTTTTCTTAAGGGGCATCCTGGCACCCTCCCGGTACGATCGGAGGGTGTTTCCGGAGCTCCTGGCCTTTCCCATGCTCAATGGAGCTGTGGATGGCAGGGGGTCAAGGCGTCAGCAGGGTCCGGGCTCTATTCGCGGAGAGCGCGTTGGGAGCAGAGAGGCGGCGGTTTGCCGCCAATGCGGCTTCCTGGTTTTCCCATGCCAGGCGGGCGGATGATGCAGCGGCCTCCTGTGACGCGGCTTCCTGTTCCGGGCAGGGCGACTATTGGTTCTGGTCGCCTGGAACGCAAAGGTCAGGGGGGGCGGTCCGTAGGCCGGCGCTTCCGCTTCCGGTTTAGCACAGAACTACGATCCCAGGAATTTAAAAAAGCGGTCATTCGTTTCAGTCCCCGCTGTGGCTCTCTGCAGGATGGAGGAGAGGACACCAGCGACGGTGGAGGCAGGCACCTTAAGCACCGGCCAGGCCCAGGTAAGAGGGGCACAGAGGTACCTTTTATTCTTCTCCTGTGTTTTTTCCTTTGGTTCTTTAATGTCCTCCCTAGGGGAACCTGCTCTTACAGGGGTCAGAGGTTATTTCTCTCGGACCCTGTAGCCTTGGTGGTGGAATGTTGCTTGATGGTTTGGTTTCTAGTGTCTGCCTTCTAAGTGGATTTTCTGTAAGGAGCCCCCCCCCCCCCTTTTTTCTTGTTCTTGTCGTTTTAGGAAAAATGTTCGGTTAACTTTTTTGATGACAAAGAATCAGAGGTGTGGAATAAAAAGCCAAGGGTTGATTCTGCTTTTTCACAAGTCTCACGCCGAACAGATCTGGCATTTGAAGATATGGGGCTACTCAAGGACGCTATGGATAAGAGGGCCAACTCTCTCTTGAAGAAAGCCTGGGATTCGGCATCGGCCAGCCTCAAACCAGCAATGGCATCTACAGTAGTATTGAGAAATTTGGAGTGCTGGGTAGAAAAGCTAAAGTGTCATGTTGAGGCAGGAACATCACGGAAAGATTTATTGGAATCCTTTCCGTTAATTTTAAAGGCAGTGAAACACATGGCTGATGCTTCAGCCGAATCTATTAAGATGGGGGCCAGGTCTTCAGCGTTGGTGAATTTGGCCAGAAGGGCAGTCTGGCTAAAGACCTGGTCGGGTGACACAGCCTCAAAAATTAGGCTGTGTGGTCTACCTTTTTCCGGGGACCTTCTTTTTGGTTCCAACTTGGAAGCAATCCTGGATAGGACTGTGGAAAGAAGAAGGCATTCCCTGCCAAAAAGTAGCGGGCCGTGAAAAAGAATTTTTGTGCTGTCCAGCAGTCCCGAAAGGGTGGGGATGGCAGCAAGAGGCTGTAGACCCCCCAAAAGGGTAAAAGTAGGGGAGGAGTTCAGTTCAGGGCTCCCTCGGAACAGCCTACCAAAAGCAAGTGATGATCCAGTTCCAGTAGGGGGGAGATTGGCGACCTTCCTCCTACAATGGAACATGGTGTCGTCAAGCCTGTTTGTGAGGAATATAATCACTCAGGGTTACAGGCTAGAATTCTCAGAGCCTCCTCCAAGCAGGTTTTATGTTACGGCCCTCCCAAAGGACCAAGAAAAGGCATCTGCAATGATGAACCTATTACAGGAGTTAATCAAGCAGGAGGTGGTAGTAGTACAGGATGGCCTGACTTCACAAGGGACCTGGTCCAAGGCAGAGGCCCAGAGGGCTTCAAATTGGCGAGAGCTAAAAGCCATCCTTCTGGGTCTGTTAGCTTTTCATCAGGCCATCAGGGGACAGCATGTGCAGGTCCTGTCAGACAATACGACAGCAGTGGCTTATGTCCTCAAACAAGGAGGAACCAGGAGCATGAGTCTTTTGAGTCTGGGCAGAACAGAATGTGGCCTCCCTAACAGCAATCCACCTAAAAGGTTCTCAAAATCTGTTGGTCGGACCTACTCAGCAGAAGGAGGTTGGCAGAGGCAGAATGGTGTCTGAACCAGGAAATCTTTCTAATGATCTCCGGAAAGTGGGGGTCCCCCCAGGTGGACCTGTTTGCAAGCCAGCAAAACTCGAAAGCACGCAGGTTTTTTTCTCTTCACCGAGAAGATCAAGCCCTAGGCATAGATGCGCTAGCTCATCTATGCCAGGACCGGCTGTGTTATGCCTTTCCCCCATTTCCTCTAATTATGTTGGTCTTAAGGACATTTCGAGAGGAAAGGACCAACATGATCCTAATCACCCCCTTTTGGCCAAAAAGACCTTGGTTTGCAATCAGACAGGCTGCACCTAACACCTGCACCTGCAATCGGACAGGCTGCACCTAACCATTTGGCTTCTGAGGAAGACCTCCTGAGGGCCAAAGGCTTATCAGAGAGAGTAATAAAAACCTTACTTTCCAGCAGGAAGGAAGTAACGAGAGCCATTTACCTGAAGGTCTGGAAAAAATTAAATTGCTATTGTGTGGCTAAGGACTTTCAGGTAGATAGGGTCGTTTCAGTACTTGAGTTTCTCAATGAAGGAATGGAGAAAGGACTAGCAGCCAGCACCTTAAAGACACATTTTTTTTTGGAAAAGACTTTGTCAAAAGAAACTCTAATTGCAAGATTTTTTAGGGCCAGACCCAGGTTTCTACCCAAAGTTGCCTCGAACTTCCACCGTTCTCAGGAGATTGTGCTGCCTACATTTTCTTCTAATCCGGCCAATGTGGGTGAAGAAGCTTTCCATACTCTGGATATGAGGAGGTGCCTCCTTCAGTATCTCTCCGTCACCAGGGAATTTAGAAAGTCTAATGCCCTGTTCGTAATTTTTACGGGTTCTCGTAAAGGGGAGAAAGCTTCTAAGAGCACTCTGGGCACGTGGCTCAGATGGGCAATCTTGGAAGCCTATGAAGCCAAGGGAGAAATGCCACCTTCGGGGATTGTGGCCCACTCTACTAGATCAACAGCCGGTGCTACACCTGATCAAATCTGCAAGGTGACCACCTGGTCAAGCTACTCAACTTTTCTTCGGCACTACAGTCTGGACTTGCTGTCAAGCCTTCGGTAGGAAGGTACTGCAGGCAGTAGTCCCACCCTAGGGTAAGTTGCTCACCTATCCTCTCCAGGGTTGTCCTGAAAGGTGATTTGAGAAAAACGTAGTTATACTTACCGGTGACGGTATTTCTAAAAACCTTTCAGGACAACCGCTAGTTCCCTCCCTGTTATAACTTAGTAGCATTTAAGTGTCTATCATGGTGTGTGGTTTCCTGTGCTCTTGTTTTCCAGTATGTTGGAGGCCAAAATAACTGAAGCCATGGTGGAAGAGGAGGGATTTAAAGGTTGGCAGGTGTTTCCTGAAGAAAGGGGCGGAGCTGCGCTCTCTCCAGGGTTGTCCTGAAAGGCTCTTAGAAATATTGTCACCGGTAAGTCTAAGTTTTTCTTAAAGTGTCTCCTTCTTTTTGTGCATCTTAAAAAGGCGACATCACATGTTTTCAGAGAGTCTTGTATTTCACCTGAAGTTATTTGTGGGTTTTTCTTTACATCCCAAACTATTTTCCTGGTAGTTGTGGCTGAAATTTTAGCTGGTCTACCTGACCTGACAGAACCCCTCATTTTCCATTTCTTGATTACAGTTTGAACACTACTGATTGGCATTCTCAATTCCTTGGATATCTTTTCATATCCCTTTTCTGTTTTATACAGTTCAACTACCTTTTCCTGCAGATCTTTTGACAATTTTTTTGCTTTACCCATGACTCAGAATCCAGAATCGTCAGTGCAGCACTGGATGAAAGATGCAAGGGTCTGTCAGGAGTCCAGAAACGCATTGATCTTTTACACACACACACACACACACACACACCAAGCAAACAGATCACAGGTGAGGATGGTTACCTTTAATAGCCATTCAAACCCCCTTGTGTCAACTTGTGTGCATGCTATCAGGCCAAAATCACCAGGGTATGTAAACTTTTGATCAGGGTCATTTGGGTAGTTTCTGTTGTCATTATGATTTAAAAAGAGTAAACACAGTTGATTGATAATAAATGGCTTCAGCCAAACACTAACCATGAGTGAAAGAAATGTGGTTTGTGTTCATTCATATTCTCTGAAAAATGGCCAAGAAATCATACGTTCTGCCAGGGTATGTAAACTTATGAGCACAAGTGTATTTTAAAGCATGACATGTTTTGTATCTACTCGGCATAACATCATCTTTTATATTTTTAGCAATCTTTTTTATATTGTGCGTTTATGTATTTTTTTTTTGCATTAAAATTCAAAAACATTTATGTTTTTTCCCCAAAAATTGCGTTTGAAAAACCACTGCGCAAATACAAAAAAAATAATGCAAAACCCACCTATTTATTGTCTTGGGCCTCTGCTTTAAAACATATATAATGTTTGAGGGTTCTAAGTAATTTTCTAGCCAAAAATACTCAATTTTACACGTAACAAAAAAGCTCCAGAAAAGGCCCGGACTGGAGGTGCTTAAGGGATCTCTGGCACCCACTGGAGGAACCCTACTTGAGAACGGCTGCCTTATCGAGTAAAGGTAATGAGGTCATAAAACAGACTGCTTAAATCACACTCACCGTGATTTTGCCCAGGTCTATTCCATAGTTTAGGGCACTCCAGGCGCACTGCTTGTAGTTAGGTGTCCAGGGCTCCACCAGGCTCTCTCTCATACATTCTCCTTTCTCTCCTCTGGCACCATCACGTCCCGGAATGCCAGGTGTTCCGGGAATTCCGTTAACTCCTGGAGTACCATCTCGGCCAGGTAGACCCATACTGCCTTGCATGCACAATCCATTGTACTGTAAAATACAAAGGGAGGGTGAAGGAGTGGTGTTTAGTTACAATATGCATACTGTTATAATATTATTAATTAGTTATAATCAGCGTACGTTTTTCAGATTTATGTTTGATTGAAAGTTTATGGGTCTTTCAAATGGCTATAATAAATAACATAAATTAAATATATAGCTTAATAAAAGGGAACAAAGGGCAAAGCAAAGCGTTAATATTATTTTCCCCATCCCCAACAACATAAAGGGGTGGATTTATTAAAGCTGTACCAAGTTGTGCATGGTAGCCAATCTGTTTCTAACTTCAGCTTGTTCAATTAAGCTTTGACAATAAAACCTGGAATCTGATTGGTTTCTATGCAGAGCTGCACCAGATTTTGCACACTTCAGTTTTAGTAAATCACCCCCTGTATACTGTACTTCCCTTTACTTTTACTTCCCGACATCCAGTTCCAATTTGGAGTTAAAGATCCACATGACTGATTACACATGACTGTGACAGCGCTGGGCTAATCACCAAACATTAGCGCTTCCACTTAGAAGTAATGAGTATTTCTATCACTTCTGATTTTGAACAAAGGGAAGCTAATGCTGGCATTGGAGCCTAGGCAAAGCACAGGGTTGTTTTAACTGTCTTATTAGGATGGATAAAGAAACAATTACAGAAGAGCTGATATTTCTTTCCAGGTCAAAGTTGTGCTCCAGGCGCCTTCCAGTGCTGGTCAATTGACCAAAAGCTTAGGAATTTGGTCATACAATCGTGGTTGCAATGGAGGATTAACGGTAAGGATGGCTTATGCTTTCCTTTTAGCAGAGGTTATGTGATCAAATGCCAGCAGCAGCATTTTAACCAGAAAAGGTAAGCATATCCATCCTTTTCTAGCACCCATGTCCTAAACAGGGCTGCTAGTAAATTTAGTTGTGCTGGGCGGTAACTAGCCTGGCTAATTTGTAGTCATGATCAAATGTTTTTTTTCCTAAGCTTGAGTTTAATTGTGATATCTCTCTTCTGTCAATAGGTGGCACTGTTGCATTTGGAATTAGGATGATAGATTGTAGTGAATTCAGGTTATGAGTAGATATGTTGTCTCAGCCAATCAGCAGGAGTTTTCTTTGGCCGCTGAGCATGCTGGGATAGTCTATTTATTTGGAAGGAGTCAGGTGATCGGGGTTCTTTCCACCTGGACTACAGCCTGGGTGGGTGTGTGTGGAGAAGTAGCAGAGGTATAGGCCTGAAGCCTAAGGCCTAACCACGTGTGAAGGGGCTCATCCTGAGGGGAGCCTGATTGTTGCCAGGAGGCATAGGAGAAGTAGCCAGAGGGTCAACCACTCTTGTTGCTGGAGGCAGGTGTCCTTCCCCGTACCAGAACATACGCTTCACTAGCCGGGGACAATGAAGTAAGTGGGAAGGCTTCAGTAAAAACTCATCCAGGAATGCAGCAGGTAGCTGTAAGTTGAGCTTGAAGATAAGTACAGCGGGTAGCTGTGAGTCAAGCCTGAGAGATCCAGCGGGTAGCTGAGAGTCCGAGGAACCCAGCGGGTAGCGTGGGTGAAGCTCGAAGAAAAGAGTGGGTAGCTGTGAGTGAAGCTTGAGAAGTCCAGCAAGTAGCTGGGAGCTAAGCTTGAGGATCTACAGTGGGATACTGTGAGTTGAGCTTGAAGATCTACAGTGGGATACTATGAGTGAAGTTGTTGCCATAGGAGACAGAAGTTGCTACAAGAAACAGATCACTGTATTCAGCTTAAAGGACCTTTTTCTCTATTGCTGTCTGCCTAGTTCTATATTTGTCTGCGGAGTCTGCCAAGTTACTATTGAATTGCCTAAGGGTGACCTGTGCCCTAACCCTCTCTCCCTTGTTCCTGTTAAGGGAAATAAAAACGCTTTGTTCATTTTTAAAAGTGACTGGCGGCCAAGCGCATGGAGGAGAAGGACGTGTGAGAGCTCAGCTCCCGCTCCATTGCACCCACCGGCACACAGCGCCGCCAGACCGCACCGACCCGAACATCTCCATGAGCAGGAGAGGAGGCACCAACACCCCCCGCACCTCGGGGACCCAGAAAACCGGGGACATCGGCAGTTTTTTCCCCTCGAGGGGACCGAACAACAAGGCCGCGCCGGAATCCAAGATGGCGGCGACCCGCTCGGCAGCAGCACATGCGGCGCACGCCGCATCTAAGGTACAGGCCTCTCGACCCCCCTCGCCTCGGTCCTCTCCCGGATCCCCGGAGCGGCATAGTGGGAGCCCTGACAGCCCAGCACACTCAAGGAGCCCTTCCCCGGCCCCTGGCACACAACATGGAGGCTGGGACATGGAGAGCTACATTAAAGCTCTCCCAACTAAGAGAGACATTGAAGCATATATCAGCAGGCTAGAGAGGTCATATCAGAGGGAGATTAAGGACTTGCGCCAGGACATAGGCCACCGCATGGAGGACATTGAGATTCATGTGGAAGAGTCAGCACTTAGACTCAAAGAACATGACCACGTCCTGCAGCAGCATACCAACCAAATTCAGCACTTGCTCTATGGTCTCGACGACCAGGAGAACAGAAGTCGCCGCAACAATATCCGCATCCGCGGTATCCCTGAAGCGATTGAAAACAAAGATCTAATGTCAGCCGCCTCCACTATGTTTAACCAGTTGCTGAACAAACCCAAAGAAACCCCGATCGAAATTGATAGGATTCACAGGTCCCTTGGCCCTCGCAACCCTAATCCTGCACACCCTAGAGACGTCATCTGCCGCGTCCATTTCTTCAACGTCAAAGCTGAAATAATGCATGCTGCCCGCACACAAGACTCCATCCTGTTTAATGGGTCACCGGTCATGCTCCTGACGGATCTATCAAAGCAGACGCTGCTGATGAGGAAAGCCCTGAAGCCAGTAACGGATGCTTTGCATGCTAAACAGATCAAGTTTCGATGGGGGTTCCCGTTCCACCTTTTTGCATCCCATGATGGTAAATCTGCCACCTTCCGCACATTGGGAGATCTACCCAACTTTCTTGGCACCTTTGAACTACCTCAAATCAGGATTCCGGACTGGCCACTAACGGCCGTCACCCCTGGCCTACCTACCACTTCAGCCTGGGTTACACAAACCAAGAAGAAGAGGTCCCGCTCCCGTACCACCAAATCCCCTCCCGGATGAACGCATTGAGTACCACTGATAAGTGGTTGTCTGACTTCCACATCTCTGTCTCTATGTCTCTTTTGAGACATATGCCTCAGGTTATCCCCCTGCACTTTGTGACTTGAAAGTCCTTCACTCGACCCCTTTCCTGCTCTTATTTGCTCTTATTTTATTTCATCTTATTTTATCTCATTGTTTTTTTTTTTTTTTTTTTGGTGTGGATCAATCCCCACCACTCCTCCCCCTAGCTATAAGTTTTACGAGCTTCTTCTGTTGATATGAGCTCTCATGGTTTTGGATCTGTATTATGTTACGCTATTCAGGTGTAGGGGTGGAGGGTGGGGGGACGGTTCATTGGGTCTTTGTACTGTCTAAACAGATCTGTATGTCATTTGGTAAGCTTTTTCACACTCTTTAGATTCAATATGGTGAATGGTAAATGACTATATGCTAGACCCACTCGATCTCTCCATTGATACAGATGACGTGCACTTTTTCTGCCCCTCCGGATGGAAGGCTGCCTTGTTGGCTAGCCCATTGTTAACTTCTGCACACGCCATCGTATGATCCCTACATATATAGACGCTGTGTGCTACATATCAGCTTATCCAGTTTCACAGTTAACTACAGTTGGGGCGGAGCCCTTGAGTTCAGCTTGACCGCGTATCCCCACGTTAGGGTGTACAGAGTCGATTTCTGACTTTGTTACGGTTGTACCTGTTAGTTTTTCACTGTAGTGCTCATAGATTTAACCCCCCTATGGACACTAGAGGGAGTTTTCTCCCTATAACTTTACATCCTCAGCTTCCTAGAAAGCATTGCATCACGCTGTTGCAGGAATTAGTTTCCCACCCTCTTTTGCACTTAGCACCCCAGGCTCCTCTGGAGGAGCACACACGAATTTTCCTACTTCAGCGCTCTGATCTTCTTCTTCCCTATCCATCCTTGACCTCCCCTTCTTCCCTTTTCCCCTTCACCTTTGTTGCACAGCCTACCAGTACACTCGCCTACTCAGTAGCATTCAGTAGCACCCAGGAACATTCCTCCCACCTCTCCATTCAATGGCCGCAGCTCTAGACCTTAAGTTTTCCTCTCTTAATTGCAGAGGCTTTAACACCCCGGAAAAACGTAGACAGATTCTACACCACTTTCACAAGGCCGGATCGCAGGTTCTTTTACTACAAGAGACTCACTTTCGATCCGACAAGATACCTCCCATTCCAGATAGACACTACACGACCTGGTTCCACAGCACGAACCCCATAGCAAGATCCAAAGGGGTTTCGATTGCTTTTCATCGTTCCTTTACACCACAAGTACTCGAAAGTGTCATAGACCCAAAAGGGCGGTTTTTATTTTTGAAATTGCAGTATCTACAAAATGTACTAACTATTGCCAATATTTATCTTCCTAATCAGAACCAACATCAGTTCCTCTGCTCCGTGACTGCGCGCCTTAAATCTTTCCGGACTCCTAACCTGATCCTAGGAGGTGACTTAAATGTTCCCCTTGTGCCGAGACTGGACTCCTCTACCGGTAAGTCTCACCTATCACCCACCTCACTTAACAAAATCAGGGCTGCCCTAGCTGACATGTCTCTAGTAGATACCTGGAGATTGCTACACCCCTCAGATAGGGACTATACCTACTTCTCCCCTGCACACAACTCTTACAGTAGGATAGATTACATCCTTCTAAGCCAAAACCTACTGGACTTTGAACCTCAATGCGAGATTGGGATGCGACTATGGTCGGATCACGCTCCGGTACATTTGACACTTGGGAAGCTTCCTCGCTGCCCCCGTCGGGGTACGTGGAGGCTGAACGACAACTTACTGACTGACACGGTGTGTGTAGCGGCAATCTCTCAAGCGATCACAGATTTCACCAAAGACCATGCCCAGGACGAGACTAGTAATATGACTAAGTGGGAAGCCCTGAAATGCGTTATTCGCGGGATTTTTATCCAACACGGGTCTAGATTGAAGCGAGCTCGTACAGAGGAGGTACACCGGCTTTTCTCTCAGATAGCTCTCCTAGAGACCTCCCACAAACGTTCTTTAGACACTCGGACTTTGGCGGAGCTCTCTAATGCACGGCGGGAATTGCTTCAGATATTTTCAGATAGATCACTAACCGCATACCATAAGGGCCGCCACACCCACTACTCACAGGCTAACAAATGCGGAAAATACTTAGCACGAGTTATCCACCCTAGACAACAGAGACAAACCATCCCTTGCATCTTATCGGCTGCTCAGCAGAAGAGGTTCAGGAACTCCGAGATTGTTTCGGAGTTCAGGGACTTCTACTCCTCCCTCTATAATCTTCCCCCCTCGGGTGCCTCGAACCCCACTTCAACGCCCGACTTAAACTGCTACATTCAGGACACTGCCTTGCCCTCTATTCCCTTAACTGATAGAGCTGATTTGGAGCTACCCCTGTCCACTTCTGATTTTCTGACAGCGATTAAAGGCCTAAAGAATGGCAAAAGCCCCGGCCCTGACGGTTACTCCCCACAGTTCTATAAAACATTTGCACACCAACTCGCCCCGATTTTGGCCAAAACATTTGAGGACATTGATGATGCACATCCCCTCTCACTCCAAATTCTCCAGGCACAGATAGTTGTTATACCCAAACCGGGTAAGGACCACATGCAATGTGGAAATTATAGGCCCATATCCCTACTGAACGTAGACCTCAAGCTTTACTCCAAAATCTTGGCAACACGTCTCGCTCCCCTACTCCCCTCCATCATTCATAACGACCAAGTGGGCTTTGTCCCGGGCCGAGAAGCTAGGGATAACACCACTAAGACTTTACATCTCATTTCATATGCCAAATCCCACAATATCCCTACCCTTCTACTAGCCTGCGATGCCGAAAAGGCGTTTGATAGGGTGAGCTGGAAGTTCCTCCAGGCCTCCCTGCAACAGATAGGCTTAGGCCCGCGAATGCTCTCTAAAATCATGGCCCTATATACGAGCCCATCTGCCAAAGTCTTAGCTAATGGAGAATCGTCGGGGGCTTTCGGAATCCGGAACGGCACCAGGCAGGGATGCCCGTTGTCGCCACTCCTGTTCGCAATTGTTGTAGAACATCTGGCTCAAGCCATCCGAAACAATCCCTCCATTCATGGGATCAACACCCCCTCGGCTCCTCGCAAGCTGTCACTCTATGCAGATGATCTGCTCTTATATATCACTCAACCCCGCATTAGTCTTCCAGCCATCCTAGAGGAGCTTGACCGGTTTGGCACTCATAGTAACTTTAAACTTAACCTAAACAAGACGGAAGCTTTAAATATCTCTTTACCCCCGAAAGATCTGGACTTTGTTCGGGAGCGGTTCTCCTTTAAATGGCAACCACGCTCGATCAAATATCTTGGGACAGAGATTCCCTCAGCTGATCATGACGTATATACCCTAAACTTTAGCCCATTGCTGACTTCTATCAGACGTTCCCTCGAGAGCTGGCACAACCTCAAGCTCTCCTGGTGGGGGAGAATGAGTGTTATTAAAATGGATATCCTCCCGAAGGCATTATATTTATTTCAGGCTCTTCCCATTCTTTTACCGGGGACTTTCTTTCGGACGCTACGAGCTTTGGTAAACAAGTTCCTCTGGCAACACCAACCTCCCAGACTTAAGCATAAGATTTTATGTGCCCCCAAACTTAGGGGGGGTACGGGCCTCCCGGACTTCCAACTATATCATACATCAGCGGTATTTTCCCGACTTCTAGACTGGTTTCCGCAATCGAACATCAAACCTTCCACCTCAGTTGAGCAGGACATGGCAGGGGTGGACCTGCGTGCCCTGCTATGGGGGTATAACACCAGATATCGCACGATGCAGGAGCTCTCCCCCTTAACGAGGGCGGCCCTTACATTGTGGTACACTAAAGCTACTCCTTATGCCTTATCCACAGATCCCAGCCCATTAACGCCCCTGTTTGATAATCTGGCCCTCTCCTCCATAGCAGCTAAAACGTCCTGCGGGAACTACAAGCGTGACAGTTGGCCGACAGCAAACCAGTTTGTCCACCCCGCCACTGGACACTTCCGTCCTCCCTCTGACTCACAAGCAGCCACCTCTTCGGACTGGTTGACCACGATTTCCTTAAACCAGCTATGCAGAGACCTTCACCTCTCGGGCAAAACACACAGACCACTCACGTTGTTTGAGGATCTCTGCAAACTAGCCCAAACCCCCAGACACACTCTGTCATTAATTTACAAAGATGTTCAATCTCGCTCATACGACGCCCTCCCGACCTATACGAGTAAATGGTCTAGAGACCTGAATTTAGATATCACCCCAACACAGTGGACTACCTCCTTCACCCACACGCATCACTCCTCTAGGTCAGGGTTTTCCCAAGAGAAGAACTATAAATTGCTCTCGAGGTGGTACAGGGTCCCGGTCTCGGTGCACAGGATGTTCCCTTCAACCACAAACATGTGTTGGCGCTGTCACGGAGCACAAGGTTCTTATATTCACATGTGGTGGGACTGCGATAAGGTTCGCCCATTTTGGAATAAAATATATGAAATTTATAATGAGGTATATCAGACCACGTTGCCTCCTTCGCCTTTGTCTGCTCTTCTATCCATTCTCCCAGGGACAATTCGGTCCCAGAAAGGTAGTCTTTTAAGATTCTTTCTTTCAGCAGCCCGTCACACCATTTCCCTGTGCTGGAAGAGGGAATCCGCTCCCTCTATTTCAACTTGGGTGGATAACATTAATGACATCATGCTCATGGAGGAATTGCAGGCGAAGGCGGATGATACTTATGATAAGTTTACTATGCTGTGGTCTGTCTGGCGGCATCACTCTCAAAAGGAAATATTTCTTAACAATCTTAAACTCACTTGAACAATCCTTCTGCCATGATTGAGCAGAGAGTGGTGGCGCCGGGAGAGCCACGGGTAACACCGGAAGAACATACATAATTGTTTCCACAACTGAAACTAGGCGACTGTGGTGCTTTTATCCTTCACATAAACCAAGTATTTTGATACATGTGTTGATCATTTTGTTTCCACTAAATGAATCTGCTGTGCACTCCCCCCTTTCCCCCTCACCTGTCTTCTTTTCTTTCCCATCTTCCTCTCCCCATCTCCCTGTAGTACTTACCTTCTCCCCCCCCCCCTCCCTTGATCTATTGTGTTTAACAATGTGCATTAGTAGTCGTTGTTGGTGACATGAGTTATATGCCTACTCATTATCAGGTACACTATGTTATCCCACCTGGCATATAGTCGTACACAAGTTTTCATTATTAACTTTGTAACCTTACCCTTCCCCATCCCCCCTTCCCCTCCCCTCCTACCTACCCTTGGGTTATACAGCATACTATGTCCATCTACCTGGACATGTTATACGCTCAGGAAAATGTTTGCAACTTTCTGCACTGTTAATCGCGTTTAAATGTTCATACGTTAAGTACCATCTGAGTGGTTGTAATTGTTTACCACTACCTCCCATTTCCCCCCCCCCTTTTCTTTATTCTGTACCCTTAATTATTTTTACTGCAAAATGATTAATAAAATATATATTCAGCCTTAAAAGTGACTGGCGCCCATCTTTCCATCTTGCACTAAACCCACCATGCCTTGTAACCTGCACCCTGAGGGGCAATGTCAGCTCTCCCTGACTCTGGGGGACACCACCAGGCTGTTAGATGTTGGGGAAACCACTACACTTTCATTACACTTTATGCATCCTAACAAGAAAGTTAACATAGTTTTCTGTTAACACTGAAGTATATCACAGGAACATGATGATTAGCCCACCGGGCTTGTGTTATATCCAGGTTAAATTGCAATGGAATGTGCATGGCAGCACTTCTCCTCGAGTGCACTTAGCTAGAAGTCCAAAAAACGAAATGCTATGACCAGGGCCTTTTTTGTAGCAGGAAAAAAGGGGGAACACAGTTCAGGTACCTTCAGCACTGAATGTATGTAATGGTAAGGGGCACTGGGGCTTCTTTAGGGTCTATTGATGCTTGCTACTGGGGATCTTTTGTTGCTGGATAGGTGTATTATTGCTGGTGGTAGATCTATTATTGGGGGCGAACTTCTGTTGCTGGGGGGGTCAATTGTTGGAGGGATCTACTGTTGCTGGCTGCTGGAGGTCATATTCATGCTGGCTGTTGGTAGATCTATTTTTGTATTGCTGCTGGAGGTCTGTTGTTACAGTGGTGGATCTATTGTTGCTATATGGATCTATTTTATTGCTTTTTGTGGTATCATTAAAACATTTCATAATACTTACTTAGCACCACAAAATGATGCTTGGTGGTGGTACTTGGAGGTGGGTAGAAAGTGGAACCAAGGGGTGGTGCTCGGAGGTGGGTAGGGGGCAGAGACAAGGGGTGACTCGGGGGGGTTCCTGTACCTATTCTCTGAGAAAAAAAGCCCTCACTTTGACTAGGGCCAGGACTTGCCAAAAACCATTAGGCCGCGTACACACGGGCGGACTGTTCGCCCAACTTTGTCCGCTGAACAGTGTTTGGGCGGACAGTCCGCTCGTGTGTGGGCTTTCAGCGGACAGTTTCAGCGGACAGTTGGACGGACAAGGTTTTTCGGAAATTCCGAAAAACTGTCCGCTGAAACCTTGTTTGAGCGAACAGTCCGCCCGTGTGTAGGCTTGTTCGTCAAACAAAGTTGCGCGCATGCTCAGAAAGGATTTTCACGCCGAAAGCTATAATGCAGTGTATAGGACGTCGTATTTTTCGTCCCGTCGTACGTGCCGTTCACGTCATCGCGCACGGTTTCAGCAAACTGTTCGTTCGTCGTGTGTGGGCATGTCCGTCCATGCTAAGTTTGAGCGGACTGTTTGCCGAAACTGTTGGACGGACAAAGTTGGGCGAACAGTCCGCGCGTGTGTACGCTGCCTTAGAGTTTGTCTGTTTTCTACTCTGATTTACTGCAGTAAAAGATCA
The DNA here is from genome assembly GCF_037356315.1 of Lithobates pipiens. Classification (NCBI taxonomy): domain Eukaryota; kingdom Metazoa; phylum Chordata; class Amphibia; order Anura; family Ranidae; genus Lithobates; species Lithobates pipiens. The sequence continues at coordinate 511,512,252 of NW_027507764.1, read as the reverse complement.
GTTGGACCAAAACTGGATGTTATCTTTGAAGTAGAGGTCCACTTTCATAATAATACTTATAAAAAAATATTAATAATTTTTCAGAGACTATAAAAAGTTTCTATCTACTGTTTCGTGTGCTAGTGTCTCCCACAAACTCATTATGCCATCAAGTTACTGCAGAAGATGTTGGCCATGTATAAATTTATCAAAGGGTTTCTTCTTCAATCCACTCCAATTTCTGTAAACTGTTCCAACCCAAACATTGAACTTCAACACTGAGGTCATTATAGAGCTGGAATTAGGCCTGACCGGCCTTCTATGGATTGATGGGATGTGTTGATTTTTGTCCTGGATGCTGGAGACATAAGGCATTACCTTGGGTTGCATTCTGTGAGCTGGAAAATGTGAGTCAATTAGCTGTGAAATAAGAAATAATGAATAGAGCTGTATAGCTGCCAGAAGACAGAAATGGAATTTGAGCCTATAAGCTGAGGCCAAAAAAATTGCTTCTGACTCCCTGAGCCAAGATATAAGCATGCGTCCATAGATTGTCTGGTGCCAGAAAGGCCTTTCATTGACTGTATGCATTGTGTAGCCATAGAAATATGTCTGCTTGGAATGGCTTCAGGGATCTGAATCATTGTTGCCAAGTCATTTCAATGCATACAGTCTGATAGAAACTTTACTGTGATGTAAGGTCAATGCCAACTCTATATCAGGGGAAAATGTGCTTTTCCTACCTACATACAGTATCTCACAAAAATGAGTACACCCCTTACATTTTTGTAAATATTATATCTTTTCATGTGACAACACTGAAGAAATTACATTTTGCTACAATGTAAAGTAGTGAGTGTACAGCTTGTATAACAGTGTAAATTTGCTGTTCGCTCAAAATAACTCAACACGCAGCCACTGATGTCTAAACCGCTGGCAACAAACGTGAGTACACCCCTAAGTGAAAATGTCCAAATTGGGCCCAATTAGCCATTTTCCCTCCCTGATAACATGTGACTCGTTAGTGTTACAAGGGAGCAGGTGTGAATGGGGAGCAGGTGTGTTAAATTTGGTGTTATCACTGTCACTCTCATACTGGTCACTGGAAGTTCAACATGGCACCTCATGGCAAAGAACTCTGAGGATCTGAAAAAAAGAATTGTTGCTCTACATAAAGATGACCTAGGCTATAAGAAGATTGCCAAGACACCGAAACTGACCTTCCGCACGGTGGCCAAGACCATACAGCGGTTTAACAGAACAGGTTCCACTCAGAACAGACCTTGCCATTTTCAACCAAAGAAGTTGAGCGCACGTGCTCAGCGTCATCGACAGAGGTTGTCTTTGGGAAATAGATGTATGAGTGTTGCCAGCATTGCTGCAGAGGTTTAAGGGGTGGGAGGCCAACCCATACTCAGACCATACGCTGCACATGGCATCAAATTCATCTGCATGGCTGTCGTCCCAGAAGGAAGCCTCTTCTAAAGATGATGCACAAGAAAACAGTTTGCTGAAGACAAGCATTCTAAGGACATGAATTACTGGAACCATGTCCTGTGGTCTGATGAGACCAAGATAAACTTATTTGGTTCAGATGGTGTCAAGCGTGTGTGGCAGCAACCAAGGGAGGAGTACAAAGACAAGTGTGTCTTGCCTACAGTCAAGCATGGTGGTGGGAGTGTTGTGGTCTGGGACTGCATGAGTGCTGCTGGCACTGGGGAGTTACAAATCATTGAGGGAACCATGAATGCCAACATGTACCGTGACATACTGAAGCAGAGCATGATCACCTCCCTTCAGAGACTGGACCGCAGGGCAGTATTCCAACATGATAATGACCCAAAACACACCTCCAAGACAACCACTGCCTTGCTAAAGAAGCTGAGGGTAATGGTGATGGACTGGCCAACCATGTCTCCAGACCTAAACCCAATTGAGCATCTGTAGGGCATCCTCAAACAGAAAGGTGGAGTAGCACAAGGTCTCTAACATCCACCAGCTCTGTGATGTCGTCGTGGAGGAGTGGAAGAGGACTCCAGTGGCAACCTGGGAAGCTCTGGTGAACTCCATGCCCAAGAGGGTTAAGGCAGTGCTGGAAAATAATGGTGGCCACACAAAATATTGAAGCTTTGGACCCAATTTGGACATTTTCGAGGTGTACTCACTTTTGTTGCCAGCGGTTTAGACATTAACGGCTGTGTGTTAAGTTATTTTGAGGGGGCAACAAATTTACACTGTTATACAAGCTGTACACTCACTACTTTACATTGTAGCAAAGTATCATTTCTTCAGTGTTGTCACATGGAAAGATATAATAAAATATTTACAAAAATGTGAGGGGTGTACTCACTTTTGTGAGATACTGTATATTCATGGCAAATGCTATTTACCTTTTTATTGATCATTCCTAGCAGCATATTAAAATGTTACAGCTGTCTTGGCTTGAATGATCTAACAATTGCTTTAAATTGGAACCTTAAACAGGTATTCAGACCTCACTTATAGGTATCACTTATTTATGACTATACAGCCTGCCCAAAGGCCTGATCTAGGTTACTCAATGCAGCACCCTTATCTCTGCCAGTCTCCAACCTCCCATCTGCGGAATCAGGCCATGCAGAATATTCTGGGTGAGTGCATTGTGGTTGGTCATTATTAGATAATGCTAGGCCCCACACATAGGGTTAGAGCTAGGGGGCGTCCTGACTTTCCAAAAAAGTAAATGTTGGCCATTCAGAAGATGGTGTTAGCATACACTATGTATTTACAATTTCAATTAGGATGTTGGGGGAGAAGGAAGGATAGGTTTAACTATGGTCACACTTTAATGTGAACCAATGTTTTGCCCAAGCAGGGCAATGCAACAGCTTCATAATGATACCAACCACCCCAGCTGCACGTTTACCTTCCTTTCACTTTTCTTCGCTACATTCAAGAATCAAAGCACTCATGATTTGGAGCTTAAACACTGCTGAGGACTCCAATCCCAGGTAAGAGTACTGGATGTCTGAGTAAATCCCTACAAAGTGAGGGGAAATTTCCTTTTAAATAGTTGTCATGGGAAATTTTGAATGCCCCTCTCTTTCTGTATTTGTGACAATAGTCACCACTAGAGAGAGGGTGACTCTTCCCAAAGGGGTCACAGACACAAATAGAAACTTGATAGGGGATCTAACCCTTCCCCACTTTACACCATACACTTTAATAGGGGAGAGCTTAAAGCATTTGTTACCCCATTACTTCATTCTCCTGATATGTGCCTGCTATACCATGTACAGAGAAAGTATACTTTTCTCTGTGTATTGCTTCCTTTGTGTGAAATCCCTGGTGTTGTGTTTCTGCCAGTGCCTCTGCTTTCCTATTAAAAACTGACCACACTAAGCAGGAGAGCACATTATGGTCAGTTCTCTAGATCTCCTCCAATGATCAGACTTGTCCCTGCTGCACACCCATTCTCTGGCACACCTCAGGTTCTGCTAAGAGCTGGATATGGAGGGCATGCTTGCGGTTCTTCTAAATGCCAACCATGAAGGGCACATCTGAGGTTTTGATAAATGCTGGCCATGGAAAACTCACCAGAGATTCTTGTAAATGGTGGCCATGCTGACAGCAGCTCTGACAAGACATACCTGATGCTCTACTAAATGCTGGTCATGGAGGGCAGCACAAAACGATCTCCTGAGCTCAGTGTAGTCCACGTGTAAGTGGTGGATAACATATGGAAAGTCAAAGGTCTTGCTGCTCTCCTCAGAAAATAGGTGTCCTTAGAGCTGAAACATATATATATATATATACACATAAATGCATATGTATGTATGTGTATATATATATATATATATATATATATGTGTGTGTGTGTATATATATATCCAGTTCCATGGAGGGCACACCTGAAGTTCTGTTAAGTGCTGGCCATGGAGGGTACACCTGAGACTCTGCTTCAGGCAGCAATTAAGCGAAAGTCACATTGGCAATCCTCATCATCAGTGACAGCTTCTAAATAGGGTAGGTTTATATTGAGAGGTATGCTTTTCAAAAGCAGTTTTTTTCCAATTAAATGCATGCAACTGCATTCAAATGTAGACTGCAGCATCTGACAAGAAAGGCTGCATTTGAGCTGGTCTACTAATAGCCAGCCATGTGGGCATACCTGAAGTTCTGCTAAATGCTGGCCATGGAGGGCACACCTGAGGTTTGCCATGTATAAAGGGTATACCTGAGGTTAAGCTAAGTACTGGCCATGGAGGGCACACCTGAGGTTTGCTAAGTGCCATGTATAAAGGGTATACTTGAGGTTATGCATTGCTAAGTACTGGCCATGGAGGGCACACCTGAGGTTTGCTAAGTGCCATGTATAAAGGGTATACTTGAGGTTATGCATTGCTAAGTACTGGCCATGGAGGGCACACCTGAGGTTTACTAAGTACCATCTGTAAAGGGTATGCATGAGGTTAAGCTAAGTACTGGCTATGGAGGGCACACCTGAGGTTTACTAAGTACCATCTGTAAAGGGTATGCATGAGGTTAAGCTAAGTACTGGCCATGGAGGGCACACCTGAGGTTTGCTAAATGCCGTCTGTAAAGGGTATACCTGAGGTTAAGATAGGTACTGGCCATGGAGGGCACACCTGAGGTTTTCTAAGTGCCATGTGTAAAGGGTATACCTGAGGTTATGCTAAGTACTGGCCATGGAGGGCACACTTGAGGTTCTGCTTCAGGCAGCCCTAAAGCAACCATACATGAATGGAAATTTGGTGGGCCCGTTGACATGAGCCCCAAATACTCACCTCTATTTATTTGGTGATCCGTTACGGGCTAAATGAGTGAGAATTTGCTCCTTTGCTGGAAACGTACATTCTGCAGAGTTTCTGCCAGCGAGAGAGCGATGCCTCACTCATCCAGCCAGTAAGGGAGTGATGCATGGAAACTCTGCAGTTTCTCTGCAGTTTTTAGCAATTCCTGCCAGCAATCGGAGTGTGCCATGGACCTAGGACGCAGTACACAATTGTATATGTCTTACTATATCCAGGTCTCTTTACTGGGCAATTTAAAAACACATCAGCTGTCAAATCCTACAACAGTCTTAATACATAAGGCTCCTAAACACGAAATTTATTACACAAGAAATGTGAGCTGCTTTTGCAGAGCGTCAGACCATAACATGGGATGAGAACAGTTGTATTCTCTAGTGTTGTATTGTTATGGTGCCTTTGTAGGATAAACAATCCTGCTTCTTTAAGGATTAGTCTCAACATTGCAATGCCAATCAAATTGATTGACAAGATCTGATGAGCCCCAATGTGAACGGCTTTGCACTTCAATGAGCAGAACTGTCTGCCTGGTGTAGCCGAGTGAATCACTGGAATGTGTCAGCACTAAAATGGGGGAGGGGGAGGTTAATCCTCATCTGTATTTTCAAGAATGACTCTACTCCTGGAAAGATTTTAAAACTGAACTCTAGGCAGATATAAAATAAACACTTTAATGTAGTGCTGTCATCATTGTTAGATTATTAAATGCATTTGATTTTAAATGCAAGCAGGATAAGTACCTGAGTTTGACCTGGTATGAACCTCTTGCAGCTCCTGTACAGCAGGGCTGTAGTGTGAGAAGAAGAAGCTGCACAAGGAGCCAATCAGTTCATCCTCTGGCAAAAAGCATGCTGATAGGAGGAGAGAGCAGGGTGACAGAGAGGTGAACTCATCTGTGCTGCTTCTCATTTCACTGCCCAGTCACAGGCTGGAGTGAGCCAAGGATGGCCTGAGCTCAGAGTAAATAAGGAAACTGAGGATGTGTAGCAGCAGAAAAACGTACTGCAGGGAAAAATATCTGAACTAAAAGTGACTATTGCAGAAGCTGGTGATATTATTTTATCCTTGAATCCATTTTTATCTTTTTTGACTTGAGTTCTGCTTTAAGGCCTTATTTACACGTGCGGTAGAGTTTACCCCCTCTGAGAAGTAAACATGCACATATGATATACACTAGTACACAAGTATTGGGACACCTGCCTATACATGCACATGAACTTTAAGGATGGGTTCACATATGTATGGCCGTGGTTTCCAGCCTGTGGTCTGGTGCGTTCCTGTGCTGTTCAGGTGCTATCCAGTTCCGAATTTTTTTCTGAATTCGCACCTGAACTGGACCCAAAAACACACAGGTTCCCTTTTAGAGCCGGTCACAATCACATGTCTTGCGAATTGGATGCAGTGAAAACCGCACCCAATTTGCTCATATGTAAACCCAGCCTAATGACAGCCCAGTCTTAGTCTGTAGGGTTCAATATTGAGTTGGCCCATCCATTACACCTTTAACAGCTTCCACTCTTCTGGGAAGACTGCCCACAAGGTTTAGGAGTGTGTCTATGGGAATGTTTGACCATTCTTCCAGAAACACATTTGTGAAGTCAGACACTGATGTGGACGAGAAGGCCTGGCTCGCAGTCTCTGGTCTAATTTATCCCAAAGGTGTTCTATTGGGTTGAGGTCAGGACTCTGTGCAGGCCAGTCAAGTTCATCCACCCCAAACTTGCTCATCCATGCCTTTATGGACCTTGCTTTGTGCACTTGTCCAGATCATTTGGTGGAGGGGGGATTATGGTGTGGGGTTTTTCAGGGGTTGGGTTTGGCCTCTTAGTTCCAGTAAAGAGAACTCTTAAGGCATCAGCATACCAAGACATTTTGGACAATTTCATGCTCCCAACTTTGTAGGAACAGTTTGGGGATGGCCCCTTCCTGTTCCAACATGACTGCGCACCAGTACACAAAGCAAGGTCCATAAAGCCATGGATGAACGAGTCTGGGGTGGAGGAACTTGACTGGCCTGCACAGAGTCCTGACCTCAACCTGATAGAAAACCTTTGGGATGAATGTGGAGACTGCGAGCCAGGCCTTCTCGTCCAACATCAGTGCCTGACCTCACAAATGCGTTTCTGGAAGAATGGCCAAACATTCCCATAGACACACTCCTAAACCTTGTGGACGCCTTCCCAGAAGAGTTGAAGCTGTTATAGCTGCAAAGGGTGGGCCAACTCAATATTGAACCCTACGGACTAAGACTGGGAGGACATTAAAGTTCATGTGTGTGTAAAGGCAATCGTCCCAATACTTTTGGCAACATAGTGTATTTTTTGACCATAGAATTTCCTCTTTTCCATGGCAGCAGCCAGTACAGGTGTTCACATTGTCAGCCTGAACAGTTTACATTTCATTAAATATAAGTTTTGTGGTTGTTCCATAAATGTACATAGGGACTACATTAAAGTGGAATTCCAGCCAACTTTTTCCCATTTGGGATAACCGTTTTTATCGCTGTGTGCTAACGGAAACGATTTCCTCTCTCTTCCTAAGCCGCAGACTACCGTTATCAGGCCGGATATGATGGAACTCTCCAGAGTAGTGACATAGATAGCAATAAATATTCAACAGATGTTCTAAACCAGGGATATGCAATTACCGGACCTCCAGCTGTTGCAGAACTACAAGTCCCATGAGGCATAGCAAGACTCTGACAGCCACAAGCATGACACCCAGAGGCAGAGGCATGATGGGACTTGTAGTTTTACAACAGCTAGAGGTCCGCTAATTGCATATCCCTGTTCTAAACCTTCCTTGATCTAGAAGTGTTTTTATTAATTTGCCTTCTTGGAGAGATGTTTCCCTTTAAAGCCTAAAAGGTAGGTACACATAGATTTAAAGTTGGCCGGTTCAGTAGGGACTGGCCCAATTTCAATCTGTGTGTGGCCCTTCCCATTCAACAGAAGTCGATTGTCAGACAGACTTCTGCTGAATGGAACTGCTGAAAAACCTTCATTTGATCAGCTGCTGCAGCCAACCCACTGCAGAGCTGATCGGTGTATTCTGACGAACAGTGGAGTCCCCTCTGTCAAAATACATTAGCACGGTGTAAAGATTGTCTTCATCCACCTCACTTGCATGTATACCAAGCTTTAGTTTAGCTAAAATTATATAAAAAAATAAATAGAAGGGGCCTCGCTGACTTTGATACCCAAGCACAAGGCCCAACCCCCACTCTAGTCCTGGTAGAACCTGATCCTACCTGCTGAGGTGGACCCCTCCGCCATCATGTGCCCCTCTCTCCTGCCACCCCCTAGCACCAATAGATAGATTCATGCAAATCATGAATCTCTCTATGGCCACTGCTACCATCCCCTATTCAGGCACCCGGCCCCTCTTCGGGCGCAGGGCGCGTGAATTACAACGGCGGGTGGGTGTTTTTGAAGCACCTGATTAGAGCCATAGACTCTAATAGGTGTCAAAAAAAGGTCACTCAGCTGTGTCAGAAAAGCAAATGAATATTCACTTTCCTAACACTAAACCACCTCTCCGCCAATCAGGTGCTCGGATCTGTTACCCGTCACCTGATTGGCTGAAACGACAGGCGCTGTGATTGGATGCCAGGCGTGAATTCATTCGGAGTGCGGCCATCAGGACTTTCTTTGTTCATACGCCTACTCTGGCTCCTGTCCCATGCGGAGTTTCCCTGCTGTAAGGAAACTCTGTCATCAGACTATTAATTTCAACAACCCTTTTCCCTGAAGATTACTTGTACATTTAAAGTTATTTATACATGTTATTTACCTGTAAAAGCATCCCTTGTGTAGGTATCCAAGGGCCCTGAGACTGCTGCTTCTTGCCGCTATCTTGAATGTTATGTCAGCCTCTGCAACAGACTCAGAGTTCTCACTCACTGACACTCTGTATAGTATTCCCCTTTGCTCCTTCCCTGGCAGCTGCATCAAAAGTTATGTAGGGAGGTAAGGGGTGGGGCATTGGAGCTGGGCCAGCACAGATGGTAGACGCATCCAATAGAGGAGAGGGCTAGGTTGTGCAAAGAAGGAGGGAGGTGTGCCAGGGAATTGCCTGTTCAGGGGTACATTGAAGGTCAATAAAGCAATTGTATAGAAAGGAAAATCACTGCAAGTAAGGACTTAAAATACTACATTTTTCTGTCTGTTTACCTGCAATTATTTTATGGGTGTGGTAGGGTCTTTTAATGTGTTTTTTTCCAGTAGAGTAAAACCTCGGATTGCGAGTGACACAGTTTACCAGCGTTTTGCAATACGAGCCGTTTAAAAAAAAAAAATCCTGACCCGGTTTGCAAGCGTTGTCACGCAAGATGAGCAGGATTCAAGCCTCTGGGGTGTGCACTACCGCATGTGCCCAGAGATGCGGGGGCGCCAGTGTTGGAAACACTCGGAGCAGCTCTGAGATACTCAGAAACAGTCCGTTCCCCAGTGTCTCCGAGCATCTCTGAGTTTCTCAGAGTGTTTCCGAGTGTCTCCAGCGCCCCCCACCTCTGGCCACATGCGGTACTGCATACACTAGCAGTGACACTGGGACTATTTCTTTGAGTTTCCGTTGATTCCTATGGGGAAACTCGCTTTGATATACGAGTGCTTTGGATTACAAGCATTCTTCTGGAACTGATTATGCACATAATCCAAGGTATTACTGTACTTGGGAGTTCTTCCTTGGCAATAACCTGTATTATCTAAATTTTGAAGCATAGGCAATTCTAGGAAAAGTGTAAAAATCTGCAAGTATAAAGTGTGTTTCACTGATCATTGGAATGAGACTTATTATTCAGACTGAATCATAGTATCTGAGAGGAGCCCACGTCCAGTCCTAGTGCAGCGGTGTCAGGAATGCTGGCGTGCACAAGCCGTGTCACCCCACCATTAGCTCTATCTATTGCGTGAGTGCTTTGTTCTCAGCATTGTGCAATGAGCTAGAAGTATATAGAATTACTGGTGTGCGGCTCTATGACTCACAATGGCCACAGGCAACAAACACTACATGCAACTTTGGATAATAATTAATGCAGGCTTATATCAGAAGGCAGGCAACAACATGTAGCATGCAATGATCCTTAGGGACCAATGAGAAGCCATCTTTTTTTATTCTCACTGTTCTAGACAGCTGAATGCTGTAATCTTATTGATCGCTGGGCTTTGTTGCATATTATATATCATTGCTAGTTTTTTTGTACTAGATTTCCAGTATATTATTTCACCAGCCATCATGATTTTTTTTTTTTGTATAAGAGCAGGAAAATAAAATGAGAAATTTGTTTTATAGTTAAAACTGTAGTCTTAGAAATGCGTAGGCTGACATTACTCATTTGGGGTCAGTTTTATTTATTTACACTTTAACCACTTCAACTCCGGAAGGTTTACCCCCCTCCCCGGCCAGGCCATTTTTTGGGATATGGCACTGCGTTGCTTTAACTGACAATTGTGCGGTCGTACAACACTGTATCCAAATAAAATTGATGTGCTTTTTTCCCCACAAATAGAGCTTTCTTTTGGTGGTATTTGATCACCTCTGTGGATTTAATATTTTGCGCTAGAAACAAAGAACAACCGACAATTTAGAAAAAAAAATCTATATTTTTTACTTTCTGTTCTGAAACACATATAACAAATATAATAAAAAAAAAAAAAAATATATCAATTTTTTTCATCAATTTAGGGCAATATTTATTCTGATACATATTTTTGGTTAAAAAAAATACCAATAAGCGTATATTAATTGGTTTGTGCAAAGTTATACCGTCTACAAACTATGGGATATTTTTTGTTTTTTTTAAATAGTAATGGCAGTGATCAGCGACTTTGTGGTGGGACTGCGATATTGCGGCAGACAAATTGGACACCTGACACTATTTTGAGGACCAGTGACATTATTACAGTGATCAGTGCTAAAAATATGCACTGTCACTGTACTAATGACACTGACAGGAAAGGGGTTAATAGCAGGGGCGCTCAAAGGGTTAAATGTGTGCCTAGGGAGTGTTTACCAACTGTGGGGGAGGTGCTTTTACTACTTGAAGAAATGGGTTGGTGTTCTTGCTTCACAGGAACACCAGATCCATGTCTTCTGTACTCACGGAATGGCAGTCTGCCTCGTTTAGATGCCGTGACCAGCGGCTTCCGTGCGCATGCCCGGGAATGACTTCATCGCGGCTCCGGCCAATTATAGTCCCGGTGAACCCAGGAATAACTTGGTGTGTGGAGACCGCTACAACAGCTTCGATCTAAGGTAAGTATTTCATAATAAGCTAGTATGCGATGCACACTAGCTCATTATGCCTTTGTCTTGCAGGTTGTTGTTTTTTTGAGAGAGTTTACAACCACTTTAAAAGGTTACAGGTTAATATATCTAATACATCTCACTCTTAGGCTGCCCATACATGGATCAGAATTCAGCTGGTTCAGTAGGGAATGGCCGAATTTCAATCCATGTGTGGCCCCTCTTATTGACTTCTGTTCCAACCACCCTGTCGGATTTTCCTCGCTTGATCAGGACCGCAGGCTATAAACTTCCGCTCTGATCAGTGTATTCTGATGGGGAGGAAGTCTCCCTGCTGTCAGAATACAATGACACAGTGGGGAGGATTCCCTCATCTACAGTGAATTTGTTGATGGGGGAATCAGGTCAATTTCTTTTGTTGCTGTTGCTGGTTGAATGAAAAAACCTTCACTCATGCGTGGGCAGCTTTAGTTTTGCTGTCTATGTCTGTTCCATACAGTGTGCCCACCATGATTGCCACATGCAGGGCTTTTTTTCAGCGGGAAAGTGGTGGAATGCAGTTTCGACACCTCCAGCGCGGAATGTTCTAATGCCAAGGGGTGCTGGGGCGTTCTGGAGAGAGTATATTAACGCTGGCTTCTGGGGATCTGTTGTTGCTGGAGGGGATGTATTTTTGTGTGGCTGTCTATTGTTGCTGGTTGTGGATCTATTGTTGCTTGAGGGTCAATTGTTGCTGGAAGAAATCTACTGTTGAGGGAGGGGGGTCTATTGATGCTGACTACTGGGAGATCCTTTGCTGGTGCTGGGGTGGTATTTTGTTGTGGGGGTCCATTGTTGCTGGGGAATCTATTGTTTCTGGGGAAATCTATTGTTGCTGGGGGTAGGTTCACTTGTTATCATTAAGTTCCATATGAATTACTTAGCCCCACAAAATGATACTTAGGCTACTTTCACATGGGGGCGCTCAGCGCGCTGGCGGTAAAGCGGCGCTTTACCTTTATTTTAGCGGTGCTGATCGGCCGCCAGCGGGGTAGTTTTAACTAGCTAGCGTCCGAAAAAGTATTAAAACCGCCCGCAAAGCGCTGCTGCAGCGGCGCTTTGCAGACGGGTTTGGAGCGCTGCCGTATTGTTTTCAATGGGAAGGGGCGCTTTAGGAGCGGTAAATACACCGCTCCTACAGCTCTCCAAAGATGCGGCTTGCAGGACTTTTTTGACCGTCCTGCAAGCGCACCGCTCCAGTGTGAAAGCCCTCAAGGCTTTCACATTGGAGTGCACTGAGCAGCTCTTTCAGGGCACTTTGCAGGCGCTATTTTTAGCACTTTAGTGCCTGAAAAGCGCCTCAGTGTGAAAGGGGCCGAAAAGGGGAGCCACTGGTAGGTGGGTAGGGGGTGGAACCAAAAAATGGTGCTCGGAGGTGGGTAGTGGGCGGAGATAAGAAGTGACTCTGAGGGACCTCCTGCACCTATTCTCTGAGGAAAAAAGCCCTGGCCGTATGTATATACTTATTTACATCTCTGTATTATACAAGTTTTGGATCATACTGTATACAACATAGTCAGTTGGCATCCTTGTGACGCGTTTCACAGATTTAATCCACTTCATCAGGATTATGTTAATGTAAACTGCAGTTTCTAAAATACTGACTTCTGACATTTCATTATCTTGTTTAAGCTTATATGGGTTTTAATGATTGGGTTTACAACTACTATAGCTATAAAAAAAAAAAAATCCAGTGCAGGAATAGCTCGGAAATATCTCCCTATTAAATGTCAGCACAATGCAAATGGTAAATAGGGAGTAATAAACTCAGCAACTGAGGCAGAAAATTTTTAACTGCATTTTCTACACCACATTTCACTGATGAATGAACAGGCGGCATGTAAACTGAGAGTAGAGTACTCCCCTTCTCAACACCTTGCCTCTGGGATTAACGAAGGCCTTGGGAAATCTTTTTGTCATCTGACACATACATCCCCATAGGCTGTCATTCATTAATCTATCCAAAACAGACAGTATTCCAACTGAGATGCTGCACAATTAAGCCCCATACACACTATTCGATTTTCTGCAGATTTTTGTCTTCAGATTTACAAAAAAACATGTAGTGCAAGGGCCTGCCTGACTGCGTACAAATTTAAACTCTTAAGCCTCGTACACACGATTGGATTTTCAGGTGGGAATTGTGTGATGACAGGCTGTTGGTGGAAAATCTAACCGTTTATACACTCCGTCGGACAATTGTTGTCGGATTTTCCAGGGACAAATGTTGGTTGGCAGGTTTTAAAATTTTCCGAGGACAAATGTCTGTTGTTGGATTTTCCAAGTGTGTGTACGCAAGTCTGTCGGACAAAAGTCCAAAGTACAAACACGCATGCTCGGAAGCAAGGATGAGCCAGAAGTGGTCGGTCTTGTAAACTAGCGTTGTAATGGAGAATTTAGATTTGTGACGTGACAAATTATGAAATCTCGAAATGCAGCGCACAATTCTCTTCTTCTTTAATGGCATAATAATGAAGCTGCTTGGCTGGTGATACTGATGGAGTTATTACAAACAAATTTCCAAAGGCTTTTTTTTTCTAGTGATATCAAGAATAATATTTTTTATGTTTTTTTTTTTTTTTTTTGGGCAAGTTACCACAACACCATTATCCTGTAGTTTTTAAGATCAAAGATACAGCTATGTTGGTGTCCCTCATCAATTTTACATTGTATTTTTTTTAAATGTAACTGCCTACTCCCAAACTGTCATTTGAAGTAAAACACATAGCCAAGTATTCTTCTCCACAATTTTTTTTATTGTGGATTAAAAAAAGAAAACAAATAAAATTAGACATGCTATCTGCCAATAGAACCAAAAAGTGCATTCTATGCATCCAAAAATATAGAAAATATACCAAATCAAATCAAATCATTATTATTCAACCAAAAAATAAAATAAAAGCCTCATGCATGTGTCCTGCTTCTTAACATAGGAGGTCAACAATGCCAAGAGTTGGTTAAAGCAGGGGGCCGTCATCTGAAGATAATTCCACAAATCATCCGGATTGTTCTCCTGGAGCTCCCGCAGCAAAGGCATATAATTGGTCATGATTTAATAAAGTGAACAATTTTTGGTCCAAGAACTCCTCCTCCTCCTGTTCCTGGACTGGGCTTGGGTCAAAGCAATAACTCCAAGGCCAATAATAAACAACATGTTATCTCCTCCGATTCCGCAACATGTCTGGTTGACGAATGGCCATTTGGAATCAAACTGAAAAGCGCGAAATGAAAAGCGCCAACTGAAATGCACGAAATGAAAAGTGTGAAATGAAAAACATGAATCAACACTCGCCAAACTTCTACTAACACAAAATTAGCAGAAGGAGCCCAAAGGGTGGTGCTAAAGAGCTGAAAAACCATGTAGTACACCAGTATGTTTGTGTTTGTTGGCCGACAATTCCTTGCCGTTTGTATGCAAGACAAAAGTCAGAGGTTTTGTCTGCAGAAAATCCGATCGTGTGTACGAGGCTTTAGGGTTTGACCTCACATTATATGGTTTTGATAAATCTGAAGACAAAAATCTGCAGAAAATCGAATATGGTGTATGGGGCTTCACATTGATAAGCTGTATATACAGATGATATATTGTTTAGCATGAGATAGAAACCAAACCTTAATATGACCCTAAACTCTGGGTTTAGAAAAAATGGTTTATTCAAGTATGTATTCTTAGCTCAAAAAAGTTCCTTCTGTTCTCAGCCTCTTCCAAACACCATATTCCTTTTTATGGGTGCTGTGATGCAACTCCCTGTTAGAAGGTGGCTACCTTCGTTCTTCATGGTCCCAATATATGTAGGAACATAGCCACCCTCTCTTGCACGCTCCTGAGATGGACTAGTGACTATGGGGTTTGTAGTATGCATAGAGCAGTCCACATGACAGCTGTTCCAAGCAAGCAAATGTGAGAGGGAAAAAAGAGGTTCACATGCTCACAGAGGATGTTTCCAGGAGGTAAAAACACACAGTAAGATATTATTTTGTGAAAAATAGATTACAGCCCCATTAACTAGTGGATGTGTATGGATTATTTTTGGAGAATAATGATATTGTTTAGTGTTACTTTAACATAACTAAATTGTAGATGCCACTTACTGCCTTAAAAGAGAATTTTTATATATTTTTTTTAGAGATCACACATATTTAGGTTGATGCAGCATTGGTGCGATGCTGCATCAGTCCCCCACCAGCTCTAAAGCCTCATACACACAATCAGATTTTCGGACGTCCATTTTTTTGTTGCATGCTAGTCTCATGTCAAAAGTGAAGAGGTTACTCACAATACGAAAATTCTCATATGACAGAATACAACTTGCATGTATTCTTTCGTTTCTGAGCATGCGTAGTCTTGCTGTTTTGATTTTTTTTCAGAAGAAATACATACTAATTAAACCAAAATCAGAGGTTGTGTTCATATCTGACCAAAATGTTATAGTCTGCATATCCAGCTTTTGTCATATGAAAAATTGGAATCGGCTGTCTAAAAGCACCGTACTAACGATCCGAAAATCGACAGATCAGTTGTCGGACGAAATTTTACTTCCAATTTTCGTATCGTGTGTACAGGCCTTTAGGCCGAGAACCGAGCGATCAAACACAGCTGATCTTTTGGTTCTCAGAGCTCCTCGAGCAGAGAGCTGGTGAGTGTCAGTCTCCGCTCTCTGCTCTGCCCCCCTGCGCTTACTGGAGCGCTGGGCTGTGGAGGGGGTGGGAGCGGCTGGCTCAGCCTCTCAGCGGCTCGCTCCTGGGTGGATCCCGACCATATGGGCGAAATAGTTCTCCAGCCTGGATCGACTCTGTGACATCAGCTGACAGCAGGCTTCGGCCTCTTTAGCTGCTGAAAACGGGGCACAGGAGTGCAGAATAAACTGCACTCCCGTGAACCACAGGAAAAGTATATCCAAACAAATTTTGGTTGTACTTAACTCAGGTCCTCAGCTGCACCCAGTCCTTCTTGTCCTCACTCCCCAGGGGTGGATCCAGGGGTGGGGGCAATTGCCCCCGAGAAATTAGATGCGGGTGAGTTAGTGGGCAGCTGAGAGAGCGGGTGGGTCAGACAGCTGAGCAGCTCGGCGGGCAGGTGATAGAGCGGGCGGCTCCACAGGCGGGAGCGACAGAGAGCATTATGATGAGTTGAACTATTTCATTTTATATAACAATGTAATAATATAAATAATGCGCTTCAATCATCCTGACACCATAACAACCATGGTGCCGGGATGATTGAAGCGCTAACACCAGCCATTTCTCCAATAAATTGCCCGCAAGAAAACTATTTTCTGCCAGTGCCCCTCCCAAGACTAGACTCTGGATCCGCCCCTGTCACTCCATAAGCCTCTGCTTGAATTTGTTAAAATTGGTAGTCGTGTATTTTTTTATTTAGCACATCCCGGTTAGGGACTGCAGATGAACTGGGATCCCCCACTCTTACACAGCCAAGCACACTACATTTTGACAAGCACCCAGAGTCAGAGAATAGTCTGTGACTTTGTTGTGTTATTTATTGAGGGTTAATAACTTGGATAGGGATGGGAGGTTATGGGGTGCCCATTTGACTTCAGGGTCCTATATAGACCGGTGCTCCAGATGATGTCGCCAATTCTCTTCGTCTACTAAATGAGGTTAAGTAATTAATGAATAATGTTTTGTATTTGATGTATATTTATGTATATTATTTGTATGTCTATTTACTGTTATTCAGGTTAATGTGATTTATTGAGATGTAATGTACGTATGTGGCTGTCTCTCAACTCAAGCTACCCCTCCCCCCTTTTTTTTCTCCTCTCTCCTGTATTGCACACATGGCCTTCTTCATTTCCTCTTTTTCTTGTATCCATTATTAGGTACAGCCTAGATATATTATTACCATCTTGCTGATCAGCATGTTCCATTCTCCTATTTTTGGGGGCTCTCGTCACCGTTGGTCCTGAGAGACCGTGGGTTGGGGGTCACATATAGGAGCCTTAGTGTGATAAAAGGTAAGAGGTTTATTTTGGAGTGTTTATTTGGGAAATTTAATTAAAAGTCCCAAGTTTAATTCAGTTAAATGACTTTATTAATATTTTAGATTTCATCAGATGGGTGCAACCCTCTAGATTCATCAATACATGCCAATATAATATTTCCTTGTGCCGTCCACCTGAGCTCCCAGTTTGTGTGCTTTCAACATAGTATATAGTGGGAGGTAGGTGTGATTCAGTTTTTGGAGCCTGCTCTGAACTTTTCTCTTATCTCTCTCTGTAAATTGATAAATATCTGATATATATTTGCAGGCATTTGTATACTATTGGAACCAGTTCCACTACATCCTTCTCTATGGGTGATCTGGCCCCCTATGGACTGGTTTTGGCTGGGGTCTTTTAGACTATCCAGGAGCATTTCCCAGTGGAATATACCCCCACGCCCCATTTTTTGGAGGTAGGGGGATTGTTTTGGGGTTATTCAGTGGGGTGTTTGTTTGATTTGTAAGAGACTTATATATGTGCAAGATTGTTTTCTGTGAAGTTTAGTTATCTTTGCATATTAATACTATTTTCTCTCTTCTTTATGTAGCGCCCTGCTCCTGATGGGCAGACGCTATAAGTGACAATTTAGATTTTTGTCTGAGCTGTAGTTTAACTGGATTGTGTTAAATTTCTAGTTTCTGTTCCAGTTCAGCTGGGTTGTGTAGTTTTCCACTTGGCCATGGGTGGCGCTCTCATCATTGGCCAGTGTTGGAAATTACAACGGGTTGAATGTATTGAGTATCTCTGCCCAGAAACAGTCAGTGAGAGTGGTTTTACCCACTGTGCATTCTGTGAGAGGGTATGTAACAGACAGACACTGTGGTCCGGGGTGGTACTCTGACCTGATGGCCCTCCTGGCCTAAGGTGTACCCTGGACATTGAACTGTCTTGGGCCGGCTGGCCCGAGGGTTCGTTACTGAAGTTTCTTCTGTCAATAAAAGCATCTCCAAAAAGAAAGTAAGTGTTTGGAGCCGAAATCTGTGAGCCACTATTTAATGGGACCTCTATGATGGACACGGTGGAACGGTGAGGTGACAGTATGCCCAATTAAATACCAGTAGCTCCTTCGGGGGTTAGTGCTACATGTATACACACCTAGAGCTGAGTGAACTGTGTTTTTTTATATTTGCTAAATAAATCTGTACGTCCTTTGTTCTGAAGAAGCCACATCGGTGAAATATGTCAACAAAATTGGGACGTGAAATGAATATGTACTTGATTACAGTATTTCTCTGTCAATGTTGGGTTATGTGCGTATACACCTATGGCAATGAATAATGCTGTAGTCTTTATACTTTTATAAAAAAAAAAATCAATAAATCATTTGTATTTTTTTTTATATAGTAGATTTGAGTAGTTTCTTTAGAATTTTTGTACCGGTAAAGTCCCATATTGCCAAAAACTTTCCTATTTTCTAAAATTAGGGATGTTGGTACCATACTTTTACTTAGTAGTTTGGAGCTGATTTTTATCCATATCTTTGACTACACCTATATACAGTCTCCTTCACTTTCCTTCTGCACAATTGCTTGCTCCAGCTGAATCACACTGATTTATCTAACAGGCTCCCAGTCAGATTAGCAATAGGCCATTATAGGCAGGAACTCGCAGCCCCCTTTTTTGTTGTACACAATTGTAGGGAAAGAGCATGTAACTTCTCCTCTGTTGCCACTGATCCCAGCATCACATGCAGGGTGCCTGATGCACTGGATTTTAGAAGCAAGTGATTAGAGCCAGAGGCTCTAATTGGCTTAAAAGAAGGGTGGGCTCGAAGGTACTGTGCCCTGAGCCCACCTGGTTGTGTGACAATAGCGAATTAATATTCACTATTGAGCAACCGACTGACCTACTAACCGGGGGAGGGGTGTTTAACAGGCGGTTTCTAAAAATGAAGCACCAGCCGCCACTGCTTCGGGGGCACTGCCCACCCGACTGGCTGCAGCTGCCCCTTTCACCAGTCCACTCAACTGTCTCTTCACCAGTCCACCTGGATGACTCTCTGGGGATCTCTAGAGAAAGGCTAAAGACTTAAGCACACCACTGTCTTCAAGGGAGACTGGCTGCATGTGGCAGTCTCCCCCTTTTGTTATTTTCCACAGTGTTGCTTTATTCACTCTGTCCTCTCTCTTGCTCCTGTGCTTCCAGGAAAAACTTCCAGTGTGTTCTGGCAGGATCCTCCCAGCACCCGAGCTCCGGCCCAAGGCCGGACAACCCCCCCCCCCCCAGATTAGGGGGCAGCCCTGAGGACCGCGACAACCTCCTCAACACTGTATCTTCATCTTCCACCCAACTGCTGGCTGGCATGTCTATTTATGGAATGATCTCAGCCCCTTGCCAACCTACCTCTGAGGCCCATAAATATATAAATATTCAAGGCAGTTCCTCCTAACCTCCACCCTCTGGAGGCACCAGAGAGCTGCCAGGACAAGTCACCCAGCCCCTTTACCCAGATTCAAGAGACTTATTTTACCATGAGCCAGTAAATGTACCTGTACTCCTAGCACACACTAGAGGGTGCTACATTTAGTTTTATGTTTTCTTGTTTGTTTTTTTTAACAAATAGATAGTGACTCTTTATTTAAAAAACAAAACAAAACAATCAGCCTGCCTGTTCAGGGTGATGTGACAGCGGGGTTAATTTACTAAAGGCAAATAGACTGTTCATTTTGAAAGGGTAGTTGCACTTTGCAGTGGGATTTTCCCCAGAGTTTCGGGAATTAGGTGAAGCTCTATGACTTCCATCATATACTCATGAGCAAGGCAAACATGCTGTTTTTTTCCTTGCACGTTATTGGGTATTCTTTATAAAGTGAAATGTCACTAAGCTCTGGGGAAAGTTCCTTTGAGAAAGTACAACTTCGTCTGCAAAGTGAACAGCCTATTTGCTGTTAGTAAATCAATCCCTCTGCCTCCCAATAGCCAACCCACCCAGCAAGGTATAATCACTGATCACTGCTCCCTCACCACCTCCAGCTGGGGTGGAGGACATGGCCTCCCCTGTGTAATGGTGCTTGGGCTATGCAACCAATCACCAGACACAAAGACTGTTAATTATGGTGGAAAGTAAGGTCATTTTTCTGTCTAAGCACAGACACCATCCAGCATTAGAGCTTACGCAAGGTGAACTCCTGCTGAAGGGATTTGCCAAAGGAGTGTAGATTGGTGAACAGACCTTGATGGAGGGCAGGCTTTCAGGAGACACCTTAACTGTCTCTTTAACTATGTAGCCCTGCAACAGCAAGGTTGACCTAAAAGTTTACTAGAGTTTCTGCTGACTGTCCAGGAAACACACCAAAAATCTGCAGCAGTTTCTTCTGGCACTGGAATCTCAGTGATTCATGCAACAAAGGTTCCTGGTGAAGGACAAGATGAGTAGACAGCAGAACAGGGGTTAGTGTATGAATTTAGCATGTTAGGTTAGTGATTGGCTAATTGACTGTTGTAGAGTTTCCACTACTTCCTATCTGGTGAAAAAGTTGTCCCCAACCTATTCACCAGACAGGGGTTAAGTGTTACACTATACTGTATTGTCATAATTTGTGGCTACCTGACTACCGCATCTACCTATATGGCCAAGAATATGTGGAAACCCATCCAAATTATCGGGTTTAGAAATTTCTAGTGAAGGCTACTGTAAATGCTACAGAATACAAAGACAGTTTAAACAACTGCGTGCCCCCAACCTTGTTGCAAGAGTTCGGAGAAGGCTGTTTCCTGTTCCAGCATGACAGTGCCTCGGTGCACAAAGCCAACTCCACAAAGACATGGTTTCAACACTACCCTCTAGACTAGAGGAACCTGAGTGGCCTACACAGAGCCTCAGACCTATGATACCTTTTGGAATAGGCACAGTGCATCAGTACCTAACCTTACAAATGCTCCTTTGGCTGAATGGGCACCAATTCCCATAGAAACACTCCAAAAATGTGTGTAAAGTCTTCCCAGAAGCATGGAGGGTTGTAATATCTGCAAAGGGAAGCGAGTAGGCAAGCTCATATTAAAGGCCATTATTTTGGAAAGGGATGTCCAATAAGCTTGTACTGTATATGTGGGATGGTCAGGTGTCCACAAATTTTTCATTTTATTTTATAAGCAGTGCTGGAGTGTTAACTGTTGGAGCATTAGCTGTTAAATGGAAAAAGTGGGATGTATTAAAGCCCACTGAGAATGTGTGTCCCTGCTGTTGACTTTCATTTATTTATTATAGATAGTTCTATAACACCGTCAATTTATGCAGTGCTTTACATATATATTATTCATCCACATCAGTCCCTGCCCTCAAGGAGCTTATAATCTAAGGTCCCTAACTCGCATACATACTAGGCCCAGTTTAGATAGGAGCCAATTAACCTGGGCCTAGTATGTATGTGAGTCTCTGGCATGTGGGAGGAAACCGGAATTCTCAGAGGAAACCTACACAGGCATAGGGAGAACATGCAAACTCCAGGCAGGTATTGCCATGGTTGGGATTCAAACCAACGACCCCATTGCTGCTAAGCAGAAATGCTATACCATATGAGTATAGAATAGCCAATACCCTAGAAGATTCATCCAAAAAAAATCTCACGTTTTTCATAATGACCAATAGAATAAAAACTATACCTGATTCATCAATTGCTTATGGGCCAGTAATGTCAAAGTGGAAATCACCTCTACTAATCTGTATCAGATGCCTCCATGGACTATGACTGTGCTCACAAAATTCATCAGACACTTGTCCAAATATTTCCCTAGAGTGCAGCACCCTAGGCCCAATCTAGGCTCACAGACCCGGGTGCAGGTCCTGTGTCAATGGTAGGCCCACCACATCTGCAAAACTACAGCTGCTGCATACGTCTACCATTGCATGTTCCATTTTAGTTCTTTGTGAAAGCTGATATCCTACAGGAGAAGGCTGGAGATGCTCAGAGGTAAAAAGAATGGATGAAAGAAGATTTCACTCACTCTGTCTATGATTTCCAGGTCTTTCTGACGAAGGGCTCTTTGTTTCACCTTTAGGTTGTCAGGATCAGACAGTGAAGGGAGAAGAAGACATGATGTGCCCAGAAGAAATGCAGTCCAGAGTGACAACATCTTAGGAGAAGAGTAAGTCCGGGAGCTTGGAAGAAGTTTGCAGGCTCAGTGCTCAGTGGAGCTGTCTTCAGAGCAGTGAATGGATGGAGTGAGGGGGGAGAGGGCTGCAGCTGAATCACACACTGTCTGCTTCTACTGAAGGACTGTGTGTTATTACATCTATGGCTAGTCAGCCTCTGGGGGATATAGGAATGTTCAACTCTTCAATCTGAACTCCTCACCATGTGCAAGCGCAAAGGACCAACAAACCTTTTATTGTCATTTACATCACAGCAGGATGTGCAAACAGAGTTACTATAAAATGCTTGCATCTTTCCAATATTATTTCAGAGGTCACAATAAAGGAAAATTATCTACAGGGGTGGTGGTGTTCCGTTCCCTGCTAAATGGCTGATGAGCTTGTTTGAGAAATGGAGGTTGATACTGGTGAATGCAGCTCTCATGTATGTTCTAAATAAACACCACTCAGTAGAGTAACCGAAACGCATAGCCAACCTCATCCCCCTTCCCGATGCTTCTGATTAATGTATACATGATAGATACAGTCTTAGTGCACAAGCATTGTCAGAACATATGGGTAACGCCTTAATTTAATAACTTAACAAAGACTTAAGAAATTGAAAGTACACATCAAATCCCGACCGCCAAGAACGCGGTGACGTACAACAAAACTAGAAAAAGGAAGTTCAATAGCCAGTAGCCAATAGCTTCTGTCTCGTAGTTGAATCTGAGCATGCGTGAGTTTTTGCGCGACGCAATTGCATACACACGAACGCATTTTTGAATAGGAACTTTTTCTGACCAAAAAATTGAGAACATGCTCTCAATCTTTTGCTGGCCGAAATGCGTGTACGCGGCATACGATCTGACTAGGCTGTAGGATTGGGGCCATTTGGGCGATTAATGCTTTAATTTATGTTCGGTCATTGACATGCTGCAGAGGAAACCAGTTCACTATCTGGACCACTTCTGTATTTATAAGTTGCAATGGCTTAAAGTCAAACACTATTTAATTCATTTTTAACCACTTCAGCCCCGGAAGGATTTGCCCCCTTAAGGACCAGAGCATTTTTTACAATATGGCACTGCACTGTTTTAACTGGTAATTGCACGGTCATGCAATGCTGTACCCAAACAAAATTTGCATTCTTTTTTTCCCACAAATAGAGCTTTCTTTTGGTGGTATTTGTTTTTTTTTTTTTTTTTTTATTCAAGAAAAAGGAACAGTACATAACAAAACATTATATATACCATGGAAAAAGGTGTATATGGTACATATGACTGGTTATAATAGCAATTACAACATTTTGAACAACCTTGGGAAGGATAACAATCAAACCCTTGTTACTAATCATCCTGATGGCTATTATAAAGCTAGAGGAGGGTAAGTGGGTCTCGTTGTGTAGTGACTGGGTACCTGATAGGGCAGCGGGTCAGTTGGACAACCCATGGGTAACTGATGAAAAAATATGAGTTGTTACCATTGTTGAAGCAGATACCTAAGGAAACCGGTATGGTATAATAATTTATGATAAGCTTAGATGACTGTATCTAATATGTTTTGCATAGGTTGTTGTCTGAAGCTATAACTGGTGTGTGTGTCCAGCACACCACCAAGATTTTTAAAAGAGGGGGGGAGGGGTGGGGGGAATAAAGAAAGGGGAAAAATCAGAGGGGGAGTGGGAAACTGCCAGGTGCCATAGTAGGTGTATATTATAAATAGAGTGAAAGGAATATCCCATTTGAGGATGTGTCTCGGCATCGTAAACCTATAGAAGGTATAGAGGTCAAAGTAATTATGTCGATCGGTCATTCTTTTGAGTTGGGCAGGTGGCCGCATTACCAATACTAGATTGTGTCTTGGGGGGGGTCTAGTAAATAGCCGATAATTATCTCAATTGTGAAATCTTCGTTTGTATTTGTAAGGTGTTCGTCTTCTAGATTCCCCTGGATAGCCTAGGCTGGAGTGGCTCAATGGAGGTCCCAATCGCCGGCGGTTAATCAATACACATACACTCCTGGGTACGTGGTGAAAGATTACAAGGTTTAATGGGAGAGTGGACCGTCTTTTATGTGGTACTACACAAAGCCCTGCCCTGTGAGGGGCCAATCGGGTGATTTACACATACATAGACAATTTTCTTAACTCATGACATTAGTTCTTTCCTGAAATGTAAGTCAAAGGTTAATACAATCTCCTGACAGTTATTTTGCCCTTTCAGCATCTGCTGACTGACCATATTCTTGCGTAACCAGTCCTTATCTAGCTTCGTGCCTCTCAACAATGTACAGAGAAGAAAACACAGGCAGATATTTTCCTGAGATATCAATATCTTGCATAGACCCTCTGGAGAGACATGCAGACATGCAGATATCTGTCATCTAGTCACGCTATTTTGTACATAGTATGTCACGTACGTCAGTATGCTTGTGTCTTAATTCTGAAGCTATTGAGAAATGCAAACCCAAGCATATTAGTCTTTATATCTTTGGTAATTTCAATAGGTATCCCCTTATAATCCTCCCTTTGATCATTCTGTGATTTACATAATGATCATTCCTTTTCTAATTTAGTAGCACAGGCTTCATACTCCGAACCCTCGTGCTCTTGGTTTTTATACCATACCGTTGGATCTTTAACAATGGAAGTGAGTTTCAGATCCTCCGGAGCGGCCGTGTTTCCCTTTTAATAGACCTAAGTCTTCTGGATGATATATACAGTTGGCTATAAACCATGTGGGCAGGAATACAAGTAGTACCAGACTACCCCAAAGGCATACAGCCTTCCCTGACACTGAAGGTAAAAACATTTCTACAAGTTCTTATGCTTGTCCTTCTTCCTCGCTATCGTGTAAGGTTTCAAGGGTTAATTGTCCAATGCCTTCCTGAATCTCTTGCAGTTCCGGTAGCTGTTCGGGTGGGTCGGGTTCTCCTTCAATAGGTGGGGGGTCGGGAGTTGTGGGAAGCGGTGGGCACTTTTTCAGCCTGCTGGCGTGGATCCAGGTGTTTCCTTGGTCAGTCAGGACCGCAGTTCTGGACACCTTTTCAACCTTCCAAGGTCCAGAGTAGATTGGTCCGATCCTCTTTTTGTGGGCCAGTTGCTTGACTAGCACTTGATCTCCTGGGATGAAGGGGTGTGTTGGCTCTGTGGAGAGAGGAGAGAAGGTGACAGAAACTTGTTCGTTCGTTTCATGAAGCATACTTACCAGGTTTTTCACGTACATTTCCTGTTGGGAATAAATGTCAATATCAGTGTCTTGGTCTAATGGGGGTAATTCTATGTTTGCGGGGACTCCCATCAAAATTTCAAAAGGTGAAAGTTTCATTCTGGCGTGGGGTGCCGTCCTAATCTGGAATAGCACAGAAGGGAGGTGATCAAGCCATCCCTTCATTGTGCCCCCTGTGGCCTTTTTCAATTTATCCTTTATATTTCTATTCATTCTTTCCACTACCCCTGCGCTTTGAGGGTGATAGGGGATGTGTAGTTTCCATTGCAGCCCTAACAATTTAGCCACAGCCTGGGTAACGGAGGAGCTGAATGCAGGTCCCCTATCTGACCAAATAGATGTTGGTATGCCAAACCTACAAATCCAGTTATTCAGCAAGCATTTTGCTGCTATATTGGCTGTCTCACCTGCACAGGGAGTGGCTTCAACCCAGCCTGAAAATTTATCAACGACAACGCACAGGAATTTTAGGTTCCCCTTTTGTTTTGGCATGTGTGTGAAGTCTACTTGTAAATCTGTAAGGGGACCTATTGGTGGGGGTAGATGACCATGTAGGCCATGCCGTTTGCCCTGCACATTGTTTTGAGCACAGGTAAGGCAACTTGTGGTCAGGAGTTTGACTTGTTTGTTCAAGGCGTTTGTGCAGAAAGATTTGGTGTACATAGTGGCTAAAGGGACGGCACCTATGTGTCCTGGACCATGAAGGTAGGAGAGAATTAGAATATTGCTTGCCTCAGGTATTCCCAATATCTTCCCCTCTTTTGACCACAGACCCTCTGGGTCTTTGGTCAAGCCAGCCTTCACCCAATACAAGACATCTTCCTCAGTGGCTAATGATTGCATTTGTGCCACTACAGATTTAAAGTTAGGACAGGTGAAATGATCCTTAAAGTACATGGACGTGGGGGTGGGCTCCTGGGTGGAGGACTGGGCTGCCTTTTTCGCTTCTCGGTCAGCTAAGGCATTTCCCTTGGAAAGTCTGCTATTATCTGAAGAATGTGCTTTTACTTTAATTATTGCCACCTCTTTTGGGAGCAAAATAGCCCGAAGAAGTGCCTGAATCTGGGTAGCATTGGAAATAGGTTTATTATCTGCTGTTTTAAAACCTCTTTTAGCCCATATTACTCCGAAGTCATGCACCACCCCAAATGCATATCTACTGTCTGTGTAAATGTTCACCTTCTTATCTGTAAATAAAATGCAGGCCCTGGTGAGGGCTTCTAGTTCAGCCACCTGAGCCGAAGAGGGGGGCAGTGGTTTGGCTTCTAATACCTTGTTTGGCAACTGGACTATTGCATATCCTGTTTGGAAGGTGGAATCGGAGGGACGGGAGCAACTACCGTCCACAAAAACATCGTCTGCATTGGTAATCGGTACGTCGGTGAGGTCTGGTCTTGGTGATGTGATAGACTCCACTCGTGTTATACAGTCATGAAACTGGTCTGGGTCTCGTGGTAGGCGTAACATGGAGTGCAAGAGACGGACGGCAGGGTTGTTGGCGGGAACATATTTGAGAGACAGATTGTCTGTGTTCATGAGGGAAATCTCATATCCACTGAGTCTTTGTGAGGTCATGTGTTGGGTGTTCATGTTCTGTATGAGGTGGGTGACAGAATGTGTGGTGTAAAGCGTCATCGGGTGTCCCAAGACCATCTTGTTGGCATCTTGTACGGCCATAGCACAGGCGGCTAAATTCTGAAGGCATGATGGCATGCCTTGAACCTGAAGGGGGAGTTTTTTAGATAGGTAGGAGACAGGGCGGTAGCCTGTTCCATGCTGTTGTGTCAAAACCGCGGCAAAAGAGGTCCCCGAGACTACACAGTATAGTTGAAAAGCTTTACCATAGTCTACCAACCCCAGGGCGGGTGCACATGACAAACTGTTCAATAGGGCCTGGAAGGCCTTAAGCCGTTCCTCTGTCCAATCAACCTGCCTAGGGGCTGTTGAGGCGGTGGCCTCTCTTAGTATACCATCATAATGAGAACAGTCGGGGATCCACTGGCGGCAATATACCACAGCGCCCAAGAATGAGAGCAGGGCTGCCTTGTCTTTTGGGGGGCTCAGAGCTTGTAGGGTTGCGGCGCGTTTGGGGGAGACCATCCTTGTCCCCCTTTTTAGTATGCACCCCAAGTATTCCACTTGTGGCATACATCACTGTATCTTCTTTCTGGATGCTAAATGCCCGATGTGGGCTAGATGGTTCAACAGAGATGTGGAATCGACCGCACAATCTTCAGCAGTGCGACTGCACAAGAGCAAGTCATCCACATACTGTATTAGCACCGACCCTCGCTCAGGCGTCCAAGATTTGACAGTCTCATTGAGTACCATAGAGAAGGCAGCAGGACTATCAACATACCCCTGAGGCAGGCGTGTCCAGGTTAACTGACCCGTCAACTGGCCCTCCGTCCAGGAGAAGGCAAACATAGGCTGGGCCTCTTCCGCAATGGGAATGCTAAAGAAGGCATTTGCTAAATCAATCACTGTGTAGCATAGAGAATGTGCCGGTATACATGAGAAAATAAAAGTGATGTCTGAGACTAGGGGTGGGAGGGGAATCACTTGTTTGTTTACTGCTCTGAGGTCTTGGACGAGTCTCCACTCGCCACTGGCCTTCTTTACAGGGTAAATGGGTGTGTTCCAGGGGCTAATGATTGGTTTTAGGATACCTTTAGATATGTAATCATTAATTTGAGGGGAGATGCCTTTGACTTTCTCTGGGGGTAGGGGATACTGTTTTTGATATTGTATCCCCGCATCTGATCGCATTTGGGGTGCATATGGTGTGCAATTAATAAAGCCCACACTACCTTTGTTTTCTGCCCAAATTGTGTGATGGTCAAGGGAAGAAGGTATCATTAGAAAGAAACTCCTGTGTGCATGTCTTTTTGGGCTGTGTAAGTCACAAAGAGGGGAACTTGCAGTGAGGGAGCCGTCTTTGTCAAACTTAATGGTAATGTTCAACTGGGATAATAAATCTCTGCCCATTAGGGACACTGGACAGGAAGTCAGGACAGCGAAACTCTGCATACATAGCTCTAGTCCATCCGGGGTAGAGACTGGTAAAGGCGGGGTGACGGAATGAGTAACCGATGTCCCATTTATTCCAATAGAGTGTCCCTCAGTACACAGTGGTGTGTCATACCTCTCATCATTTAATGAGCTAAAAGTGGCACCTGAATCAAGCAGGAAACACACTATGTGGTTGTCTACGCGTAATATAACTTGTGGTAGACTCTTCCATGATAGGTTGTGGCACACCAGACTGAGGGAAGGGACATACTCTAGGCATCCCTATTGGGGGTGTGTTTGTCGGGTAGACGGCCACTGCATGGGGATTCGAGGGGGAGGTCTGTTAGAGGTTGGGGTGTAGGGTGGCTGTGCAAGCGCATGGTTTTGAGATGGTGTTTGGGGAGGTGGCGGGTATTGGGGGTACCTTGTAGTGTGAGGGGGGGGGGGCGATTAGCAGCGTTGTACCCCCTTCCCCTGCCCCTCGGATAGCTTGCCCTCTGTCTATATGGGCACTGTGATTTCCAATGTCCCTGTTCCCCACAATTAAAACATCCTTGGTCAGGTGGGTAGGGCTGCATGGTCATGAGGTGCGGTGGTGAGGATGAGGTTTCAGGTGTGACTAGGGTTTGTGTTTGTGTCAAGGAGGGCAAAATTCCCCCTTTTTGTTCAAAGACCCCTGAAGTCTCTCTGGACCCAGCGTCCTTCATGAATTCATCTGGTGCTTGCTCCGCCCATTTGGGGTTTGTGAATTTGAGCAATTGCGTCACTTTGGGATCGCCTCCCGACATGATGGTAGTAGTAAATAATTGTGGTGTGGCCCCATCTACAGCTTTCCATAGGGAGTATACTCTGTTACAGTAATCATAGAATTTCTCTTTAGGTCCCTGCTTGGCTAGGATCAGTTCTTGGAGTGCAGATGACCCTTTGTATAATTTGGACCAATGACCTCCCATGCCTTTCCAAAAGGATATCCAATCCTTATTGATCTGGATATGGGTTGCCCATAGGTCGTCTACAGGGGCTTCTTCTGGGCTGTCTGGGTCTACAATGCTAAGAATACCTTTTATGTCATCTTTGTCAAGCCCTGTGCCTGCACTATATTTTGCCAGAAAGGTACCTGCATCTCGTGGATACTTCTTGGGATTGGGACATAGTTCTTTTATTTTGGAGAGCGTACCCAAAGGTAATGGTATATGCACTTCGGTGTCCCCTATGGTCATCAAAGGTGCTTTGAATGAGGCCCCTACTACTTCTTTCTCAGTTTCCTCTTCTATGGATAATGTCCCTTTTTTACTAATTGGACCTGACTCCTCAGTTTTGGGAATAGGTGTCTCTTTTGTATGGCTTCTTGTAGTGGTGGGGGGCAGCGATATAATCCTATCCTGCGCTTCTTTTAACATTTCCTCCTTCTTCCCTAATTGCCTTCTTAACTTTTCTAGTTCCTTTGTTAAGTCCTCCATCCTATGTTCCTCTCTCTCTTTTGCCTCCTGGAATTCCTTCTCCCTTTCTTCCAAGTCTTTCTGATACATTTCTAACATTATTTTCCTATCCACTTGTACCTTTTCTGCCTCATTGAGGGCTATTTCTTTTTGTTTTAGTTCTTCCATAAGTGTTTCTAACTCAGTTCTCCTTTTCCCTATTCTCTCTTCTTCTTCCTTTTTCTTCTCTTCAAACTCTTTTATTTTTTCCTCTAATTCCTGCTTTTCGGGACTACCCACTTCTTCTTGTCCTGTAACTTCCTCCTGTCTCCCCTCTTCCTCTCTGCCCCTACTTACTTGTTCCCATTGGGCCACTTGTTGTGGTGTTGCTGTGGTGTGTGCTATGGCGGCTAGGACTACAGGATCCAGTGAAGGATATAGTTGAAGGTATGGACCTGGCGTCCCATCCTCGTTTTTTACCATAACATAAGGTGGGGGTGGACATTGAGGCGGGGGAGGGGGGGTGAAGGGGGTGCAGGGGCTTCAGCCATAGTACTGGGTCCTATATTTGGAGTAAGCTTTGTAGTTTTATTAATATGCTTCTTTTTATATTTGTGTAGACATTTATCCCATGCATGGTAACAATCTTTCATATATTGAATATTTTCCCACTTCCCTGGAGGGTACGAATTTTTGTGGATTTGGCATATTTTACTTACTTCCTGCCAGTCTTCCTCAGTACAAGGACCATATGGCCCTGGGTCATGTATCCCCAATTGCTGACACCTTTCTCGGACTTGTGTCCAAAATGGTTCTACCTGGGGGCCAGGGATCATATTACTGACAAATTCATAGGGTGATGGGGTGGCCATGGCTTGGGTTGCTGCAGAATTCCCCATCTAGTAGTCTGGGCAGTGTGTCTAGTGGCAGGACACAGGTGATAACACCCGGTTTGTTCAACAATCCGGTCTCTGGTCTGGGAGTAGGATCCCTGATCTTTTTGGGGCAGATGGACTTATATAAAACTATGAAGATTTACCCTTAATATACGATGAAGGGTAAATCTTTCCTGGTGGCGGGATATACCCCTCTTACACCAAGTCTGCAAGAGAAGCCTGTAGGTCTAGTGGTCAAAAGAATCTACCTTTCATAAATGCTAAGAAAAAGTAAACCTAGCGTGCAGCGTGAACAGGCGGGTGCTACCTCACTACAATCTGGTTCTTAATACTCTGTATTCATTTAACAACATTTGGGTTTATTCAAACAGATATCCACTCTATATAATTATATCTTATACAACGTTAATACTCTATATACTTACGCTTGCACCTAAAGAGAAACAGACATATTTTTATGGTTTAGGATTTCAGTTTTAAAACTTTACATGTACATTATCAAGTAATCACATCATGATGCATTTCATTATTTATAGTGCTCTTTAAAAGTTCTCAAGTGGGCGTCCATTTAGCCAATCCTTATGTCACGGGCGTATATGATACCTCCCGTGTTAGAATATAATCATGAATATCTCTCTTAGTTTATAGTCGGACCAACCTAGTCAGACTCCTCAGTACCTGCGAACCCTTTTCACCCCCCAAGGGACCAGCCTAGTCCGTTGCGAAGGCACAGTTTATATATATATATATATATACAATTAAATTTCTTATAATGGTTGTTTGGACAGGTCAAGCATAAACGCCAATTACCATAAAAAGAGGTAAAGGTGTAAATGACTTACCTGTGCAAACACACCCCACTCCTGGTACCAAAAACTGTAAGGTGTTCGTCTTCTAGATTCCCCTGGATAGCCTAGGCTGGAGTGGCTCAATGGAGGTCCCAATCGCCGGCGGTTAATCAATACACATACACTCCTGGGTACGTGGTGAAAGATTACAAGGTTTAATGGGAGAGTGGACCGTCTTTTATGTGGTACTACACAAAGCCCTGCCCTGTGAGGGGCCAATCGGGTGATTTACACATACATAGACAATTTTCTTAACTCATGACATTAGTTCTTTCCTGAAATGTAAGTCAAAGGTTAATACAATCTCCTGACAGTTATTTTGCCCTTTCAGCATCTGCTGACTGACCATATTCTTGCGTAACCAGTCCTTATCTAGCTTCGTGCCTCTCAACAATGTACAGAGAAGAAAACACAGGCAGATATTTTCCTGAGATATCAATATCTTGCATAGACCCTCTGGAGAGACATGCAGACATGCAGATATCTGTCATCTAGTCACGCTATTTTGTACATAGTATGTCACGTACGCCAGTATGCTTGTGTCTTAATTCTGAAGCTATTGAGAAATGCAAACCCAAGCATATTAGTCTTTATATCTTTGGTAATTTCAATAGGTATCCCCTTATAGTATTCATCAGTTAATTTAAAGTGTATCCAGCAAGCCCATAGGGTAGTGAATTTTTGAGGTGAGTTGTGTGAGATTGCTATGAGTTCTTCCATTTCTGCAATCTTGTTAACTCTCATAAACCAATCCCTTATGGATGGAATTCTTGGGGAGCCCCAAAGAGGGGGTATACACAATTTTGCAGCATTAACGAGCATCATGGCCAATGATTTAAAGTAGGGTAAGTTTCCGGAGATATGGAGATGGAGAAGGAATTGGGCAGGTGAGAATTCGAGTTCGTATGTGGTAATTTTTGAGATCAGCTTGTGTACTTGAAGCCAGAATGATTGTATGTACGGGCATGACCACCAGATATGGAGGAGTGTCCCCCGTTCCCCTTGGCATCTCCAACATTTGTCTGACTGGGATGTGTTGAATCTGCTTAAAAGGTAAGGGGTGCGGTACCAACGTGAAATTATTTTAAAGTTTGTCTCTTGGGTGGAGACGTTTATAGATCCTCTATGAGTGTTTCGGTATATTATGTCCCAAGAGTCTTTTGTTAACTCTAAACTCAGATCTCTTGCCCAGTTTTCACAGGCCCTGCCTTCGTTGGATTGGACGTTCCACCAGAACATATTCTGTATTTTGGATATAATATGACGTTGTGATTCACTACTTAGACACATATTTTCGAACTCAGTCAACTCGTCAGAGAGATCTGATTGATTGTTGACACTATCAGTAAAGTGTTTGAGTTGCCAATAGGAAAGGGGAGTAAGTTTGTGTGCTTGCCACGTCTCAACTAGCAGTTCCCGGGGTAGTAGTTGACCTCTCCTGACTATGTGATGCAATCTTATACCTATAGTTGGTTGCGAATGTGTAAACGGGTGGCGATCCATACCAGGTGGGAAGTGTGGATTAGAGAGGACTGGCGAGAGTGGGCCTGGGTTTTTGGAGAGGTGAAATAGGCGATTGGTTTGTTTAAAGCATTTCAGTGTGGCGCTTATTGTGTGATTCTTAAGGTTTTCTGGTAGAAGTTCGTACTTGGTCCAGGGGAACCCGGCTATAGGGTGGTCAGAGAATGCATTTTCTAAAGCTATCCAGTCCTTTGATTTTTGATTCGTGTGCCAGTCTATAACACATTGTAACTGACAAGCCCAGTAGTAGTGTTGAATGTCTGGTAAACCAATTCCCCCTTTGGTTTTTGGTTTAATCAGCTGTGTATAACTGATTCTGGGCTGTTTGAGATTCCAACTGAATTCTCTACAAATTTTGGAAATGTTATTTAGAAAGGGCTTAGGGAGTTGGATGGGGATTGTTTGTAAGAGGTATAGAATGCGTGGTAAGATGTTCATTTTTACTATTGCCGCTCTACCGAACCATGAGAAGTGGGCCTTGTTCCATTTTGTAAGATCCTCTTTGAAGGTTTTTAGTAATGGGAGATAGTTTTTTTGAAAGATATCAGATAAATTAGCGGGTAATTGGATCCCCAGGTAAGTCAAAGCGTCTGATTTCCAGATGAATGGGAAGTTTTGCTTACTGAGGGCTACTTGTGGGTCTGGTAGTGAGATATTTAGGGCATGCGATTTAGCGAAGTTAATTTTAAGGTGGGCTATGTATTGGAAAATAGCAAAGTCTTTTAAGAGGTTGGGGATCGTAATCAGTGGGTTGGACAAAAAAAGGAGGATGTCGTCCGCAAAAGCGGCCACTTTGTAACTTTTCTGTGCTATGGATATTCCATGTATATCGGGATTGTCTCTCAGTCTGCGTAAGAAGGGTTCAAGTGTAAGAATAAATAGGATGGGGGATAGGGGACAGCCTTGACACATACCGTTGTTAATATTGAAGGCCTCTGACAGGGTGCCATTTACTCGGACTCTCGCCTTGGGGTTAATATATAGGGATAGAATAAGGCTTATAATGCGATCCCCAAAGCCAAAAGTTCTTAAAACCGCTTCAAGATAGTCCCAGGCTAGCCTGTCAAAGGCCTTCTCCGCGTCTAAAGATAGGAAGAATCCCGGGGTTTTAGTGGAAGAGAGCCAGTGATGAATATTGATAGCTTTAAGGGTATTATCCCTGGCTTCTCTCCCAGGGATAAATCCCACCTGGTCCGTTGATATGAGCATAGGAATTAAGGGGAGAATCCTATTGGCTATAATTTTTGCGAAACACAACACAAATGTGTGCATCTAATAGGGAGTTAGAGATTGTGTTAGGTTTTGCTAATAGGTTAAAAGCTTTCAGGAACGGCGATGTTAGAAGGTTTGAGAAGGATTTGTAATATGTCAGACAGAATCCATCTGGGCCGGGGCTTTTGCCTGTTTTCATATTTTTAAGGGCCATGAGATACTCACTTTCTGTTATTGGGCCATCTATTAATTTAGCTTGCTCAGGGGAAATAGGAGTAGGGCAATTGTGTTGGAGGAAATCAGCAATTATATCTCCCCGGCTCCTGCTGTCTTTGTGTGGTTTGAGTTGAGGGGGGAGGTTATAAAGGTCCTCGTAATAACGAGCAAAATGGCTCACTATTTCCTCACTACTAGTAATAGATGTTGTCGCAGACTATCTTAGTTTATGGACTGTGTTGTTTGCTTTTTTTGTTTGTACAGCCTTAGCCAGTAGCTTACCACTTTTATTGCTATGCTCATAAAATAGTTTTTGGGATAGGATAAAAGTTTTCCTGTTTTTTTTCCCTAATTCTTCTCTGAGAAGATTACGGGCTTGCTCCAGTTCTTGTAGGAAATCTTGGGCTAGGGTAAGTTTGTGTATGCGTTCTAATTTGCGAATGCGGTCTAGCAGTGCATTCGTGCTATCCTGTTGTACACGTTTGCGATGAGACGCAAGTTTTATTAGCTCTCCCCTGACCACACATTTGTGGGCCTCCCACTGCATCAAATGCGACGTATCCGGAGTATCGTTTGTTACAAAGAAATCCTGAATGGTCTTCATGACCGTGTTCAGGTATAGCTCATTTGTTATAAGAGATGCGTCTAGTCTCCAAATTTTAGATCTCTGTGTGTACTCTGGAAGTTCCAGAGTAACAGTGATTGGGTTGTGATCAGATAGGAAAGCCGGTTCAATTGTAGCCTCTGATAGCAGTGGTAGGTCCCTTTGTGTTAAAAAGAGGTAATCAATTCTAGAATGACGGTTGTGTGGTACAGAATAGAAGGTGAAATCTCTTACTCTGGGGTGAAGTGTGCGCCAGGAATCATGGAGGAGGAGATCCTGAAGCTGGGTTTTAATTTGTTTAAGGGCTCTAAACGGGATTGAGGACGTTCCAGATGAGGCATCCTCCAACGGGTTAAGAGCTACGTTAAAGTCGCCGCCAAGCAGGAGGACGCCTGACTTGAAAGAAGCTAGGGACATAGCAATCTCACGAAAAAAGCTAACCTGCTTTGAGTTCGGGCTGTATATATTAGCTATCGTAATAGGATTATTCCAAATGGTACCTTTGATAAAGGCGTAGCGGGCATTTACGTCAATTAGTGAGTCAGTGATGTCTAAGGGTATGCGTTTTGAAATCAGAATAGAGACCCCCTTGGTTTTCGCGACTGGATTCGTTGCATGGTAGGATGTCGGGAACTCTTTATTTGAAAATTTGGGTACTTGTTCAGATTTGAAATGTGTCTCCTGGAGAAGGATGACATCCGCTTTAAGTTTTTTCATATGTGTCAGGAGTTGTGATCTTTTTTCGGGGATGTTCAACCCTTTTGCATTGAGAGATATTATTTTCAGCTTGTTCTTGATGGAGGTTGTTTTTGTCATAGGCATTCTGGCACGTGTTATAAAATGCTTATAGTGTGTCAAGTAATTTATATGTGTTTCGTCTAGCTGGTTTAGAGAGAGAAAAATGAGAGGGGATGGGGGAGGGCGGGGGTGGGTAGGTATAAAAAGGGCAAATAATTTGCTTTATAGATATTAAAGGGGAATGTGGAGGGGGAATGTGGATAAGACCGACTGCAAGGATAGTCCCGCTATCCAGCCTTGAAGGAGTTGTCTCCTGTCGGGGGGAGTCAGCACAGCTTTGAGGACTGTACTGTTGTTGGGAGCGGTAGGACTAGTGAAGATGGGATTAGGATATATAAGTGATAGATGTAGAAATAGCAATCCGTAGC
This sequence comes from Lithobates pipiens, assembly GCF_037356315.1. NCBI lineage: Eukaryota > Metazoa > Chordata > Amphibia > Anura > Ranidae > Lithobates > Lithobates pipiens. The sequence goes on along the minus strand of NW_027507764.1, from coordinate 511,475,982 downwards.
TACTCAGAGGGTCATTACAGGCAATGAGAAATTTAAGGGGACTAACATATTCATTAAAGGGGGATACATACATACATGGGGGGATATTAAGGCACTTTGTAAGTCACAGGTTTTTAATGTGTATAAGTTGCGCTTGATTTAGAAAAGGGTGGAAGGCTAGCATTCAGGAAAGAAGATAGCGTCTAGGTCCAAATTTTGATGGACTCTAAAGGGATACCCCTATACCGATGCAAAATTAAGATCATGAACAAAGAAATATTACAACTGAATGGAGATATATAAAATACAGTACCGTCTTGAAATATATGCGTATACGTATAACTTTTATAATGAACAGACACCACTTATAAAGAAGAAGGAACTCAACTAGAAGAACCAAGAGATTCAAAGAAGTTCAAAGTCCACAGTCAGAAGTATTAAACAGAATAGCTAAACATCTTGAATGGTATACCCTGTCACCCCAGCCTCCAGCATCATGTAGTGGCTACTCAAACGGGAGGACAACCGAAAGTATTACCGTCTCGTATACGGGAGATGGATGGGTATAGATTGTGTCCTGCTAAGTGTCTGGGTGACAGGACATACCTCTAGGGACATATGTTCTTCAGGATATCTCAGAAATGGAACATGTCATTTGTAGAGGTAACCGGCTAACAATATTTGCAGGTAAAACCCGGTGTTCCAGGAACTCTTTTGTACTGCTATACAGGGATGCGCTATTTCCCTGCGTGTGTAGGGTGCAATAAAAAAAAAAAAAGGGGGGGGGGGGATACAGCAGTTTGATTTTGTACTCCAACTAAATAGTCTTAACCCCCTTTTAATAGGCCGCACCTTCCTGGCTTGTAGTATCGAGTGTAAGAGTTCCAATTCTGCGGGGAAAACAGATTTTGAGTTGCGACAGATCAAGCTGTTTCAGTCTGGTCCAAGTCACATTATTGGAGTAATCTAATGCATTGGACAAGATAAGGAGAGATTTGACACTCCCCTGGCCCGTTTAGCGGTAGAGGCTTTGGAAGAAGGGCGTTTCGTGTCCAATAACAGAGAAGTCATCTCTGAATGTGTATACGTAGAGAGTGTAGGATTTCTCCAGTTTGAGGAGATACTGTTATAGCACGTGTGTCAAAATGGAGCTTGACATACCTTAAGCTCGGGGTAAACTCAGCTGAATGCAAGAGGTAACTAGGTTCAGTCTTTCCTAGCCTTTCTGTGCACCGGGGAGGCCGGGACACTACCTTCTCTCGGAGAGCGTCGGTTCGCTGGTGCAGGCGATACGCGGTTGGAGAGCCTTCGACGTCTGGACGCTGAAGGGTTGTCACGGTGTTGTATCTCCATTATTTCTTCACGTTGCGGAGCGTCAGAGCGTGTTTCGTAGTGCCAATCTGGGATAACGATTGGCGGAATACCCAAATTTTCACAGAATGTGGTAGCGTCTCCAGGGTGTCTTATGTACGCAAATCGTCCTCCAGAACCCGCCTGTAGGCAAAAGGGGAACTTCCACCTATAGGGGACATTTCTCTCCCTCAGGACGTCTAAAATCGGGCGCAAAGCTCTTCTCTTCTGCAAGGTGATTTGAGATAGGTCTTGATATAAGTTGATTTCTGCCCCTTGAAACAAAATATGTCTTCTGAGCCTGGCTTGTTGCATGATGTCTTCCTTCAATCTGAAGTTAGTGATACAGCCGATGACATCTCTTGGAGGGTCCGTGTCTCTGCCTCTGGGTCACAGAGCCCTATGAAGCCGTTCCATATCTATAGGAAAATCAAGGGGACGACCCAGGAGGTCATTGAAAATGCTTAACACTGCTTGGGGCAGGTGTTCAGAATCAATCGCTTCAGGAAGACCTCTGATTCTAATGTTGTGTCGACGGCCCCTGTTGTCCAAATCTTCGATGTGCCTTTGCATATTTTGCATTTGGACATATTGTGAGTTCAGAGAGCTCTGTGCAGCAGTGATGGCCACTTCATGGCAATCAGTCATATCCTCCACTTCCTCAAGGCGACCAGCCACAGCATGCAGGTCTAATCTGAGCTCAGAGATTGCTGCAGACAGTGTGTTTTTAATATCAGCAGCCACTGCTGAGGTCCTCTAAGCTCAGGCTGCTTCTAGGAGAGGGCGGTGTGTCACTTGTACGAGCGCCTGTGTGCCTCGTGGGGCTGCAGCTTACCTCTCTGGAGGCCTGAGATGTCGGAACGGGCTCCCGAGAACGGGACCGAAAAATCTCCGGAATGCTGCCGGTCAGCTGTGCTTCGTGGCGCCGCGGGGAGCGCGAACGAGTGGCGGTATGTTCTTTGTCCGTTTTCCCCATGATGGGCGAGTGTGTGTCCCGCTAATGTAGTTGAAGGACCTCGGAGTAGCGGACGAGAGAGTTCAAGCAGCCATCTTCCGCCGGGTCCAGACCACGCCCCCTGGTGGTATTTGACCATCTCTGCGGTTTTTATTTTTTTGCAATATAAATTAAAAAAAGACCCAAAACTTTTGGAAAAAAATGATATTTTCTATTTTTTGTTATAAAAAAAAATACAATAAACTAAATTTTAGTAATACATTTAGGCCAAAATGCATTCAGCCACATATCTTGGGTAAAAAAAAAAAAATTCAATAGGCATATATTTATTGGTTTATGCAAAAGTTATAGTGTCCATAAACTTGGGCACATTTTCTGGAATTTACGCAGCTTTTAGTTTATGACTGCCTTTATAATTACTTGAGGTGCTACAATGGAAGGGCAGAACCCCCCCCCAAATGACCCCATTTTGGAAAGTAGACACACCAAGGAATTTGCTGAGAGGCTTGTAGAGCACATTAAATATTTTATTTGTTGTCACAATTGATTGAAAATGACCAAAAAATGGCACGTTTAATATTTAGCAAATTTCGCTTTTTGTCACAAAGTTTTGAAAATTGAAAAAATAAAAAAAATACATTTTCCTTTCCTTTCTTAATTTTCCAAAACAAATGAGAGCTGCAAGATATTCACCATGCCTCTTAGCAAATACCTTGGAGTGTCTACTTTCCAAAATAGGGTCATTTGAGGTGTTTTGTGCTATCTCTGCATTTCACGGCCTCCGAAACTGTCATTGGTAGTGAGGAAGTGAAATCACCATTTTACGTCCTTAGAAATCCTGAAGGCAGTGATTGGTTTTCGGGGTCCTGTACGCAGCTAGGCTCCCAAAAAGTCCCACACATGTGGTATCCTCGTACTCGGGAAGTAGATAAATGTATTTTGGGGTATAATTTCACATATAACCATGGCATGTTCAAGCAACATATCATTTAGTGATAACTTTGTGCAAAAAAAAAAAAAATGTTTGTCATGTTCCCAAAATTTGTGGCAAAATATAAAATATTCCATGGACTCAACATGCCTCTCAGCAAATAGCTTGGGGTGTCTACTTTCCAAAATGGGGTCATTTGGAGGGGTTTGTGCTATCTTGGCATTTCAGGGCCTCCGAAACTGTGATAGGTAGTGAGGAGTGAAATGAAAAATTTACGCCCTTAGAAATCCTGAAGGCGGTGATTTGTTTTTGGGGTCTTGTACGCGACTAGGATCCCAAAAAGTCTCACACATGTGGTCTCTCCATACTCAGAAGCAGCTGAATTTATTTTAGGGTGTAATTTCACATATACCCATGGCATGTGTGAGCAATATATAATTTAGTGGCAACCTTGTGTAAAAAAACAAAAAAAATAAAAAATAAAAAAAAGTTGTAATTTTCCCCGAAACTTGTGGCAAAACATAATATATTGCAGGGGCTCAACATACCTATCAGCAAATATCTTGGGGTGTCTACTTTCCAAAAAGGGGTCATTTGTGTTTTTTTGAACTGTCCTGGCATTTTATGCACAACATAAGAAGCATATGCCACACATCACCCACTCTTCTAACCACTTGAAGACAAAGCTCTTTCTGACACTTTTTGTTTACGTGAAATTTTTTTAAAGCAAAGGCCCTACAGATTAAAATGGCGGGTGTTGCAATTTATTTTGCCATAGTATTTGCACAGCGATTTTTCAAACACATTTTGTTTGGAAAAAAAAAACACTTTTTAAAATTTGAATGCACTAAAACACACTATATTGCGTAAATGTTTGGTAAAATATAAAAGATGATCTTATGCTGAGTACATAGATACCAAACATGACATCCTTTAAAATTGCGCACAACTGTGCAGCTACGACAAACTACCTACATTTTTAAAAGCCTTTACAGGTTACCACTTTAGATTTACAGAGGAGGTCTACTGCTAAAATTACTGCCCTCAATCTGAGATTCGCAGTGATACCTAACATGAATGGTACAATTTCTGTTTACATATGACACGAGACTGACCCTTGCATTCACCTTTGCGCACGGGGGGGGACGGGTGCTTTTTTAAAATTATTTATTTATTTAGCTTTTTTTATTTTATTTCTACACTGTTCCTTTCATTTTTTATTTTTTTATAATTTTAAAATATCCCCTATAATAGCAATAGGTAGTGACAGGTACCTTTTTTTTTTTTTTTATGGGGGTCTGTTAGACTCTAGATCTCTACTCTGCCCACAAAGCATCTGACCACACCAAGATCGATTTGATAAGATGCTTTCCAAATTTCCCAATGGCGCTGTTTATATCCAGAAAAGTCATGAAATGCTCGTAGATTGCGGTTTCTTAGGCCATAGAGATGATTGGAGCTGTTCTGGCCTCCAATTAGCTCTATGGTCAGCTGTCGGAACCACCAGCTGCATTCTCAGGTTCCCCCGGTGGGACAGGAGGACCTGAGAAAAGGACACGAGAAAACCATGGAAAACGGCGGGGGGGGGGGACATTCCCTCGTACTGCTTGTAAAAGCAGTCTAGCGGCTAATTAGCCGCTAGAATTGCTTTTACATGAAACCGCTGGCTGAAAAGAATGATACAAAGATGATACCTAAACCTGCAGGCATCATTCTGGTATAACCACTCAAAGTCCAGCAACATACCAGTATGACCGTTACTGGTCCTTGTTGGGCACATATTGTAATGTTCTTTTTTTCATACAGCCTGTGGGCTGAATGAAAAAAGAGATTGATGGGTGGGTATACCCACCATTAGAATACCACCCTGTATTCACCCACTTCTAATGATGGGCATACGTGCACTGTTTTTTTTCTAACTGTGGTGGTGAAATCACCTCCTACAGCACTGGAGTTTCTGATTTACGTATTATGAGAGCAACCCCCCGTTGCTGTTAAAATAAATCCATGCTGCAGCTGAATGGCATACAGGAAAATCAGACAATGGTAACAATAAAACATTAACTCAATGAAACAACTTTTTAGTGCAATCTGTGCCAAGTACAAAGTATATGCCGAAGCACGGGGGCAATCCGCCCCTAACATTAGGGGCAAATCATCCCTGTCCCCATGCTTCAGCATATATGCTCTTTTTTTTTAACTGTGGTGATGAAATCATCTCCTACAGTGCTGGAGTCGCTAATTTACGTATCATGAGAGCAAACGCTGTTGCTGTCAAGATAAATTAGTGCTGCAGCTGAATAGCGTACCTGCAAAGAAAATAATGGTTAACAATAAAAAACAGTAAACAGTAAAGTATAAAAGAATTACATACCTGCAAACATGATAAAACATAGTAACAATAAAACATTGCAGTTAAGCATAAAATACAGTAAAACAGAGCAGAACAAAAGAGAGAGAATGTGTGTATATATATATATTTTTTTTTACACTTTCTTTTTGTAACTGTAACTGTTCCAGGTTCAGGTTTCTAAAAATGCGATGGCATCTTTGGAGATCCTGTGAAAGTGTGTCCTATGACTGTGCAGTGCTGTACCCTATGCTAATACTCCACTAGTGTGTGGTAGCGACAGAGACATTCACCGATGCAGAGACCAGGTTGGCCAGGACAGGAGGGACAATAAAAAGGTGCGCCACGCCTGTATCCACGTTTCCTACAGACACAACATCTTCTTTGGTGTGTTCGTTGGGTAGGGGTACCAGGGAGGGCATATGGAAAAGGCCTCTCATGCAGCCGGTTCACTGCATTTGCATTGGGAATGTGGGGCACAGCACTGTCTAGAAACACAAAGGGGTTTGATGATCTCTTCCTGGAATTTTAGGAAGTATGCAATTCGTCCTGACACTTTGTATACCACATCAGCGTTCAGCAGAGCCAATTGAAATAGGTAAACAGACACTTTTTTGTACCAGCGTCTGGCTCCACAGGCAATTAAGTACAGAGCCATCAACTAGTCGTTGAAGTCCACCCCTCCGATATTAAGGCTGTATTCATGGACACAGAGGGGCTTCACAACAACACCAGTCGCCGTTGGAATTTTGACTGTCGTATCTGCGTGAAGGGAGGAGAGAACGAAAACATTCTGATTATCCCTCCACTTCACTGCAAGCAAATTATCACATCTCAAGCAGGCTTTCTCCCCCTGTCTAAGTCGGGAATCTACAAGCCATTGGGGGAAGCCCCGGCAATTAGATCACATGGCGCCAATTCCACAATCAAAAAGGTGACTAAAAAGTGGCACGCTGTAATAATTGTCCAAATAAGGGTGACACCAAGTCCCAAACAATCTTGCCAGCGCTCCCTATGTAATCTGGGCAGTTGTTGAGCTCCATGTGACTGTCTTTTTCCTCATAAACCATACAACTATATGTATAGCCCAGAGCTTATACAACTTGACTCCATATCTGGCACGCTTGCTAAGGAGAAACTGTTTGAAAGACAAGTGGCCAGAAAAGTTAATCATGGACTCGTTAATGCAGACAACGTGCTGGGGAATAAACAAGGCTGCGAACTGTTGGTTGAAGTGATTTACGAGGGGCTGAATTTCGTGGAGCCGATCAAATCCAGGGTTATTCCGAGGATGACAGAATTCATTGTTGTTGAAGTGCATAAACCTCAAGATCTGCTCGTATCTAGCCCTGGTCATAGAAGCAGTGAACACGGGCATATGATGAATTGGGTCAGTGGACCAATATGACCGCAACTCACACTTTTTAGTAATGCCCATGAGGAGGGATAGGCCCAGAAAGGTCTTAAATTCGGAAACCATAATAGGTTTCCAATGTCTGGCAAGGGTCAACTGGGGATTAATGGTGATGACTTGACCAGCATACAAATTGCTTTGGTCCAAAATAGATCTGAAAAACAGCGAATAAAAATCAAGTGACGTAAAATCAACTGTTTCCACCTGAATTCAGGGTTGGCTAGTGAATGGGGGAAGTACGGGCGCTGCAGAAGTGGTGGGCTCCCAATTAGGATTGACAAATGCAATGGGAAGGGCACTATGGGCTCGATGGGCCTGTCTTTGTCTTCTTGGTGGCTGCGGGACACTACTTGTGCTAGCCACTGCACCTGCTTGAACTGCACTTATGGGACTCGCCACATCACTAAGTATTACTGCAATGCTGGTTTGTCTACGACTAGGCCGCTGCTCACCAGTTCACCAGAGGGTTGGGCGGCACTAGTACTGGCTCTCTGCTCCATACGAGCTCCCTGCGGTTCTTGCACAATAACAGAAGAACAGGGTCGGGCACGCCTGATCTTAGCAGGGACCAATGGACCATTGTCAGAGCTATCTGTCAGGGTGCCGCTGCTTACTACTGGTTTGTATACTATGCCTGAATCTAATTTAAGTACAGTGATAAATCAGAAAACTACACTTGGTGACACAGTGACAGGGAGTGAAGGGGGGGGGGCGATTAGAGGGTGACAAGTGTACCTATGTGTACTGTGTCAGTGTAGTATTGGTGCAACTCACGTTTGGATGTCCTCTCTCCTCTCTCTGGAACCAAAAAGGATTCCACAAGGGGAGGTGAGATCACTTCCTCTGCCTGTACATTACATTACACAGGCAGAGGACAGTCTCTCATTTGCCAGAACCGATCACCAGGTCCAGGCCAGAAATCATTGGAGACTGATCGGTTCTGAAGCAAATCCAAATGCTGCGGGTGCACACACACACACGCCCCCTAGCCGCCTGCGTGCCTGACGTACAGCGGCAACAGTTTTCCTCAGTATAATGAAGGCGGATGGTCAGCTACTGATTCATATTCAAAGCCAACTCACTTACCCATCCATGTCGTCGTGCTTTATTTTGTTGAGAAATCACTCTGAAACCCCCTCCCTTAGCATTTCTAGCTACGGTCATCTTGAGTAAGGGCAGATGATCCATGTAGCATTTACTTCCTGGACAAATACTGCAGCTGCTGACTTTTAATAATCAGACACTTACCTGTCCCAGGGTCCAGCGATGCAGGGCAAAGAAGCCCCGCTCATCTCCCACTCCTCTCTGTGGCGTCGGTATTGTAACTGTGACACCCACTGCGCATGCGGGAGCTGCGCACCGTGTCTGGTCGGGCAATCATCTGGGACCTGTGACCTGTCCCAGATGATTGCCGAGAGGGAGGGGGAGCTGGGACCCTCTAAAAAGAGGGTATCCGTTCCTCCCCCAAAAAAATGACATGACAAATGTGGTATGTCAGGGGGTCACCTCCCTTAAAGCGGAAGTTCCATTTTTGGGTGGAACTGCGCTTTAAATGGCAATGGCACCCCAAGCGCAGTTAGCAGACGTGGGTCCCTCACTGGTGCTGGCATCTTCACCTGGGTGTCAGTCAGTCTGGCCTTCATCATTGGCTGGTGCAAGATGACGTCACTCCTGCACAGCGTGTTTTTCTGCTCCTTGTAATATCTTCCATGAGTCCTCTCCTTTTTCCCCCCTCACTTTTGATTGTTTGGAACGAGCAGTGCACTTTTTGTTCTGCATTAAGGCACCCTTTACCAGTCTGCAGAGGACTTCTTCCTTTATAAAGCATAAAGCTGACCTGGCAGCAACGTCTATGGAACAAAGCATACATTTCTTTTCATTTATTTAATGCACTGAATAAAAGCAATAATGTATACGGAATAAAATGTACTTTCCATTTATTCAATCCCTTTGTATAAACAAACACACGTCTTCCTAGCCTTGTCAGCCCTCAATATCCTGCCTGAGCTGAACAGCAGCTGTTCCCAGTGTGTGATGTACAGAGGTTTGAGGTAAGCAGTACACTCTTTAGGATTGCCACAATCTGCCTTTCATCAGGCACTTCCCTAATGGATGTTTCCATGGAACATATAAAAAAAACTTAATTGGCTGCAGAGGGTTTGTATATTTCAGGAAGGGGTTCAAACGTGAGCTGAACTGCCAGAAACTAGTGAGGGCACACAGCTTTGATGATTTTAGCGGTTACCTTGGTCCACATGTTCATACATGCTCGATGTGCTACTACCTCTGCTCCACGTGTACTATGGTCTGCGTTTACTATACAAGTCAGCATGGGCTGGGGATGTATGGATTTGTGCTTTTCACAGCAAATGTATGCTTTGTCTCTGTTCGGAATTATGCATTTACCTAATGCACTTACATATGGCTATATGCAAGGTCCCTAATACAGGGGCGTAGCCATGGAAAATAGCACCTATGGCAAGCACTGATATAGCACCAATGTCCAAACATCTGACTTCAACATCCTAAGAGTCCCCTCACATCAGAGTCCTCAGAGCTCCCCTCACATTAGTGTCCTCAAAGCTTGCCTCACATCAGAGTACTCTGAGCTCCCTTTATACTAGTGCCCTCAGAACCCCCTTAAATCAGTGTTCTGAGAGCCCCCGTTCACATCAGTGTCCTTGAAGTCCTCCTCACAACAGTGTCCTCAGAGCCCCTGTACATCAGAGCCCTCACAGTTCCCTCACATCAGTGTCCTCAGGACCCCTCTAACACCACTGTCTGTGGAGCCCCACTCACATTAGAGTTCTAAGAATCCCCCCTCACCTCACACCAGTGTCCTCAGGGCCCATCTCACATTAGTGTACTCAGAGCCTCCCTCATATCGGTGTCCTCAGAATCTTCTAAATGCTGGGGCAGCGTCATATGCTACCTGCCCTGGTTCTGTGTCATGCTTTTTCATGCTATGGTGTAGGCAGGCCGGCCCACCTGCATCATAAAAAACACATGATGGAAGTTGGGGTTGGTATGGCAAAGGATTAGGAGGCCTGGGGGGAAACAGAGAAGGCCCTGGCCTGGGGGCGGCAGAGGAGGCCCTGGACTGGGGGGGTGCGGAGGAGGCTCTGGGCTGGGGAAGGGGTACAGAGGAGGCCCTGGACTGAGGGGGGTGAAGAGGAGGCCCTGGGATAGGGGGTGCAGAGGAAGCCCAGGGGGGGGAAGAGCAGGCCCTGAGCTTTGGGGTGGTGCAATGGAGGCCCTGGACTGGGGAGGTGAAGAGGAGGTCCTGGTCTGGAAAAGGGGTTGGTGTGGCAAAGACCTTGGCTTAGGAGAGGAGGCCCCGGACTAGGAGGGGAGCACACAGGAGACTCTGGACTAGGAGATGCAGAGGAGGCCCTAAAAAAGCAGGGGTGTGCAGAGGAGGCCTGAGAGAGGAGCATCTGGAGGCCCTGGAGTAGGACAGCAGGTGTCTGGAGGCCCTGGACTATGAATAAGAGGAGTATAGTGGAAGCCCTCTGGACTAAGAAAGAGGGTAACTGAAGGACCTGCCAGATTCAGGGAGAAAGAGCCTGGATCTAAAGCCTGGGCTGAAGAAGAGCCTGCCTGGGCCCTGGAGGGTGAGTTCACAACATTAATAGGGACATTTTATCAATTATCACAAGTAATGCCAAACAGGAGCAGAGAGACTGGTCATGTCATAGATCTATTGTTTGTTTGTCTGTACAGCAGCGCAGATTGGAAGGGATGCATGTATCCAAACACACAGTGTCTGCATTCAGATCTGTGCACCCACTTCTATAGGTGAAGCTCTCTGGCTATGAATAAGCGCCATGATAGGGCGTGAAACGCTTTAGATATCTGCCCTGTTTTTTCCCTATTTATGAGATGACTATATTTGGATTTTATTATTTCATGTCAATAAAGATGCCTTCCATGGTGTGCGGCCATCCAGGATTTTCTTCTTTCCTCAAGCTTGAGCAGAGCCAGCACCTGTGAGTTCCATTAAGGTGGGTGTTTCACCACGGATTTGAGAGGTTGGAGTGGCAATCTTCTGTTTATGAATCTCTCTGGTGGATGCAGATGCAGCAAAAATTAGCTCAGCATACAGGGCCTGTCTCAGCGCCTGTCTGAATGAGCACTTAGGGGAATTTATCAAAACTAGAGTAGACAGAATCTGGAGCAGCTGTGCATGGCAACTGATCAGCTAATAGCTTAAAATTTTTAAAGCTGAACAAGCTGAAGATAGAAGCTGATGGGTTGCCATGCACAGTTGTTCCAGATTCTGACTGCACCAGTTTTGATAAATTCTCCTCACTGTGTTTTACATTTGTTACTCCTGACTACTGCATTCTAAGTACAGCACATTCTTGGTTAAAGTGGTTGTAAAGGCTCAAGGTTTTTTACCTTCTGGTAAAAAGCCAGAGACCTTCTGGTAAAAAACCGTCTGTGTGCAGCAGTCCCCCACCTAATACTTACCTGAACCCCCTCTCGATCCGGTGATATCCATGAGAGCCTTGGTTCTCTGGGGACTCGCACTCCTGATTGGCTTTTGGCTGTCAGTCACAGCCAAAAGCCAATCAGGATACGGAGTGGGCAGGAGTGTACCTGCTTGGATGCCTCCATAGCAAGCTGCATGTCTGTTATTTAAAAAAAAACAAAAAAAACAAGATTTTAATATTACTTTAAGGTTAGCTGTGTGTAGTAATGAATATGCAATAGAACAGTTTTAGTTTATTAGAATGGGTGTACTGAGGTTTGTACTGTCTGTTACATTCTTCCATGTGGCACAGTCATGAAAGCATATGGCCATTTAAGTCCCTCCAACTGTTAATGCACTCTGACCACACCCACAGTTTTGGTGCGCTGCCGCTATATTGCCACACACCATTTTTCATGGGGGGTGCAAAAAAATTACCAGCCCCAGGTGCCAGATGTGCTAGCTACACCAGTGACATTAAATAGAAGGCTCAGCAAACCTAAGCAACCCCCCCAGCTGGCCCTGGATGTGCCACTGCTATACAGCGGTACCAGCTTTGACAGTGTCTAGTGCTACTGATTTGCAAGGAGATGGCCAGGCTATGAACATTTATTCCTTGACGTGTATTGTAATTTTCTGCAAATGCCTTTGATTGCCATTAGTATCAAAGAGACAAAGATACTATCATCTTTCCCATTTAGGGAAAAATTTCTTAGTCGTAGTAAAGGGCCCCCTGAACCCCTGATACTCATTTTGCTGCTTTGGTCTCAATCACAGCTGACTAAAATACCCGGTGCTTACTGGCATGTGAGAATAGCATTTGTCACATGTTAGTAAAGTTAGACGGGAGAGTGCAAAATCTGGTGCTGCTGTGCATGGTAGCCAATCAGCTTCTAACTTCAGCTTATTCAATTAAGCTTTGACAAAAAAAAAAAACTGGAAGCTGATTGGTGTCTATACAGAACAGCACCAATTAATGCTCAACTCTGGCCACATTTTCATGTCATTTGGAATAGAGTTGGGACAATTACAGTTTCCGTTAAGATTATTATTTCTGAATGTAACCCCCATTGAAAATTCCCTTACTTCCCGTCCTTGAAAACAGGGGGGACTGCGAATTAACCCTTATCTCACCTCACTTTCAGTGTCAATTACAACGCTACCTCCTTCTCACCTCTTCCTGTTGGGGTTCTGTCTTTGGACCTCCAATATAATTTCTATGCAAATGACACCCAAATCTATCTTTCTACTTCTCAGCTCACCCCATCAGTCTCCTCACGCATCACTCATTTACTAATAGCCATATCAGTATGGATGCTACACCACTTGCACAACGTCAGTCTATCCAAAACCTAACCTAATCCTGGAAACTGAACTCTCCTTTCGGCCCCACATCCAATCACTGTCCAAAACTTGCCACCTCAACCTACGTAATGCATTTAACTTAACACATCACACATTTAGTAACTGACATATCAGCCATACCACTTGTTCAAACTCAATCTATCCAAAACTGAGCTCATAATATTTCCTCCCCCACGCGCCCCCTTCCTCTGACTTCTCTGTAAAGCTCAACAGCACAACTTTTAACCCGTCCCCCCCATGCCAAGGTTCTAGGCGTAATCATGGACTCTAAACATTCCTTTCAGAACCATATCCCATCTCTGTCCAACATCTCCAAAATATGCCCCTTCTAACCAACGACACCATCAAGATTACTAATTTCCAGGTCATCTCTCACTTCAACTATTGCAACTCCCTTAAACCATTCGGTGTCTGCTTTCCCGCTCTGCCAATTTCTCCATTGGCTTCCACTCACCCAATGGAAAATATTCAATATACTGACAACACCTACAGCCATCTTCAATTCTTACCCATGCTCCATCACTGACCTCATCTCAAAATACCAGTCAAGTCATTCTCTTCACTCCTCCCAAGACCTCCTGGTCTATACCTCTTTTGTCACCTCCTCTCATGCTCACTTCCAGGACTTCTCCAGAGCCTCGTCCATTCTCTGTAACTCCTTACCTCAATCGGTCTGACTTTCTATTACCCTATCCACCTTTAGGCGATCTCTGAAAACCCATCTCTTGAGAGAGGCCTATCCTGCCTCTACTTAATAAACTGTACTTTTATTTTCCTCATTACTTTTTACATCACCTAACTCTTCCTTTTAGATTGTAAGCTCAAACAGGGCCCTCTAAATCCCCTAGTATTGAATTGTATTGTAACTGTACTGTTTCCTTCCATTTTGTAAAGTGCTGTGCAAACTTTTGGCGCTATATAAATCCTGTATAGTAATAATGTTTGGCCTGGAAGGCAAACACAATAAACTGCTCATTTTGTGGCATAAAGATAATGCACTGCACAAAGTGTGCCGCAGTGCTGTAGTGATTGGTGGACATGGTAAAAGTTAAAGAATGTCTTAAGGAACATATTTTATTTTAAAACACCTTTTCACATGATAAAAACGAGGGATTGTAAGGAATGAATTGTAAATGAAGAAGTATTTTATGAGCTGAACAACATGACTACTACACAATGATTGCATAGTATTGTGACTAACGCATGCTTGGAAGCAAAGTGGTGACGCATCCTAAATTGTTACCATTAATATAAATTCTCACGATCTGGATCAGTTTCTGCCTGGAGCCATAAGCAAATGAATGTGTAGCAGCAAAGGAAAGTCATTTGTGCCCTCTAATCTGCAGGAAAGTTGACACACCGTCCATCACTTGCTCATCTTAATCTGTAACCCCTTCTATGAAGAAAAGACTACTAGTTGAGCAGGTCTGAACCAATAAAAAAAAAAGTAAACTTCCCATAATGCAGAGGAAGCGTTTATAAGCTGTGCTGTCAGTCGCATTACAGTGGATGTAACCACAAATACATAGTTGGTTTGTTAAATATAGACTTTTTTCGCAGACGTTTTATTTTTAAAACAAAAACGTACTTTCCGTGAGAATACAGTTCTCTGCTACGGGATCTCAATCCATCTCATCACTGTGCTATCCTTTGTTCTGCCCATGTTCTGCCTCACTTCTCTTGGCTGCCAGGAAATGCGGATCAGTTAAAGCCACAGCTTTTGGGATGCCACGTAGAAATAAACTACAAATAAACAGAGTCTGACTATCTTCTAGTAAATCTCCCCGGATAACTGCAATTAGCCTGTCTTGAGTACATGGATTAATAAAACATGTTCTATTTTTTTTTTTGTTTAAACATCTGCCTCTATTAGCATAGCTAATAAATACTCAAGCTCATTTAACATGCCAAATAAGCAATGTGCACACCAAAAGGAACCCATCACAACCAGCCTGCTCTAAAGTTGGCCAAACACTAGTAGAATTTTTTTAGAAATGTTTTATTTTAAGAATATTTGTATGATTTTCTTTAGGGCTGTTACTGATTAAAATTTTCATGTTTGATTAATCGATTTTATTTCTAATCGATTAATTTCGATTAATTATAACGCACATACAGATCCAACTACTTTTAGCTGATCTCCTTGCATTGCAACTCTGCATTAGTCAGTGGTAAATGTGGTATACACTATATACAATCACCTGACACTAGATAGTTTCCACAATCCGTGACTTAACTTCACAGTTCACACAAATACGGTTTAAATTCAAACTGTAGCACTGACGTAAGTCATTTTTTTTCCACAGTAGCGTGGCAATCCCTCCTCCTCCGGTCTAACTAATCACTCTCACCTTATGGCATGGACCCCTGTGCAAACAGGTGGTCATGCAAGCGAGTATCAAAACGGTTAACACGGACCATAAACTTCTCTCATGTCTCCTTAGATCTCAGCAAGGACGCCAGGTCATGGGTAGAAAGAAAAGATCTAAGTGCTTTTTTTGATCGATCAAAATAATTTTGATTGAGCAAAAAAATTTACGATTAATCGAGGAAACTATCTTTAATTTCCACAGCCCTAATTTTCTTAAATTGTAGTCGGGTCACATCAATGTTTTGAGAAAAAAAAATCTTTCCTTTATATTAACAATAACAGCACAGCTCCATAACCCACACTCATTTGTACTAACAGCCTGCCTTAAAGCGGAACTTCATCCAAAAGGGGCAGTTCTGCTTATTTACATGTTCCCTCCCTCCTTTACCACATTTGGCACTTTTGTGGGGGGAGCGGGTACCTGATTTTGACAGGCAATCCAATTAGAAGTTTTCCCCCCCTCCTCCTTCCCCCCGCAGCCTTCTGGGGCACATTACAGGTCCCGGAAGGCTGCGGAACCATTAAGACACACAGTGTGTGCATGTGCAGTGGGGAACTAAAAGAGGAGCTCCAGCTTCAGCCCCCCCCCCACTACTTGTTTACCTTAGTCAGGATGCCGATGCCTGGACACAAAGCCATTTGAAGAATTGGCTCGATGGATCACTGGATCCTTGGACAGGTAAGTGTCTTTATAGTAAAAGTCAGTAGCTACAGTATTTGCAGCTGCTGACTTAATTTTTTTTTGGGGGGGGGGGGGGGGTGGGTCTGAAGCTGAAGATCCTCTTTAAGTTGGTTCTTCCAGATCAGCCTCTTCCAATCAGGGTTCCACCAAAGGTTACTAAGGATTTCTTGAGCACTTAGCAATTTCTACTTCTCAGATAAGTTAGCACTGACACCAGTGATTTTTTTTTTCAGCTATCAAGTGTGGTTTTCTCACTTCCCATAGACCACCAATGTAGGGGACATTCTTCCCACTAACAACCAGTGTAATAGGGACCTTCTCCACTGACCACTAATCTAAGGAGACCATTC
Source organism: Lithobates pipiens (assembly GCF_037356315.1). NCBI lineage: Eukaryota > Metazoa > Chordata > Amphibia > Anura > Ranidae > Lithobates > Lithobates pipiens. The sequence goes on along the minus strand of NW_027507764.1, from coordinate 511,459,761 downwards.
TCCACAGACCACTAACCTTGCACTTCACTGACCACCAAAATCAGATGGCACTTTTCCACTCAAACCCAATATAAGGGAGTAGTATTTATTTTATTTATTTCAGGTACTTATATAGCCCTGTCAATTTAGTCAGAGTTTTACATATACGTTGCACATTCACATCGGTCTCTGCCCTCAAGGAGCTTACAATCTAAGGTCCCTAACTCACATTCATACATACACATACTAGAGCCAATTTAGACAGGAGCCAATTAACCTACCAGCATATCTTTGTAGTACAATTTTTATGGTCTTCATCTTTTTTATGGCCATTATTACTTGTTTCAATGCTCCGAGCACACCACATTCCTTGTTTTATTATTCATTCCTATGTTCACATTTTACAGTTCACGCTAATATTCTGTGGGCTGTAGATATGTTAGTAATTGGCAAGGGTTCTCTGAGACCTGAAAGTTATTTCATGGGTTGCTCTGTGTTAAAAAGCTTGAGAAAGGCTGCCCCAGGCAAACTATAGAGGCCTAGTTTGCTTGGCACTCTCACAGCCCTATACACTCTTTGGCAACCAGTGCCCAAAAGGGCAACCATAAATAACATGTAAACTCAATACATTGTCACCAAAGGGGCATTCCTTTCTTCACAGCTGCACTTTACAAAGCCCTTTGTTTGGTAAGCCCTCCTAGACTTCTGTGACAGCGTCCCCCCAAGCACATCCAGTTTTGTGAGAGACGGCTATACAAGTCCAATGGCAAGGAAGATTTCTACTTCAGGGTGTGAATCTCACCAGGTCGTATGTCATATGTGATACTCACATAAGTAAGCAAAGGTGGGGGGTTGATATAATCGGTGGTGAAGGAGTCTAGGCAGATTGGGTAAGTATACTTTGTCTGAAGGTGCAAATATTCTTTAAATGCTCATGTTGACCCTATAAGTTCTATAAGTTATGATTTGAAGTTTCTTGCTGTGTAAAAAACGGTATGATCTCCAGGGCAATTCAGGCTCATAGGAGTCAAATCCAGTGATGCACATCCACAGTATGAAACGGCAATGGGGTTTATTTACTAAAGCTGGAGAGTACAAAATCAGATTCACTCCTGCATAGAAACCAATCAGCTTCTAACCTCAGCTTGTTCAATTAAGCTTTAGCAATAAAACCTGGAAGCTGATTGGTTTCTATACAGAAGTGAGCCTGATTTTGCACTCTCTAGCTTTAGTAAATAAATCCCAATGGTTGCATGCATAGAGAACTGTTTTTACCTGCTGGTGCTGCCTACGCTCCTAAACATTGTCTTCTCCCCTTCTGGTCGTGCATTGCTGGAAAATGTTTTATAGCTCATTTTATCTCCGGCTGTGTCCATATAGGGTTTGATTTAGTAAAATTGGAGAGTGCAAAATCAGGTGAAGCGGTTCTTGGTAGCCAATCAGCTTCTAACTTCAACTTGCTCAATTAACCTCCCTGGTGGTACGATTATTTCGGATTTTAGGTGCTAAAAGTGGTACAATTATTTTGCATGAAAATTTGGCGTTTTATAATGTAGTCCTGTAATTCTTAGCAATAACTCACTTAAATCTGTCCAAATCGAGTCTAGCAGACATCCCGGGTATGATAAAGTTTGAAAAATGAAATCATAAATTATAATATAATAAATAATTATAAATAATTGTACCAAATAATAATATAACGATAATAAAAATTATTCAATAATGTAATCAAATCAAAAACACTGAAATTTTCTCAGTTGCAGAATTGTCAAGCTCTGACAAAAACAAAAAAATCTTGAGGCCGGTTGGCTTCTCTCCAGAGTTGCACCAGATTTTGCACTCTCCATTTTAGTAAATGAACCCCTATATGTCCACGATCTTAAGGGTATTCTATTTTTAGCAAATAAGAGGTTGTCAATCTGCAGGATAGAGTAGGGACTGGCCAGAGAGGTACCGCTTTAATGCAGCTGGAAACTGTATTGCAATTTATGTGAACTAAGAATCCCCCATTTTCATAAGCAAGGGTTTGTAAGGGTGGTTAAAACTCTTTAGTATCTCATAAGTTGCATTAATGGAAGCTATTTAGGACCTGAACACTTAAGCCGCGTACACACGGGCGGATTGTATGGCCTACTTAGTCCGTCATACAATCCGACGGACAGTCCGTCATACTTTCGAATGAACGGACTTGACCACACACGGATAGCCAAACAGTCCGTCGAAAGCTTGCGCGATGACGTGTACAGCACGTACGACGGGACTAGAAATACGAAGTCCAATACACAGCAATGCAATCTTCCGCCGTGTAAATCCTTTCTGAGCATGCGCCATTCTTAGTCCGTCGAACTAGCCTACTCACGAGCGGATTGTCCGCTGAAACCAAAGTATGACGGACAGTATTACGGAAATTCCGAAATACTTAGTACGCCAGACTGCACGCTGAAAAAGTCAGCTGAAGCCCACACACGAGCGGACTGTCCGCTGAAATGTGTTTCGGCGGACTAAGTAGGCCATACAGTTCGCCCGTGTGTACGCGGCCTTATATATCAATTTCCACTGCACAGAGCTCATTAGTAACTGAACAGGGCAGGGATGCCTAAAATTGTGGCATTATTTTTTTGCTGGAGCAATAAGTTGGGCTCACCGTGCTATAACCCAATTGTATTATATTATATTTATTTTAGTGGGACACCCCAAGTTGCATGCACCATTTTCTTTTTTTTTTTTTTACTTTGAATACATTTTTTATTAAAGTTTTTAAATATATACAGTATACCCCAAAAAAAGACAAAGAGAGCCAAAAGCATAAATCTGTACATTGCCGAACATAGTAGCAAACTTTTAATATGTTATATTAACTTATCTTAACACAATTCATATTTAATCCACAAACCGTGAAAAGTGTTCCAACTGTACCTCGGGTAGGGAGGGCACCCCACGCCCCTCCACCTTAACACCTTTATCCGTGCTGTTTGTTTACCATCCCCCACATTGCTGCCCCCCCCACATGCATAATTTTCACATGCTGGTGCTAGCCACCCTGATAAACATTTTGCACAGCCATCTTTAGATCACCCCGCAATTTTACAATTGGATTCAGGTCTGGACCCTGGCTGAGCTATTTCAAAACTTTAATCTTCTTCGGGTGAAGCCATTCCTTTGTTGATTTGGATACAGGTTTTGTGCTAATATTGACTGGTATTTGGAACTGTTTAAAATTCCCTCTACCATAACTAAGGACCTTGTTCCAGCTGAAGAAAAACAGCTCCAAAGCATGATGCTGCCACCACCATGCTTCAGTGTGGGTATAGTGTTCTTTTGGTGATGAGCAGTGTTGTTTTTGCACCAAGCATATCTTTTGGAATTATGGCCAAAAAGCTCAACCTTGGTATCATCAGACCATAACACATTTTCCTATATGCTTTTGGGAGACTTCAGATGTGTTTTTGCTAAATTTAGCTGGACTTGGATGTTTTTCTTGGTAAGAAAAGGCTTGCCATTCTACCCCATAGCCCAGACATCTGAAGTCCCTGCCATCATCCTAGGTGACTAACATTCCAATCAATGTTAATACTGCTACCACTTCTAAACTACTCAACCTCACCTCGTCTTTTAACCTAACACAATGGACACAAACCACCACTCACTCCAACGGCAACACTCTCCACCTCGTATTCTCTCATCGCTGCACTCCCTGCAATCTCTCTAACACACCCTTTCCTCTCTCTGATCACAGCCTTATCCATTTCACACTCTCCTTGTCTCCTACATCCCATGCTGCCAACCCACAAACCACTACCCGCAGAAACCTTCACAACCTCAACCCTTCCCTTCTTCACTTTGCTACTGATGGCCTTTATGACAAAATCGCACCCCTGTCCTGCACAGACCTAACCACTTCCATCTACACCACCACCTTGCCATTCTCCCTAGACATACTTACTCTTCTTTCTACATGCAGAACCAGGCCCCATCTGCCACAACCCTGGCAAACAGAGGACACCAGAAGTCTCAAGAGACACAGCTGTGCTCTTGAGCGAGCATGGCATAAATCTAAATCCCTGCAAGTCTTTACCCTCTACAAATCTGCCCTTCTCAAATACAACTCCTGCCTCCACACTGCTAAACAAACCTATTACAACAATTTCATCAAAACTCTCTCATCCAAACCTTGTCAACTCTTTTCTACCCTTAATTCCTTACTTCACCCCCCCACCCACAAACTTGCTTACTGCTCAACAGATCGCCAACCATTTCAATAGCAAAATCGACACAATTGGCAAGGAGATATCCAGCATTCAAATTCCTCCCCTACCCAACATATTGGGTCCAACACCACACTCAATACTCTCCTCCTTTTGCCCAGTTACCACAGATGAAGTTGATAAACTCCTCTCCATGGCCCACCTCACTACCTGTCCCCTCTCAATAACTGCGACCATCTTCCCACTCTATCCTAAACTCCCTAACACACACTTTCAACCTCTCCCTCTCCTCCGGCACCTTTCCTTCCCTGCTCAAACATGCACTGGTTATCCCCATACTCAAAAAACCCTCACTTGACTCCACCTGTTTGAATAACTTAAGACGCCTTGTCCATGAACGAATGAGTCCCTACCTCACAGACAACAACCTTCTCGACCCCCTACAGTCTGGCTTCCGCCCACAACATTCTACTGAAACTGCCCTACTAAAACTCACCACTGACCTACTAACTGCTAAAACCAATGGGCACTACTCCATACTCATACTTTTAGACCTCTCTGCTGCCTTTGACACAGTTGACCACCTGCTCCTCCCCAGCAAATTTCATTCCCTTGGCCTCAGTGATTCTGCTTTATCCTAGTTCTCCTCCTATCTCAGCGCACTTTCAGTGTCACAACTCCATCTCCTCCACTCCCCCTTCCTCTTTCTGTTGGGGTACTCCAAGGCTCCGTCCTTGGGCCTCTCCTATTCTCACTCTATACCTCTTCCCTGGGCCAGCTAATAACCTCCCATTCACAACATCACCCCCATCTACATCACCAACCTCATCTGCAGATATCGCCCAAATTGTCCCCTCCGCTCCCCCCAGGACCTCCTGCTCTCTAGCTCCCTTGTTACCTCATCCCATGCTCGCCTTTAAGACTTCTCCAGAGCCTCTTCCACCCTCTGGAAATCCCTGTCCCAGTATGTCCGATCAGCCCCTACCCTGTCCATCCTTATGAGATCCCTGAAAACTCATTTAATCCAGGAAGCCTATCCCACACCCACCTAACAACTGTCCCCGAGCCACCTCCATCAAATCATTCTCTGCAGCTATTACCTTTTGTACCACCCTCTCCCTTTAGAATGTAAGCTTTACGAGCAAGGCCCTCCTGTACCTTTTTGTATTGAACTGTACTGTAATTGTGTTGCCCCCCTCTACATTGTAAAGCGCTGCGTAAACTGTTGGCGCTATATAAATCATGTATAATAATAATAATAATGATAATAATAATATAAAGAATACGGGAGATTGTTGTTACATGTACCACACAGCCAGTTCTTGCCAGATATTCCTGCAGCTCCCGAAATGTTACTGTGGCCTCTTGGCAGCCTCCCTGACCCATTTTCTTCTCGTCTTTTCATCAATTTTGGACTGACGTCCAGTTCTTTATTTTTTTTTTAATCAGATAATTTTTTATTGAAAAAGATTTTTACAGCTTACAACAAAACTAAAACAAACATTCCCAGAGACACAGCATAGTTCATAAGCAAATTGGAATCTAGCCATCGGGACCCAATTTAAAGTATTTAAGGTATCAAATATATACTCTCAATATCAATGCAATTTAACGGCACAACACATGTATCAGTGTTCCCGTGACAGTAGTACACATTGGACAGTTTGGTATAGCTGCTTTACCCCAGGAATGTAACTTTAGAGGAGTGTAGTGAGACCTGTGAATAATAAATAACTGAGTCAGACACTAAGGAGGATAAGGAGTCACTGGTCAGGTTCTCCAAAGCCCATTCCTCATTACTAATGCTGTGTACGCACGACCGGACATTCCGTCAGAATGAACTCTGACGGACTTTTCAATGGAGTTCCGCTGAAACGGACTTGCCTACACACGATAACACCAAAGTCCGATCGTTTAACAAGATGATGTACGACGGGACTAGAAAAAGGAAGTTCAGTAGCCAGTAGCCAATAGCTGCCCTTGCGTCGTTGTTGGTCTGTCGGACCTGCATACAGACGAGCGGTTTTCTCGATAGGAACTGGTAAAAATGGAAAGATTTGAAACATGTTCTATTTCTAAAGTCCGTCAGATTTTTCGACAGAAAAGGTCCGATGAAGCCCACACATGATCAAATTGTCAGACGGATTCGTTCCGTCTGAACTTTGCTGTCGAAAAGTCTGGTCCCTGCGCCACTGCCCAAGACTAACCTGTGTATTAGTGCTAACTGTAGCGATAAATATATGTCACCAATAAGTCCCTGTTTGGAATAACTTGTGGATACTGCCTTAGCTAGGATTGGGGAGGGATTATATTTTAATGAAAAAGTCACTGCCTGACTCTGCAAAGCATGCCGTAGCTGCAAGTACTAAAAAAAATATTTTTTTCTACAAATTATATTTCTTTGCTAGTTTGTCAAATGGGTGTTGAACCTTATCAAAAAGCTGATAAAGAAATTCAATGCCAGCCCTTTTCCATGAATTCAAGTTTTCAAGCTTCGTTACCCTCTGGTAATCGTGGGTTATTCCATATAGGCATATATTGGGTATATCCTTGAGTTGTTGAATAGTAGTCCAAACTTTATGAATTAAATGGAATGTAGGGAAACATTTATTATAAAAATGATAAGCTACTATTAATTTCACCAGTGGCGCCACACTGGAAGCTGGTAAAATACAACTTGCTGTATAGGGTCCTCAAGATCTAAGATATCCCAGCCATATAAATGCTGAGGTTGTGAAGCTAGATAATATATTCTAGCATTAGGGACAGCTAGACCCCCTCCATCCTTAGGCAACTGCAGGATTCCCAGTCTAATCCGTGGGTGCTTGTATCTAAAGATAAGGTCTCTAAAAAGGGTATCCACCTGCCAGAGAAATCTCTGAGACAGCCAAATAGGGCAATTATGTAGGAGATACAACAATTGTGGCATCCAAACCATCTTTACCAAATTGGCCCTGCCAACTACCGTTGAGGCTCCATTCACACTAATGCGTTTTTTAATGCTTTTTGCAGAAATGCAGGGAATTTTTTTTTAACATTGGTTCCTATGAAACACGTTCACATCAATGCATTTTTGTGTCTCGGTGTTTTTGAAAAGGGTCTGGGACTTTTTTCCCGCAAAATGCAGGATTTTGCATGTAATAGACTTCAATGGACCCGCATCCAAAATGCAAGTACTGTGTTTTTACAGCGATTTGTGTTTTGCGATTTGAGTTTTTTTTTTACATTTACTGTATATAGTTGGTTGCTAAGAAGCAGGGCAGGAAGCTGGCCACCGTGTCCTTACAAACTGATAAGTCATCAGCTGTCAGCAGGCTTTCCACGCTGACAGCTGAATGTAAACAAAAAAATTGCCGCCCCCGCCCAAAAGCACCTGACCCCTATGTTGATGGGGATTCCAATCCCCCCATGTGAACGGGTATCGGGTGCATCGTACCGCTACCCATTCATCAAAAAAGCAGTGAAATGTATATATATATATATGTATATGTGTATATATATATATATATATTTATGGTGTAGAGCCCTCTGACCGATACGGATAAGGATGACAGACAAGGATAACATAAACTCGCTTACTTGAAATGGACCTGAAAGTGTGCCTTGGTCTAACGTACGGTATACCAAAATAAGGGGGCATACCTTAAAATGAAATAAATATGAAATGGGTGAAATGAGTACTCATATGAGGAGTGTGCTGGAGTAAAGGCCTGATAAAAGGGGCGGGTGGGCGGGTATCGCGCACTGGAACCGACGAGGAAGGATGGGCGAACGGCTGCTTATATACCACCAGGCTCCACCCATAATTTCAGGCCACCATACTGGCCTTTCTATTTATGGTGTAGAGCCCTCTGACCGATACGGATAAGGATGACAGACAAGGATAACATAAACTCGCTTACTTGAAATGGACCTGAAAGTGTGCCTTGGTCTAACGTACGGTATACCAAAATAAGGGGGCAAAACACTCAGGTAGGGGAAGCATTTTATTGAACACAGACTGTTACTGGGTAAGCTTGACAAAGGCCTGGGCCATCTCAATCTGCGGATTGGGTACGTAACGTGCAAAACAGGAGGACTTCCATCTACCCAACTTTTTAATAACATGGACCGGGACCCCTTGGCGGGAGGCTGTTGAAGCTGCCCCGATGCGAAACGAATGTCCTGAGTAGTGCGCAGGATTGAGGTGAAGGATGCCCAGGAGTATCCTGACATGCTCCATGAACTGGGCTGCGTTGAGAGGTTTTGAGTGAAAGGGTAGAAGTGGGCCAGTCCCTGGTTGATCGGCCAAAAGGGTCAACAAGCGGGAGAGGACAGTAACCGGACACCAGCGGTTGTAGGTCTTATAGAAATGTATGTCCGTCCCTGGGCCAAGCTGCTGTGTCTTGGAAACCGCTAAGTGCAAGATGAAGTGGTCCTCGAACCTGACTAGATGGTGCTTGCACAGCATACGTGCCGAGGGGCTACTGCAGGTAAACTCGCCTGGGCGCAGGAAGCCGTAGAAGGCCAGATGTATGGCTGCTTGCAGGACGACACTGACATGGAGACCGAAAGGTGAAGAGGCCAAAATGTCTGACATGTCCCTGAACACTTCGCCTGTGATGGGCAGCCGTTTGACGCTGGAAACTGGCCGACGTTTCTGAATGCCGCGCATGAGAGCCCGGACGGCGTGAAAGGTAAATAAGGAGGGTTTGGTAGGGTCCTGGAGGGACGTGAAGTGTTGTACCCCGGCCAAGTACAACCGGATTGTGTTGAAGGATAATGCCAAGTCCGAATGGCAGTAGGAAAGGAAGGCAAGGACTTGTTTGACCCGGGAGGACTCTGTATTGTGAGATGATGTGAAGCGACTAAAGGCCCTCCAGGCCGACTGATAGGCCTTGCGGGTATTGTCTGAGAGGGAGTGATCGATGAGTTGCGTTGCTGCTGACAAGTGTGGGGCTAATCCAAGATCAGTTGAGACCAGTCCGGGATAGCTGCTGATGTTAGTTCGGCTCCGGGTACCTGATTAAAAAATGAAACAAAGTTAAAGCGGGAGAGAGCATCCGCCGCCTGATTAAATTTGCCGGGAACAAAGGAACAATGAAGGTTGAACTGAAACAATAATGAGAGCTGAGTCAGTCGCCGCAGGAAGGACATAATCTGTAGAGACCTGGACCTGCCTTTATTAACAATCTCCGCAGTGGCCAGGTTATCTGTAGAAAAGACCACCGTCTGGCCCGACCAGCTGCGGCCCCAGGTGTGTGCAGCGGCTACAATGGGATATAGCTCAAACAGGGAGGACGTCTCAGTGAAGCCAGGAATAGCCAGTATCTGTGGAGGCCAGGGGGCTGCGAGCCAGAGGTTGCCAAAGATCGCTGCAAAGCCCGTGGAGGCCGCCGCGTCGGTCACCACCCGAGGTGAAAGGGCGGACACGGAGGGGACGAACAGGGACACTCCGTTCCAAGAAGATAAGAATTCCTCCCACATGGCTAGGTCTGCCATAGCCGCGGAATCCAGGCTGAGTACTTGCTCCGGGTCCTGAGAGTGGGATAACAAGGCTAACAGGCGTGACACGAACGAGCGCCCCTGGGGGATGATGCGCATAGCAAAATTAAGCATACCAAGAAGGGACTGAAGTTGTCTCTTGGTACAAGTTCTGGCATGAGTGAAGTCCCTCAGGACCGTCCTGATGCAGGTCAGTTTATCCGGGGGAAGGCTGGCCTGCATAGTGTTGGTGTCTAGGCTGACCCCGAGGAAGGTGATAGCCTGCGACGGACCCTCCACCTTGTGCTCGGCGATGGGGACATTAAGATTATTGAAGACTACCCTCAACTTACCCAGATCTCGTGGAGGAGAGCCGGGTGGCTCTATCAGCAGGAAGTCATCCAGATAATGAATGACTTCCTGACACTGGGCTACGTGTAACAGGATCCAAGCAAGAGCCTGCGCGAAGGTGTCGAAGAGCCAAGGACTACTTTTGGACCCGAACGTGAGTTTAGTGGCAAAGTAGTACCGCTGCCTCCACTTGATTCCATGCCAGCACCAGAGGGACGGATGGATGCGAAGAAGTTTAAAAGCGTTTGAGATGTCGGCTTTGGAAAGCCAGGTACCTGTGCCTGTTTTAAGAATGGCCTGGATGGCCATGTCTACTGATGCATATTTAAGGGAGAATTCCTCAGAGGGAATAAGGGAATTGAGGCTGGGAACCGTGGAGGAATGAGGCGCTGACAAATCATAAACCAATCTGAGTTTATTAGAGAACTTGCCCTTGACAAGCCCAATAGGGCTGACTCGCCAGGTGCTGAAAGGGGGCTGTTCAAAAGGGCCGATGACAAAGTCCTGATCTAGCTCAGATTGCAGTAGTTGGTCGATGGCTAGTTCATCCGTGGCTGCTGACCGTAGGTTCTGGCATTCATGCGTGCAGTGAGGGAGAGAGACAAGTCCAGTGTGAAAGCCGTCTGTGAAGCCCTGGACGAGGAAGGTGGACAGTGAGGGGGTAGGATGACTGGAAAGGTAGACACTAAGCCATGCGACATTGAGCCGGCTCAGTCAGGACCTTTTGAGCTGCTTGACCTCACACATGAGCCGGGGGTGAGCTCTATGGCACTGGGTGCACACATGGAGCAGCCTACACTGACTGAAGTTACACGACCCGCTGTTGTAGTTGTTGCAGATCGGAGCACCGCCCATGGTCTTAACTGGGCGCCCTAGCTTATCGGTCTGTGGCGGGCGAGTTGGTGCTTGCAGGCTCTGAGCGGTACCCGAGGTAGATGGACCGTCGAAGGGAGAGGCTGCCACTGAGGTAGCGCACCAGGCCGCAGTATGTGTTGCTGACTGGCATATTGCACACAGAGGAGACCGTAGCCCCGCGAAGTGGCGGCAAAACAGTTCGGTGTCCATGGTGCTCCAGTCCGTAGGGGTCTGGAACTGGGAGAGCCTGGCAGCTGCTCTAGCGGAGAAGGAGCGGTGATAGTCATAGAATGAAAACCCACCGTACTTGTACCCCAGGTCAACTACCACATGGAGGTACCGATCTAGCTCCTCCCTTCTGCCAGGGGAGGCTGAGCAAATGATATCCCTCATCATGCCGAAGGCCAGGGAAAACTCGGTGATAGAGAGTTTCCTGTCTAGTCTGGGATCCTTGGCCTTGAGGACCACTGATACGTCCCCCCAAGTATATGCCTTATTCTCTGCCAGCTCGTGAATCGAGATCAGAAGAGAAGCCAAGTTGACGTCCTTGCCCTCTAATATATCTTTTCTGATGTTTGCTGACACCAAATGAGATGGGTACACTATTGGTGCACCTCCGGAGATACCTGCGGGAAGACTAACAGCTGGCTGGGATGCTGGCTCTGGCGGAGAAACAGAGGGGTGGGTCTCGAGGAGGGCCACTCGGCCCTGTAGATCAGACATCGAGGTAGTGAGGGACGACACCAGGGTGTGGAGCTGCGAGATAGAGGAGGCGATGGAGCCCAATGAGGCCTGCTGAGCCGAAGCCTCCACCACCGCGGGGGGAGGAAACAAGAGCCGAAAAAGCTCTGTCTTTCTGGCTGTTGCTGGAAAGGGGACGCCCCTGCGTCTCAGCTCGGCTGTCAGCCTGGGAATGGTCCATGCTCTGAAGGCCCTTTGACTGCCGTTTTCTGAAACGGATGGGGATAATGGAGCCGTGAGGTCCTCGCTGTCAGCCTGGGACATGGTAACAGAACGTGGGTCTGATGAGGCTACGCCCTCTGATCCGGGTTTTCTCCTAATACGGACCTACAAGGGGTGACATGGATTATAACTGGTTGGAGACTCCTACAAAAATACCTGTTTTAAGGAAGGATGCTTGCTGAAGGGCGTTTTTTCCCCCTAGATGATTTATGCTTACCGAAGGAGGCACCGTCCGACCAGGTGCAGGCTGGACCTACTGAACTCGACTGACCTGAGGAGATGAAGGTGAATTTTTTTGTTTGAGACTCGCACTTGATGAAGGCTAGCTAACAGTGGAGGTGAGACTTCAGACATGAGATGGAAAATGACACCAATGAAAGAAACAGATGAAATTTCTCTTCTCTTCCCCCCTACCCCCTTTATTATATATATATTTTCCCCCCTCTTTTCCTTTTTTTTTTTTTTTTTTTTTGTGAAATGAGGCTGACGAGCAAGGGCCCCCCGATAGGAATCCAACATTGAAGAATCAACTGGACTCGAAGCGGGAAGCGATACGTGACCGTGAAATGAGTAAATCTGCCATGACAGAGATCCGAATCGCCATGCCACAGACTTGCGACCGAGCACGAAACGGAAACTGGAGCATGTACTGAAATGAGGCCAATCCTGGGGCACGCCGGGACGAATTGGATCGTAAATGTGATTAATTCGTACCGGAACGTGATAGGTGAAATGAAATGAAACCCATGACAAAGACTGGAGTCAGAAGACGAGCCCATGCACCTAACAGATGAATCCTGTCTTTGGAGCATGTACTGAAATGAGGCGTAGCAGCTGGGCACACCGGGACGAATCGGTGCATCCAATAAATGCAACAAGATTCGAATCGGAGCGTAATAAGTGACAGAAATGATATCCCATGACAGAGACAGGAATCAACGACTGGACTGATGGTAGCAACAAAGAATCCGTCTCTGGCGCATGTACTGAAATGAGGCGTAGCAGCTGGGCACACCAGAATGAATCGGTGCATAACAATATGCGACAGGATTCAAATTGGAGTGTAATAAGTGACAGAAATGATGTCCCATGACAGAGACAGGATTCAAGGACTGATCTGTAGGTTTACAAGAGAATCCGTCTCTGGGGCATGTACCGAAATGAGGCGTAGCAGCTGGGCGCACCAGGACGAATCAGTGCATAGAGAAATGCGACAAGACTCGATTTGGAGCGTAATAAGTGACAGAAATGGTATGCCATGACAAAGACAAGAATCGGGGACCGTGCGTGATCCTGCGAGTGATTCAGTCTCTGGAGCATGTACAGAAATGAGGCCGAACCCTGGGGCACTTCAAAGCGAATCGGTGCACCGGAGGTGCGACAGGATTCGCGCCGGAGCGCGACTAGTGACAGAAATGATTTTGAGACAGTAGAAATGACTGGGACTGAAATGAATGAAACGAGATGACAAATGAGACACATAACACAATTGCATAAATGAAGAGACATATTCGAACTGGAGTGGACCAAGCGAAACGTGCGGACTGTTTGCCTTGTCGTAACAAGCAGTCGGCTGTGAGTCGAACGATTCGACCGCTACAAATAGAAATGCTCGGGCAGTCGAACGATTTCGACTGCCGTACCTGCGAATGAATCGCCTGACGTGGCAAAATCGAACGTGTCGAATGATGATAACGACTACATCGAAAGTAGAACATAGTGACATGCGTACGAGGCCACCGAAAACATTCGATATGAAAGGACCGAGCGGCTCGTGAGTATAAGCATGATGACGGTACATCGAAAACATAATGAAAAGAGGGTGCCGAAGCCCTACCTGCGACAGCCGGCCCGAGGCGTAGCGACAAATTCGACGGGTACAACGACACTCCGACGGCGAAAACCTACGGGTGCTGATGGATGAGAGACGGTTTGTCAAAAATTGGAGACGAATAACGCGGGAGCTGACGAACAGGCTCACTGCGTCTGGTCTGGATAGTCGGCCCTTGATATCTGACGTATCAGATATCGCGCACTGGAACCGACGAGGAAGGATGGGCGAACGGCTGCTTATATACCACCGGGCTCCACCCATAATTTCAGGCCACCATACTGGCCTTTCTATATATATATATATATATATATATATATATATATATATATATATATATATATATATATATATATATATATATATATATACATATATGGAAAAAAAAGCCGGTTTTTGACAAGTCCTTTAATAAAAAAAAGCTCCAAGCTGTCTTCTCCTGCCGCTGCCCCTCCCGGTGCCATCTTCACCCGCGCAGATTCTTCCTCGCTTTGTGACGTCACAAGGGGTGGGCTCTCCGGGTGATGTCATTGCATGGTCACGCCCCATTGTTATATAAGAGGTGTCAGACAGTGGGGGGCATCACAATGGAGGAAGACGGCCTCGGGACAAGAGTGGCTTTTTTTGTTTTTAGCGGGTAACCGGCTGCGAGGAAGAAGATGGAAATGGCGAGGAAAAAGACTGCGGCACAGGAGATGGCAGCAGGCGGAAAGATGGCGGTGGGAGAAGATGGCTCGGGGAGAAGACGGCACCGGGAAAAGGGAGGTGGGGGTGTCTCCTCCTAATCTGTACCAGACTGAAGGGTCTGCTATGGTCTTTTTAGCTGCCAATTTTTTTTTTTTACATTTAACTGTCAGCGGGGAAGCCTGCTGACTTCTTATGACTCATCAGTTGTTAAGAACATGGTGGCCGGTTTCCCGGCCCACTCCTTAGCAACCAGATATATACAAAGAATGTAAAAAAAAAAGAAAAACCCCCAAAAAACTCTGCAAAGCACTGCAGAAATGCTCAAACACAACATGAATATATGTGAATCGAGCCTAAAGGTAGCTTGCTCCATATTTTCCTCATTTGTTTAAGGTGCTTAAGCAGTGGATTTAGATTCCTCTCTACATACCCATTCACTTGTGGTGAATGTAGAATGCAGAAACTACAACTATATGGGATGCAGAACTTGGCAAATTAGCCACCGAATGGTCTAGCAGTAAAAGGAACGACTTGTCACAATTTATTGTAAAACCTGAAAAGGAGCCATATGTGGCAATTTGGGGACATCACTGCTACTAGGGAGGATGAGATATCTCCCAGGAATAAGAGCATATCATCAGTGTATAAAGCAATCTTGTCCTCTCCTAGGAATCCAATAATGTTCAGTGACTAACGTATAGCAGTGGCCAAGGGGTTTAAAAAACCAGAGCAAAAAGGAGGGGTGATAATGGGCACCCCTGCCTTGTTCCTCGCTGTAATGAGATGGGGGTTGATACATGTCCATTCACCTGAACCCGGGCCACCAGAGCAACAAAAAGAAGCGGTATCCAATGTATAAACTGGGGACCAAATCTGAATTTCTATAAGCAATACCATAAGAAATTCCACTCTATACTAGCAAAAGCTTTTGCCGCATCAAGCGACAATATAGCTCTGTTACCTTAATTATCAGATGGAACCTGCAGATTAAGGAATATTTGTAACGGTAGATCTGTTTGGAATAAAAGCAGACTGATCTGGGTGTACAATCTTAGAAATTACTCTCACCAACGTAGTGGCTAATACTTTAGCTAACAGCTTCACATCTGATGTGAGCAATGAGATTGGACGATAGGATTCTGGATTATTAGGGGCCTTACCAGGTATTGATAGTACTATAATAACCGCCTTATTCATAGAGGGAGGAAGATGGCCACATTTCAATGCTGCATTAAATACCTCTAATAATTCCGGTAACAATGTAGCTCCATACAGTTTATAAACCTCCCTAGGGCCGGACTGGGAATAAAAACCAGCCCTGGAAAAAATTTCATACCAGCCCCACAGCATTATTATACCAGCCCAACAGCATAACGTCATTATTTTCTTGTTCATGAAAGGGAAAACCACACATTTTAAAGCACATTTGATGAAGAGTGTATTATATATAGATATGAAATCACATAGGGATATATATATGCAAATTCCAGTTAAAAGTGGTGGGGAGTGGAGAGTGCTGGGGGGGAGCCAAAAAGAACAGGAGTGGAGAGCACGGGTGGGTAGAGAGCACTGGGGGGCTGGAGAGCGATGGGTGGAGCTTGAGAGCACCGGGGGGCCAGAAAGAACAGGGGTGGGGAGAATGGGGGGCTGGAGAGCACTGGGGTAGGGGCTGGATGGTGATGGGGAGAGCTGGAGAGCACTGGGGGGGGGGGGTGAGAAAGAACAGGGGGAGAGCACTGGGGGGGAAAGAACAGGGGGGAGAGCACTGGGGGGAGTGGAGAGCACTGGGGGGGAACAGGGGGGGAGCACTAGGGGGGAGAACAAGGGGGAGAGCACTGGGGGAGTGGAGAGCACTGGGGGGGAAGAATAGGGGGAAAAGAACAGGGGGGCACTGGGGGGAGTGGAGAGCACTGGGGGGGAGAACAGGGAGGGGCACTGGGGGAGTGGAGAGCACTGCGGGGGGGGGGGAGAACAGGGGGGGAGAGCACTGGGGGGAGTGGAGAGCACTGGGGGAAGAATACTGGGGGGAGTGGAGAGCATGGGGGGAGAGCACTGTGGGGGCTGGAGAGTGATGGGGAGAGCTGGAGAGCACTGGGGGGGGGGTGAGAAAGAACGGGGGGAGAGCACTTGGGGGAAAAGAACAGGGGGAGAGCACTGGGGGGAGTGGAGAGTGGGGAGTTAGAAGAGGGGGGAGAGCACTGGGGGGGGAGAACAAGGGGGGAGAGCACTGGGGGGAGTGGGGAGCATTGGGGGGAAAGAACAGGCGGGGAGAACGGGGGGGAGCACTGGGGGGAGTGGAGAGCACTGGGGGGGAGAACAGGGGGGAGAGCACTGGGGGGAGTGGAGAGCACTGGGGGGGGAATAGGGGGGAGAGCACTGGGGGGTGTGAAGAACACTGGGGAGTGTGAAGAGCACTGGGGGGGGGGGTGTGAAGAGCACTTGGGGGTGGGGGGTGTGAAGAGCACTGTGGGGTGTGAAGACTGTGGGGGGTGAAAAGCACTGGCGGGGTGAAGAGCACTGGGGGGGGGTGAAGAGCACTGGGGGGGTGAAGAGCACTGGGATGGTGGCTAGAGAAGGATGGGGAGAATTGGAGAGCAGGGGGGGCAGAAAGAACAGGGGAGAGAACTGTGGGGGGGGGGGGGGATGGAGAGTGTGGTGGGGAGGAGAGCAGGGGGGGCAGGGAGCACAAGGTGAACTTGGGGGGGCAGTAAAAGAAGTTGGATAGGAGGATCAGCAAAGGGGGCTGCATATAGAGGAAATTAGCTTTCTATATTCCTCCATGCAGAAGCTGAATGCTTGATTCTTCTCTCCCTCCTGCAAGGATTCAGCGGCTGCATGGAGGTATATAGAAGGCTCATTTCCTCTATATGCAACCCCCTGCTGATCCTCCTATCCAGGCACACAGGGCAGGCTGTACGGGCGGCATATCATCCTCTTGATCACAGCGCTGGCTGGCTCTGTGTTCGACGGCCGCTCTGTAACACAGCCCCGCCCCCCCAGACCGGCTCGTGTGATAGGCGGAATGTTGATTCTATCTACTATCACACAAGCTGGTCTGGGAGGGCGGGGCCGCGTTACAGAGCGACCGCCGAACACAGAGCCAGCCAGCGCTGTGATTCACAGTAACAAGCACCAATGCAGCCACAACTAAAAGCGGCTCCATGGCAGGTGGCCTACCGGGAGATCTCCCGGTATCCCGGTAGGCCAGTCTGGCCCTGAACCTCCCCTGGCAACTCATTAGCGCCTGGAGATTGTTTTCACATGTACTACACAGCCAGTAAGACTTGCCAGATATATTTCTCATCTTTTCATCAATTTTGGAGGGACGTCCAGCTCTTGGTAATGTCTCTGTTGTGCCTTATTTTCTCCACTTGATGATGAATGTCTTCACTGTGTTCCATGGTATATCTAATGCCTTGGAAAATCTTTTGTACGCTTCTCCTGACTGATACCTTTTAACATTGAGATCCCTCTGATGTTTTTTAAAGCTCTCTGTAGACCATGGCTCTTGCTGTAGGATGCGGCTAAGAAAGTGACAGGAAAGACCTACTAGAACAGCTGAACTTTATTTGGGGTTAATCAGAGGCACTTTAAATGATAGCAGGTGTGTACTGACTACTTGCTTAATTCTGAACACAGCTACATCCCCAGTTATAAGATGGTGTGCACACCCCCCCCCCCCCCCCCCCCCAAAAAAAAAGATTTCAGTTTGTTTTTCAACTGAGTTGTACAATTTATAGGTGACATGAAAGGTGGAAAATGTTCTGAAATTTTTTATGTTTGTCTCATTTTTTAACATCACAGAAACCTGACATTTTAACAAGGCTGTGTAGACTTTATATATCCACTGTATATTAGACATACTGTATACAGGCTAGATCTAATCTGAATGGATTGTGTATCCAAAGAAATCTTCCTATCACAGGTTAAGTGATATATAAATGTTGCTATTCAGCTTTCAGGATAGATCTAAGCCGTCTCAAAAGTAACCATGTAATATGCACAATTGTTAGTGCACTTCAGCAATGCAACTCTGTGAAACAAGCGCTTAGAGAACTAAAAAACACAAAAAAGGAGAACAAAGCAGAGCCTCATTTAATAAAGTTAAAAACTGTAATACCCTCACAATCTAGAAAAGTGATGGAACACCCTCAAAAGTACAATGCATCGGGAAAGTATTCACAGCACTTCACTTTTTTCACATTTTGTTATGTTACAGCCTTATTCCAAAATGGATTCAATTCATTATTATCCTCAAAATTCTACAAACAATACCCCATAATGACAATGTGAAGAAAGTTTGTTTGAAATCTTTGCAAATGTATTAAAAATAAAAAAGATCACATATGCATAAGTATTCAAAGCCTTTGCCATGACACTCACAATTGACCTCAGGTGCCTCCTGTTTCCATTGATCATCCCTGAGATGTTTCTACAACTTGATTGGAGTCCACCTGTGGTAAATTCAGTTGATTGGACATGATTTGGAAAGACACACAACTGTAATTATAAGGTCCCACAGTTAACAATGCATGTCAGACCACAAACCAAGGCATGAAGACCTCAGGACAGGATTGTATCGAGGCACAGATCTGGGGAAGGGTACAGAAATTTTTCTGCAGCAGAAATGGTCCAAAAAGGTCCAAATGAGCAACGTGTCTTTCATCATCCATAAACGGAAGAAGTTTGTAACCACCAGGACTCTTCCTATGACAGGCCGCCTGGAATTTGGCAAAAGGAACCTGAAGGACTCTCTGGTCTGATGAAACAAAGATTAAACTCTTTGGCCTCAATGGCAAGTGTCATGTCTGGAGGAAACCAGGCACTGCTCATCACCTGGCCAATACCATCCCTACAGTGATGCATGTTGGCATCATGTTGTGGGGATGTTTTTCAGTGGCAGAAACTGGGAGACTAGTTGGGATCAATGGAAAGATGAATGCAGCAATGTTCAGAGACATCCTTGATGAAAACCTGCTCCAGAGTGCTCTGAACCCAGCCAAGATAACAAAGCAGTGGCTATGGGACAACACTATGAATGCCCTTGACTGGCCCAGCCAGAGCCCAGACTTGAATCCGATTGAACATCTCTGGAGAGATCTATAAATGGCTGTGCACCAATGCTCCTTATCCAACCTAATGGAGCTAGAGAGGTCCCGCAAAGAACAATGGGAGAAACTGCCCAAAATAGGTGTGCCAAGCTTATAGCATCTTACTCAAAAAGACTTGAGGCTGCAATTGATGCTAGAGCTGCACAATTAATCATTAAAAAATTGTGATCTCAATTCAACTCCTCTGACAATCTCTAATGCAGAGTTTGCCGATTCTTTCATATAACAAGTGGAGAGACTTATCTGCTCACTCAGCTGTCAAAAGAAAACATGAAACATTGTAACTAACTTCCTTCTTAGATCAAAGGGAAACTTCTGTGTGTAAAGTAAAAAATCCAGGCAGTCTGCCAAGTTTTTAAACAACGTGTAAATGCAGGAAGTTTAACGACTTAAAGTTTAAATCTTTTTCTGACACTTGTTTCTTAAGGTAAAATCAATATTTTTGGCTAGAAAATTACTTGGAACCCCCAAACATTATATATATTTTAGCAGAGACCCTAGGGAATAAAATGTCAATTGCTGCAATATTTTATGTCACGCTGTATTTGCCCAGCGATCTTTCAAACACAATTTTTTGGGAAAAATATACTTCAATGAATAAAAAAAAACAAAAAAAAAACAGTAAAGTTAGCCCAATTTTTTTGTTTTTTTAATGTGAAAGATGATGTTACACCGCGCAAATCGTGATCTATCTTCTAAGCAAAAAAATCGTGATTCTCATTTTAGCCAGAATTGTGCAGCTGTAATTGATGCCAAAAGTGCTTCAACAAAGCATTGAGCAAAGGCTGTGAATACTTATGTACATATGATTATTTTTGTTTTTTCATTTTTAATAAAGATTTAAAAAAAACCTTTCACGTTGTCATTATGGGGTATTTTTTGTAGACTTTAGAGGAAAATAATTAATTTAATCCATTTTGGAATAAAGATGTAACATAACAAAATGTGGAAAAAGTGAATTGCTGTGAATACTTTCCAGATGCACTATATATGCTGATTTTTCACAGTATTAAAGCTTGTGGCCACACCGATGCAACCCCTACAGAGTTAGCTGTTTCACTTATTGCTGTATCACATAGACAAAAGCTGGCTTCTAGGGATGCAATTTGGGGGCATGGCTGATTAAGGTGAACATCTCTGAAACACATTCTTAGGAACAAGGTTTTGGCCCAGTGACACCAAACGGGAAGGAAGCCATGCGATTCAGAGACATTTTATCACATTCAAATGGATCTGTTCGAGAGTGTTGAGGAGATTTTGTGGTTGATCCAAGAAACTTCCTTAGTCCTAACGATTGTCAGGAATTTATACCCACATGTCACCCAATCCAATCACCATGGAATATGTCATGAAAGATGCTCAAAAACAAGATGGGAGCTGTGAACTTTTGTCAAACCACCTTGATCTGAACTATGTAATCCAACGACCAATTTGGTTGGTTCTCCACCTTCTTGTCAATAATTCCACTAAGAAGGAACCAGTTGAACAGAGAAATCAGTAGAGCTGAGGAAGCTACTTGCCACTGATGGCCTCCTCAGTTCTAACAATTGCCAGCAGCATACCCTAGAATTTACACATTTCACAAGCTCATGCACATTCTAGTCACTTAATCCAATAACCATGGATTGTGTCAAGGAAGATGTTCAAAAACAAAAAGACAGGAGCAGTAAACGTTTGGGAAACAACCTTGACCTAATCTATATAATCCAATGACCAATTTAGTTGGTGTTCCACTTTCATGACAATAACACTGCTAAGAAGAGGCCGTTGGCAATTCTAATGGCCCACTTGAGGTCCTTGTATGAAGACTGAAGACACCAAGAATGCTCCAGCTTGAGCTTGTGTCACTGTTTACTTTCTACGGTCATTACCTCTTTGGTGTGTAGCTGTGCTCACACATCTATTGCACAACAATGGAGGAACAGGTTTTTGTGCGCCCTCAAAGCACTCAGATGAAAGACCAAGTATAGTGACCTTAAAGAGCTGCTGTGTCACCCACGTAACTATGTGTACAGGGAAACAAAGCCTTGGAGCTTTTATTCAAACTTTGCACATGTTAGGGAGGGCTTTTCATTCTTCTCTACACACCAACAATAAATCACTTCAGTATAAAAGGCGTTGCTCAGTTGCTTGTTCCTGCATACCAGTCAGCATTGCCCAGCTACAAACATTTTGTCACGGAGTATTACCTAACTATAAAGCCCATTGTCATGTTACAGCAACACAAATGCTTTGCTCCAAAGCTCTGCTTATTACCAAGCTAGTTAAGAGGCAGATATGGAGAGAACATGAGAAAAGTAAAGAACCTTAGCATCTTATAACAACCAGCTTTATCTCTGCTTCAAGAAGAGAAAATAGCAGCTGAAATTTGAATGGCTGGAATGGGCAAAAAGTCACTCAGTTATGAAATGTGTGACCAAGCAAGGCTTGGTAGTACAAACGGTGCATACAGGTATACCTACAACTTACTCCATTTACTTACTTTCACAGTTAGATTTTTGAAAGATATTCGCTGGATACTAGAAATGGAAAACTGTATCAAATACATACTGCAATTTTTATTTTGCAGTATCTATCCAGGGTAGTATACTATCACTTATATGCTGCAATGTTGGTGCCAGGAAAATGAAAAATTGTATCAATTACTTACCGCAATTTTCCGTTTTTGGCGCCGATCCATGATAGCATACTGCCACATGAAATACAGTAATTTTTCTTTACTGGCACCAACTCATGGCAGCATACATACGATAGTATGCTGCCATGTTGGTGTCAGCAAAGCCCTTGTGAAAATGGACCGGTTTTCAATGACCGCACAACTTTTCCCTCACCTGTTCTCTGAAAGTGAGAAAATGCAACAGTATTTTTGAAACAGGTTCACTACAGAAGGTCCTGCCCTGGGATTCCACAATGGTCACATGACAAAAATGCCTAGGTATTAGGTCACAATCTCTTCTAAGGGAAGGAAGAGAGATTCAAACTTGGCCAATTTTCTCAAGCTCCAGAACGAAAAAAAAAAGTTATTTTTTTCCTAATCTTTTCTTCTTGTGTATTTTTTGTTCCTGGTTTGTTTTAGTGCTACTCATTCATCAATCAATTCCAGTTCTGTCTCCAGACCTTTATGGGTCATGCTATTAAAATCTCATCATTGAGTGTAATTTCTTCAGCGCCTCCATGTTTTTAGATGTTTCCTTATATTGGTAGGTAACAAATGAAGGCCATGTTGGCCTAGTATGCATATATATTGTGCATTTTGATTATTGTTATTTCCATGCCGGTATGCTCTAGTTGTGGGGTCACCCCGATGTGGACTTATATTTTTCTCTTTTTCTTTTTTGACTTTTCAGTCTCTACGATTGCCCTTTGTACCCCCTATAGCTACACTAAGGTGGTTAATAGGCGATTGCCATCTGCATGACTGCATTTGGTTGGCCTTTTACACGGGGTCACCTCGGGGTAGGTATTCGGCTATACGCAGGCACTGTTGATTCCTTTTTTTTCTTTTGGTGGTGGGTTTGGATGGTCTCAAGTTGTTCAGGTTCATGTGGGTGCCTATATGTACAATCTTTGTTCATGTAGCCTCTGATTTTAATTGTATTGTTTTTTCTTTTGTAGAATCGTTGTCTCTTTTTAGAGATTATATTCTATTGCCCCTGAGGAAGCCATTTTTATGGTGAAACATGTAGGGAAGGATTGACCAGATAGCACTCCAAGGCCACCGCCATCTTGGCCTAATATATTACAAACCCCGTGCTTCCTGGGAATTGGATAGAATATACCTATTTTGTGATTAAAAAATGTTTTTCTTTCTATGTAAACCGTACTATTATTTTGTGTGATATTTATTCAATTTTGTAAAAAATCAGTTTTTTAACCACTTGCTTACTAGGAACTTAAACCCCCCTCCTGCCCAGACCAATTTTTAGCTTTCAGCGCTGATGCACTTTGAATGACAATTGCGCGGCCATACAACACTGTACCCAAATTAAATTTTTAGCATTTTTTTTCCCACAAATAGAGCTTTCTTTTGGTGGTATTTAATTACAGCTGGGAGTTTTTTTTTTTGCTAAACAAACAAAAAAAGATGCAAAAAAAAAAAAAAAAAAAATCATGTTTAATAGTTTGTTATAAAATTTTGCAAACAGGTCATTTTTCTCCTTCATTGAAATGCGCTGATGAGGCGGCACTGGTGGGCACTGATAGGCGGCACTGGTGGGCACTGATAGACTGCACTGGTGGGCACTGATAGGCACAGTTAAGGCGACACTAATAGGCACAGATAAGGTGGCACCGATAGGCACAGAAAAGGCAGTACTGATGGGCACAGATAAGGCGGCACTGATGGGCAAAGATGGGCATAGATAAGATGGCACGGATGGGTGGCACTAAGGGACACTGATAGGTACCACTGATAGGTGGCACTGATGGGCACTGGTAGATGACACTGATGGGCATGGATATGTGGCACTGAGGTGCAGCAATGTTGTTGAGGCAGATTGTGGGCACTGATTGGTGGCACTGTGGGTACTCATGTATGGCACTGTGGGCACTGATGTATGGCACTGATGTATGGCACTGCTGGGTGGCACTTTTTTTAGTATCTGGGTGGTACTGGCAGGGGGCAGGTGGGAACTGATAAGCTGGCCGTGATCGGAACTGATGTCTTTCTCACGGCCCCCGGTGATCGGCTTTTTTTTTCTCTCCTCGCGCTGTCAGCGCGAGGAGGAAAAATAGCCAATTACCGGCTCTGTTTTGTCACATGATCAGCTGTCATTGGCTGACAGCTGATCACGTCGTAAGGGGTCGGGATCGACCCCTTGCTCGGATCCGTGATCAGGCGAGTCTCATAGACTCGCCAGTCACAGGCCACTCGTGCACAGGAAGACGTTAATAGACGTAGTCCCGGCAAAGCAGGTCCGCGCTGTAGCCGTCATTCGGCTATAGTGCGGATCTCTAGTGGTTAAATATTTACAATTTGTTTATCTTTATTAAGGCACCGTGATAATCCCACTTTCTCTTTTTGCTGCTTTTGGTGTTTTTTTTTTAAATGTTTTCGATATGAAGAAGTAGAAAAGTGGCTTATCAGTTTTTGTTTTTGTGTGGTTAACTAAACAGGAAAAACAAGCAATCTCCCCAACAGGAGTTCAAGCACTTCATCCCCAAAAAAAAAAAAATACATTTAGCTGAATCAATGTCTTAAACAGATTCCACAAATGCCCAGTAAGCCATATGATGTCTGCTGAAGAGCAAGGTCAAAGTTCAGACTGACTGATCCTTCTCTTAGCAGCACTTGACCAAACATCTGGACATTTGGTTACATGACTGAAAGCTGTGGTAACCAAGAGTGCTGGCCTGTGCAGTGAAAAAAGAGACAGGTTCTATTTTAAGGTGGCACTCATTTCAAGCAGCCCATAGGTATAAAATGACAGACGGCCATATCCGCCCAACTCAGACAATGATTTCATGTCTATGGGGGCTGGGAGATGCCTAAAGGCCAAGAACGCTTGTGAAAGGAAAGTAAATCATCCATCAGACATGCTGGAAAACCTGTTCTTATGGCCACTCTACCATCCCACCTACCAGGTAAGCAGGCCAGCTGAGTCAGTCTGCACTGCTCTATAGTTCCCCCTATTTCTCTAAATGAATTTAAACTTGTTTGGTCACTGAGTTGCTGTGAGGGCCGTTGGACAGTGCGTGCATGCCTGATCACTTTCTGCAGTGTTGTAGTTTCTCTTATGAAGTTCTCCGCGGCCAACGTGCATGCCTCCCTCGTTGTCTTGGAACAGAATCAAGGGACGGGCTGCACCCAGAAGTAAAAAGGTTATCAAATATTAGAGAACAAAGGACTTTGTTATCTGGTGCACACCCAACAATGTGATCCTAATATAAATAAAGGACTGTTTCATTTACTCTCATTGTTTGGGTTGTGCTGTTTCTATGAAGTCTGAATGCTATTTTTATCAGTCTCTGCTCTGTAATTAGAAATAATTTATTAATTTATAAAAAAAAATGCAATGGGAAGGCCAACAAGAAGCCGGTTTCAAAAGAAAAGTTTAAAGTTTGCTGTAGGCAAATGAACATGATGGATTGGGATGGGGAAGGAGGGGTGGGGGTGGATAGTACAATGGCTTACTCCATTCTGGATAACATTTTTAAAATATCTGTAAAAACATAAAAAATGAAAATCTAAAAAAATAAATTTTTCCTTCACTTCATAACAACTGTTAAATTTTGAATGTTGAGTGTGCACTACCAAAAAGAATGGCAAGTCTGTCACCAGAAAAAATGAGTGCAACTATTGTGTTAAAGTGTCAAAATCAAAATTAGAGATTTGTTGCAGGATGCCATTTAAAGGTCATGGATTAGGATTTTTTTTTTTTTTTGTGTCCACCTAGTCCCCTCTAGTATACCTTCTGATAATGCCAGAGAACCACAAATTCCTGGCTGTAGAGCAGCTTGCTTTCTGGATGTCATCCAGAGGATTTTTTTCATAGAAAACAAATTGATTTGAATTACACCAACACAGCATCTTGTAATGCCGCGTACACACGGGCGGACTGTATGGCGTACTTAGTCCGTCGAAACACATTTCAGCGGACAGTCCGCTCGTGTGTGGGCTTCAGCGGACTTTTTCAGCGTGCAGTCTGGCGTACTAAGTATTTCGGATTTTTCGAAATTCTGTCTGTCGTACTTTGGTTTCAGCGGACAATCCGCTCGTCAGTAGGCTAGTTCGACGGACTAAGAATGGCGCATGCCCAGAAAGGATTTACACGGCGGAAGGGTGCTTTGCTGTGTATTGGACTTCCTATTTCTAGTCCCGTCGTACGTGCTGTACACGTCATCGCGCAAGCTTTCGACGGACTGTTTGGGTATCCGTGTGTGGTCAAGTCCGTTCAGTCGAAAGTACGACGGACTGTCCGTCGGATTGTATGATGAACTAAGTATGCCATACAGTGTGCCCGTGTGTACGCGGCATTAGGTTGACAAAAATTCTCTTTTATACTAAAACTATAGATCTACAGGGAGGTTAAAATGTTAGCAGTTGTATCTAAATACTACAAAGTAGTATATTGTTTTCTTTACTCTGCAAAAAAACTGCTGCAGGTATTAGAGAGTAGGGATGAGCCAAACCCCCTGGTTTGGTTTGCATCCAGAACATGCGAACAGACCGAAAATTCGTGAGAACTCTCGAACACCGTTAAAGTCTATGGGACTGGAACATGGAAATCAAAAGTGCGAATTTGAAAGGCTAATATGCAAGTTATTGTCCTAAAAGGGGTTTGGGGACCCGAGTCCTGCCCCAAGAGACATGTATCAATGCAAAAAAAAAAAAAAGTTTTAAAAACTGCATTTTTTTGGGGAGCAGTGATTTTAATGATGCTTAACCACTTTCTGACCGGACCATTTTGCTGGCTTAAGACCAGACCACTTTTTGCAATTCGGCACTGCGTCGCTTTAACTGACAATTGCGCAATCGTGCGACGTGGCTCCCAAACAAAATTGACATCTTTTTTTTTCCCCACTAATAGAGCTTTCTTTTGGTGTTATTTGATCACTTCTGCAGTTTTTATTTTTTGGGCTATAAACAAAAATAGAGCGACAATATTGAAAAAAAAATCTAAATTTTTAACTTTTTGTTATCATAAATATCCCCCAAAAATATCGAAAAAAAAAAATGTTCCCTCAGTTTAGGCCGATACATATTCTTCTACATATTTTTGGTAAAAAAAAAAATCGCAATAAGCGATTATTGATTGGTTTGCGCAAAAGTTATAGCGTTTACAATATAGGGGATAGTTTTATGGCATTTTTATTAATTTTTTTTACTAGTAATGGCGGCGATCAGCGATTTTTATTGTGACTGCGACATTATGGCGGATACATCAGATATTTTTGGGACCATTGTCATTTATACAGCAATCAGTGCTATACAAATGCATGGATTCCTGTGTAAATGACACTGGCAGTGAAGGGGTTAACCAGGGGGTGGCAGTGTAGGGGTTAAATGTTCCTAGGGGCGTGTTACTAACTGTGGGGGGCTGGGCTTTGTGTTAGTGAACACTGATCTTTGCTCCAATCACATGGAGCAGAGATCAGTGTCACTTGTTGCTAGGCAGAACAGGGAGATGCTGTTTACAATGGCATCTCCCCATTCAGCCTCCCCGTGAGATGATCGCGGGTATCCCCATGGCGATCGAGCCCACGGGACCTGCGACTGGACTCACGGGGGTCCCGACCGGCACGCAAGCTCACCGCCTGCGGCGCGAACGCGATGGCAAGGCGGTATATAGAAATGGACGTACCTGTACGCCAATATGCCTGCCCGTGCTATTCTGCCGACGTACATCGGCGTGCGCCGGTCGGGGAGTGGTTAAAGTGAAAAAATAACAGTGAAATATTCCTTTAAATATCGTACCTGGGGGGTGTCTATAGTATGCCTGTAAAGTGGCACGTGTTTTCCGTGTTTAAAACAGTCCCAGCACAAAATTACATTTCTAAAGGAATAAAAGTCATTTAAAACTTGCGGCTGTAATGTAATGTCGGGTCCTGGCAATATGGATGAAAATTACTAAGAAAAACGGCATGGGTAACCCCCCAGCCCATTACCAGGCCCTGTGGGTCTTGTATGGATATTAAGGAGAACCCCGCACCCAAATTAAAAAAAAGAAAAGGCGTGGGGCCCCCAGGCCCTATATACTCTGAACAGCAGTATACAGGCAGTCCCCGGGTTACAAACAAGATGGGGGACTGTATGTTTGTTCTTAAATTGAATCTGTTTGTAATTTGTAACAGGTACATTTTGTAAGTGTAGCTCCAGCCAAAAAATATATTTTTAAGCTTTTTGGAAAAAATAGGGAAGTGTTATCATCATCCCTGTAACATTTGTTTTGCTGTCTGTGCCCCTATTCAGAAGATTTCACCTCACTTTCTGTCCCCATGACAATTGGATTTTGAAAATTTGGGGTTCTTAGGGAAACAAGGATTGGTGATAAAGCATCAGTGGAGGACATGGGCGTCCGCAGGTAGGGGCAAGGGGGATCAAGTGCCCCCCCCTGGAATCAGGGATCGGATCTTAAATTCAGCACAGTTGTGTCACTACCCGCCAGTGGGGTGACACCAACAAGGTGCTGTCAAGCCCCCCCATCAGTGTAGTGTGACCTCTTTTACCTACTCAGTCCAGCAGAGAACTAGGCGGTGCTGTGACAGGAGAAAGGCAAGCTGCAGGTTTCCCCCGCTTGCACCCCCTTTCTCCTGTCAGGGAGAAGAGACAGCGGGTCTCACCAGGTTCTCTGCCCAACTTCCTGCCCACTCCATTCCTTCCCTATTGTCCATAACTGTGGGCCAATCAAAGGAGAGCATCATGAGACATGTAGTCCCAAAGATTGGCCCCATTTTCCACAGGGAGGAGGCTACAGCTTGATCAAGAGAGAGATTGAGAGGGAAAGAGAGCTACAGGACAAAGAATAAGGAGTGTGCTGGGCGGAAGCCAGAGACTGTGCCACGCTGCCCAGCGCCACCAGAGAGCGACGCTGCCCAGCAGCACCAGAGAGAGAAACACTGAGCCACTACCAGGGTACAGGCATGCTACACTACTGACCAGAGTCACCCCCGGGGAACCCAGAGTGAGCGATCGTCCTGTTGGAGGGATCACTGCTGTCATTGTGCTGGGTCTGGTAGGAGGGCCTGTTGGCCATTATCCATTACTTATCCTAGGGACTGTACTAGGTCTGCAGTCTCTGACCATGATAATGTGATAATGACATTGTCGAAAAGGGGTGGTGCATGGGTGACCTTAAAATGATGCCCCCTCTTAAAAAAGTTCTGCGGTCGCCCATGGTGGAGGAGACACATTTTTTCCCATATTAACTCTTACAGGAGAGAATTTCCCTTCCTAGGGGTAGATTTCCTCTCACTTCCTATTGTCTCCCTCCGTTTGTAAGTAGGAGTTGTTTGTAAGTCAGATGTTTGAAAGTAGGGGCCTGCCCTATATACTCTGCAGAAATTTGGGCCTTAGGTGTTGGTGGTACCAGAACACTGTAAGCCCTCACAGTCAGGGCAGGGCTTGAGTCACTTTTGGGCCCTACCTTCTATACATTACCGTATTTATTGGCGTATAACATGCACCCCAAGTTTAGGAGGGAATTTTAAGGAAAAAAAAAACGTACATTTAAATGCCCATCAATGCAGCCTTGGCATTGTCAGTGTAGCCTTGGCATTTGCAGCCTTGTCAATGCAGTCTTGAAGTTTAAAAATGGCGCTGCCGAGATACAGAGTCCTCTATCTCGGCAGCATAGCAACATATTCGGCGACCCATTGCAGTTTGCTACGGAAGTGACGTTCCGTCACCATCTTGGTACACCGCAAACTTGTCCATAGTAAGGATAGACGTGTTGTTACACCCACTGGAGTTTTGCATTTTACACGTATTCATAACAGTAAAGTCAGTTTATATAGTGAAATACAGGACTTAGAACTCCGTCTGACAACTTAGATCTTGAATTTTAAAAGCAGCGACAACCCTGCTCATCTCACTGGTTGGCTAATCTGACAGAATTTCGCTGCTTTTAAAATTCAATATCTAAGTAGTCAGACGGAGTTGTAAGTACTGTATTTCACTATATACTAACTTTAATGTGATAAATACATCTAAAATGCAAAACTCCGGTGGGTGTAACAACATGTCCGCTTTACCCCTTCTTAGTGTATCCTTATTGTGGACGAGTGTGGGGTGTAGCAAGATGGCGGCGACGGAACGTCACTTCCACAGCAAACTGCGATGGGTCGCCAAATATGTAGTTACAGCGGCTCTCAGGTCCTCTCGCAGTCCCGGGTGGAGCCAAGAGTAGCCGAGTGTACTCGGCTTGGCTTGCAGTCATGCCCAGTCCCTGTGTTATGTCCATCATAGGGCGGGACTGGGCGTGACTGGGCAGAGCCAAGTACACTCAGCTATGTATCTCGGCGGGGCCCATGGGCTTGAGCCCAGTCAAGCCCAATGGTAAGTTCAGCCCTGCTCACAGTTACTCTTGGTGGGTGCTGGAACGGGCCTTGCTGTGAAATATTATATCAAGAGTTGTAATTACATTCCCCTGATGAACAGGGTCAGAAAAATTGGGTTTTTGGTGGTGGTGTTGCCACAACACTGTAAGCCCTCACAGTTACTCTTGGTGGGTGCAGGAACGAGCCATGCTGTGAAATATTAGATCAAAAATTTTTAATTACACACCCCTGTTGAACAGGGGAAGAAAAATTTGGCTTTAGGCACTGGTGGTGGTGCCCAGAACCAAAAATGTTCTTACAAGCTATATGAACATTGAGAAGGAATAAGATAGTCACTCAGCATCAGTATAGGCAGTTTTGAAGGGATATCACATTCATAAAAAAATTATTTGGTTACATCAGCATCAAATGCTTGGTAGCTGGTGATCATAGACTGGTTCATTTTTATGAAGGTGAGCCAATCAACCGAGTCAGTGGATAGGCGCATTCTGTGACCGGTTGCCTCCAGCAGGATGTAGGACAGGCCAGTAGCTCAATTGCATACTGTGCAAGATCTGGCCAGTGATCCATCCTCAAGACTGAGTAACCCAGAGGATTTTCAGTTGGAAAGGTCTCCAAGTCTGATCGTGCCCCTAGGTATTCCTGCACCACGTAAATCAGATGCTGGCAATGGTTGCTGGAACTGATCTTACATTGGGGCTGTGGACTAAAAAATTGTCTGAACACATCTGTCAGACAGCCATCTTCTCCACCGCTCCTTATGTGACTGACTGAAGCCTCAGCAACACGTTGTCCAGGGCCAGGAATTTGTAATCTCCCAGGCAATGGAAACGAGTTGCAAAAACCTTTCTGCAAAGCCTCCCGAAGATGTTTCATCCTCTGCAATGGCTGGATAAGTGCCACAACCTTACCCTTGTAACGTGGATCAAGGAGGGTTGCCAGCCAGTACTGATCCCTCTCCTTGATACCACGAATCTGAGGGTCCTTTCGCAGGCTTTGCAGTATCAGGGAGGAATTGCAGCATAGGTTTGCCTAGGCATTCGGTCCGGAGTCCTCTGGGTCACTAAGGATGACCTGATCCGCAGCCACATCCTCCCAGCCACGTAAAAGTCCATGGGTTTCTGGGGACTGTAAACTATCCCTTGAAGACTGCTGCTCATGCTGAGTGCTAGGCTCCACCTCCATGCTGACACAATTCTCCTCTTCCTGTATAACCAGCAAGCCCATAGGAATATTGTCTGGATAAAGAGGGTCTTGAGAGGTAAGGAAGTCCTCCTCTTCCTCCCTCTGTTCTGCCTCAAGTGCCCTGTCCATTATTCCACGTAGCGTGTGCTCCAACAGGTAGACAAGAGGGACAGTATCACTGATGCATGCACTGTCACTGCTCACCATCCTGTGACCTCCTCAAATGGTGACAGGACAGTGCATGCATCCTTGATTGTGAGCCACTGGCGTGGCAAAAAAAAAAAAAGCCAAGCTCCCCTGACCCTGTCCTGGTGCCATAGTCACACAGGTACTCATTGATGGCCCTCTGCTGTGTGTGCCGCTGCAGCATGGCCAACGTTGAGTTCCATCTGAATGGATGAATGAATGAATGAAATACGTGTATAGCGCACAATGCGAACTGAATCGCCTCTAGGCATGGTGGGCATGTCACAGATTAGGCAGTTCTTGGGCAGGTTGTATTCCTTTTGGAGCTCAGCCAGTCGAGCACTGGCATTATATGACCAGCAGAAATGCACACAGACTTTCCTGGCCCGCCTCCGGAGATCCTGTAAGCCTGGGTACCTGCCCAAGAATCGCTGTACCACCAAATTAAGGATGTAAGCCAAACAGGGAACATGGGTGAAGTGTCCCTGTCGGAGAGCAGAGAGGAGATTGGTGCCATTGTCGCAAACCACCATTCCTGCCTGAAGCTGGTGTGGTGTCAATCACCTCTGTGCCTGCCCCTTCACAGCTGAAAGAATCTCTGCCCCAGTGTGGCTCCTGTCCCCTAAGCACACCAGCTCAAGCACCGCATGGCATCTTTTTGCCTGAGCTCTTGCATAGCCCCTTGAACGCCTACGGAGCACCGCTGGATCCGAGAACAAATCTATAGAGGAAGAGGCCATGGAGGAAGAAGAAGAGGCATCCTTCCCAGCTGCCAGCAGGGTCACCCAGTACGCCGTGAAAGATAGGCAACGTCCCTGTCCATGCCTGCTGGACTATGAGTCAGTGGTAATATGCACGTTACCACTGACCGCCCTGTCCAGCGAGGCCAAGGCATTGCCTTCCACATGCTGGTAGAGAGTCTGAATTGCCTTTCATGAAAAAAAGTGGCGTTTGGGAACCTGCCACTGAGGTACCGCACATTCCACAAATTCACAAAAGGGCGCAGTCTACCAGCTGAAAAGGCAGCAGTTGGAGTGCTAGCAATTTAGCCAAGCTAGCATTCAGCCGCTGGGCATGTGGATGGCTGGGACCAAATTTCTTTTGCCAGTTTAGCAACTGGGGTAGGGAAATTTGCCTGCTACAATCGGACGTAGGTGTAGTGATAGCAGATTGCCCGCAAATACTTGGCACACCTAATTCTACACCTTCATTCCTCTCGGTGTAGGTTTCTGAGAGAACTGAAGTTATAGTGGGGTTGGAAAACCCAGCTAATAATGAGCAAGGAGAGGTCTGCCTTGTTCTTTGGTGTGGGTCTTTTAAATACGCTTGCCAACAGATTGCACGGGAGTTCGACATATGTCTGGTCAAGTGGCTGCTGTTTTGGCCACGCTTGATACGCTTCAGACATATGTTGCAAACAGCAACAGTGCGATCTGCTGCACAAATCTCAAAAAAGGCCCACACCAAGAACCTTTGGAAAAATGCACGGAGTCAGCAGCGCCCTGCACATACAGAGTTCTGTGGTGTGATGCAGGTGGTTGGCTGCCCTTAAGCTGGCCCCTGGAGGGCATCCTGCCTCGGAGATGTGCCTCCTCCTCCTCTCGCCTATTAGGCACCCACGTAGACAGTGAACTCATTATCCCCTTCCTCCTCGTCTCTGGAGCAAACCTGGCAGTATGCTGCAGCTGGGGGGGGGGGAACATGACTGCCAGTTTGTTGTCTTTCTTGGGCACCCCCTCTCTGGGCTCACGTTACTGCCTTCCTCAATCTGGGTACCATCACTGGAGCCTTCAAAACTCTGCCCATACTCCTGCAGCATGTACCCAACACTGTGGTCGAACAGTTCGGGGGACTCCTCAGGGCAGTGATGGCGGGGGCTAGGGAACGAGTGACTGATGACATTGAGCCGATGGAAGAGGCCACTTTGACAGCTGCATTAGCAGCCAAAGTGCTCTGAGCCTGGATGACAGAGGATGAGGACGGCTTGGTCATTCACTCTACCAACTCTTCTGCATGTTGTGGCTCAATGTGGCCAGCTGCCGAAAAAGAGGACAAGCATGCCCCACAGGCACGTACTGAGGATGCACCGTGTCCATGACCAGCAATGTTAGCTGTATACACAGAGCCTGCATGCCATCTTTTAGTGGCCTGTGTCTGCCTCTCCTTGTTGGCCTTCCAGACACAATGTATTTGATTTATTTGTAATGTATTTGAATAGGTACACCAGGAATGGCCTGCAGTGAGATGTAGCTGCACAAAGCAAGGAGATATATATATATTATATATATATATTAATATATATTATAGAGACAAACACACACACATACATACATATATATATATATATATATATATATATATATATATATATATATACATACACACACACACACACACAGATTCTGAATATACTGCAGTTAACTGAATCAACTACCTGCCTGTAGTATATTAGGAACAGGAATGGTCTGCAGTGAGATCTAGCTGCATAGGATACAGTACTGAATATACTGCAGCCTGCCTGCAGTATATTAAGAACAGAACAACAGGAACGATCTGCAGTGAAATCTAGCTGCACAGGATACAGTGCTGAATATACTGCAGCTAACTGAATGAATTGCCTGCCTGTAGTATTATTAGGAACAGAACAACAGGAACAGTCTGCAGTGAGATCTAGCTGCACAGGATACAGTACTCAATATATACTGCAGCTAACTGAATGAATTGCCTGCCTGTAGTATATTAGGAACAGAACTACTGAGATCTAGCTGCACAGGATACAGTACTGAATATACTGCAGCTAACTGAATCAACTGCCTGCATGTAGTATATTAGGAACAGAACAACAGGAATGGTCTGCAGCGAGATCTAGCCAAACTGGATATAGTATACGCAATATACCACAGCTAACTGAATGAACTGCCTGCCTGTAGTATATTAGGAACAGAACAACAGGAACAATCTGCAGTGAGATCTAACTAAACTGGATCAAATGCCTGTCTGAAGTAGATTAGAAATAGTAAAGCAGGAACAGTCTGCAGTGAGATCTACCTAACTGAAGAAACTGCCTGCTCAAAGTAATGAAATGACACACTCTCTATCCCTCTATAATGCCAGCAACACACTACACAGGGCCAACGTGCAGGCGGCCTTATATAGTGTGGGGCGTGTACTTAACCCAGAGTCATAACTGGCCTTTGGCCAATTATGGCTCTGTTTGCTTACGGCGCTGTGATTGGCCAACGCATGCGGGTCATAGTGCATGCTTGGCCAATCAGCCAGCAAGCCACTGCGATGATGTAGTGCAGTATGGGCAGTGATGCATTGCTTGAATTTGGTGTGAATGGCCCATAAGGTTTGATCTTCAATGAACGATCGAACAGCCGATGTTCGAGTCAAACTTACGTTCGACACGAAGCTCATCCCTAGAGAGTAGATTGGAAAAGGGTGCCTCAGCGGGACTTTAAAAAGGACAGGACAAATACTTGGTAAGCAATGTATCATTTTACAACAAAGGTTTTTATTTTACTTTGTGTAAAAAATGTAGTAATATGGGCAAACGACAGCCCATCTAGTAAAGGGGTAGGTATTACGTGTATAGATACAAAAAGCAAGACAGGATGCAATAACAATGAACACAGAGAAAAAAAATACAGGTAATATATTCCTATTCCGATGCGTTTCGAGTGTTTCAAACTCTTTTCTTCAGGGAAATGGATCAGCATAAATATAGTTTAAATCTATAAAGAAAAAAATAACATAAGAATACATGGCTAATGCACAGGACACAGTGATTATAGTCACAGTGGCATACTGACATTGAGTAAGACCTGTGTTGTACTGACCCTGTATCAGAAGCTCTGTACGTCACAAATGCATCCATTTAAACAATAGATAAAAACAGTGATAGACCTCAGGAAAACCGGATAAGCGGTGCTTGTTGGGTGAACCCTTCCCCTTGAGGCTCGGGGCATTCCATCCAGGGTGGGAGCTATTTTAAGGATCAGTTTTTACCTCCTGGGTCCTTCATCGAAGATACAAGGCAGCGCTTATCCGGTTTTCCTGAGGTCTATCACTGTTTTTATCTATTGTTTAAATGGATGCATTTGTGACGTACAGAGCTTCTGATACAGGGTCAGTACAACACAGGTCTTACTCAATGTCAGTATGCCACTGTGACTATAATCACTGTGTCTTGTGCATTAGCCATGTATTCTCATGTTATTTTTTTCTTTATAGATTTAAACTATATTTATGCTGATCCATTTGCCTGAAGAAGAGTTAGAAACACTCGAAACGCATGGAATAGGAATATATTACCTGTATTTTTGCTCTTTGTATTCATTGTTATTGCATCCTGTCTTGCTTTTTGTATCTATACACTTAATACCTACCCCTTTACTATATGGTCTGCCGTTTGCCCATATTACTACATTTTTTACACAAAGTAAAATAAAAAACGTTGTTTTAAAATAATACATTGCTTACTAAGTATTTGTCCTGTCCTTTTAAAGTTTTGCTGAGGCACCATTTTCCAATCTACTATTTAACTGGGATGTGGGTCAGGCCATTTCCAGACCATTTGAAGCACTTACCTCCCTCTATATCCCTATTAGAGAGGGAAGTCCCTGCCAGTCTAAAATCTTTGAATGTAATTTGACATTCATACTTTTGCCCCTGGAAATTACCACACTGTACCACTTAAGAAAACTAGGAATTTATTATTTCTTTTAAATATTTTCCAGTGTACAAACTACCAAAATAACCACAGCAGGACATGAAGCGCATAGAGGTAAAGAACCTGTCTAGGAGTTGTATATGGCTAGAACCCGTAGGAATTGCAGCTAGATATTACATATCTACTGTGCCATTTCTAATGTAGAAGCCAGTCCGATCAAGTCTACAACCTACTTATATACAGTCAATTACTGCTATGTAAATAAACTTTTTTAGAATATCTGGCAGGTCTATTAAGGCAATCCGCAGATACAAATATGCACAAATAAAGCTCTAATTTACAAAATGTAACATCATAAAAATTGTAACATTATAACAAAAAAAAAAAAAAAAAACACATACTGTTTGTATCCATCACCTACATACAGAAGAGGGAACTATTTTGTTGCCTATCACAGATCTCAGTGACAGACAGGGTGCAAATTCCTGAACACCACTTCAGCATATTAAATGTCACCTCTGCTAAATACAGATGATGGGCACATGCTTAAAGGGGTTGTAAAGCTTAGTTTTTTATTTTCTAAATAGGTTCCTTTAAGCTAGTGCATTGTTGGTTCACTTACCTTTTCCTTCGATTTCCCCTCTAATTGTTTTTTTTCTTTGTCTGAATTTCTCCTCAGTAAACTTCACACCATTATCCGAGCGGTGTTTAGTCAGCCAGAACAGCTTACCGAGGAGGAACAGGAAGTGAGAAATTCAGACAAAGAAAAAAAACATTTAGAAGGGAAATCGAAGGAAAAGGTAAGTGAACCAACAATGAACTAGCTTAAAGGAACCTATATAGAAAATAAAAAACAAACCTTTACAACCCCTTTAATAGTCAGTCCACCCAAAAGTTATATTTATAGGCTGATGCTGGAAGGCTAAATCACTCACTAATGTGTCTCCAATAGTGAAAGTTCCCCACAAAGTGCTGCAAAAAACATACCCGGCACAATGACATTTCAACTTAAAGCAGAATACGAAAGATATTCATCAATACATCAAATGCATTTTTTTAAATGCAACTAGTATCCAATTCAGCACTCAGACTTAAAGCAGGAGGAACAACACTGGGAACCAACCAGATATGCTGCCTGCAAATATGCAGAAAAAGAACAATCTGACAGTAGAAGAGAGCAGAGAGTGAGCATAGTGGTTCTCAACCTCAGTCCTCAAGGACCCTCAACTGGCCATGTTTTCAGGTTTCCTTTTTACTTTGCACAGCTGCTTTAAATCAATATCAATGACATGGTATCGATAAGATCTATTTTCTCTAAGGGAAGTTCCCAAAACATGGTCCATTGGGGGTACTTGAGGACTGAGGTTGAGAACCACAGTCTTGCACAACCTGAATCATTGGTCCATGCGTCATATCTGAAGAGCCAGAGAGGTTTATTAGAGAACTATTGAACACATAGATAACACTGCTAAAACACTATCTGTCTAAAACCAAGCTTCTTCTATTTAGATCAACAGCACAATTATCCATTCCTTTTCACATGCCAGGGTGCTGGGTGTAATCCTAGACTCCAATTTCTCATATGAGCTCTACAGTCAAATCACTGACTAAATCATACCACCTTAACCTCTAACATTTCCATAAATCACCACTTAACTAGTGACTCACAAAACATCATGACTCCTTGGTTATCTCCTGCCTTTGCTACTGCAACTCCCTTTATGCGGGCCTACCTTGACATAGGCCATCTCCCCTTCAGTCTATTAGGAGTGCTGCTGCTAGACTTGTACACCCCACTATCCAATCTGTGGCTGCTGCCTCGCTCTTCCAAGCCCTTTACTGGTTTCCACTGCCCCATCATACAAAATTCAAACTACTAACCACAAGCTACATCACCAACCTCATCTCAAGATATTGCCCTAATCGTATTCTCCACTCCTCCCAACACATCTTGCTCTCTAGCTCACTTGTCACCTCCTCCCATACTTGCCTTTAGGACTTCTCCAGAAGCTCTCACATAATCTGGAACTCCCTATCCCAGTATATCCGGTTAGCTCCTTACCTGTACACCTTTAGGCGATCTTTGAAAACTTGATTGTTCAGGGAAGTCTATCCTGCCTCCACCTAAAAACTACTTCCTCAGATCATCCCTTGCAGCTATTACCTTTTGTCACACCCCCCTCCCTTTTAGATTGCAAGTTCCAGGAGCAGGGCCTATTCCTTCTGTATTGACCCGTATATAAAAATGTACCGCCTCCCATTATATTAGGACAGTGCAAACTGTTAGTGCCATATAAAGCCTATATAATAATAATAATAATAATAATAATAATAATAATAATGATAGGGGAGTAAGCACCTCCTGTGTTCAGTGTGCAGATGGCAAGTCACTCCCGAACCCAGAAGCACAGACTACTACAGTGAATTTTCTAGCATCCCTAGCACCCCTCCAGATGTGACACATGGACAATTACATATAACCAAGCTGGCCCAATGTAAGTTTAGAAAATACCAATCTTACGGAGTTCTGCTTTATTTGCGCAATCCAAACACTGTCACACGTGAGGTGCGGACATGCGTTGTCATATGCAAAAAATACATTCTGATCTTTAAAGGGCTGTAGAAACAGATGAAATGAGCAAGCAGGAACATCAAACTGAAAGGAATTATGACAGGTGAGTTTTAAAGAATATGCAGCAGCAGATCTCTCCATTAGAGTTGTACAAAGATATAGGAGTGTGTCTGGCCACTACACCCCATGAGCTTCCTTCCAAACCAGAAATATCTATTTTGGGTGGACTGACCCTTTAAACTGCTCTCAGTGATATCCAACTTTGGTTATTAAGTGCAAAAAAAGGCTTTATAAAAAAAGTCCTGACTCGCCAGGAACACCGGCTGCAATATTATTTATTCAGAAGTCCAACAAGGTTATTTCATGCTGTCGGTCCATTTTGGCCAAGCTCGTCTTTGAGGAGGGGATCCGGAAGATTGGAGAGACTGGTATTCGGGATGGAGTGAGGAGATCCTCGGTCTGGTTCAGTGAAGTCTTTTTCAATGTGTGAACTAAAAAAAGGAGGAGAGAGAAATGTAAATGGTAGTGATTAGATTGTAAGCTACAACAGAGCCCAGCAACCAACCCCTTGGTGAAAAAAATTTACCAAAACCGGTATCAGAAGCTTAAATTGCATCTAGCACGCATAAAACATTTAAGATATTTAGTGCCTACCTTACAAGCATACCAATTTGAAAAATGATTGGATATTGACAATATTGTTCAACATAACACCCAGCAGAAACTTTGCTTGCATAGCTCAGATAATAATTTTTTTCCCTAGGAGAGAATCTTTTCACTTTACTCACTCCAGGCATAGCGACAACCTTTTCCATTGACACATTCCACATGTTTCCCCCGCTAATTAGTAGAAATATCCAGTATTTCTGAATACACGAGCATGCAACACCCTCCCTTTTCCTTCCATGATGGAAGCGTTTGGGTCTCAGTGGCCAATCGCCTGACTTTGAACTAATTGACATGTGGGAGGTGGAGAAGCTCAATAACCTTGTCTAAGCTCTGAAACAAAAAAAAGAGGCAGATACTTGTTAATGAAGTGCTGCCCATCCATGTGAATTATACTTTTGTGTTTCTTTTGATTGGTTTGTTAGGCTATAAATGACACAAATGGCACTTTTGATTTGTATTTGATCAAAGTCATGCAGGGTCCAAGGATTTATTCAGCCATAGTTTGCTAGTGCTGAAAATGACACAATATCTTGGTTAGCGGTACAGCTGAGTGATTGTGGCCCACCTGTCATCCTGCCCAGCCCAGCATTCACTTACAGCCACTCCAAGACAATGAACAAGTCCATCAGCTTTGTTTTTGTATTTTATTGAGGGATTAAAACTTGGAAGGGGTTAAGAAATTAATGTGATGCCCAGGAAAAAGATTCTTGCATGGTTTGGGACAATTTAGATACTCTCCTCATGCACAACACTTGCTACAGACCATCTCTCCTCCTCCCTCCAGCACAGTTCTTCTGGCACAGCTAGCACATGGCTAGGCCTGACTTTTGGTTTCAGCAAGACCTTAGCAAAAATACCTTAGAGTCAGGGGCTGCAGGCCCCTATGGTGTAGTAAAGAAAGTCCTGATGCTAGCTGCCCTCTCTGGTGGAATGCTGATCCCAGTCAGCCCGCTGCAGACCCTGACAGTCCTCCCAGCTGCAGCAGCCCGACTTCTGTCAGTGACATCACAGTCTCTCCCGCTGGCTCTACATTAATCTGCGACTGCACACTCCAAGTCCACTCTGCCATGCCTCTCCCAGCTCTCCAGACTGTGCCCGTCACTCACCGACACCTGATGGATTCCTTCTGGAGACTTGCCCAGCAGTATTCCCCACATTCCTCTCCCACTCCAGTTCAGGGCACCCCTTGGGTTGTATGTGGTTCCTGTTCAGCTCCACCCCCTGGCCCAAGCTCACCCCCCCCCCCAGACTAGGGGGCTCCCTCCAAGGACCCAGACATAATACACCATCTCCAGTTCTTCCACCCAAAGAACTCATCCCCAGCTGGGCTGACTCCAGATATTTAAGGAGGCCTGTCCCCTGTCAATCCAGGTTGGGGGATTGGTCAGGGCTCCTCAGAACACCCCGGACAGCTCCACCCTTCTTCCCTACCTTCCTTCTAGAAGCAGAAGGGAGGTAACTGAAAGATGAAACTAACTGAGTCAACAGCCTACTCTAAGCCACTCCCAGTCAGCTGATCAAAACAAACAGGCCTAGATTTTGGCTAGGCCTGCTTAAATGTACCTATGCTGACAAAAACTCTAGCACACTACCTAAGTAGAGAGTGCTACATTTGATTGAAACTACTGAGTCAAACAACATATGGCCAGAAGATAGTTAAAATTATTATTATTTCTAGGGAAAATATGACCTCATCAGTTGCTATGGAAAGGTCGGATGGCCTGCACAGCTTTCTGGGTTGCTGACAGGAGCACAGATAGAAGAAGAGAGGAGGTGCAAGCTGTGCCCTCTCCTTCCTGTCTGTACACAGGATCTCCCCCAAACTGCTTCTATCCTGGCAGAAATAATTGTGGGTAGAGGGAGGTAATCAAACTCTGCAAAGTCCAATCTGAGTGTGTCCTGCGTTATCTGCTGTATACAGACAGGTTCCTATAGGTGCTGGGGAGTAGCACAGCCCGCACCTCCTCCAGGCTTTTCCCACCTCCTCTTTGCCACTGTCACTACTCCTGTAACGATGAGAGGGATGTGGTGGTATGTGTTTTGTATTAGTAGGGGATTTGGAGGGAGGAGAATTTGTGCTAGAAGGGAGGATTTTTGGAGGAGGGGGGAATCCTACACACCACTTAACTCTGCCTTACAAACTACATGTTAGGGCATGCA
Organism: Lithobates pipiens; assembly: GCF_037356315.1. NCBI lineage: Eukaryota > Metazoa > Chordata > Amphibia > Anura > Ranidae > Lithobates > Lithobates pipiens. The sequence continues at coordinate 511,417,871 of NW_027507764.1, read as the reverse complement.
GCATGATAACCTGCAAAAGTATAAGTTTTCCTGCACAGCACAAAAATGTTCAGCCTTTTTTGCCATGTAATGGCACCTCTAAGCATCTAGCAAAAAAGTGTAGTTTGATGCCTGTTAAAACGCATGGTACGTGGTTTTTGTGCGGCACAATTTATAAAAAGGATGACAGGACCTTTTTAGTGTTTTTCACTAGCATACAACAGCCCATTAAAAAAAAACATGACATGCGGGGGATGCGCAAAGAAGCAAGCATGCTTGGACGCACCTCCTGGTGTGAACGAGCTGTCAGACTGGGGTGCCCCAGGATTGTGCACAATTCTAAAAGATGCCTTGATGAAAAAAGGTTGAAAAACATTGCCAAAGACTGCAGGAAAGAATGATTTTGGTCAGTTCTTGAACATCTCAAAATACCAGCAGTAAAGGTGTTACGTGCCATGGTGCTTTCAAGTCTTCATTCCTCTCTATAAAAGTGAGGGACGGGACTTTCTTACACTCCTAGAGGGAGCAGCTCAGTGCTGAAACAGAGCTCAAAGTAAGCTTGATTTTTAGTAGGCCAGTCTTAAGTGGCTGGATGAGAGAAATCCATCTATTCCCCCATCCACACTAAACAGCATGACAGCTACCGTATTCTGCCACTACTCCTGATTAAATACAAGTTCTGTTTGGCCAAAAATATGCAGACCGGCTTCTTCAACAAAAGTAGATTGAAAAATCGACTTTTGCTGAGCGCGGGGGCGAAGGTTGCCAACAGAATCACCCACAGCTCAAATTTTGTAACATTCAGCAGGAATTGGCCAAAATTTGCACAGTGTATGGCTAGTGTTAAAAAGCTGATAGGGAAAATTACAGTGGGAATCTCACCGATATGGGTCACTAACACTTTCCTTCAGTTTTTTTTTTTTTTTACCTCACTGGTCTAACAGGATAAAAATAATCATCACAGCCTGGAGACAAGAAGAACACGGTGCTCTGTTCACATCAGCAGGGGGTAAGCACAGAAGCACCCACTCCCTGGAGGGAAGTGTCATCCAGAAATATGGTTCTGCAACATTTTTGTGCTTGTGCTTTATTCACTGCTCATCTCCTGTATGATAATTTTTCATTTGAGGGCAATTTAAAACAATGCTGCTCAACTTATGGGGGTATAGGGGGCACACATGCCATCCCTGTTATCTTCAAAAGGGCCACATATAATATTTATTATTTGTAATGCTACAGAGACCATCATAGATTGACCATTTCCTTGAGTAAATCTTTAGAGACAGTTTAACAGGAGTGGTTTCAGACTGAAAGGAGTTGTAAAGGCAAAGGGTTTTTTAGCTTAATGCATTCTATGCATTAAGCTAAAAAAACAAAACAAAAAAACAGTGTAGCGCCTTCCCAGCACCCCCCCAATTACTTACTCGAGACCCATCTCTCTCCAGCCATGTCCATGAGTGTCTTAGCCATCTGGGACACTCCTCCTGAATCAGCCAATCAGGGGAGAGAGGGGGAGGGGCCAGGGCTCCGTGTCTGAATGGACACACGGAGCTGTGACTCCGCTTGGGTGCCCCCATAGCAAGCTTCTTGCTGTGGGGGCACTCGGCAGGAGGAAGAGGCCAGGAGCAGTGAAGAGGGACCTGAGAAGAGGAGGATCCAGGCTGCTCTGTGCAAAACCAACTGCACAGAGGAGGCAAGTATAACATGTCTTTTTTTTTAAAGAAAAATAAGAAACACTTTACAAATCACAGCTGTGTGTGGCCCTTGGACATCAGGTTAGGCATCAGGAATTTAGAACATTCAATTGTGTCCTAGCTTTGCACCTGTCTGAACATAGATAGAAACATCCTGACCTTAATTCATCAAACTGCAATCCCAAAGCATGCCATTACCGAAGGCATGAGAAAAATGATACAATATATTGAGGGGCCATTTTAGCTTGGTTCCAGACAGGAGGAGCTTTATACCACATTTAGAATACACAAAGGTTATTGTGCGGTTCTTGAACTCCTACCTGCCCTCGATGAGTCTGTGTACACTTCCAGTTAAGCCATTGCCTCTCAGTGTGCTAGGTATATCTTTGTTCTCCTCAGACGGTGTTGGGGGCTCACAGTTCTCCAGCAAAGTCAGTGCTGTCTCTTCTGCTGAGCGGTCCGCCCTTCCTTTCTGGATAACACTACTCGACTCTTTGTCTTCTCTTGGAGACAGGTCCCCTGTACTCCTGACAGCCATTGTGGTCTCTTTGTCGAGGAAATCATGGCTGGTGATTGCCATGGCAGATACGCCATGGTTGGATTTGGCTCCAGTGCTGGTTCCCATGGATTTGGAGAGGACTTTCAAGTTGTGGGAGCTGGACCTGTGATGTTTCTTCTTGTGCTTCTGGTTGGAGTTCTGTTTGATAAAGAATTCACAGGACTCTTGCAGGACTCTTCTGCTCTCTGCGACCGGGCTACAACACAAGAAATCTAAGGTTAGAACAGGGGGAACCAGGAGAACATATAACAGACTGAAATCCTGCTAATATACATTCGGCTGAATAAAGAACTGGTCTTTAACAATCTCAGTTTTGAAAGGGGGATACAAGATTTTTCTTCTTATAGAAAAAGGTAAATATTAATGTTTAATCAATAGATTAAATTTATTAGTTTTACGTTTAGATTGTCTGATAAAAACAGGTGAAATGTAAAGTAAAAATCATAGATACTGGATAAATCGAACACCATTGATTGCTCCTTTCTAGCTTCAGACATTTGTAACTGTCTCAAGGAACAGTGCAAAGAGCAACATATAAACAATAAATGTAAGAATTCTGCCGCTACCTCCGGGTAGGAGGATTAGGTTTCAGCAGAACATGGAGAGATGTCAGAGAAAAACAAAATATGTGCTGATTAGACAGAGCGGGTGCACACAACTACATGAGGTTTATCATTCCTGCTCTAGGCAGACATGTCCCCTGCTGACATTGCCTGGAAACCCAATCACATACCGCAGAGGAGAGGAAGTGCTGCATATCTCCATACAAAACACCCATTCAAAGCAGCTACGTGCTTGCAGGTCAGCAGTAAACCACAGAGCTGCCTGTCTGCAGCCAAGGCTGCCGTGGTCTGGCCATAATGTAACCAAAAGCAAGCAGGAGCAACAAGAGAGCCTTGTCCTACCACACCACCTGGGCGCTCACTCATTTCCTCCAACATGGCCACTTATAATAAAACTAGCAATCGTGCGCCTGGGATGGGAAGGCAACATGAAATTGGACACATTATCATTGTGAATTCCACTATGAAGGCAACCACATGACAGCCACAGGAAATCTGGACATTTAGTGTTTCCAACTGTCCCCAATTTGGAGGCACATTTTTTGCTTTCTGGAACCAAAGTCCCTTTTACTGGTCTGATGTACATGCCTGTATATGGAAATATACTATTTTCTACTGTATTAGGGCTGTTTCATATGGGCAGACTCCACCAGCAGGGAATCTGTCCACCGATCCCCGCTGAGAAGATTGATGGCAAGTCTTTGTCCGCTCTGCACAGCCCACTTACCTCTATGAGCAGTCGGATGGAAACAGACCTCCTGTTCATTTCCCTCTGACTGTCATCTGATCCAATGGACGCATGTCTGTTTACATCCACCGCTCCATAGATGGCAATGGATGGTCCAATAAGGTCCACCTAAAAAAAACTGACGAGAGCACCCGATCGGTTCGACCATGTGAAAGGGGCCTTACACTCAACTCATCTTCAGGTTAATGCATTGGATGTTTGTAAATATTAGTATTAGATGACTCTAGTACTAAATACTAAATGTAGTGTCCAAAAAAAATAATAAAAAATCTATGCATTTAGCTGATCAATTTTCATGTTATTTTTGTTAATTTTATTTATTTATTTTTCTACACACAGTTTGCAGATTTAGGCAACATATCCACCTATGCTAACTTTTTAGAGCATGATATAAACTCAAAAAAACATTGTAGGACTCAATAGAAAATTAAACTATATTCAATAATAAAAAAATATGACCCTAAGAAAACACACACAAACTATTAATTTTTCCAATTCCTTCTTGGAGTTGCACCAACAGTATTGGCGTCTACTTGTTGCAGTGGTCAGTGAACACAAAGTGCTGCACTCCCTGCATACAACATGCAAGAATAGTTTGGATATTACAAGACAGTCTTGTACACAAGATTGGGTTTCGGGGAAGGATTGGGACCTATTGGCTGGGGACCAACTTTGTGGAACAATTAAATTGTACAATGCAAACTGTAACTGTGCCATAATGCAGTTACTGGTGGGCATGGTAAGGGGTGGGCTCTGGCAGAAGGAAGTCCCCCAGCACCAACTTCCTTTGCGGCTCTGAGTTGTCATCTGATGTCTCCTGTATTGAATTGTATTTTAACTGTACTTTCTGCACTAACATTGTAAAGCAGTGGCCAACCTGTTGGCGCTATATAAATCCTGTATAATAATAATAATAATAATAATAATAATGATGACCAAATGCAGACAAACTGAAAAGGAAGTGGATAATGGAACATGTGAAAAAGGGGAGTCACAAATATGGTAAGGGGAATTTACTTAAGCTGAAGAAGATAAAATCTGGAGCATTTGTGCATTTAATTTCCCAAGCTTAACTGAAAAAGGTGAACATAGAGCCTTATTTGTTACAATGCACAGCTACTGCAGATTTGGGCTTCTTTGATTTTAGTAAAATTCGCCCCATTTTTTTTTTGTGACCCACCATTTCCAGTATCAGTGTAGCTCTCAGCATTTGGTCATATGACAACTCACAGTCAACAAAGCAAGTTAGTGCTGGAGAACTTCCTTCTGCCAAAGCGAAGTCTGAACAAGTTGCAGGCAGCTATATAATGCCCACCATGTGTAAATGGCTGTAGAGTCTACTGAGCATCTTTGTTGCAACTGTAGCGATTAGTGTACACTGACATGCATATTTCCCCGCACTCGGATGACGCATTATTCTTTATCATGTTTAGTGAAAGTAACACTGCCAGGCTTTACACAGGTAACTACAGTCATATTTACGCTGGTCCATGCTTCAAAGCATTACATCATATACAACAGTATAATAAAACAAAAACTAAGTAGACCATGTACTCTGAAAATGGATGACAAATCAGGTAAATACTCTAAAACAATAAAGGTTAAGGGCACTGAGCCAAGGTACAAATTTCATTACATGTGAAAGAAAATTCACCACCTTGCAGAAGGCATCTCAAGAGGTTGTCAAGACTTGGCAGCTTGTCACCGCTATGCCATGGCAGCCTGTAATCCACAGCACGTGTCTCAAGCAATACAGTATTAGGGAGCACTTGAGTTATAGCGTCAGCTATGACACCATTTTCCATGCAAACTTCAACAGCAAAAAAAAAAATACAAAAAAATAAATAAAAGTTATATACTTTTTGTATGACATAATTTTTCCCCAAATCACAAGATCACTGTGACTCAAGCATTAGCAGAGACTTGAGGGGCACACATGAAAAAGGGGCATCATGAAAGGGAATAGATCATTCTGTGGTGCAGCACTTTGCTTGCATATGAAAATCAATAATCTGCCATAACCACACACTGTTACGATATCTACAAAAAAAAAAAAAAACTTCACGTTTCATATTCAGAAGGAATCATCTAAAATAAAATATAAATTATCTTACTCTTTTTTGTGACTCCGGTTGAAAAAATTGGCCCACTCAGAGCAGGTCTTTTTACTTCCAACCCAAAAGATAGCGGAAATCCCAACAATCAAGGTCATCACGTACTTTGTTAGAAACAACCCCAGGTCTGGTCTGGCCATGTTCTTTAGCTGTAAAAAGAATTTCATAGTTGTGGATGACTAGAGAAGTTACAGATCTATAGTTATAGTCAGAAAAATGTAGCTAAGCTCCAGGCAAACTACTAAACATACATATTAAAAGAACACATGGGAGCAGTTTTTACCTGCCAAAGGATTTCTGAGACTTACCAAGCACAACTCTGTCTGGCAGGGCAGTAGACCCGACTTTGCTATGCTGTAGTTAGTCAACACTTAGGCCGCGTACACACGCGGGGACTGTTCGCCCAACTTTGTCCGCTGAACAGTGTTTCGGCGGACAGTCCGCCCGTGTGTGGGCTTTCAGCGGACAGTTTCAGCGAACAGTCTGCTGAACAAAGTTTTTCGGAAATTCCGAAAAACTGTCCGCTGAAACTTGGTTTCAGCGAACAGTCCCCTCGTGTGTAGGCTTGTTCGTCAAACTAAGTTCCGCGCATGCTCAGAAAGGATTTACACGCCGAAAGTTGTAATGCAGTGTATAGGACGTCGTATTTTCCATCCCGTCGTACGTGCCGTTCACGTCATCGCGCACGGTTTCAGCAAACTGTTCGTTCGTCGTGTGTGGGCAAGTCCGTCCATGCTAATTTTGAGCGGACTGTTCGCTGAAACTGTTTGACGGACAAAGTTGAGCGAACAGTCCCGCGTGTGTACGCGGCCTTACAGGTCTTGTCCTTCCCCCCCCCACCCTGTGACTGAACAGTGAAATGAGAAGCAGCAGACTGATGGGCTAATCATTCTGCTCTCTCCTTCCAGATGAACGAGCACATGTACTAGAACTGCAGAATTTATGTCCGAATTATTCAATTTCAGATCAGAAGAATAGCTTGGCAAAGGTTCTGGATGTACAAAATGGTCTATAATCTGCCAGCATGCCACCGGGCATGCCAGACTGTAAGAGAATACATTTGAACTCTGTCATTCCCATTTAAACCATTCATTAGAATGTATTCATTATGTAATATTTTTTCTTTTCACATAGAACTGCAGTAATTATGAAATTCAGTCTTGAGATCCTCCTGTTCTCCCCAGCACAGCAAGTCTCATACTAGGAGGAGGAGTGACAAGACTAGGACCAGTAAAACTCTGCCCTTTCTGAACATGGCTACAATAAGTTAAAGCATAGCAATTGCCCTATTGATGTACTGCTTCTCCTTCAATGTCCAAACAGCAGCCTGGGGAAGGCTAGTGACCAAGTTGTGCTACCCAATTGCAAATCACATGAGGTTGAACTCACTACACAGTCTGGCAGAGGTGCCTGGATTGCATCAAGAACAAGTCTAGTTTAAGGTGACTGAAGACTACTAGATACATCAACAAGTAAAATAAATCTTTATACATTTACCTGATACGGGCATGGAATATGAAATTGCTGGCAGTGGTCAGCTACCCACGTCAATTCCCATGTGGACCTTGACAACTGTTCATAGACATAACACACCAGCAGTATTCCCAGGGGAACAAGATAAGTGCCGCTGAAAACTCCAATACGGATCATAAACTTTTTCAATTTCTTTTGGTTCCTTTCATCATGCTGGATGACTTGACGGACGTTGTTTAGAGAGATAATCCCAGCCAAGAGTAGGGAAAGTCCAATAAAAACACTGAAGCACAGAGGTAACAGTACAAAATATGTGGACACATTTTGGTCATAAAGTCCAACAAAACAGACTCCACTTATATTGTCTCCTTCTACTTTGTTCATAGCTAGAAGAATGACAGTAAGTATTCCAGGAATGCCCCAAGCCACAGTATGGAACCACATAGATTTCTGCTCTATGGCTTCAGAGCTCCACTTCTGACCTGCAGCCAAATACCACGTTATGGTAAGCATGACCCACCATATGGTCCCAGCCATGGTACAGAAATAAAGGAGCATAAAAATGACAGTGCAAGCTTTGTTCTGAGAACCAAGGACCACGGTTCCTGATAAGTTTTCACTTGGGTCATGACAGGAGACGGAGTTCCCCATAAGAAACCCAATAAAGTATATAAGTGAAACAATGCTGTAACAGACTGAATAGAAAATGATTGGCCTCTCCGGGTACCGGAACCTTTTCACATCTATCAGGAAGGTAAGGAACGTGAAGAGTGTGGCACAGAGGCAAATTATAGAAATTATGCCAATAAAGTTTTTGGCAAAATCCAAGTCTTCTTTTTTGAAGTACATGTTGGGGCAAGGTGGTGAACAGTGATCCACTCCCAAAAATTTATATCCTGCTGCTTGGGAGGTTTTAAGGTGGCGTGGGCACCAAAATCCATAATCTCTTTTAACGGTGACTACAGGCTTGCTTGTGCCTTGTGAATTCTCCTTTTCAGAGGCTTTTGATGCTGAGCAGTCTTCCAGCCTGATGGATGGAAACAATGGATTCATGGTTACATATTCAGTTTAAAGAGTAATTCATGTATGTATTTTCACAATGCGAGTCAGGAAGTGACACCACAAACATACAGTAGCTCACAAAAGTGAGTACACCCCTCACATTTTTGTAAATATTTTATTATATTTTTTCATGCGACAACACTGAAGAAATGATACTTTGCTACAATGTAAAGTAGTGAGAGTGTACAGCTTGTATAACAGTGTAAATTTGCTGTCCCTTCAAAATAACTCAACACACAGCAATTAATGTCTAAACGGCTGGCAACAAAAGCGAGTACACCCTTAAGTGAAAACATCCAAATTGGGTCCAAAGTGTCAATATTTTGTGTGGCCACCATTATTTTCCAGCACTGCCTTTACCCTCTTGGGCATGGAGTTCACCAGAGCTTCACAGGTTGCCACTGGAGTCCTCTTCCACTCCATGACGACATCACAGAGCTGGTGGATGTTAGAGACCTTGCGCTCCTCCACCTTCCATTTGAGGATGCCCCACAGATCCTCAATAGGGTTTAGGTCTGGAGACATGCTTGGTCAGTCTATCACCTTTACCCTCAGCTTCTTTAGCAAGGCAGTGGTCTTGGAGCTATGTTTGGGGTTGTTGTTATGTTGGAATACTGCCCTGTGGCCCAGTCTCCAAAGGGAGGGGATCATGCTCTGCTTCAGTATGTCACAGTACATGTTGGCATTCATGGTTCCCTCAATGAACTGTAGCTCCCCAGTGGTGGCAGCATTCATGCAGCCCCAGACAACGACATTCCCACCGCAATGCTTGACTGTAGGCAAGACACACCCATCTTTGTACTCCTTACCTGGTTGCCAAGACACACGCTTGAAACCAAATAAATTTATCTTGGTCTCATCAGCCCACAGGACATTGTTCCAGTAATCCATGTCCTTAGTCTGCTTGTCTTCAGCAAACTGCTGGCTTTCTAGCGCATCATCTGTAGAAGAAACTTCCTTCTAGGACAACAGCCATGCAGAACAATTTTATGCAGCATGCGGTGTATGATCTGAGCACTGACAGGCTGACTCCTGACCCCTTCAACCTCTGCAGAAATGCTGGCAGCATTCATATGCCTATTTAGCAAAGACAACTTCTGGATATGACGCAGAGCATGTACACTCAACTTCTTTGGTTGACCATGGCGAGGCCTGTTTGGAGTGTAACCTGTCCTGTTAAATCGCTGTATGGTCTTGGCCACCGTGCTGAAGCTCAATTTCAGGGTCTTGGCAATCTTCTTATAGCCAAGGGCAGGGCATCTTTATATAGAGCAACAATTTTTTTTTCAGAGCCTCAGAGAGTTCTATGCCATGAGGTGTTGAACTTCCAGTGACCAGTATAAGAGATTGAGAGCGTTAACACCAAATTTAACACACCTGCTCCCCATTTACACCCCAGACCTTGTAACACTAATGAGTCACATGACACCAGGGAGGGAAAATGTCTAATTGGACCAAATTTGGACATTTTCACTTAGGCTGCGTACACACGCGGGGACTGTTCGCCCAACTTTGTCCGCTGAACAGTGTTTCAGCGGACAGTCCGCTCGTGTGTGGGCTTTCAGCGGACAGTTTCAGCGAACAGTCCGCTGAACAAGGTTTTTCGGAAATTCCGAAAAACTGTCCGCTGAAACTTTGTTTCAGCGAACAGTCCCCTCGTGTGTAGGCTTGTTCGTCAAACTAAGTTCCGCGCATGCTCAGAAAGGCTTTACACGCCGAAAGTTATAATGCAGTGTATAGGACGTCGTATTTTTCGTCCCGTTGTACGTGCCGTTCACGTCATCGCGCACGGTTTCAGCAAACTGTTCGTACGTCGTGTGTGGCCATGTCCGTCCATGCTAATTTTGAGCGGACTGTTTGCCGAAACTGTTTGACGGACAAAGTTGGGCGAACAGTCCCCGCGTGTGTACGCGGCCTTAGGGGTGTACTCACTTTTGTTGCCAGCGGTTTAGACATTAATTGCTGTGTGTTGAGTTATGTTGAGGGGACAGCAAATTTACACTGTTATACAAGCTGTACACTCACTACTTTACATTGTAGCAAAGTGTAATTTCTTTAGTGTTGTCACAGGAAAAGATATAATAAAATATTTACAAAAATATGAGTGTACTCACTTTTGAGAGATACTGTACCTTCCTATGAAGGGAACTGTGCTGGGCTGTAAATGAAAAATGCTAACAAAAACAGTGCTAACAGCAAGAGCAATATATCAAATGTTTTCCTTAATTGGAAATTAGCTGTACTCAGTTTGGATGCCATATTCAATGTAATTTTTTTCATGCAGAAATGTACTAAAATAAGCCACATGACTAGATCTAACATCAACATAACTAGCTGGCATCTGCCAGAGTGAACCTATTAAAGTGCATGTATGGCCCTTTTTTTTTAGTTTGGCTAGAATGTGGAAGAATTAGACACCCTGTCAGGTTTTTATTGAAGTCTGCATCTACACTTCAATGACAATGTTCACCAGATTAAGTAGTAACCTAGGAGGTGCCTACAGATACCTGCAGCAGCCTGCAGTCTCTGCCACAATGGCCATTCTAAACATAAAGGTCATTTTGATTGAGCAAAGATCCAACATTTTATGCTAATGTCAAAACCCGAGAGTCCCATCCAGCCTTCTGTGCATTTTTATTGTCCAGTGACAATCCCCAACATAATAATGGGCCAAAAGAAAGGATTGGGCAAGCTTCCACACTACCGAGAAGTTTAGAAGCATTGCCTTATCAAAACCGCCTGGGATTCAGCCATAATGGAGATTGGGTGCCTGCATTTCACATGCTTACGGCTCCATTCACATTTGGTGTTTTGGACTCTCAAGCAGAATCACACAAATTCTCCACTCACATCTTTGGGTGCGATTTATTTTCAATGGCACCTAAAACACGGTGCGGTTTTGCCACAATGAATTACACAGCAATCGTAGCAAACTGCAACATACAACGCTTACCCAAAAAGGAGCAGGGAGCTTCTTTTAGGTAACCAGCTTAAACCGCTGCGGTTTGCTGCGATAAAAAATGCAATACATTTAGGGGTCATTGAAAATGAATGGCACCTGAACATAGTTTTTGTGATTGCAGATCACAGGCATAATCTCAGTGGTTCTGTCAGAGCTCCCAAAATGCCAAATGTGATTGGAGCCCTAGCACCTCTAAGGCCTCATGCACACTACTGCGCTGAAAAACTCACCCTTAGGAGGTTTTGGCATTTTTTGACAAATTCCCTGAACTCAACTTAATAAAAACCTGGGTGTCCATGCACATATAGGCTTTTACCAGAGATTAGGAGCAGCAGAGTTTACAGGCAATCAAAGCTCTTCTCCTGAACACAGAAGAAATTGTGTTTGAGAGGCGCTTTTGGGCATAAAAAATGCCACATGCGCCTAAACGCTAGGAGCGTTTAGCACTTCATTATTTATTCATTTAAATGATCAGAATAAAATAAAAACTTTGGCAAATAAAATAATCACCCAAACACCAAATGCGGCTAAACTCGCCTAAACTGGCTTGAAAAAACACAGCTTACATGAGTTTTTTTACAACGGATTTTCTGCAGTCAAAAGAGACAGCGTTTACAATAAACCAGTGTGCACGAAGCCAAAGTTGTAAACTAGTTTTATGTGAAAGGAAGATGTGTCCAGATTATTAACAATAAATATAATTATTTTTATGATATCAGTTTTTCTTGTGCTCCTACATTCTTGTGCTCCTGCACTGTACTTTTAGGTTACATACACATGGACGCATTTGTCCATGCAGCATAAATGTGCACTATGGGAACACTATAAATGGAAGGTAAAAATGGGACTGCAGAGTAATGACTGTGGGGGATCAACAGAGCTGGGGGACCTGAGCATAAGAGACTAGCATATGTCACACATGGTGCGCATCATGGGAGCAAAATAGTGGGAGGTGAGCAGAGAGGGGAGGAGGATCAGAAAAAAAACAGATGATCAGCAGAGCTGGGGGTCACTGCTGAGTGGGGGATCAGCAGAGCTGGGGGGTCACTGCTGAGTGGGGGATCAGCAGAGCTGGGGGTCACTGCTGAGTGGGGGATCAGCAGAGCTGGGGGTCACTGCTGAGTGGGGGGATCAGCAGAGCTGGGGGTACTGAGCAGGGGATCTGCTGAACGAGGGTACTAACGAGCTGAGGATCTGCTGAACAGGGGTAATCTGCGGAATGGGAATACTAATGAGCTGGGGGATCTGCTGAACAGGGGTATTAATGATCTGGGGATCTGCTGAACAGGGGTATTAATGACCCAGGGGTTCTACTTGGCCCCTTTAAAACAAATAGAAAATCAACACACAGGGCATTTGCCAAGCTTCATTAACCACTTTCAGACCGGACCATTTTGCTGGTAAATGACCAGAGGTCTTTTTACACTTTGGCACTGCGCTGCTTTAACTGGTAATTGCGCGGTCATGCAATGTTGTACCCAAACAAAATTTGCGTCCTTTTCTTCCCACAAATAGAGCTTTCTTTTGATGGTATTTGATTGCCTCTGCGATTTTTATTTTTTGCGATATAAACGTAAAAAGACCGCAAATTTTGAAAAAAAATGATATTTTCTACTTTTTGTTATTAGAAAAATCCAATAAACTCAATTTTAGTCATACATTTAGGCCAAAATGTATTCAGCCACATGTCTTTGGTAAAAAAAAAGTCAATAATTGTATATTTATTGGTTTGCGCAAAAGTTGTCACATCTACAAACTAAGGTACGTTTTCTGGAATTTACGCAGCTTTTAGTTTACGACTGCCTATCTCATTTCTTGAGGTGCTAAAATGACAGGGCAGTACAAAACCCCCCCAAATGACCCCATTTTGGAAAGTAGACCCCCTAAGGAAATTGATAAGAGGCATGTTGAGCCCATTGAATATTTTATTTTTTTGCCTCAAGCGATTGAATAATGACAAAAAAAAAATTTTTTTTTTTTTTTTACACAAAGTTGTCACTAAATGATATATTGCTCACACATGCTATGGGCGTATGTGAAATGACACCCCAAAATAAATTCTGCTGCTTCTCCTGAGTACGGGGATACCACATATGTGGGACTTTTTGGGAGCCTAGCCGCGTACAGGGCCCCGAAAACCAAGCACCGCCTTCAGGCTTTCTAAGGGCGTAAATTTTTGATTTCACGCCTCACTACCTATTACAGTTTTGAAGGCCATAAAATGCCAAGATGGCACAAAACCCCCACAAATGACCCCATTTTAGAAAGTAGACACCCCAAGCTATTTGCTGAGAGGCATGTTGAGTCCATGGAATATTTTATATTTTGCCACAAGTTGCGGGAAAATTACAAACTTTTTTTTTTTTTCACAAAGTTGTCACTAAATGATATATTGCTCACACATGCCATGGGCATATGTGAAATGACACCCCAAAATAAATTCTGCTGCTTCTCCTGAGTACGGGGATACCACATATGTGGGACTTTTTGGGAGCCTAGCCGCGTACGGGGCCCCAAAAACCAAGCACCGCCTTCAGGCTTTCTAAGGGCGTTACAGTTTTGAAGGCCATAAAATGCCAAGATGGCACAAACCCCCCCCCCCCAAATGACCCCATTTTAGAAAGTAGACACCCCTAAATTTAGGGGTACACTAGTGAGACTAGGTAATAAATGGCGGGTGCCCTGAAACTATAAAAAAATAACTAACCAACCAGCGTCACCTGTAACAGTTATATGGTGATCACTGGTGAAAGGGTTAACTAGGGGGCAATCAGGGGGCTTTATGCGGTAGTATATGGGGGTCCCTGGCGCTATAAAAAGCTGCGGCGAACCTAAATACCTACCTGCCTAACTAGCGTCACCTGTGACACTAATACAGCGATCAGAAAAACGATCGCTTATTAGGCTGGGTTCACACTGGAGCGATGCGGGAACGCCACGAATGCGCGGCGGGTTCCCGCATCGCATGCCTCCCGGCGGCAGTTCACACTGCCCTATGCGAACTGCTGGGAGTGTCAGTGAAATGTTAATGACACCCCCAGATCAGTTCGCATATCGCAGTGCGATCTGCAAACTTGGATCGCATGGTGTGAACACCCATGCGATCCGATTCTGCTGCGGACCAAAAAAAGGGTCCCGTGCGAGTTTGCGGCGGGTGCGGCGGGTGCGACACGAATTCAGCCATACTATCTGTATAGCTGAACTCGAATCGCACAGAGATCGGATGTGATTTGCACTGCAGTGCGGTGCGAATCACATCCGTTCTCATAAACCGCTGCAATGTGAACCCAGCCTTAGTGACACTGGCGACGGGGGGTGATCACGGGGTTAAACCTTTATTGGGGGGGTTAGGGGGGTACCTTAGAACTAAAGGGGGCTAACCCTAACTGCCCTAACAGTTATTAGTCACAAATGACACCTGCCGGGTGATCAGGGGGTTAAACCTTTATTAGGTAATAAATGGCGGGTGCCCTGAAACTATAAAAAAATAACTAACCAACCAGCGTCACCTGTAACAGTTATATGGTGATCACTGGTGAAAGGGTTAACTAGGGGGCAATCAGGGGGCTTTATGCGGTAGTATATGGGGGTCCCTAGCGCTATAAAAAGCTGCGGCGAACCTAAATACCTACCTGCCTAACTAGCGTCACCTGTGACACTAATACGGCGATCAGAAAAATGATCGCTTATTAGGCTGGGTTCACACTGGAGCGATGCGGAAACGCCGCGAATCCGCGGCGGGTTCCCGCATCGCATGCCTCCCGGCGGCAGTTCACACTGCCCTATGCGAACTGCTGGGAGTGTCAGTGAAATGTTACTGACACCCCCAGATCAGTTCGCATATCGCAGTGCGATCTGCAAACTCGGATCGCATGGTGTGAACACCCATGCGATCCGATTCTGCTGCGGGCCAAAAAAAGGGTCCCGTGCGAATTTGCGGCGGGTGCGGCGGGTGTGGCGGGTGCGGCGAATGGCTGAACTCGAATCGCACAGAGATCGGATGTGATTTGCACTGCAGTGCGGTGCGAATCACATTCGTTCTCATAAACCGCTGCAATGTGAACCCAGCCTTAGTGACACTGGCGACGGGGGGTGATCACGGGGTTAAACCTTTATTGGGGGGGTTAGGGGGGTACATTAGAACTAAAGGGGGCTAACCCTAACTGCCCTAACAGTTATTACAGTCACAAATGACACCAATGCAAAAAAAAAAAAAAAAAAAAAAAAATGACATTGGTGTCACTGTGACTGGGGGGCAGGGGTAATTGGGGGGGTGATCGGGGGGTAAAGGGGGGGTGTGAGTGTGCCTGGCATGTTCTACTGTGTGTGGGATGTGTTGGTGCAACTCACTGATCCGCTCTCCTCCGTGTCGGAACGAAAAATACCGACACGGAGGAGAGAATACATCACTTCCTCTCCTGTGTTTACATTACAGGAGAGGAAGTGATGTCACCGGGGATTTCCATTCGTCGGGAGCGATCGCGAGGGGGTGGCCATGAATGAATGGCCGTCCCCTCGTCCGGGATCGCTCCCGAACGAAAACCGACCGCCGCAGGCACCGGGCGGGGGCCCGATCGGGCCCCCGACCCGCGGGAGGCAAATCACGTACATGTATGTGCTTATGCCTGCCCGTGCCATTCTGCCGACGTACATCGGCGTGCGGCGGTCGGCAAGTGGTTAAACCATCAAAAACACATAAAAATAACATGTTGAAGCGGTAGGCACTTTAATATGTGTTAAAGTTAAAGCAAGTGTATAGCACCAACTTTCTTACTGAAGATCACTCACATGTGTGGTGAGCCCTGTTTTACGTGTCGCCAATGAATGGCTCTCTAAGCTACAGACAGCTCTCTGCCTGATTATAGCACAAAGAACAGTTTCGATCTAAATAATTCTGACCTTATATGAAACAGAAAGTTACACAGGAACTGAAGATTTGCATATATGCAACACTGAACCCACCTATCACATTCCAATTCTTCAGGCCAGGTTATGCCGAAGGTATCAATGAGAGGCTTGCATTCAGAGTAAACCGTCTTACACATCTCCTTGCAGGGCAGCAAAATGTTTCTGGGTTCGGTACAGGCTGGGAAGAAGGCCATACACATAAAAACCTGAACTTCCGAGGAACACCGGAGATTCAGCAGAGGGAAAAAGGGCTGCAGAGACAAAAATAAATAAATAAAAATAAATAAATAACACACACACACACACACACACACACACACATTATATTTTTACTTTATTTGAATGACATTTTCCAGCAGTAAATAAAAAATAATATGGTCACCATTAGCGTGTGTGTGAGACAACATCTGTTACACGTCTGAAGCTAAAGCCATTTTGGTGAAAATATTATATTTTCCCATCTTCAACTTTTGATGCAAAAACACTAATACAATTTTCCTCTCTTATTCAACATAATCAGGGATGGAGACCTGTGTACTGGATGGTGATGGTCTCACACAAAGTCCCAACAATTTTCTCTTTTTAAATTCAATTTTAAAAATAAATAAATAAATAAATCAGAAAGAACTTCACAAGCTTTCATCAGGCTAGAACCGAGTTTTCTGGTGCATGCACAGCACATCTTGCATAGTTACTGCAGTCACAATACAGTTGCTCAGATTGAACGAGGTCAGACATTTCAGATGACGGAACTATACTTGAAAATTATTTTCTATACTAAATATACACAACCTAAGCTCTTGATAACATTCCATGTGCTTATGTTATTTACAATGCAGCTGAATATTAACTGCAATAGGTTCACTTCAAAAAGTCAGCAGGGCGCAGAACAAGATGGGACCCTCATTTCACACATCAGCATGCTTTACTTACCCGAGTCACATCGCAATCCAGCGAAGTGCACGAGAACTTGGGCTCTCCAGGGACTCTCCCTCCTCAATGGCTGAGACATTGCCATTGGCTTCCGCTGGTATCCATCACAGCCAGTCAGCCAGCCAGCCAATGAGAAGAGAAAGGGGGCAGGGCCGAGCCGTGGCTGTGCGTGTGAATGGACACGCAGAGCAGCGTCTCGGGAGCGAGCCTGCTTGGGTGCCCCCATAGCAAGCTGCTTGTTCTTGGAGAACTCGGCAGGAGGGAAGGGCCTGGAGCTCCAACAGGGGAGCTGAAAAGAGGTGGATCAGGGCTGTGCAGTATGACATGTTTAATATATTAAAAGGCATTTAAAAATATATATATCACTTTAAAGAATGGTAACTCAACAACATTTCATATTCCAGATATGTGCCTGCTGTATCCAAATTATCCTTCTCTTTGTAAGTGTAGTAATATGACTGAACAATAGCGGACTCCATCTTGTTTTGGGTATAAGGCAATGTGCTTTTAATTCAGTCTTAAGAACTTATTCTGGAGTTTCATTCATTAATCACGGTATTTAGCTATATGTCGCAAGAGCATGCATAAACCTGCTTGCATAAGCATTGATGAGTATTCTATAATATATAAATAACCACTTCAATACTGGGCACTTAAACACCTTCCTGCCCAGACCAATTTTGAGCTTTCAGCGCTGTTGCACTTTGAATGACAATTGCGCGGTCATACAACACTGTACCCAAATGAAATTTTTATCATTTTTTTCCCACAAATAGAGCTTTCTTTTGGTGGTATTTGATCACCTCTGCGGTTTTTATTTTTTGCTAAACAAATAAAATACCGAAAATTTTGAAAAAAAATAAATGTTTTTTTGTTTCAGTTTCAAAACTTTGTAAATAAGTAAATTTTCTCCTTCACTGATGGGGATACACTGATGGGCAATGATAAGGCGGCACTGATGGGCACCGATGAGGTGGCACCAATGAAGTGGCACTGATGAGGTGGCATTGATGGACACTGATATGTGGCACTGATAGGCAGCACTGATGGGCACTGATAGGCGGCACTGATGGGCGACACGGATGGGCGACACGGATGGGCACTGATAGGTGGCACAAATTGGCACTGATAGCTGGCATGGATGGGCGGCATGGATGGGCGGCACAGGTGGGCATGGGTAGTCGGAACAGGTGGGCATGGATGGGCACTGATAGGTGGCATGGATGGGCACTGATAGGCCGCACGGATGGGCACTGATAGGTGGCATTGTATTATAATATACTGTACTAATGGATGCCAATCAGTGCCAAACAATAATGCATGCCAATCAGTGATGCCCATTGTGGGCACTGATTGGCATCCATTATGGGCACTGATTGGCATCCATTGTGGCACTGACTGGAATCCCTGGTGGTCTAGGGTGGCATACCTTATCCTGGGCATCCCTGGTGGTCTGGTGGTGTCCCTGGTGGTCCAGTATGGGCATCCTCGGGGGGGCTGTGCTGATAATCGATCAGCACAGGCCCCCCCTGTCAGAGGAGCAGCCAATCGGCTCTCCTCTTCTCGCGTCTGACAGACGCCAGTGAGGAAAAGCCGATCACCGGCTCTTCCTATTTACACTGTGATCAGCCGTGATTGGACACGGCTGATCACGTGGTAAAGAGTCTCCGTCGGAGACTCTTTACCGAGATCGTAGTTGCAGGGTGTCAGACTGACACCCCGCAACAACGATCGCCGAAATGCGCGCCCCCGGGGGCGCGCGGCGGCTCATAATCCTGATCACGTCATAGGACGTCCGATCAGGATTATGAAACCACTTTGCCACCGTCAATTTGTAATAGGGCGGGCGGCAAGTGGATAAGGTGTGGTTTCTCCCACCTTCCTCTTTAAAGGGTACACAACCTAGGGATGGGAAACCAAGGATTAAGTGATCACTAGATGGCATTTCCATTCAGGTAACCTCACAACAGCTATGTCTCAGAGGTTATTTACATTTATTATTATACATGATTTATATAAACGCCAACAGTTTACGCAGCGCTTTACAATGTATGGGGGGGGGGGGCAACACAATTACAGTACAGTACAATACAAAAGGTACAGGAGGGCCCTGCTCGTAGAGCTTACATTCTAAAGGGAGGGGGTCATACAAAAGGTAATAGCTGCAGAGAATGATTTGATGGGGGTGGTTCAGGGACAGTTGTTAGGTGGTTATGGGATAGGCTTCCCTGAATAAGTGAGCTTTCAAGGATCTCCTAATGGTGGACAGGTTAGGGGCTGATCGGATATACTGGGGCAGGGAGTTCCCGAGGAAGGGAAGGAGGAAATAGAACAAGCTCCGTTTTAGAAAGAGGTGCAACATCCATATCAATATGTCATTCAGTAAGTTTGAGATCTGTGAGGAGATTCTTTTCTATACCCACTGTATGCTGTTGTGATCCTGTACCACCACCAATTATCAAATAGCTAAAGTGGCTAAAGCATTTAAAGTCCAAATGGTGAGGAAAAAAACTTCTGCGTGAAAATTTTTTTTTTTTTTACATTGGGTTGAATAGACACAGCGAGGAATCTGCAGTAGGCACGTCCTGCTTCACAAACAGGGGTTGTTAGATTGGAAAGTGCAGATGCAGCACACGTCAATCCATGATCGTTATGATTGAGACCTGTAGGCAGAACATGTCAGAGGAGCGTAGCCAGGGGGAGTTCAGGCTGAAGCCATACCTTCAACTCTCTAGATCAGCTTCTCTCAACCTTCATCTCTCTAGATCAGCTTCTCTCAACCTTCTTTATCTCTCTAGATCAGCTTCTCTCAACCTTCTTTATCTCTCTAGATCAGCTTCTCTCAACCTTCTTTATCTCTCTAGATCAGCTTCTCTCAACCTTCTTTATCTCTCTAGATCAGCTTCTCTCAACCTTTTCAACACAGAAGAACCGTTGAAATAACTTCCCGGTCTCCGGGAACCCCTGCTAAAAATGACTATAGCTACAACTTATGATACATTAGCGTGATGGTCAGTGGAAAGAATGCCCCTTACACTTGCCGTCATTGGGAAGAATTAACTCCTTACAGATGGCTAAAAAGATCAAGGGTGTCAGTGGGAACTTATCAGAGGGGTAGAAATTGCGGTTTGCTCAAGGAACCCCTAGCAACCTTTGGAGGAACCCTGGTTGGGAAAACCTGCTCTATATAGTGGCTTGGTTCCAGAATATGGTATTTCCACCTTCTGTTTTCCGATCTGTTTCTGCTAGCCTAGATGAGCTGGTTTGAAGGTCAGCACCTGATCTGTGCTTTGGACTGCAGGGTGTAGTTTTGCTGTGGTTTGAGTGTCGCCCCAATTTTTTTGTATAGGTATTGTTAGAGTACAGTCAACAGTGGAGTAGGCTGGTGCACGTCTGGGTGAAATGCGG
This sequence comes from Lithobates pipiens, assembly GCF_037356315.1. NCBI lineage: Eukaryota > Metazoa > Chordata > Amphibia > Anura > Ranidae > Lithobates > Lithobates pipiens. Next base: position 511,397,468 of record NW_027507764.1, on the reverse strand, counting down.
AAGTACTGAGCAGAAGTAATGCAGCTCTCAGTTCAATATTTAGTTTGTCTAAATCACCCTTTAAACTTTTACTAACAAAGTGCCAGTGCCCAAAAACAATTAAAAAAATAGACAATACAACAATTATGAGTATAGTACTAGTATTTAAGTAATGAATCTAAACATTCTGAGCTGTAATTTTTTGAGCTGTAAGAAAAATGCATTTTGGCCCAAAACCTAGGACGTAAATAAATCTAGTCAGCAGCTCCGTTCATGCCCAGTTTCCATTTTCAGTGTATACCTGGAAATAGTGCACACAGCCCTACTACATTACACACTGGTTTTTAATGGTATGAATAGGGCCAAAGTTTTATCATGTATAAAAAAACAACATTAATGGGGCTCATAAGGAGTCAAAACACCAAAATGTTCAAACTTCCTCCTGTGCTTTGATTCTATGAAATGTGAGGGAGACTCAGAGGGCCACCGAGGTGGACAAAACAGTCTTTATTTGAGCTGGAAACCAATCCAAGTGGCTGAACACACAACTCTTTCATCGGTCACAGCCCTGTGCACTTACTATGACTTCACCACGGTGATGCAGAGCATTTATAAACACACATTTATAAAGAACGAAGAAATAGGAAGAATGCATAATACTACTTAGAGAATAAATACAGCAAAAAAGAGATCCCATGTAATGAGCTTTAAGAAGGCAGCAGGCTGTACAGGAGATGATCCATAGGTCTCTCTCAGACGGACAGCAGTAAAGATGGGCGGCTGATACTAGACTCCAGCTAAACGTAACTACCTGTACCCACTTTCTTCAGTCCATTGCTGGAGATGTGGAGACACCCTTGGGGGACATCCTGCATGTTTTTTGGGCCTGCGATAGGCTTCAGAGTTTCTGGGCTGAAGTGAGGCAAATCTCTTAAAAACGTACGGATTACCAAATCCCCCTAGATCCAGCCTGGTTCCTTCTGAATCATCATTCCCTACCACGGAAGACTTATAAAAGCTCACGACTCGACCCCCCTCCGTTGCCATGTGGCTGGCTAAGGTGTAAAACAGAATGGAAACCATCTCAACTGATCAAGGTACTAGTGACAAATTTTGAAAGAAGTGGCTTTACTGGCACAAGCTTAAGTTTTCTGCAAAATACAGGACTACTTGGAACAATCTGAGACCGATTCCCTTCAGAGGAGGGGATGAGATGTTGAGTGGAAGGAGGTTTACCTTATTTACCCCATTTCCTACCCCTATATAAATTCTGCCTTTTTTTGGCTTTTGCTGGCTTCCCACCCTTATGCCAGCCATACATTATACAATTTTTTCGTACAACTTTCCTTTACCAAAACCATACAATATAAAAAAGGTTAAAACCTAAAGACTTTCAGTTTCTATGAAATCAGGCAGGCCCTTGCACTAAATCGTGGGTAGGCAACCTTAAAGAGGTGGAGATCTACTTGAACAACATGGGAGAAGTCAAAGATCCTCAGGCACAGTGTCACTTTCTCACACCAGATTTAAACCTTTAATTGCTGTACTACCTTGTCAAAATCGCATATATTGCATGGCAATCATGGGTTTAAATCCGGTGGTGAGGAGGCAACATATCTCCTCCTCACAACCTGTCAAAATACACCCCGATTGCTTTTCAGGAGGAGCAGCAATGCCTGCTGCACTTGTGAATGAGCCCTTAATTCCATTCGTGACCAGGACTCTTAGGGCTCGTTCACACGTAAAAGTTGGGGGGAGTGTGTTAAAACCCTGCGGTAGAGTTTACCACCCCCAATCCCTACCCCCTTTAGCTGCTGAGGCAGGAGCCAAAAGGTGTACACATGCCGCAGCAGGAATTAAACCACCTGTTGCTTTTAATGGTGGTTACCGCCTGCCAACCTTGACCCATTCAAGTAAATGGGGCTACACTGCAAGTGCCCCGCAACTGCATGCTTCTGCAGGGTCCAAGGGGGATAAAGCAGGTGGTGAAAAAGCAACACAACGCTGTCTGCTTTAACCCTTTGTTTGCTGCGCTGCACAAGATTGCAGGGCACTTGCAGAGAGGCCTCATTCACTTAAATGGGTCATACTTGGTAGATACTAAAGCCACCAACCATGACAGGGCATATAAATCTTGCTGCAGCATTTGTATACCCCTAGCCACTGCAGCTAAAGGGGGTGCAGTTGGGGCGAGGGTGGTAAAGAAAAACAAAAACTATGGGGTTTTACCACCCCCCCCCCCTCCTCCTCCCCAACTGCAAATGTTACATTCTGGGCCCCCTGTAAGGCTGTTTTCACACTGATGTGCTGCACAGTGCATCTGTGACTTTCCTGGGTTAGCTGCACTTTTCCATAGACTTATATTATGTCCTGCAGGTATGGTGCACTTTTCTGCACCAAACCACCGGATATAATAGAAGTGTATGGCCAAGTGCATCAAACCCCCAGGAAAGCTGTAAGTACACTGCACCCGTGGTGTGGGTAAACCGTAGAACATCAGTGTGAAAGCCGCCCTATACTATTCTGCTCAGTGTATTGCTTCACACTGACCTGATCTCCTTTGCTGCTGTTGGTACCACTCTGGAGATCGCTAGCTGGGATAAGTGGTGGAGTGCAGTTGCTATCACTCTGCATGGGACAGGATACAGCACTATAGAGGAGGCATCGGCCACCACAACTCCAACTTTACAAGTAGTCCCATTGCATTGCACTCAGTTTTATTCTCTTGGATGGCAAGCACAGACTGCAATCTACCAGTCACCTGTCCACAATCTATTGGTAGATCACGAGCTACAGGTTGCTGACCCTCACACTACACTGTTAAAAGGTAAATTTAAAGAAAATGGTATAGTGTATGGCCAGCTTTATTATAGTAATTACAATAAAAGGTTAGGGAAGTTATAGTCCATTAATGGCTTGACCACAGATCAACTGTGCAATGCCACCCATGAATTATTTCTGTGTGGAATTCCACTGCAACTTACTCAAGCTATGTCTCTGTGGATTCTACTGCCTGTTCTACTATTCATAGTAATGCATTACATGATATACATTGAATACTGTGGATTGTGCACCCCTTATTTCTAAATAATATACAAAATAAATAAATAAAAAAGCGGACGGCTGCCCAGTAGAAAACTTTGTTTCTCTATGGTGCACAACATAACCCTTAATTTTTCCCAATCCGAAGTCGCAGATTTTACACAAATGTATGGCTGGACTGGGACAACCACTAAACCACTCGCATCAATTTTTAAAGCAGAACAGTTTTGAAAAAGGGTCTTACATGAGGCTGTAGTGCTGGAACTAGCCTGCCTGGGGTGCAGTAAAAAAAATGTCAGAGGGGCATAATGTCATTTTATCTTCTCCAGCTATCCTTGTTTTTCGGTCTTTCCAGCTCTCTCCCCATTGTCACTGGCTGTCTGTTTCCTACACACTTGGCTTCTATACCATGAATCATGACCCAGAAAAAACACCAAGCGCTACTTCTGGGTAGTGCAGAGGCAGTGCATAAGTGAACAAGGAATTCTAGTTCCTCAGGTCTCTATGTGGCTACAATAAAAAGCACATGTATTAAGACAGTTTCTAGACCTTTTTTTAGTCACAGGAACCTTTAAAAAATATGCAAAACCCCGAGACAGTCCTTGACTGTATTTATTGGGCTGAAGGACACTGATATTTGCAATGAATCTCACCCACTCCTTGGTTGCTCCCCTTTCACCTCACAGTCCTCCCAATTACATTAAAGTGATAGATTCCCCTATCAAAACAGAGTTTCAACCAATAACACTGGTGGTCTTGGGGGGGGGGGGCACCACTGATATCTGGGGGGCCCTATGAGGATATGAGTATGACCCTATTACTGCATTCTATTGATGGTTGCTTTACTGTGATCTGTACAGCGTGATCTTGTTTTACGAATAAAAGGCATCAGATTTATTTGGGGTGAGTTTTCTAATTATCTTCATTAAGGATCACCTTATGTCTGTAGGAGGACATGTGAAATAGGAGACCACCAATAGATTTTTTGTTGTATTTATTGCTTAAGTGTTTTTACAGTACATCTATAAGCCTTAATAACTTACTAGGGAAGCTTTGAGACACCAAAGCGCTTTATTATACAAATTTCAGTTGAAAAGATCAGCTGAATTGGTGTCTGGGCCTACTCCTTCCTGAACTTCACTATTGGTCCAATACAATGGTGGGTGGCCCCACTAATCAATAATGAGGTGCAGAAAGTGGTAATTTGGATTTGCAGGTTTCAGAGTTAACCAAGTATCCTAAAAAAATAAAAAAAAAAAAAATAAAAAAATCTACGAAAATTTTGGTTTTTCGCTCAGGCCATAATTTATTAGCTTTAACATAAGCACGAGTTTACTTTGAAGGCTCTCATTGTACGAGGAAACGTATGAAGTGTCTATGAAACAAAACAAGAGTCAGATGGAAGTAGTTATTCTATGACTCCTGGGATGCATGCTGGTTCAAGAGCACCAACATTAGACCCCATAAAACTGTTCTACAAAAGGAGCTCCTGGGAAAATAAAAATAAAAATCAGCTTTCATTGGAGGCTTCCAGTTTTGTGACAGACTCCCTTAAAACATAATGGTAGTGCAATGTTACAGACATTCTTTGGAACTCCTTTGCATGTATGTATATAGAACTACGCCCAGCAATTCAAACATGGCACATGAAAGACCACAATGGTCAGTGCTGGGAGAAATGATACAGAAGGCTCCGTGGCACACTGAGTGGCAGTCCACTCTTTCTGCACCATTCACAAGGTGTTTGTCATGTGGGGAGGGTAACACAATCTGATTACCTGCAATGGAGGGCAAACATGAGTTACTATTATACACAGCCCTTGACAACATTTCCTTTGTCTTTATGGACAATACATTTCTAGGCATTCAGCATGTTAAACTGTGTAAAAAGAAAAAACGTAAAAAATTGTTAAGATTCTAAATTGATGAGGAGCAATTTATCTTGAAATTAAGAAAAGCTCAGCTACAATCATTTATCAAAGAACAGACATACTTGAGTGCCTCGGGTGCTTTGAGCTGATACTTCTCTGAATGATTTGAGTAGATACGTTAATCTATTAACAACCCGTCTGTCACTGCAGTTTCTTAAAGCAGAGCACACACAATCAAAAAAAACGAACAAAAAATACCACTTTAGAAAAGATTGTACGATAATCTGATCATTCGTACACAGCTTTCGAGAGCTGATTTCGGATGTTGATCTGAAATTATCAGAAGGGACAAAAAACACAAAAATTGTTCATTAGATACCTGATCACGCGATTCTAATTTATTCAGTACAGTTTTCATCCCAAAAAAATAAATAAATAAAATAAATAAAAAAGGAGGACGATCATTCATACAATATTCTCATTGTGTGTGTGTGAGGCTTCTAAGATCTAGCTCTGCTGTACTACAACCTCGATTCCATAAAAACAGAATGCAATGAATGAATCTCGCAAACCCCTTTTATTTACAAAAGATTCCAGAGTCTTGGAATCTCTTGATATTATGCAATTTAGAATTATATTTAAAGGCTTCTCAATTGTACGTTAGGGAACGTTATTCTGATAATTGTTTGACAATTTTCAGCTGCTATTCACAGATTGGTAAACCTAAGCCCATCTTTACCTCTGAGACACTCTGGCATTGATTTACTAAAACCGGAGAGTGCAAAATCTGGTGCAGCTGTGCATGGTAGCCAATGCTGTAGCCAGTGCACTTTTGCATAGACAATGATGTCTAAGCAGAGGTGCACTAAATTTTGCAGTTTTAGTAAAGGAATTAACCTTTTAGGAATTGCCAATTAACCTAGTTACAAAATGTTCTTCCAACTCTTCCTTATTAGTACCACTTAGCCTGGCCATACATGGTCGAATTTCGAAAGAATTTTCTTTTGAAAATAAGAAAATTTGTGTGTTTTGTGATCCAATGGTGCCATCACTGATTTCGAAATTCGACCAACCAAGCCTTCAGTTTCACCTTATGTTGCTGCAGAAAAGAATTTGTGGCAGGGAATCTTCTTTTCTTTATGGGAATTTTCTTTTCTTGCACATTTCTTTTTATATTACATTTCTCGCACGATTCTCCCATCATCGATTAGAAAAACCCTGTTTTTTCAAAAAATTTGCAACATGTCCGATTACTCAAATTCGATGGCTGCACGAAAATCAGCTGTCGCTGCAGCCCACTAATGGTGCAAAATATTAACGAAAATTCTTAGATAACATTTTCGAAAGATGTAAAATGACCAACTTTTTTCTAAACCATCAGTGTACTTGTCTGTAAAGCAGACGCCTCAAACTCTAATAGGACAGAGGACAAGAAAAGAGGGCCGCTTTCACACTCCTAAAAGATGTACCTTTTACCCAGGGCTGCTGATAAGGCAGTACAGCCAACTCTACTGTACTGGGTCTGGATCTCATCAGTTCAAAAGCTGAGCAGGAGGTCCAGCTGTACTGTCTTATTGCAAACACCAATCCTTTTCTACCTCCCCTCGAAGAACTGGCAGCTTTTTTTCCTTTCTCCCTCTGGCTGCACTGCAGGCAGATTGGTTCTAGCACATGTGCCCCTTCCAACTGTTGTCCAGCCCCCGTGTGCCCCTTACCCCCACAGCATTTCAAGCTTCCCTCCTCTCCTGCCGGGAGCTGCTTCAGGCACACAGGGGGATGTTTTGGGAGCAAGAGCAGGGAAGGGACCGGTAAATGTGTAATTTACTGGCTCCTTCCATTCCGGAATGAATACAGTGATAGATTAGTACCAATCACTCCTGTGTCCATTTGTCACTGAAGCATAGTAAACTGTTTACTATGCTTTCATTTGTGAATGAGCAGGAAGCCTAGGAGTGCTTCCTATTCATTCTTCTGTGCAGCTGAAGTGACAAAGGGACGGATAAATCTATGTTCGCAGTCACTTTTGGCCAGGGGTTTACACAGGAGCAGTTCTTTGCATTCCTGTTCAAATCACATGCAATTCTTTGTAGTGCAATTTGAGCCCATTTATTTTGCATGGGCTCAAATCACACCGGAAAAGGTATCGGTTTCAGGTATTGGAGCATTTGCACGAGTATAAATTCTTGTGCAAAAGCTTAGTATCAGTGTAAGCCTAGTGATGTATATAGTGAGTACAATTTCCTACACCTTAAAAAGGTACTTGGAAACTAAACTCTGGTGGTGGTCTGGTAGACCCAAATTCACAACAGAATCAGAAGACAAGTTTCTGAGAGCCAACAGCTTGCGTGCCAAGTGGCTCACAGGACAACAGCTTCAAGCAAAGCTTAACACTGATTGACGTAGCCAAGTCTCAGTTTCACCTGTGAAGAGAAGACTTCAAGCTGCAGGTTTGACAGATTGAGTGGCTGTAAGAAAGCCATTGCCAAGATGTCAAAACAAGAAAAGGGAGTCTTGCCTGAGCAATGGTGCACCGCCAGTGGATTACTGAAGACTGTAGGAAGAACCTATTAACCACTGAATCAAAATTAGAGATCTTCATCACACAGGGTTTTTGTACACCGCTAAGTAGGTGAAAGGCTGGTTCCTTGATGTGAGAACCAAACCAAAACTACTACCACAACATTTTTCAGGGCCATGCAATGCCCTCTGGAAGTTCTAGTTGGTCAGGGTTTCATTCTACTGCAAGATAATGACCTAAACTATACCTTCAGGCTGTGTCAAAACTACCTTACAAGAAAAAAAAAGAAAAAAAGGACCGTAGGCTTCAATTACTGAATGGCCAGCACAGTCTCCAGACTTAAAACCCATTGAGCTGGTTTGGGATGATCTGGACAGAAGGGTGAAAGCAAAGCAACCTACAAATGCAACACATTTGTGAGAACTTCTGCAACAGAGTAGATGGAGACAATAAGTTGCGTAAATTTCAATAGAAACTGAAAAAAAATGGGGGGGTGTACTAAGACTTGACTGGTAGTGCATTACTGTAGCTATAGTAATTATTACCAGAGTTCCCTGAGATTGGCAAGCCATTTCTTGGGGTTCCTCTGTATTAAAAAAAAAAAACAAAAAAAAAAAAAACACATGATCTGGCCAGAATAACTAGAACAAGTGACATTTGTATGGAAATCTAAGAATAAAAAAATAAATACATTTAGAATATTCAATTCTACCACCATTGCATCTTAAAAGTTTGTCCAGACCTAGAACTTGACAAGAATCCCAGATTTGTTAAACTGTTTTCTTTTGTTCCTGGAACAAACAAAAATATGTATGTTTTTCCCTGAACAAAAAAAAAAAAAAAAAAAAAAAAAAAAAATCACAAATTTCATAAAAGGAAAAATTTTCTCCTTCAAATTTTCTTGTCACTATGGTTGAAAAAAATATTGTCAACCTGACTCGACTAATCATTGGAAAACCCAAATTAGAAAACTATTGGGATCCCACAACAGAATTCTACTAATGTATGGCCAGCTTTAGCGAAAGTGAGAATATAGATTTTGTATTAGGTTTCATTTGTTTTTTCTTTAGATGCAGAGGCCAGGTCAAATCAAAAGAGGAATTGCACAAAAAAGAAAAATCCCACCCCATCAGCAGAGCAGCGCAGGGAAGTGTCTGCGAGACACTAATGCATTCCAATTTCAGAATTCCTGATGGTGTCTGCACTGAGGGGGAGGCACTGCACCCCACACATTGTAAAAGATGGGAAACATTGGTTCTTTAACTTTGCTGCAGCTGCGATCATCAGCTTTTGTGATGGGGAAGAGATTAGGTGCAGCTCTAGTGGGGGGGGGGGGGCAGTCCTTGTTTCCAGGAGGAGGAGGAGGAGGAGGAGGAGAGTCATTGGCCACTGCTAATGTCAATCACAGTCCTGCTAGCCCCATCCACCAGCTGGAGGAAGATGACTCGCATGGCCAGGTGTGGGCTACTCTATTATTTCTTCAATAATTAAGCAGGTAAAAAGGTCTGGCGTTGATTTTAAGTGTAGTATTTGCATTTGAAATCTATTGCTGTGAACCTACATTATGCGTTCAAAGGAGCTGTCCATGCAAGTAAACAGGCCACTGTAAGGCTTCAAAAAACAAAACAAAAACCACCAGAGAGATAGCAGCAACATTAAGAGTGGCCAAAACAGCTTAGTACATTCTGAGGCAAGAACACCACATTGGCGAGCTCAGCAACATAAAAAGGCCTGCACATCCATGGAAGACAACAGTGGTGGATGATCACAGGATTCTCTATGGCATACAGGTCAAACAAGGCCTGGGGGGCGAATCCGGCCCTCCAGCCCATTTCATGTGGCCCTCGCACCTCTCCTGCAGCAACTCCACTCATTGTTGCTCCACCTTGTCTCAGCAGGTCAGAAGCAGAGAGGAGGACAGAACTCCTGCACCAGATCCTGCAGTTCTCCATGCAGCCATAAGGAGGCTTATATCTGCCCCCCACCCCTCTTCTCCGTCTCAGTGGTTGGTAGCAGGGAGGACAACAGAACTCTTCCTACAGATCCTGCACCTCTATGAAGCCAAAGCACCCCCCTCCTCTCCACCTCCCCTGGTCTCAGCATTCAGCAGACTCTAGCCCTCCTTTGGTCCTCCTCCAGACTCTGCACTTTCTGCTTCCCAGCTCTGCCCCCAGCTTCTTCCTGGCAAAAGCATAGTGGGTGTGCTGTGATGTAGGGGAGGGTAGAGGACTCTTGACTTCTAATGGTGGAAGGCTCTTGGCATCTGATGTAAGGGGAATGGGGTACTCCGGACATCTATTTTTACAGATACAACTGGCCCTTGAACGGCAACCATAATGCTGATGCTGCCCATGATGAAACCAAGCTTGACACCCCTGCTCTATGGGAAAGAAAAACCCATTCACAACATCCAGATAAGTGAAGGATACTCTCCAGGAGGTGGGGGTATCATTATCAAAGGCTACAATCAAGAAAAGACTTCAAGAGAGCATATACAGAGGGTTCGCCACAAGGTGCAAACCATTCATAAGCCCAAAGAATAGAAAAGCCAGATTAGACTTTGCCAAAAAAACAAAATAAAACGAAAAAAGCCAGATCAGTTCAGGAAACGCATTCTTTGGACAGATGAAACCAAGATTAATGTGTACCAGAATGATGGGAAGAAAAAAAAAAAAATGTGGAGAAGGCTTGGAACAGCTCATGATCCAAAAGAACACAACGTCATCTGTAAACATAGTGGAGGCAGTGTGGTGGCATGGGCATGCATGGCTTTCCAGTGGCACTGGGTCATTGGTGTTTATTGATGAGGTGACAGAAGCAGCCGGAGGAATCCTACAGTGTTTAGAGATATACTGTCAGCCCATATTCAGCAAAGTTGGGCGGAGCTTCACAGTACAGATGCACAATGATCCAAAACACACTGCAAAAGCAACCAGGAGCTTTTGAAGGAAAGAAGTGGAATATTCTGCAATGGCCAAGTCAATCAACTGATCTCAACCCAATTGAGCATGCATTTCACTTGCTTAAAAAGGCAAAACTAAAAAGGCAGAAAGAACCACAAACAACTGAAGACAGCTAAAGATAGAGCCTGGCAAAGCATCGGAAAGGGAGGAAACCCAATCTTTGGTAATGTCCATGGGTTCCAGACTTCAGGCAGTCATTGCCAGAAAAGGATTCTCAAAAAATAAATATTAACATTTTATGTATGATTATATTCATTTGTCCAATTACATTTGAGCCCCTGAAAATGGTGGGGGCGTGTATAAAAATGGTTGCTGTTCCTAAAATTTGTACTTGGTATTTATGCTCAACCCCTTGAATTAAAGCTGAAAGTCTGCACTTCAAATTCAAAAAAAAAAAAAAAGGGATAATGTTGTAGAGCTCTCCATCTGTCCACAATTCAAACTCTGTTTTCAAAAAGACATAGAAAACAGCACAAAACAGATTGAATAATTCAGACTTTGGTAATGAAAACCGTAGAAAAGTAGAGCAGTTTCCCATGGCAACAAGATTTGTTTTATTTGAGAGCTCAAACCTGGCTGAAGGCCACTGGGAAGCTACTCTTTTTCTGCCTTCTTCAATCTAATTTTAGAAAATTGCCCTCAGTGTTCTTAAATCACAAAGTGTGACTCCAAGAAAATAGCTGGTTGTCACATTGACATGACACATTGTTATTTCCCACTTGGTTCCCCCCGGCTCTTCGTTAACTGCATCCGGACACAGCCAAAGCCAAAGCCAAAATTCAAGATATTTTGTCAAAACATAGAACACCTGAGAGAAGAGCCCTGAATGATTGACCCTTAACTATGGTGGGAAGCCTTGGTGGCACATAAAATAGTGAGGGAGGGTCAGAGCAAGGTCCTTGCCTTGGAAGGATATCTGCTTGCTGTAATATATCTTCTAAATTGGAGAACTGCAGGTAAACTTTAATGTGGAGGTCTGCCCATCCAATGAAAAACATTAAGTCAGCCGCTACAGGGTCACAGAGCAGATTTTTGCTTTTTTTTTTCTAATGAGCCTGCAGAGCAGCCTGCAACCAGTAGGGTCAGACTCTACCTCCATGTCACGTGTACCTGAGGGAGAGGGAGAGGGAGGAGAGGGAGGAGAGGGAGAGAGGAGAAGAGAGAGGGGAGAAGAGAGGAGGAAGGAGGAGGCACTGGCAGGGGACCCAAGAAGAGAGGGTTCAGTGTCACAGAGCAAATAGGTATAACATGTTTGTTAAAATAAAAACAAACACACACACACACACACACACACACACACACCTTTTCAACCTAGCTAACTCACAATCACTTTAAAAAAGGAAGTGGCACAAAATAATTTTTAAAAACAATAACTAAAAACTTAAAGTGTTACTAAACACACAACAGTAAAATAATTCTGCATATACAGTTGAGCATGCATACTATACTCACTGTGGAACCTAAGGGGATAATCCTCTGCACTGTGTAAAAAGGCAGTTTTGGTCAGGTCTTCTCTGATCCTTTCCCTCTTCCACTGTCCCCTGAGAATTTCCTGATAACACAGAGCCTATCGAGTCAGGCTGCATATGCTCAGTTTGGCATGTATTGCTAGATAGGTTTTTTTTTTCTCCTTGGCAGAGTGCATGTGATCAGCACAGGGCCAATCAGCACTGTCCAGACAGAGGGTCAGGAGTCTTGCAATTTCATAGGACAGCCAGAAAACTACTCCTACAAGCTTCAGGCTGCATTCACACCTGAGCGTTTTCAGCTCATAAAATACACCTGAAAAACGCCCAACAAGCAAAATCCCATTTATTTCAATGGCACCTGTTCACATCTGAGTGTTTTGTTATCTGAAGCAAAACGCCTGAAAAATGCCCCAAGTCCGGTGATTCTGCCCCATGCTAATATAAGTAGTGGCACACCGCGCTCCCAGCATTAAAGGGGGAGAGCGTGGCGAGTCAACATCGGAAGAAGAAATGAGAGAGAATGCAGCGGAGAAGACCCAGCAAAAGAGAGAGCAAAAGAGCGAGCAAAAGAGCGAGAAGATAGCGGAGAAGACCTGACAGACAGAAGACAGCGGACAGAGGGAGAAAAACCGGAGAGGGCTAAAAGACATCAGCAGAGAAGACCCGGAGGAGGGAGAAGTCGGAAGAGACCCCAGAGCGGCCTAATAAAATTATTTTAAAAACATGTGTACTGGGTTTTATTTTTAAGCACTGTTTTTTTTTTTTTTTTTTATTTTTTTTTAGGTGAATGGGTAGGGGTACAATGTACCTGATACTCATTCACATAGGGTGGGGGGCCAGGATCTGGGATCTTGTTAAAGGGGGCTTTCAGATTACAATAAGCTCCCTGCAGACCCCGACAACCAACAGCCAGGGTTGGGGGGCGCTCGCTCCCACCCCCATTTCTGACCTGCCAGGCTGTATGCTTGGATAAGGGTCTGGTATGGATTTGGGGGGGGGGGGGGGGACATGGGGGTTCCCCTTAAATTCCATACCAGACCGAAGGGCCTGGTATACTCTTGGAGGGGAAACCCATGCCATTTAAAAAAATAAATAAATTTATTTGGCATGGAGTTCCCCTTCAAGATCAGAGCACAAGTTGCATGCCAAAGTCGGATCCATCAATACGGCGCTCCGACTTCAGTGATATTCAAAGTAGTGCAGGGACTACTTTGAATTCGGCGTGCCTTGAAGTCATACTAATATGAATGGTTGTCATTGGAAATCATGGGGAATGACTTGTCATGCTACTTTGCAGTCCCAAATCGTGGGACAAGTCCTACAAGTGTGAAAAGGGGCCTTAAGAAGTGCTTGGCTGGACACAGATAGAAGTCAAAAGACTGCTATATACTGCTAATGAGAAAAGGTATTTAGCAGTTTATATTTACTAAAAAAAAAATTGCATTTCCATGTTCTGTGTACGGTGGGAGACCAGATATAGCGAATGTAGGGATGTAGGTTTAGGAACAAATTATATTATTGCAGCTTACAGGTCCTTCGCTTTGATTTTTCCAACTTTTCAAGAACATTTTTAGCAAACTGAGCATGTGCAGAGTGTCCCCAAGGCTGTTGTATCAGGAGATGGATTGGGGACAGTGGAAGAAGGTAAGGATCAGAGAAGACAGGATCAAACAGCCTTTGGTTCCACAGCAAGTATAACAGGCATGCTTTACTGCATCTAAAGGCTGATTTTTCTGTTGTGTGTTTAGTAACACTTTAAGAACACCTTTGTGTTTGGAAACTGATGCCCCACTCCTATACAGTACATAGGGGAAATATGCTGTACTATGTACCCACTACTTCTATGTAGGTAGGAGGTTTACTATTTATTCTAGTGCTGAACTCAAACATATTGTATAGTAGTGAAATTTGTTAAGTCACTGACAGCTTTCCTCTTGTTTGTGCAAAGCAACTAGAGCAGAAGATGTGATTTTTATAGCTCCCCTAATACTCTATACACACGTCTGACAGGTTCTGCCAGTAACTGAAGAGCACAGCGATTATTATTTCCATGAACAGTGTTGCTGCAGGTAGCGTTCTGGTGTGAATTACAGTGTAACTTCGGTTTTTTGAAATCGATCTCTTTTATATCCAGTGATGTTCGCATGAAGACGTTGTAGATGCGACTCCTGGGATTGTGAGAACTTGCAAATATTTGGGCTTGCCCCCGGCGGGTATCATTTGATCTGGTCTATATTGTAGGGGCAGGTTTGTAAAATGTAATTTCTCTCATTTTATGAGTCAAATATGATATGACACTTGATTTATACATACTGTTAAAACTTGCCCAGTATAACATGAACCCTTTATTTGTTTTGTAAGGCCATAGCTTTGTGAGAAGTTTCAGACCTGTGTGAGCCTGCTTTATGTCCGCTGCCTTCTGCTGCTCGGTCTATATGCGCTACAATTTGGTTTTCATTCTCTTTCATGCACGTGGCTTTCAGTTTGCACTTTCATTTAAATATTCTTTTTCTTTATACACTGTAAGCTGTTTGAATATTTGTTTCATTTTGGTTTCCTCTGTTTTTACCGGCTGATTTCTTAGTCTCGTCCACAGTTTTTTTAAATCTGTCTTTATTGTTTAACCTCCTGCGGCATGCTGGAAAAGCTGAAAGAAAGTTAGCGTGCCACACCTAGCAATTACAGCCACTGATATGACAGTTCTATGCTCTTCTGGGTTACAAAGCCTCCACTTTGTAATTTAAGTGAGCCTTCAGCCAAGACTTTGAAGGCAAAACTGAAAATAAAGATAAAAGTATTTAACATCAGTTTTAAAAGTTGCGTCCAACAAATGCCAGCTTACCCATCGCAATAAAACCTCAGTCAAATCAACAGCATGACTTTAAAAAAAAAAAATTTCTTGCCACTAAATCCTTAAAGTCAGCAGCTACAAATACTGCAGCTGCTGACTTTTAATAATCAGACACTTACCTGTCCCAGGGTCCAGCGATGCGGGGGGGGGGGGGGGGGGGGACAAACCCCCCCGCCCCTCGTTCCCCGCTCCGCTCGTGGCACAGTCATTCTTACTGTGGGCAACCGGCTGTGGCACAAGCGGGCACCCACTGCACATGCGTGAGTGGCGCCGTGATACGCTGCACAGTCATCTGGGACATGTGACAGGTCCCATATGACTGTGCGGCGCGAGAGGAAGTGATGTCACCAACTCGGGCAATGAAGAAGGCAGACTACGAGGGACCCCCTAGCAACAGGCATTTAGAGGAGAGTAAAAAAAATATTATTTTTATTTTTTTAAGAATTTTAAACTATTTTAAATTTTTTGGTGGCAACACCACTTTAAAGACTGCTGGTCATCAGGTAATCAAGCGAAAATTCTGCATAGAACTTGTAAATGTGAACCACAATGCTTAGCATTAAAACGGGAACAGGGGAAGTCCTGAAAGCTAGGGCACATAATTTTTAAAATGCTGTATATTTACCATTAGCAGCCAGCAGGTGGCCAGCTCCCTTCACATGCTGTGCTTTTCTTTTTTTTTTCTTTTTTTTTATATACAACTGTTGGGCTAAAAATGGAAAGCTGCATTCATCAGGGGAGCACCACACCCCTTTCCTGCCATAGCAGAGGGGGAATATCCAGTCTATCGCTCTGCCCCAAAAAAAGGCAGGCAGCACTGGGCTTTCCAATCAAGGGTCATACACATTTTACAAACGCAATAGCACAGATGCAACTTTAAAACATATATTTTTTTCTAAAAAAAGGGTGAGCAAAACATGCAAAACGCGATTTTGGACTGTACAGGCCACACAAGAAGTAAACAATTTGAAATAAAAATCATACAATCCACATAAGCCACTTCCACATAAGCATCCATATATGACCTCAGACAGAAAGGGGAAAGGGATCAGCTGGTCTTAGTGCTCAGCAAGTAGAGTGATCTGGCTTCCTCTCCCCCTGTCTGAGGTCACATGTGGAAACCAGAAATTGAGAACACTTCAGTAGAACAACCCCTGGTTGGATGGACACCAACTAGGTCTTGAACCCAATCCTATATAATCACGTGGACAAAATGTAAACTGGAAACGGTTAATAAGTCTATACGTGAGAGCCACCAGTAGAATAGACTGTCTTTTGAAGTTCATTCTTTTTGGATGATGACGGTATACCCAGCTTACATTTGGTAATCCAATTGAAGTGTGGTTGATGAGGTTCCTTGATGCACCAGCGCCCGCCCCGGGAGGGACGGTGCTGATGTCTCTTTGTGCTTGAGATGATTGCTGTAATGTCTTCATAGGCCCTAACAAAGCAAACTCTGGCGAAATGAGTCGGAATATAATTTGTTTTTGGTGTCAAAGTATAAACAGTGAACTCTATCAGCACTAGCATTGTCTTTATAACCAATATGTACATTGGATGGATTTTTAACATTTGTGATCAATAAATTGTATGATTTAATTTCAAATTGTTTACTCCTTGTGTGGCCCGTACAGTCTGAAATAGCTTTTTGTCTATTTTCCTAACTATACAATACGGAAGATGGCCACGAGTGACACTTAAATAATAACATTTAAAAAAATGTGATACAAGCTTAAAAACCATATTATGAAAGAGCTTACACCTTGCTATTTAACCGCTTAAGGACCGCCTCCTGCATAATTACATCGGCAGAATGGCACGGCTGGGCACATCAACGTACAGGTACGTTGCTCTTTAAGTGCCCAGCCGTGGGTTGCACATGCACCACCAGTGGCGCACTCGCAGCCCGGTCCTGAGCTCAGTGCCCGTGGGCGCGCGACCCAATCGCCGCTGGTGTCCCGCGATCAGGTCACAGAGCTGAAGAACGAGGAGAGGTCTGTGTAAACAAACCTCTCCCCGTGCTTCCTAATGTGGCTGTCACTGATCGTCTGTTCCCTGTTATAGGGAAAGACGATCAGTGACATCAGACGCCAAGCCATGCTCCCCAACAGTAAAAAACAAACAAAAAAACAAACACACACACACACACACTTTACCCCTCCCCGCCCCCTAGTGGTTAACTCCCTCACTGCCAGTGTCATTTACACAGGAATCAGTGTATTTTAATAGCACTGATTGCTGTATAAATGACAATGGTCCCAAAAATGTGTCAAAAATGTCCGATGTGTCCGCCATAATGTAGCAGTCACAAAAAAAAAAAAAAAATAAAAAAAAAAAAAAAAAATGACCAGTTACACTTACCGGTAACGTCTTTTCTAGGAAATCTTCCAGGACGGCACACCTGAGAGATGACTGGTCCACCTGACAGGAAACACAATCAACAACGAGTTTAAAAGTCCCCACCCCTCCCTCAGACCCTCAGTTATGGTAAAGAAAATCCCACACCAGTGTCAGAGGGAACATTCTGTGAAGAATTAATATATCACCAATAAAACAAGGGTAGGGAGTAGGCCTGCCGTCCTGGAAGATTTCCTAGAAAAGACGTTACCGGTAAGTGTAACTGGTCATTTTCTCCAGTCATCTTCCAGGACGGCACACCTGAGAGGATAAGCAAGAAGTTCAGGCCTACCTTTAGGGCGGGACAACCGCTTGTAGGACCTTCCTGCCAAATGCCAAATCCTGAGGGGACAACAGCTCCACTCTGTAGTGCCTCAGAAATGTTCTATGGCTCGTCCATGTTGCTGCCTTGCAGATCTGGTCAATTGAGGCGCCTGCCCTCTCTGCCCAGGAGGTCGCTAGGGATCTAGCTGAATGCGCCTTAAGGCGGGTTGGTACTGGTTTACCTGCCTGTCTATAAGCGATGGATATGGTCTGTCTAACCCATCTAGCTATCGTAGACTTAGAAGCTTGAAGACCCTTTTTCTTCCCTGAAAAAGTGACCAATAAATGACTGGATCTCCTAAAGTCCTTCACCCTTTCTAAATAGACTAGGAGACAACGCCTGACATCTAAGAAATGAAATCTTTCCTCTTCCTTATTCTTAGGATTCTGGCAAAAGGACGGGAGAATAATCTCCTGTGTTCTGTGAAATAATGAAGCTACCTTTGGCAAATAAAGAGGATCCTGAGTGAGGATTACCCTATCCTCTAGGATGCGCAAAAAACGGTTCTTTAATCGACAGAGCCTGTATATCACTCACCCTCCTGGCCGTAGTGATAGCCAGGAGGAAGGCCAACTTAAATGATAAAAGCTTAACCGAAATTTGAGCCACCGGCTCAAAAGGCCCCCTTGTTAGGGCATCTAATACCAGGGACAGATCCCATGGAGGGCAACTGACCGACCTAACTGGAACTACCCTTTCCCTGGCCGACAAAAATCTTTTTATTAGCGGCTCCTGTCCTAGCTTCCTATCAAAAAACACGGACAGGGCTGCCACCTGGACCTTTAGGGTGCTAACTGCCAAACCCTGGTCCACCCCCTCCTGAAGAAAGTCTAGGATGGTGGGTATCATCTGGAGAGCCCCCTCCTTAGACTGTAGCCAGTGGGAGAAGACTTTCCAGACCTTTGCATAAATCTTTCTGGTGACGTCTTTCCTACTGAGGAGAAGAGTATCTATCACTTTTTCCGAACAGCCCCTGTCTCTGAGTATTTCCCTTTCAATAGCCATGCTGTCAGAGAGACGACCCGGGTCGGGGTGAAAGACTGGACCCTGACTGAGTAGGTCTCGTTGCACCGGCAGACGCAGCGGGGGAGCTATCGCGAGACTCTGAATGGTGGGAAACCAAACTCTCTTGGGCCACCAGGGTGCTATCAGTATCAGGACTGACCTTGAGTAGGTTAATTTTTGTAGGACTCTGGGAAGGAGCACCAATGGGGGAAAGGCATAAGCCAGTCTGAAATCCCACACTTGTACAAGAGCGTCTATCCCTTCTGCTTCTTGATCCTTGTAAAGGGAGAAAAACCTGAGAACCTTCGCATTCTCCCGGGAAGCGAACAAATCTATTTCTGGCTTGCCAAAATGTTTGCACACCAGGAAGAAGATTTCTTTGCTCAATCCCCATTCCCCTTGAAGGATGGGCTGTCTGCTTAGAAAATCTGCTTGCAGATTGAGTGAGCCCTTTATATGAATCGCTGACAGTGAAAGGACCCTCCTTTCTGCCTTCACAAGGATCTGTTGCGCTAACCGTCTTAGTTTGTCCGACCTTGTCCCTCCTTGGTGGTTTAGGTATGCCACCGTGACCAGGTTGTCCGAGAGGACCTGAACCTCCCTGTCCTGCAGTTCCTCTCGGAAATAGTCTAGGGCTTTGCCTACTGCCAGAAGCTCCCTGAAATTGGAAGACTCCCTGGCTTGGCTGTGGTTCCAGGACCCCTGGGTATATCGGTCTCCCAGATGAGCCCCCCAACCCCAGGCGCTGGCGTCCGTGGTTAAGACCAAAGGGTTTACCTGAGACCAGGGGCGACCATTCAACAAATTCTGTGGGTCGAGCCACCACCGCAGAGAACGAGATACCTCCTCTGTGATGGGTACTCTGTTCTCTAATGTTTCTCTTTTTCCTCCCCATGAGGCAAGTAGAAAAGACTGAAGCTCCCGAGAATAGAGTTGTGCCCAGGTTACTGCCGGAATGCAGGCCGTCATGAGGCCCAGCAATCTCATTATATATCTCAGAGAGGCTTCTCCTCTTTCGAGAAGGGTGACAACCGCCTTCTGGACCTTCGTTACCTTTTCTGTTGGTAAGAATACCTTCTGTGCCTGCGAGTCTAACAGGTAGCCTAGGTATAGCTTGGACTGAGATGGAGCCAGTGAGGACTTCTCCTGACTGACCATCCAGCCCAAGGTCTCCAGAGTTTCCAACACGATGTCTCTGTCTATTACTGCTTGCCTCTGATCCACACTGTAGATCAGCAAGTCGTCCAGGTAGGGTATTAACCCTATCCCCTGCAGGTGTAGGTATGCCACTACTTCGGCTAACACCTTTGTGAATATCCTTGGACTTGCCGCCAGCCCAAAGGGAAGAGCCCTGAACTGCCAGTGTTGTATCCTCTGCTGTATGCAAACTGCGAAGCGTAGGTACTTCTGGTGTTCGGGAGCAATGGGTACGTGTAGATAAGCGTCTTTTAGGTCCAGGGTGACCATAAAGACTCCTCTCTGCAGATGCTTTCTTACTGAGTAAATACTCTCCATCCTGAACTTCTTGTGAAGCAGGTAACGGTTGAGTCTTCTCAAATTTATTATCAACCGAAATTTTCCTGAGGGTTTTGGAACCACAAATACGTGCGAGTAAAAACCCTGGGTAAGCTGATTGGTTGGTACTGGAGTAATAACCCTTTGCTCTGCTAGCTCCTTTAGATTTTTCAGTAACCCTTCTGCCTTGGTTGGGTCCCTGGGAGGAAAAGTAACCAGAAATTCCTGTGGGGGATGGGTCTGAAATTCCAGTCTGTACCCCACTTCTAAAAGGTTTAGAATGTATGGACTCTGCGTAATCCTTTCCCACTGTGGAAGGAATTCGCTGAGTCTTGCGCCTACCTTTACGGTGGCGTCATTTACCTTCTTTCTGAGAGGCTCCGGAGCTGGAGAAAAGAATTGCACTTTTTTCTTTTCCTTTCCCCAAATTCCATTTCCTCCTTGGTTCAGTTTTCCCCTTATGATGGGTCTTTGAATAGGGGCCTCGAAAAAATTTCTTACCCCTTTCTTTCTTGGGCCTTACAGGAAATTTCTTGCCCTTCTCCGTAGATCGGGACAAAACCTGATCTAGGCCTGAACCAAACAGCAAGGAACCCTCAAAGGGGATGCCGCATAGGCGAGACTTGGAAGTAAAATCCCCATCCCAGGTCTTGACCCATAGAGCTCTCCTGGAAGAGTTCAAAAGTGCTGCTGCTTTAGCTGTGGTCCTAACAGTTTCTACAGCTGCATCTGCCACATATGCTACTGCTCGACTGATTACTTCCAGCGAGTCTACAATCTCTTTAGCCTCCCTACTGCGGGAAACATGATCCATTAATTTGCCCAGCCAGGTGTCAGCATTTCTGGCTACACAGGCGGAAGCTAGGGCAGGCGCCATTGCTGCCGCATTCGCCTCCCAGGCTCTTTTGAGTAAAGTTTCCGACTTTCTATCCATCTGATCCTGGATATTTCCAGAATCTTCAAAGGACAAATCGGACCTCTTAGATACTTGCGCTAAGGCTGCATCCAGGCGAGGAGCTTTAAAACATTTTTCCTCCTCCTCATCTTTAAAGGGACACCTCCTTTTCCAAGCTTTCAGTTTGAGAAGCTTGCGTTCAGGTTCCTTCCATTCTCTAAGGATTATCTCCTTCAGAGACTGGTGGATGGGAAAGGTCTTGGTCTGTAACCTTCCTAAACCTCTATATACTCTATCTTGAGCTGAGACTTGAGCAGAGGGAACCTGAATATCTTCTGAGGCGTAAATGGCTTTTAATAAACCCTCCATGTCCTCACTCGGGAACAAAAATCCCCCAAGCTTAGCCTCCCCCTGGCTATCTTGGTCTGAATCTTCCTCTCCAGAACTACAATCGGGTACTTGGCCTTCCTCCACTTCAGATAATAGGGAGACTTGGCCCTGGGAACTTTCCGCATAAGATGTGGAAAGGTTTTCCTGTAACTGAGGAGTCTCTCTCTCTGACGGTACTTCCTGCAAACCCTTCACAAGGGTGGACTGAAAAGTTTGAAGGGTAGCCAACATTTCTGCTTGTAAGGCCCTACATTCCTTCACGACCTGAGCGGTCTCCCTGCCTGCGAGCTTGATGATACATCGATCGCAGAAAGGTTTGGAGTGGTCTTGTGCTAACTTAGCGTTACAGTAACCACAACGCCTGGACTTTGAAGTAACCTTCCCCTTAGACCTAGCAGCTGACCCCTGGGCAGAGCTTTCGGTCCCTGGGAATAGTCAAAAAATAGACAATTTAGCTACACAAGTCCTAAAAGGGGCACAGGAGCTCTACCCCGAGAACCCTGCCCCTAAATAAAGTTGGATCACTCACCCCCAGTGGCGACCTCAACGACTGTCTGCTCAGACGGACCTTCCTCTTCCATGGCGATTTGCTGCCCTGCAGGATCGCTGGATCAGGTCTCGAGCATCCCCTTGTTGTCTTTTCCAAGTGTCAGGAAAGCGTCTTGCAGGACGAGGAGACTGGGTGTATTACAGCACACCCGTTCTGTTTGAAAAAACGCGCCGATCGGCGCCATCTTTAAGGAGGTCCGTCGCCCGGAAATGACGCACGGCCTCTTCCGGTCCTGCGCACTGAGGCTGGAACGCACGCCGGTGCGTCCAGCCATCTCAACTTCCGGAACTCGATACCCGGAAGTGACGCCCTTGGACTTCCGGACATGCGCTGTGCGTTGAAACGCACGCCATCCGCGTCCGCATAAGGAAAGGCATCACCTCACCACTCCACCAACGAATGTGCAGGTAGGCCAATACAACAGGGGAATAGCCTACTGGGACAACTCCCCTGTCCCACGAGGCTCATACAAGGCTCCCTAAGGAGACCTTGAGTGAGGAATACCCCCCCAAGATTTCTCCTGGGGGTATACAAGGGAGCACCACAGACCCTGTCTGTTCACCTAAAAAAAAGAACCTCACGAGAAAAACACGGGGTCCCAGACCCCAAGGAAAAAACTTTTAGAAAGAAACTTGGTTTCGCTGTCATCCTGTGGGAAACACAATCAAGAACTGAGGGTCTGAGGGAGGGGTGGGGACTTTTAAACTCGTTGTTGATTGTGTTTCCTGTCAGGTGGACCAGTCATCTCTCAGGTGTGCCGTCCTGGAAGATGACTGGAGAAAAAAAACACAGCACAAACTGTAGACCACCTTCGAGTCCGCAAAGCCAATTGTCTTGTTCTTGCTGTAATTCATCAAATAATGAGCAAGCAGACTTAACTACGTGCACGCTTTTTTTTATTTTTTTAGCTTTTTTTTTTTTAAAACACGTGTGAGATAGATACAGAATATCTAGAATATGAGGCAGTTTCCGAACTGATAAAACCGATGTTCTGAGTGGTCATGTCAAAGAAAAATCAAAAAAAAGATAAGAGCCGGCACCGAACACACCAATATAAACAGGAAAGTTATACATGGGATCTAGTCTATGCTGTATAAAATATATTAATTTACCAATGCAATAGACTAGCATATATTGAAGAAAACCATGGTAGTATGCAACTTTCCAATAATGAGTGGCTGCAGTGACGTACAGTGTTGCTGTCAGAATACAAGAAAAAAAAAAAAAAAATAGAAAAAAAAAAAAAAAAAAACAACACACGCACGCACTCACGTATAACTGCCCTTCGTCGGAACACTGAAACTCCCCTCCCCCTATACAGAAGGAGGACAATCTAAGTATCCAAATCAAAGTAAAGTGGCATATTAAAACATTATGAATAGAATATTAATAATCATAGCAAACAATACCATTAATTAAAAGGGATTAAAGTGTATTTAGGCCCAAAAACAAAAATAATAATATTTTGCCCAGTCCTTAGATATAGTGGCTGAATTAGTTTATGATGTTCAGGATTTTTTTCCCCATTATTTTTACTTGCCAGGAACACGCTATCCTACATATTTTCCCACTGGACTCGGTTTCATATCAGAGAACAATCTGCTATGGGTTATTGGGTCCATCTAGATTCTCCTTGCAGTAGATTACCTCAGCTAGTGTCACTACAGTCGTGACAAAAAGTGCCGATACATTTCAACCTTTTTCCAAAGAAACTCAATATGCTGTGAAATAAGTTGTAACCGACAAGTAAATGGCATTTAACATTCTTGAAAGGCAACTCCAATTTGGGGGGGTAATAGCAAAAAAAACAACTAAAACTATGCTATTTTATAATATATATCTATCTATAAAGATTATATATCCATCTCTATAAAATAGGATGAACATGTCATTGAATATTAATAATGACCTTTCCTTTTCATTCTGTAGCTCTGTAATTTGGAGCTGCAGCACAGAAGGTTTTTCATCTTAATGCATAGAATGGCATTCTAAGGCTTTACAACAGGGGTCTCAAACTGGCGGCCCTCCAGCTGTTGTGAAACTACAAGCCCCATCATGCCTCTGCTTGTGGAAGTCATGCTTGTAACTATCAGTCTTGCAATGCCTCATGGGAATTGTAGTTTTGCAACAGCTGGAGGGCCGAAAGTTTGAGACCCCTGCTTTACAACCACCTTAAAGTGTTACTAAACCCAGCACCCTGCATTCACTATATCTGGCCTCCCACAGTACACAGAACATGGAAATGCAATCATTTTAGTAAATATAAACTGCTAAATACCCTTTCACATCAGCAGTATATAGCAGTCTTGTGACTATCAGTGTCTGGTTAAAGCTTGTAGGAGGTGTTTTCATTCTCCTCCGATTGTCCTATGAGGCTGCAGGACCCCTGACCCTCTGTCTGCACAGTGCCAATTGGCCCTGTGTTGATCACATACACTCTCCCAAGGTAAAACAAAAAAACAAAAACAAAAACTCTCGCAATACACACCGAACTGAGCATGTGCAGAGTACTCCCAAAGCTTTGTGCCATCAGCAGTTGGATTGGGAACAATGGAAGAAGGGAGGATCAAAGAAGACAGGCTCAAACAACATTTTTACACAATGTGCAGGATTAACCCCTTAGGTTCCACAGCAAGTATAACAAGAATGCCTTACTGCACATACACACTGGTTTTACTGTTGTAGGTTTAGTGACACTAAGAAAAAAGTGCACTGGCAACAGATGTAAGGGTCTTGTAAAGACCCCCCCCCCCCCCCCCCTTAATTATGTATTTACTTTGTGCTTTGTTATAAAACTTAATTTTGGGAGCTTCTTCAACACTGGCTTTTTACCTGACCAGTATCATATGAGCTTGCTAAGACTTTGCATAAACTTACCAATAGTTATTGGAAGCCGCAATGTGATGGGCTCATATTACTGAGCACATTCCCAATCCGCAGTTTAATTTGAATGCTTTGTGAGAAACATGACGGCACTACTCAATTACTTGCATTTCATGTTACCAAAATTCCTCTTGAGAAACCTGATCAGATAGATTTAAATCTTAAAGAACACTGCAACTGCAAATTATACAGAAAATGAAGTTTAAAATAATGTTTTAATGTAGATGTAGAGTTCTGCCTTATGATAATGTATTTATTTGTTTAAAATATTTTGTGAAATTGGGAAGTTGGCTTAGCTCAGCTTGTGTACTACTTATGTAACTGCTTAAAATGTACACATGATTAAACTAACCGCTTATATGTACACATACAAATTGTTAAGTAGAGGTATTAATGGCACCCTGAGTATCCCAGATGAGAAGCTTGAGACAATTTCTGGTAATCAGCCGGTTAAGGTAAGCCTTTGCTTATATTTGAATCGGACTTCCTTGATCGGTAAGGCATTTTCAGGACAAAGGGTACCTATATCACTCTCCATAATCTAACTGTATTGATTGGGGGTTATATGTTATGCTATGTTGTCACTGTCTACTGTTCATCGGAATGTTATAGATAAGGAAAGTAAGAATAGTGCTGTTATATGAAGCACACAACTGCTATATAAATAATTATTTAGAGACAAGAGGGTTTAGGCACATGTAGAGTATGAACCGGAGGTGCGGTTCCACCTATACGGAGCCCCTAGATCAGGGGTGGCCAAACTTCTTTCAAAGAGGGCCAGATTTGATGAAGTGAACATGTGTGAGGGCCGACCATTTTACCGGACATTCTTTAAACCATTAAAATTCGGTGTGCGTTTGTCTGAGCATTAATACACTGGGCAACAAGAATCTTCCTGCCCTTGTGGCTGTGTGTGGTGAAGAGATGAGTTTGGGCATGTCATTTGGATATACTATATTTATCAACTTATAACACACACCTTCATTTTAAAAAGGAATTTTCAGGAAAAAAAAAAAATCTTAAAATTTTAAATAAAGAACTGTGAAGCAAAATAAGGGTAAGTTCTCATCAATGCAGCCCAATCAGTGCCCAACTGCAGCCTCACAAGTGCCATGAATGCAGCAACCACCCCCCCCCCCATTGTCATGAATGCAGCACCCCCCATTGCCATGAGTGCAGCCTGATTCATGCCCATCTGCAGCCTTGGAGGAGACAGGGAGGGGGACAGAACGGGCACCAACAGACATACAGGAGAAACTCCTGTTTTCTCGGCGGCCTCTTTAATAGAAAGTCCCGCCACCTGTGATGGACAGAACAGTCACCGAAATGGCAGCGCAGGAGACGTTACTTCCTTTTACAGACGCCGACGTGTAAACAGGAAATTCTCCTGTATGCACGGCACTCGTCCCGCCCCCTCCAAGGCAGCCAGAATATATATATCTCTTTTGTGACCCCCCTTCCCCGGCGCTCCGGGATTCGTTGGGGGCCAGAAAAGATATATGCCCAAATTACCAGGCGGGCCATCCAAAACCAGAATGCAGGCCGAACTTTGGTCATACCTGCCCTAGATGATGGTTAAAGTGGACAGGGACCCACTATGGGTAAAAGGATTACCAAAGTACACAGGGACTAAGAATTCTGCATAATAAATAGAGAAACATCTATGTGAGCAGGATAGATCAAGGGTGACAGGAAAAAATAAATAAAAAATACTAGACAAAGGGAAGCATTAAGTCCTTTATTAGAATTTAGGGTCAGGCACTACTTCTAATAAGTCTAAGCCCTTGTACACACAGTCGGACATTCCGACAACAAAATCCGTCGGTGTTGCATACACACGGTCGGACAAAGTTGTCAGAAAATCCGATCGTTCGTAACGTGATGACGTTATTTATTATGACGGGACTACGTTCAGGCTAGTAGCCAATAGCTTTGGTCTAGGAATTTGAGCTGAGCATGCGTGGCACTTTGTCCGATCGGAATTCTCTACAAACGATTGGACAAAGTCTGATCGGATCATGTTGTCAGAAAATTTTATAGCCCAGCTCTAAAACTTTGTCAGTCGGATATTCCGATGGAGCCCACACACGGTTGGATTATCTGACAACATGGTCCGATCGGACATTTTCCATCGGAATGTCCGACTGTGTGTACAAGGGCAAAAAACATAAGAAGAAGCCAAAACAGAGAAATGAGGGTGGAAATGTATAGGAAAGACATCATTTTTAGCCCTGGCCCAAACACAATATGTTATCAGAGAAGGTGGGATGAGCATTATGGGTGCCCATTTAAATATAGAAGCTAGAGTTACGTTTATTACAGTAGATGGAAGGAAAGGGATATTAGAACAAAAACAAGTAAAGCAGATTTTAGAGCGGTAAGAGTAAATTAAAGTGGGGAAATTTGGAAAGAGTTAAATGAAAGTGAGAACTACATTCATGTGTTTACAAATGGAAAAAAATGTAATCAATTTTAGAGAGATAATCGTGTGTGAATGAAGGAACTCTAGTTCTACATCTTGTGTCTGTGTCATGTTCGTTTTCTGCGTGCATGGTCCCCTCCTTTGTTTTTCTGAATATGTTCAGAAGACAATTGGTAAGGTCACACATGATATTGTTATTACTCTAGTCATAACATGTGCCAGTGTTTTATAGATTTGTGCCCACCGTCGAAAAGTGTCCGCGCATGTGCAAAACGGAAAGGCATTCCAGCTGAGTTGCTGATCAGCTGGAGTGATGGCATAATAGCACATGCGCATATCATAGGATTTTTTTTTCCGTCAGGCAATGCCATTTCATGGGCACAATTGAAAGCTATGCAAATAGTGGGGGGACACTGTAGATGTCACATTGTGCCACACTGTATACCTGAGGCGTAACAGCGAGGCACAATATGACAAATACGGTGTCCCTCCGCTGCTTGCATAGCATTACAATTAAATACCAGAGAAATTGTATCTCCCGTTGAAAAAAAAAAGGCTCCAACAATGTGCGCATTGCGCTATGGGACATCACTCCAGCTGATCGGCAACTCAGCTGGAGTGCCCTTCTGTTCTGCGCATGCACTTGAGGTGAACTTCCACTTGGCGCCGCTGTGCCAGGGGAGGAAGTGGGAGCTGGGTACATGTGAAAATTATGCCAAATGTGGCATGTCAGGTCACAAGTACTTAAAGCAGAAGTTCCGTTTTTGGGTGGAACACTGCTTTCATTATAGTACAGCTGCCATAAAACTGTTCAATTGATTGTTATTTTTGAAATCCAAAAGCAAAGTGTGTGTTTCTTTGCCTTGTAAGTGCTTTACATTTACAGACATCTCCATAGCCGCACGGTGTGGTTATCTATTATGTTATGACATCAGCAGGATAATGTAAGATGGAAACTAAGGACTTGTGTTTGCTTGCTAGGTTGTTAGTTTCAGCAAGCTAAGAGTTTGTAATATAGCCAGGGAAAGGTTTTTGATTTTTTAAACATGAAACTAGAGACTATATATTGTAAGGTCGCATTAAAAAAAATAAAAAAGAAGTTGGTGGAAAAATGCTGATTGAGTGGTAAATTGATGGCCAGTGAATGAAAAGTATAAGAAGGTGTTTTATTGCGTTAAGAAAAACAAGAGAACAAGACATAGTAATACAACAGTGTTGGGATAAATTTGGGTTATATTTAATGGGTGCACTAGATTTACCACCTTAATCATTGTTAGGCAACTAATAACACTGCATTATCTGTGTGCGTGTCTTATATAAATAAATGGCAAGACTATTATTGTTAACACCTCCGAAGGCTTAAAAAAAAATAGGGACTTAAAAGACTTTATCTAGTACAGTGATGGTGAACCTTGGTACCCCAGATTTTTTAGAACTACATTTCCCTTTCTGCACATGCACTCTACACTGTAGATGAGCATCATGGGAAATGTAGTTCCGAAACATCTGGAGTGCCAAGGTTCACCATCACTGATCTAGTAGTTTGATTCAGTAGAGGGAGATCTGAGCTACCAGGCTAAAGACCGAAGTGACCTAACCTGAAGGATGACTTCTTTGTTTATTTGTAACACTAGTTCCAGTCTGTCAAGTTCTGTCCTTACCAAGAGGCAAGCTCTTATGGGGTGGTAGATTGCTCCTGGCTATTTGGGAAGGTACAGAATCCTCAAAAGGTGTTTAAAGGTTTAGGAAATGAACTTGAGGACTGAAATAATGTGGACTTTGTACAAACTGAACATTAGCAAGGCTCAATGCAAGACAAACATTTCTGCTGTGTTCTATTTTGCTGAAGATTCATTTATTAACCTAAAGACTGTCAACATTCCCCTCATTTCTCATGAACATTTGCTATACAGTGGAGAGGACAGTTGAAATGACCCTTATGTATGTATCATTATCCTGCCATATGCAATTAAATATGTTATAGATATGATTTCAAAGCAAAAATCAAGAAGATTTGAAAGGGATAAAGAGGGTTATAAAAACTATATGTTAGACCTATATTAGATATCCTATTGGAGGATCAAAGGAGGATTGTAGGGGTCTTGTAAAGGCACCCCCCCCCCCCTTAATTATGTACTTTGTGCTTTGCTAGAATTTAATTTTGAGTGCTTAACATTGGATTTTTAGCTGACCAGTATCATGTGGCAACATTGATGATACAAAATGTGAGAACCAGAAAGATATTTGGAGACGGTTTGGTGAAATGCCCAGATTTTGTTTATAAATATAATCATAAATACTGATAATATGTCTGGGACATCATGGGAACCAACTTTACAGAGGAACTGCAGTCTGCTCGCATAAAATGTAATAAAAACCTCTTTTATAAAAACAACTTTTTTACACCTCTTTGTATATTATTTTATATATACTGTGATTCTGTACTTGTCAAAGATGCTGCATAAATATCCCTCCACTGAGTGTGGCTGAAATCATTTTAACGGTTGGCAGCTGAATCTGTTGCCCATTTACTTCCTGGATTTACACAGAGGCACACCTCCAGCTCTGCAGCTCTCATTGGCTCTCTTATGACCCATCCTCCCTCCCTTCCTGGCAAACTCTCACCAGTGTGAGAGAGAGATGATGTCATAAGCTTAAGTTTTTTTTTTCCCCAGACAAGAAACACTGGGCTGTATAAGGTATTTACTGGCAGAAAAAAAATGTTTTACTATCCAAAAGTTAAAAACAAGGGCAGAAGATTTAATAGATGGAAAGATGAAAAAAATTGCTAAAGTTCCGCTTTAACCACTTACTGACCTCCGCACGCCTATATACAGATCCTGACTTTGAAGAGGGATATCTCGGTAATGGCAGCAGGAGGCAATGTCAAAATTTTAGTGTAAATATGAGATCTGGGGTCTTTTCACATTTAAGAGGACCTGTCATGCTTTTTTCTATTACAAGGGATGTTTACATTCCTTGTAATAGGAATAAAAGTGACCCAATTTATTTTTTATTTTTTGTAAAAAACTGTGTCAAAATAACAAAATCAAGCAAGATAAATAAGAAATGATTTTTTTTTTTTTTTTTTAAAGCCCCCTGTCCTTACGAGCTTGCGTGCAGAAGCCAGCGCATACGCGAGTAGCGCCCGCACATGAAAATGGTTTTCAAACCACACATGTGAGGTATCGCTGCGATCATTAGAACGAGAGCAATAATTATAGCCCTAGACCTCGTCTAACTCAAAACATGCAACCTGTAGAATTTTTTAAACGTCGCCTATGGAGATTTTTTTAAGGGTAAAAGTTTGTCGCCATTCCACGAACGGTAGCAATTTTGAAGTGTGACACATTGGGTATCAATTTACTCGGCATAACATTATCTTTCCCAATATGAAAATAAATTGGGCTAACTTTACTGTTTTTTTAATAAAAAAAAGTTAATTTTTCTTCTGGCATTGGATGCCTTGAATCTTTGTAGGGCACTAAGAGAACTGAAAAAGAGCAAAGCATTCAGCATAATGCTCAGCACTGAAGAGCTCCATCTTAGTCCTTGGTCACTGGTTGTTCAGCAGGACATTAACCCAAAACATACGTAAAAAGAACCCAAAAATGGCTGGCAAGCAAACACTGGACTGTGTTCTGAAATGTATATGTATATCTTTAGGGGATTGCGCCTCCCACTCACTATTTATACTACCCCCTTCTCAATAGAATATGCTTAATAATACTTATATTCATTAAATAATCATTGTGCCCCCATATTATCCAAAATATATAATTGCAAAAAATATAGCGTCCTTATTTTGCGATATTTTAATTCGATTGCTCCAATTGTGCCGTCTTAATCACCGATCATCTTCTAATCAAAAGTCCACTTGTGTCAACTAAAATAACCAAAACTGTGCCACCGTCACCAAGCAGAATGGCCACTCACCAGATGTCCCCAATCAGTAAGCCTTCGGTTCATTCAATGGATAACCAATCCACAACACATTCCTCCCGTTAGCAATTCCTCAACGTCCATATATTCATACAAAATTAAATGGAACCAATATAGTGTAAAATCATTTTAACTTTAATGGAAAAATCAATAAAAACGTATTGCACTCACATTTCAATGTGTCTATTGGCCGACACCAAGCCTTTCCAGCAATGGGAAAACCGCTCTAAAATCGGGCAAGCCACTGATGTTCCGCAGGTGGTGTTAATCACCCTCTACTGGACCGACCTGTTCCTGGCTTGTATTCAAAGACCGTATGTCTCCAATAACTCCTACGCATTTCGCATTTGAGCATCGTCAGGTGAGATATTAAAGGTCTAAATAGACACCCATATTTCGGTTTTCTGCGAAAGAGAAAGAAGATCCTTTTCTCTGTATCACTTTACTTGAATGAATGGAATCTGTATAGCGATTCCATTCATTCATAAACTGACAGTCTGATACATAGTAACAATCGCACTCGTTACTATTATCCGATGTCAGTGGGCATATAGGAGAGATCACAGCGATTGCTGCATGCATGTCTGACTCCCCAAGCCCACAGCAGCACCTGAAGTTGATAATGGCTGCGGGGGAAATGAATTGGGGGGGGGGAGGTTAGAAATCGGTCAGTGCTGGGGGGGGGGGGGGGGAGGAGGTTGAAGGGGATAGGAGAGGGGGGAGTAGTTTTAGGTGGAAGGGAGCTGCAGGAGGTAGAGAGGCTGGGGACAGGGAAGCAGTGGCATGGGGGGGGGGGTAGCATTTGGGGTTACAGAGTTATAGAATTGTTCAGCAGAGACTGCTGAACAATTCTGATATAAGCTTATGGTCATTGAAATGACCCTAAGCTTATAGGAGAGGGAGACAAAGGTTCGTATGCCGCACTGACCTGGCCACCTGAAGGCCCTTTTGTAGCTCCGTATGGTGTACGGACTTGGCAGTGAAAGGGTTAAAGAGGATGGGTTTACTTCCTCTTTGATTGCCTGCAAAGGTAAAGCATAATGGGCTACTATGCATCGCATTGTAGCCCATTATGTGTCACTTACCTGATACAGGAGCCAGCGAAGTCACCGCTGTCCCCTCGTGTACGGAGCCTCCATCTTCTCGGTGGGTCTCGCTGCTCCGGCGCTGTCATTCAACGAAGCCGTGATGACGTCACTCCCGCGCATGCGCACGGGAGCCGCCACTCGCGGCATATCGCCGTTGACAGCGGCTCGCTCAGTGCGCCGGCACTTGTGCTTGTGTTTTGGCAAATATCTCCTAAACCGTATAGGTTTAGGAGATATTTCTTGGACCTACAGGTAAGCCTTAATCTAGGCTTACCTGTAGGTCAAAGTGGTTTGTAAGGGTTTACAACCACTTTAAATCATGAGTATCAATAATTTTGTCCTTTTCCTCACTGGTTTCTTATGGACAAGAATATTGAAGTCACAAAGCAAATGCAAAGCATCCCAACCAGCCACCGTGTGGACTCATGAAGAGCAGTGTTTTAAATCATGGAGACATGCTTTGTTTTTACAGCTAAAAGTGAGTTGCCAATTGTCTTAATAAAAACAGTGCTCATACTACTGTACTTAGCCTGGCGCTCTCTGCTGTTCCATCAAATGCAAAGTGTGTATTTTATGGCCATTGAAAAAAAAAAAGAAATGTGCCAGTTTCAACGGGTTTATTAAGAGAAGTAGTTTCCTGCCTGGACTGATATAGGCGACATCAGCGGAGAGCGGACTTCAGACTGCTCTCCGCTGAAAATGGGTCACAGAAGTGCACAAAACGAATTGCACTCCTGTGACCCATAGGTGAAGCCCAGCCTAAAAAGCTCAGGATGGACTTCTCCTTTAAGAAATTGAGATTCCTTATAAAAAAAAAAAAAAAATTTAAAAAAAAGTGGGATCTCACCAATACTTTTGGCCAAAACTGTATAGGATATCCGATGAGCCTTAATTAGCATCTAGGAAGGAAAAAGGCTTCTTGTGGAGTAAGCCTGGGCACTGGGGGGATTTTTATTGCAATAGCAGTCATATTATCAACGTCATCCGTCATTAATTGCTATAAATGCAGTTACAGCAATTTGGAGCACTGTGATCATTAACAATCAGCTGATACTAAATGCTAGGAATTACTTGCAAGCAATGTTAATCAACCATGTGTGCCCAGCTTGCCTGTGCTTTCTAACAATAGAAAAGCTAAAAAGCCTGATAGAAGAAGAAGCAGGCACTAAACACCCAGATCAATGCCGGGCAGAATGGAATTAAGCGCAATACACACTTATACATTCCTAACGATCCACTGAAATCACACTGTGTGTGTGTAAGAGTTTCCCGGATTCTTCAATTCTTATGTACTAATTGAAGAATGAGAGTTGTTGACTTTTAACTAAGCCCTGTGGTATTTAACAAGGCAAATTCAGATATCTGCCCTGCTATGTAAACATAAACGAAGCTGAATAACAGAGGCTTAGGTTTCCTACAGTCATTTTAAAAAATGGATTATAACCAAGAATGTGATCGTGTACAGAACAGACTAGAGAAACGCAAATATTCTACCGGATTGACCAGGCCTGGCGACACACTAAGGCCTCTTGCACGCAATACTCTTGTTTGAGCATCTACTTTTTCAAACGTTTTATTTATTTATTTTTATGTATTTGTGTGTATTTTTCCATGCATATGCGTTTGCGCAAATTCACACATTTTTTTGCACAAAGTTATTCTCACCTTCTTCTGCAGATTGTAAATAATGCCTGTTAATGTACATTTTTGCACAACTGCGCAAACTTGCCTGCATAAAGGAGTAATTTACTGACCACAAATGCAGATTTTTCTCTTTCACTGAAGAATATATGGTGCTTGTTTACGCACCTGTGTGCATAGGCACATTACAATGAGTGGGCTGTATTTTAGCTCAGAAAAAAAATAAAAAAATAAAATAATAATATAATAATAATAATAATAATAATAATAATAATCTGTACTGAGCTTTTTCAAGCTGCAGTTTACAAGAGGCCTACCTTCTAAAAAACATTTAATGTGACAAGTCAGGAGTGATACGCCATCATCAGGCCATGTGGGAGCGAGAACAAGCAGTGACGTGGAGGTCAGCAGGAGGAACCAGTACAAGCTGCATGGAACCCAGGACATTGACACTCCTTCCAAGTGACAGTTTCCCAGCTGACTTCGAGGGACCGTTCCTTTTGAATGAAGAAGAGTGGGCAGTAGAAAAGGTAAGCAAGTCCACTTTTTGTTTGAAAGGTATTTGCCTTTTTTTTTTTTACTTCACAGGGTCCATTTAAATAAACACTGTGGTTTATTTACTAAAACTAGAAAGTGCAAAATCTGGTGCATGGTAGGCAATCAGCCTATAACTTTAGCTTGTTTGCTTAGCCTTTGACAAAAAAACCTGGAAGCTGATTGGCTTCTATGCAGAGCTGCACAAGATTTTGCACACTCAAGTGTTAGTAAACCAAATCCACTGTCACCTTACCCATGCTCAACCTGCTCCCTGCCACATTCCAAAACAAATCTATCTAACCCTGTAAAGCAAAAATCACTGTACTTACCTATTCTGCAGCCAATCCGGTCCGGTTTCCATTGGCGGAATCGGTCTGCAGGAGAGGCCCATCAACGGCTGTGAAATGATGTCACCCATAGACTTACTATGTGGATTCTGTCAGCTGCCTGTCCTGCAACCGCCGCTGACAGCTGATGCTGGGCCTGGACCGGACTGGATCAGCTGCAGAATAGGTAAGTATAGGGATTTTTGCTTCACAGGTTTAGATAGATTAGGCTTAGAATGTAGCAGAGAGCAGGTTTAGCGTTAGTTAGTAAACTTCCACTAAACTCACCTATTCAGCGGCTTCTTCCTCCTATGCAGACTACAAAACCTGCACTTCTAGGTGACCTTTCTCCCCCATAACAGTGCTTGGTCATAGCAGCCAATTACTAGGCTTGAGCACGGTCCTATGACTGGAAGAGCAACTAATGGCAACCTGGGTTGCCAACACCAGTTTAGTGCCCGCTAAAGAGAAGGAAGCGGTGAGGATCACTGGTGAGGTGGGGTGGGGAAATCTTTACAGAGACACTCACTTTGCACTGCATGGGTAAGGTGACAACATCTCTGAAGTTTTGCTTTCAAGGCAAGTGTTGATGAGCCTTTTGAGGACAAAAAAAAAATAGGGAATGTTAAATATTACAAGGTTGATTGTAGGAGATTGTACTGTACCTTCCACACTATGTACATTAGTTCTCTGTGCTGGAGGCCTCATGACAAAAATTCCCCACGTCCAACTCTTGGCACAAACAAATGCATTGTTTGAGCTACAAGCTAAAATGTTTCTTCCCAAGCAAACTTTTTATAAATCAAAAAATAAAAATATAATTGTGCTACCAGAATAACGTAAAAAAAAAAAGTCTAGCAGCCAGAATTGTGAAAACATAAAAAACAAAAATTGCAGCGCTAAATAATGTGAGATACTAGTGACAATACTGCTGTGACAAATATATAAAAAAAAATATTGTGATAAAAAAAAATCTGTGAGTGTAAACTCACTGAAAACAGTGGTCCACAACAATAGTAATGAAACTAATAAATATTAATAAAAAACAAATGAATATCAAATCCAAAATGCATAACATTCATGAATGAACTTTCGGGGAGTTCGAGACACAGACAACCTGCATCGGATTTCGATTGTTCCTTATGGAGGACCATTTGCGGTGGATTCACTTTGATGCACAATTGACCCACCATTACGGTGTGTGGGTCCACACCTTAGGGTAAGAGTACCCATTATTGTTCTATGATAAGTGCACCTGCTATCTTCTTAGAAGTTTGCTATTGGTGGAATTTGGACGGCAAGTATCACATTTCCATACAACCGGATATATTTGAAATCCCCCGTATAAGAATCGGATGGGGTTACATGAAGGACTGATTCATTGATGTTTTAGAGTCTTGACCTCTTATGAGGATTTTTTTTTATGTGCATAGCATTTTCCCATTCTCTGCGATTTTTTTATGAACTGCACAGATTATTTTTTATAATTTAATGTTATGCATTTGGATTTGATATTCATCTGCTTTCTATTAATATTTATTAGTTTCACTACTATTGTTGTGGCCCACTGTTTTCAGTGAGTTTACTCTCACAGATTTTTTTTATCACAATATTTTTTTTGATATTTGTCTGGTGTGTACTGTTACTAGTATCTCACATTATTTAGCGCTGCAATTTTTGTTTTTTAAACTTTTTATAATAAAAAAAAAAAACACACATTTGGAATATAGGCTGTGCATGGCAACCAATCAGCTTCTATCTTTTATTTTTCAAAGTTTAACTGAACAAGCAAAAGCTAAAAGCTGACTGGTTACAATGCACAGCTACTCCAGATTGTGTCCATCCCAGTTTTAGCAAATTCTCCCCATTGTGCTTTGCATGACCTTCAATAAGCCAAGAAGAAATGAAAACGAACAAACATTAATGATAAAACCAAAGTTTTGACGCCAACTAGTCACATAATGCAGTCACTGCGGCTACAAGCACAAATGTTTTATTGAATCATTTCTCCTGACAACCGATCCCCTATCTCAGAGTTCCTGAGCCTGATGAAACCTGTGAGCTTTGTGCTGGAAATGCCATTGTTTTCTGTGGCTCGGTGCCAGATCTGGAGCGCTGTTTCATCTTGCAAGCGACAGAACAAAGCTCCAATCCACCGAGCCAAACATTCCAAAACAAGACAAGCATTATAAGAGGAGGGAAAAAAAAAACTGCACTGCACTGAGAGATGGGAATAAAATTACCTCCAACAGCTCCGTGACACACAGGTCAAAATATTGACTCAAAGAAAATGGGAAAAAGTAAATTTCCTCTTATTTATCACTCAATGGGAGACTAGACTATTTTGCTGAGGAATGTTGTCATCGAAGAGCCTTTGTGATCCTAAACAATCATTGCTCATTACTTCTGTAAGATAAAAATGAAAGTAGCGGTAATATTTCTACTAAAAGGTTGGCGTGTGGGTGACCGGCATGTCACTCTCCTCTTCTCTAGCAGAAAACAAGGATTGACATGTCACCGTCATCTTCCACAGAAGACCAAGACAGATATATGACCCCATCTTTTCCAAAAACTGACCTGTGACCCTCACTTTCTTCAGGAAATAAAAACACCACAAGATTGACATGCAACTTTCATCTTCACCAGAAAAACCAAAGACTGACATATCACCGTCTTCTACACGAAAACCAAGATTGATATATTGGACCCTCATCTCCTCCAGAGGGAAGGAAAAAAAAAAAAAACACACACACACACACGGGATTGACATGTGGCCCACATTAGCTACAGAAAGCCAAAACGGATATATGACCCTCGTCTCCAAAATACAAGACTGACCCCCCACTTTCTCCAGGAAAAAAAAAAAAAAAGTCATCATAGTCTTCTCAAAAAAAAAAAATAAATAAATAAAAAATAAAAAAAGCGGAGTTCCACCCTAAACAATTTCTCATTAAAACACTCCTTTTAAAACCTAGAAAAAAAATAATTTGAAGGATTTTTTTTTTTTTTTCTTTAATATATACTTACCAGAAAGGCCCTGTTTCTATGTAGTCCTCGTAATCTGCCACTTCCTGGTCTGCGGAGCTCCTGGTGACTTCCTCCCTCGCCTGTGCTCATCATTTCCCATGAGTCTGTGGGCAGTACTGTGCTCGGTGCTATGGCCACCGTTGAATAGTGCATGCACGAGATCGAGAGGTGCATGTTGGTTACCCAGCATGCACCTCTCCCAAGCTATTTCAGGAAGCAATCTCGATTGGGCTTCACATGCCCACATTCAGGATGGCAACGGCCACAAACGGAGGAACAAAAATATAACAGAACTTTATATTTTCTAACAAGCGATCATGATCATTATATAGTCTTTGAAATCTCATTAGTAATAATGCTAGGATGAAAAAAAAAAAAAAAAAAAAAAAAAAAACCCCACACACGATACAAAAACCAACATAAAAATTAGTCCGGCGAACGAGCTGGCTGTGCAGACTATAACATTTTTGTTGTATGTGAACTCACATCCAATTTTTGTTTAATTAGTACAGTTTTTTTTTTTGTAGGAAAAAAGTAAAAAAAAAAAAATCGTAAGAGCAAGAAAACGCATGCCCAGAAACGAAAGAATACATACAAAACTATTCAACACATGATGACACTTCTGAAGTTGTATTCTGTCGTCCGAAATCTTTCGTATGGTGGGTAACCTCTTCACTTTCTACATGAGACTAGTATGCAACAAAAAACGGACGAACGGTCATCTGAAAATCTGATTATGGCCTGCCTTAAGCCTCGCACACACGGGTCGAATTTCAAAAGAAATTTCTCTTTCGAAAATCTTATCAAAGAATACTTGTTCGAATTTCGCACTATTAGTGGGCTGCAGCAACAGCCAATTTTCGTGCAGCCATCGAATGAGTGATCGGGCATGTTGGGAATTTTTTGAAAAACAAACCATTTTCTAATCAACGATGGGAGAATCGTTCGAGAAATTTAAAAATCAAAAAAGAAATGCGCATGTGCAAAAAAAAAATTCCCGGAATGAAAAGAATAGTCGCAGCTACGAAAATAATTTTCTGTAACAACAGGAGGTGAAATCGAAGGTTTGGTTGGTGGAATTTCTAAATCAATGGTGGCACTGTTGGATCACAAAACGCATGACGTTTCTGATTTTCAAAAGAAAACTTTCGAAATTCGACCAGAAAAAGATGGTCATGTGACCCCCATCGTCTTCAGAAAACAAACACCAAACTAGACTGGCACGTGACTAGTGGTGCAAAAGATCGTCACTGATCCGTGATCTGAACGGGTCAACCTGTTCAGATTGGCACACCACACATCCGGAGCGCTCCACTGCCTCGGCCTTAGAGCCCGTTCACACTGAGGCAGCACGACTTGCAGCGCGACTGCCTCAGGCGACCGTGATCCGACTTTAGCGGCGGCTTGTGAAATGACTTCTGTATAGAAGTCAATGCAAGTCGCCCCAAAAGTCGTACAGGAACCTTTTTCTAAGTCGGAACGACTTGAGTTGCTCCGATTAGAACGGTTCCATTGCATAGAGCGGGACGCGACTTGTCAGGCGGCTAAGTCGCCTGACGGGTCGCCCCTGTGTAAACCGACCCAGAGGAAAGGCCTTCTTGGTACACCTGGCAGCTGTCTGTGGCTATACAGTGCAGGAGATATCTGTGGATATTACAGTGAGTGGGGGAGATGTCCATTACAGTGGGGGAGATGACGTGGATATTACAGCAGTGGGGGAGATTGTGGCTATTACAGTGGGGAGTCTTTTTATTTGCTGATCCGAAAAATTATTTGATCCGTGACTCTGATACAAGGAACAATCTGAACTGTGAACTTTTTTGATCCGTTGCACCCCTACACGTGACCCACATCTTCTACAGAAAGCCAAAACTGGCACGTGACCCTCATCTACAGAAAACCAAGATTAACATGAGACTCTCACCTTCTCCATGCCATGAAACCATCATCCATCAAACCACCGAATGCGCCACGGGGATCACTTTTATCCAAAAATCCGATGCCTGAGGGAAAAGAAAATACCGGGGTAATGGCATCCAGCTGCAGCCATAATCCTGGTATTTAACATCAAACAAATGACGTATTTTCCCAGTTAGGCAGTCGGCAAGGGGTTAAAACATGCATCTGCATGGCTGCCAGGCAACTAGCATTTTTTTTTTCATAGAACGAAAGCTCAATAACAGAAGCAATCATTCTCTCATGACAGGATTCCTAAAAGGAAAAACCTGTTAAAGTCTTTCCGATCTCATGAGTAGACCAGCTGTCAGTCCTGAGCACCAGCTGTGTACACCAAATAAAACAGGATACAGATGGGTCAGTGCGGCACAACACACACAATCCTATTTCCAGCACTGATCTGGTCCCGTTCTATGAACAGGGTTTGGTTTATGATGGACGGGAGAGATGTGACCATGAGAGGGTGTTAAATCTTGGTTTACAGGATGAGGCAACTCTCAGAAAAACTTCAAAAGCTTCAGGAGAAACATAACATACACTACAGTATTTCAAACCCATGGGCATACATTCTGAGCATAAGCTGTGTTTGGAGCCAGGCTACATGGCAGGTAGACCTGATCTAACACAATGAAAAGAGCAAAAGGAGTAAATATGCAATAATGTCCAGAAAGCAGACACAATTGCTGTGATCAGGTTAAGTGGAAAAGATCACGATTGAATGTTGTGGGGTCGATTTACTAAAACTGGAGAGTGCAAAATCTGGCCTTTTATTGTCAAAGCTTAAAGAGGCGTGCCACCTGAAAAAAATAAAAATAAATAAATAATATTAAAAGTCAGCAGCTACAAATACTGCAGCTGCTGACTTTTAATAAATGGACACTCACCTGTTCCCGGGTCCAGCGATGTTGGCAGCAGATGACGAGCAATCGCTCGTCTCTCGGCTGCCCCCACCGCCATTCTCTGTCAGAAAATCGGGAAGTGAAGCGTTGCAGCTTCACTGACCGGTTCCCTACTGCGCATGTGCGAGTCGCGCTGCGCAGCGAGACTGGTCCCCATTGTGTCCTGGGAACTGTGCGTTTCCCAGAACACAATGGGGGGCGGGGCATCTGAGGCTAGCTATTCCCTGGAGTGGGTGCAGATACCTGGATTATACAGGTATCTGCACCCCCCCTCCGAAAGGTGCCAATTGTGGCACCGGAGGGGGGGGGGGGTTCCGTTGAGCGGAACTTCCACTTGACGGTGGAGGTCTGCTTTAAAGAGGAAGTAAACCCTGATGAGTTTACTTCCTCTTTCATTCCCTGCAAAGGTAAAGCATAATGGACTACTATTCATCGCATAGTAGTCCATTATGTGTCACTTACCTGACACAGGAGCCAGCGAAGTCAACGCTGTCCCCTGTAGTCCGCCGCATCCATCTTCTCGGTGGGTCTCGCTGCTCTGCCGCTGTCATTCGGCGAAGCCGTTACTCCCGTGCATGCGAGCCGCCACCCGCGGCATATCGCCGTTGACTGTGGCGCGCTCAGTGCGCCTGCGCGCTGCTGTCTACGGCGCATGGGCCGTAGACAGCGGTGCCTGTCTTTCGGCAAATATCTCCTAAACCGTGTAGGTTTAGGAGATATTTCCTGGACCTACAGGTAAGCCTTAATCTAGGCTTACCTGTAGGTCAAAGTTGGTTGTAAGGGTTTACAACCACTTTAACTGTACAAGCTGAAGTTAGAAGCCGATTGGCTACCATGCACAGCTGCACCAGATTTTGCACTCTCCAGTTTTAGTAAAGCAACCCCTATGGGGGTCACTGCATTTAGACTTCATAAAATGCAAATAAACCCCGACAATGATCTTCTCTTAGGCTGGCTATACATCATACAATTTTTATTTTAGATTTACCAAAACCAGAGGTCAAACCTAAACACTTTCAATTTGTATGCAATCACCCGCACTACCATAGTTAAAAAGGTAAATCCAAAGGAAATTGAATAAGAAAATTGTATAATGCATAGCCAGCATTATTTGCTCTCTTTTGGTCTGTTAAATATACCATTGTAAAGATTTTAGCTGTTTGATAAGTGCATAAAAATACCTGTAGATCATGTCAGAAATTCAGAGCCATTCTCAAGTATGGTAATTGGCGCTTCACATTATTTCAGATAGAAATAGAACAATTGGTTCCTATTTTGTGGCAATGAGCACAGTGGG
This sequence comes from Lithobates pipiens, assembly GCF_037356315.1. NCBI lineage: Eukaryota > Metazoa > Chordata > Amphibia > Anura > Ranidae > Lithobates > Lithobates pipiens. The sequence goes on along the minus strand of NW_027507764.1, from coordinate 511,355,680 downwards.
TGGGATTCAGTAGCTTTGCAACAGTCTTCAGGGCAGGGCTTACACCTTTCAGGCCACAAAATGCAGTGTGTTGTCAGCCCACAAACTATGTGCATTTCTGGCAGATCCACGGGTATTTTTATGAACTTTCAAGGTCTTTAAAGGGATTTATGGGGAAATATTGAATAAGAAGTCAAGATCATGAACACAGGGACCCAACTTCAAACCAGCAGGAGGTATGTTCAAAATTAATCTTAGAAGATATTATTTTACTGAAAAAGTAGTTGATGATTCGAATAGTCTTCCATCAGAGATAGGGAGTCAGTCAACAGTAAGCGGATACGGACATGCTTTGGAAAAACATAGAACTATACTTAAAAAAAAAAAAGAAAAAAAAAAAGGAAGAACAAAGTATATATTGCAGAGATGTACTAAATATACATTTTCTTTGCCATTTGTGTCCTGTTCTCTTCACTTCCTGTTCCATAGCCAAAACAGGTAACAAGTAAGAGGTAATTCCTGGTTGTCACCAGAACTAGCGCCTCTATTGGAAGATTAAATTCTATTCCTGTTCTGGAATCTATCCATAATGTGAGATTTTTTTCTTTTCACTTTTGGGCAAAATCGGTAAACAGGAAAAGTAGGAGAGGATGAATCTCTCTAAGGAGGGGAACAGACAGCAATAAAAACTGACAGCTGTTCTAATCCCTCTCCACTATACAAAACTAAAAAGTTTGTCTTTAGTTAACGTTGCATTCATTTTAAAATACATTTTAATTTTCAGTAATAAAAAGTAAACCAAACCTTGACTTTTCACCCTGCAAGCCTTTTTGTTGCTTAGTGGCCATTCTTTCAGAATGTTGTATTACAAAATGATTACATCACAGGGAAGAGGCTGCATTTTCCATCTTAGATTTACGATAGAACACCCACACTACAGAATGACTCCTAAAAGAGTGACATCTTTCTCATTCCTAACAGAGCTAATGGTTATCTAAGGCTTAAAATTAGATTTACCGTACTTATTGATTTAGTTTTGTTTTCAGTGGTGATGGGTTAGAACCTCTGCTAGTGATTTTGGGTTAATATTACACTTTAATACATGTCCGAATTAATCAGGTTAGATTGTGTGCCTAAGAACATATTGCCACTGCTGGGTTTTCTTATTGGAAAGCCAAGCATGCTTTACAAATGGAGTGATTTGGATACGTGCTCTGTATTAAATGTTTCCTGGAAAATAAAAAAGGTTTATATAGGTATAATTAACTAGAAAAAAAAAATAAAAACTCACCATGACACAAGGCATCAGTTTCTAAACCTAGTTCACAAAAATGTACAATACAACCAACAAACCAATATGGTCAATATAATAAAGGCTGATCAGTAGGTCAATTGTATTCCAAAACATTGAGGGAGCATACTAACTGCTGACACTTAAGGCAGGCATTAAAAATTCAATAACAAACCTTCAATCAGTGCAATCCTAATAAAAAATAAATAAGTAAAAACATTCTGAAACGTACTAAAATAAACCATGTTGGTACTGCCACCGAAAAAGCGTTTTTCACTACTCTTAAACAAATATGCGAAGAAAAAAAAAAAAGAAAAAAAAAAAAAAAAAAGAAAAAAAAAAAAAAACACACAACCCCTACTGAAGAAGTCTTCACTCAGACGTAACGCGTATAGGGGACGGAGCCCATCTGCTGACTTCATCCTGCGGCCATATCAACAAGTGAGATTTTGTATCGTATGTCTTGACAGCCAGCACGGCTCAAGTGCTTTATTATTTTTTTTTTTGTGTTTTGTTATTTTATTGGAGCATTAAAGCTTTTACTAAAACGGAGAGCACTAGATTTTGCTTTTTGTTCCTCCCTATATCCATTATCACCAAGCGTGATCGAGCCGTCAGGAAGGAATGGGAGATACAGAGGTGCAAACGCCACACAGATCATTTCATTATCCCCAGAGGGGAACTGCCGATTTCGACACACTGGTGAAAATGTCATGAGAGCGGCCAGAATCACATTGAGCATCTACTGTTTGTTCTATGGATTATTTTTTTGTTTATTAATACATGGAGTTTGTTAATTATTTTTTTCCATTTTTTGATTATTTATGTTTAGGGCGAGCTGTCTTAATGCTACTTAGGAGTTTATACAGGGACTATTAAGATACTATAGGTATTAACAATTACTATTAGTTTTAAAAATTTTTTTAAATAGAACTAAAATGTAAAACAGTTTTTCCCTCAATTATAACCAGTCAGGTGTGTTTTTTTTTGTCTGTGTCCTATTAGGGATATTTGTCTTCACTTCCTGTCCCAAAATAAGAAGGTATAGGAAATCCCTCCAAAGTGAGGGAATCCATGGTTGTCAACTAGAACTAGTGTCCTCATTGGAAGATTTCTTCTCCATTCCCATTCTGGTGACAACCCAACATCTGATTTTCTCTCACTTTTAAATGATAACGGTAAGCAGGTCCAATAGGGGGGTGACTCTCCCTAACAGGGGCACAGACTAGAATAAAAAGCTGACAGGTGTCCTCTCTCCACTCCATCCAAAGCTAAAAACACAACCCTTTAGTTATACTAATGTAAGGGACATCTATGAAAAGAACACAGTTGGATGCAATTGTGAGGACCCTTTCACACTAGTGGACCGAAAAACTGACAGGAGGACCCAAACGGACCCTCCAGTCCCCTCTATGGAGTGGCAGTGTCAATGATCATTCCCCCTTTGTCTGGTGGATCAGATCTGAGGGAGTCGGGTGTAAACAGACAAGCAGCCCATTTACAGGCTGGCTCTGCGCAGTGTAGAAAATAAAAAGAAGTTCCTGGATGGCCGCACGTCAGAGAATTGGCATCTTTACTGGTCGATAAAATGCTAATGCAGTCACATATCAAATATGGAAAAACAGGATAAAAAAAAAATCTAACATGTTTCACGCCTTGTTCTGGCACTTATTCATAGCTCATGCATCCTAGGCATTAAGGTGAAAAAACACCTGGCAGTGACCGGCCCACCCAGTCCCCCCGTTTTACTTACCTGAGCCCTGGAACGTCACCCGGCGAGGACGCACTGTTCCTCTGCCCGGGGTTCTCAGCTCTTGGTTGGGTAGATTGATAGCAGAGCAGCCATTGGCTCCCACTGCTGTCAATCAAATCCAATGATGTGGGCGCCGGGGCCGAGTCATATATTTGGCAGCTATGGACACAAATTTTGGACTCGTGAGCGAGCCCCCCAAGAGAGCCACCGGGAGAGCGCTTCTCCGAGGGGGTTATCTGATGTGGGGTGGAGCAGCTGAGGGACCCCAGAAGATGGTGTCCAGGGCCATTTTGAGCAAAACGAGCTGCACAGTGGAAGTATGATGTTTGTTTTTTTTGTTTTTTTAATAAAATCAAAGCTTTACAATCACTTTAAGGTTTTTACACACAGCAAGGATTTCAGCATCTCCCACTATAAAAGGAAAATAGATTGAATTCATTGGTGAAAAGTTCTGCTTACCTCCATTTGAGCAGCCGCGATCCTTTGGTCATAATGGCCCAGAAAGTTTGGGAAAAAGGTCATATTGTAGCTCATTCCAATACATCTGGGCACTGCGATTGGTTCACAGGTGAATGCACTGTGCCCATATACAACAGGCAGCAGTAAAGTGCTTAAAATAAGGATCCCACAACGCCACATCTTTGCACCGAAGTCTACAGATAATGTATAGGGTGAAGTCTGGGCTGGTTACGGTATTGGTATTGTGAATGGAGCAGAGTTAGGAGTGGAGAAACGACCATTTACTTCGACATCCAGCATTCCCAGCAGGCAATTCAATACCAGGCAATGGAATTATACAGGAATTATTTTCCATGGACATCCTGTTAGGAAAAAACACACAAAGCACATCAGCTAAACGGCAAGTATTATAATAAACACATTCAAGGCCCTTATAACAAAGACGTGTAATTTTGACATAATAGGGACTCTTACAAACAGGAAACACAATTGTAACTTTGCATCAAGTAACATTTTCAAGTATCCGGGATAACCAACAACACAAAGTTACATATGACCCAAGAGATTTCCACGTAGCAATGTACAGACAGAAAACAGGAGCAGAGGAGGATTACGACCATGGTATGTGTCAGCCAGGTAGGAAGAGATCATTAGACAATTGGTACTTCTCATAACAAAGAAAAACGGGGGAGTTACTATTGCTGACCTTTCCTTTTGAAAATGCTAGGAGACTGGCTGTCATGCTAATCTAATGAAAAAAAAAAAAAAAAAATTGCTGCACTATTAAATTGTGAGAAATATATATAAATCAATATAAAAAGGAATACATTATCAGCCCATAAAGTGTCGAACACAAATGAAGAAATCCTTGAAGTCGTATCTCAGAGTATAACAGAACACCCAAAAGTGCACTTTCCGCCGCAATAAAAGATGGGTCCTTACCGGATAACTAGACTTCACATTATTGGAGCCTAGTAAGACAGATTCACACATCATGGAGGATCCATCCACTGCAGAAGTATGCAACCTGGGGCCCTCCAGCTGTTGCAGAACTACAAGCCTCATCATGCCTCTGGGAGTAAATTGTAACTGCCAGCCTGGCAAAGGAGAAGCAGTGACAAGCTCATCTTTCCCTTACTCTGCTCTCTCCTCCTACCCTGTTTCCCCGAAAATAATACTTAGCGTGATTGTCGGTGATGGCTGCAGTATAAGCCCTACCCCCCAAATAAGCCCTATCCTGTTTCCCCAAAAATAAGCCTTACCCTGAAAATAAGACCTACAGTGCCTTGCGAAAGTATTCGGCCCCCTTGAACTTTTCAACCTTTTGCCACATTTCAGGCTTCAAACATAAAGATATAAAAAAACATTTTTTGTGAAGAATCACCAACAAGTGGGACACAATTGTGAAGTGGAACGAAATCTATTGGATATTTTAAACTTTTTTAGCAAATAAACTGAAAAGTGTTGCGTACAAAATTATTCGGCCCCTTTACTTTCAGTGCAGCAAACTCACTCCAGAAGTTCAGCGAGGATCTCTGAATGATCCAATGTTGTCCTAAATGACTGATGGTGATAAATAGAATCCACCTGTGTGTAATCAAGTCTCTGTATAAATGCACCTGCTCTGTGATAGTCTCAGGGTTCTGTTGAAAGCGCAGAGAGCATCATGAAGACCAAGGAACACATCAGGCAGGTCCGTAATACTGTTGTGGAGAAGTTTAAAGCTGGATTTGGATACAAAAAGATTTTCCAAGCTTTAAACATCCCAAGGAGCACTGTGCAAGCGATCATTTTGAAATGGAAAGAGTATTAGACCACTGCAAATCTACCAAGACCTGGCCGTCCCTCTAAACTTTCAGCTCAGACAAGGAGAAGACTGATCAGAGATGCAGCCAAGAGGCCCATGATCACTCTGGATGAACTGCAGAGAACTACAGCTAAGGTGGGAGAGTCTGCCCATAGGACAACAATCAGTCGTACACTGCACAAATCTGGCCTTTATGGAAGAGTGGCAAGAAGAAAGCCATTTCTCAAAGATATCCATAAAAAGTATCGTCTAAAGTTTGCCACAAGCCACCTGGGAGACACACCAAACATGTGGAAGAGGGTGCTCTGGTCAGATGAAACCAAAATCGAACTTTTTGCCCACAATGCAAAACGATATGTTTGGCGTAAAAGCAACACAGCTCATCACCCTCAACACACCATCCCCACTGTCAAACATGGTGGTGGCAGCATCATGGTTTGGGCCTGCTTTTCTTCAGCAGGGACAGGGAAGATGGTTAAAATTGAGGGGAAGATGGATGCAGCCAAATACAGGACCATTCTGGATGAAAACCTGTTGGAGTCTGCAAAAGACCTGAAACTGGGACGGAGATTTATCTTCCAACAAGACAATGATCCCAAACATACAGCAAAATCTACAAAGGAATGGTTCACAAATAAACGTATCCAGGTGTTAGAATGGCCAAGTCAAATTCCAGACCTGAATCCAATCGAGAATCTGTGGAAAGAACTGAAAACTGCTGTTCACAAACGCTCTCCATCCAACCTCACTGAGCTCGAGCTGTTTTGCAAGAAATGGGCAAGAATTTCAGTCTCTCAATGTGCAAAACTGATAGAGACATACCCCAAGCGACTTGCAGCTGTAATCGCAGCAAAAGGTGGCTCTACAAAGTATTAACGCAAGGGGGCCGAATAATTTTGCACGCCCCACTTTTCATTTTTTTTATTAGTTAAAAAAAGTTTCAAAAATCCAATAGATTTCGTTCCACTTCACAATTGTGTCCCACTTGTTGGTGATTCTTCACAAAAAATCTAATTTTTATATCTTTATGTTTGAAGCCTGAAATGTGGCAAAAGGTTGAAAAGTTCAAGGGGGCGAATAATTTCCCAAGGCACTGTACAAGGACTTTAATTAGTGCTTATTTGAGGGGTAGGGCTTATATTGCAGCCATCACTGACAATCACGCTAGGTCTTATTTTTGGGGAAACAGGGTATAAGCATGCTTCTTGTCATTCTTGTCAGCAAATCAACCGCATGGCTCCTTGCGTAGCTTCCTCTCACACTCCAGCTCTGCTGTACAGATTCTGTAAGAGGCTAATACCAGGTCACATTCAGGTACTTACATTTCAGGCACTGCTTGCATTTACACGTACACTTAATGATGTACTAAATTGTGAGCTTTATATCTGCCTAGAGTCAAGATTTAAAACAGCTAGATTGTGGACCGATATCAACATTTTCCGAAAAATCAATATTGGTTGCAAACTAGACCGATATTGCTATTGATATATAAAAGGGCTTTTACCAGGTGATGCCAGCGGTGGCAGCCTTCACCCTGGTACCGTTCTTTAGAGTGGACGGTCAGCTTTATTGTAATGACAACCGATGCGGCTCAGCAACCACTCAGCTGTTATTACAAGTGGGGAGAGGGGACATCTCCCCCTCGCACCCCCCCTGCCGCTTCCACGTCCCACCAGCAGGCCCAAGCGGCCAGCCGGCAGGACATGCCAATGCTTTGTTTGGGTCTTCAGTTTTTAAAAATAGAAATGATAAAAAAAAAAATAATAAAAAAAAAAAACACACACAATCTTGACATTGTGAATACTTTCAAGTGCAGATGAGAGGTAAGACCCCTGGTCAATCCATAAAAAGGAGTACCTGTCACTGCCTATTACTGTCAAGGATGTTTACATTTCTTGTGACAGCAATAACAGTGATTTAAAAAAAATAAAAACAAACATTTTATATATTGGTATCGCATCGGCACCGAAAAAACTATACCGGTCGATCCCCAATTCACAGTCTTACAATTCGTTTTCTTTAGAACACAGCCACAGCCTGAGTATAAAAGTCTGACCCCTGCTCTCTGTGAGGAAGCAGTGGTCTCTCTCCATGGGGTCTGACACACTCCCTGCTGAGCTCTCCAAAAAGCAAAACTCTAGACTAACATCAGAAGATCAGCATGATAGCCTGGCCAATGGCATTTTAAGAAGGGTAGATCAGCAACAGCAGACTTCACACAGAAAGCTGAAAGAAGCATACAAGAATATGGAATTCATGTAAAAAAAAAAAAAAAAAAAAAAAAAAAACACCACACACACACATTTTCATGCACATGTTACACCTACAACAAAATTGATTAATTAAACTTTCTGGTAAACAAGATCACCATCAAAATACACAGAGGATGAACAAACAGATGATTCTGAAGAAGTGAAGTCAAGGACTACTTATTCATTAAACTCTCACAACACAGGGTGCATAATCCTCCCACTGCCTGGAGGTGCAAATGAAGTCGTCCCTCCGTCATCAGAAAATGGCGAGATGGAGAAAATATGCTATTAGAACAAAAATCCACAATGACAAGTAGTAATCAATTTCCTTGTTGGGTTTGAAATCTTGATGGCAACGTCTGCATGGTCCAGACTGGCGTGAACTTGCATGTTTGTGCCCCTTTTATATGGACATTCTGTTAGTCCATTTTTTTATCACGATCAGATTGACTGCGATGTAGACCTACAGACAGCTAGATTTAAGCAGATATACTGTATTTATTGGTGTTTAACACACACTTTTTTCCCCCTTAAAATCAGGGGAAAAAAGGGTGCGTGTTATACGCCGATCCCCCGCCGATTGAAAGCTTCTCGGCGGTTTTTGGCTATTTTCAGCCACAAGAACAGCCGAGTGTGGCTGAAAGCTGCCGGGAACAGCCAAAAGCTACCAAGCGCCGCCAAGATACACAGGACATCCACTCTCGGCGGCGCCATTTTTAAATGGCAAGCCTGCAAATGACTGACAAGGCTGCAATGCAAGGCTGCATGAATGACCATTTAAATGTACGTTTTTTTCCTCAAAAATCCCTCCTAAACTTGAGGTGCGCGTTATACTCCGATAAATACGGTACATTTACATTCAGGTTAAAGTAGTGCTCATTCTTTAAAATGATACTTCACCTCTACAAAAAACCTGCCTATGCAGGTAAGAGATGTTTTTAGATTAAAACAATCTGTGCAGCTCAGAGTATGAATAATACCCTTACTATAGGTGTAGGCCATTTACATACCTTATGAAGTCTGACTGGAATACTCCCAGGATGTTGCCAAGTGAGGCCTAGTCATCACTGCTCACCTCCACCATCACAGGAATCAGCTTTTTCTCTGATTCAAACCCTCTCACATTCCCTTTCTCTCTCTCCTGATGCAGTAGCTCTAAACTCACCATTTGAGAGCTCAGTCCTGTGGTGGTGGAGGTGAACAGTAATGACTAGGCCTCACTTAGCAACGTCCTAACAACATGGCTTCTTGAGGCAAGTAAAAGGCCTACACCTATACAAAGGGCATTATTTACTTTAGGCAGAGCTGCACAGTTTTCACCTTAGCTGCATAGGCAGTTTTGTGGTGAAGGTGAACCACCCCTTTGAAAGCTCGCCAGTCTTTAAATGTGTCTAATTTGTCTGTACCCGCTCCCACTACCTCAATCCTCGCTTAGGTGAGAAGAAGGATGTCACTTGTCCTGTCCTCCTCCCTACCTGCAGCTTACTGGACCATGTCACCCATCCTAGAAGGCTGCAGGACCAGTCTCAACAGGAAGTCACAGGCTGTTCCTAAATGGCAGCGCCATCAACCCGCAGTGTGGAGAATTGGATGTAGAGTTTCCATCTTTTCTTCAAGTCACTTTAGCGGCGCACAGCAATTTTTTTTATAGTATAAACTATACATATATTTTGTTATTAAATAACATTTCTAATCATATGAAGTTAATAACAAAAGTCCCCCTTTACATCAGAGTCCACAGAGTTCCCTTTCACTGCAAACTCTGATGTAAGGGAGAACTCTGGGGCTTCTAACATAAGCTATGCTCTGTGAACCCCCGATTTAAGGGGGGACACTGAGAACTCTGATGTAAGGGGAAACACTGTGGCCTCTGGTGTAAAGGGGAACTCTGATGTAAGGGGTGCTCTGAGATCCCCGATTTGCCTTAGTGTACTCATTCAAATGTGGGATAGAGAGGGGGGAGACTTGAGTCACAGACAGGGATGGATGGTGAGCTCACTCGCCCCTTTCCACCTCTCATCCAGATGTATCGGTGGCTGCTGGACTTCAAATTTCCAGCCCCAACTTTACTTTTCTGAGGCACAGCGCCAGGGTGTGTGTGTGTGTGTGTGTGTGTGTGTGTGTGTGTGTGTGTGTGTGTGTGTGTTAGTGCTGGATTTGGGCAGTGTGAAAGGAGGGTAACAGACACTCTAAGCTTAGACAACTGCAGCCAGCAACCCTGCTGGGAAACAATAGTCCAGTCTAAATAAAAAGTGTCCGGGTTTTAGCCAGTCTGAAACCCAGATACATGATTCCAAACCCGAACTGTCCGGGTGAATCCTGAACAGGTGGCAACCCTCATTAGATGTAGGAACACAGTGCTGGAGACCAGGAACAGGTCCACAAGACTGAGGAAAAAAATGGAACGGACATGGAAGTCACCTATGCGACATTGGTTTCTGTTCTGACCAGGGTGGATAAAAAATCAATGATTTAAAAAAATAATCTATAAAACCTGGATTTTTTTTTAATTTAAATTATATTTTAATAAAATGTTTTTGGAATAATAAATTTTTTTTTTTTTAAAGATAGTTTTCTACTTAAGATACATTAATAATTTAGTTTATTCAGCATAAAATAAAGCTTAGTTATGAAGCATGAGGCTGTATATTCTGCAATATTTACATTTTGGTAAACTCATTCAATGAATCCAAGCTGAGATAACATGCACTGCATTGATGCAGTCACACAATTTCACAGTAACCATGAGATAAAACAAAGTTCAGGAATATTCCTTTATCACATTGTTTTGCAAACGTATGTAGGGTACACTAAAAACTGTATGATTAAATCGGTTCTGATATTGCTGTTTTACCAACCTGACAGCTTCTTCAAAATTGGAAACATTAACCACTTCGCATCCAGGCCAATTCTGACATTTCTCTCCTACATGTAAAATTCATAAATTTTTTGCTAGAAAATTACATAGAACCCCCAAAGAGAATACAATGGCGGTTGTTGCAACTTTTTATCTCGCACTGTATTTGCGCAGCAATTTTTCCGAATGCGTTTTTTTCAGAAAAAAACAGTTTCATACAAAAAAAAAAAAAAAAGTAAAGTTAGCCCAATTTTTTTGCATAATAGATGAAGATACGCAGAGTAAATAGATACCCAACATGTCATGCTTCAAAATTGCATGCGCTCGTGGAATGGTGCCAAACTTTGGTATTTAAAAATCCCCATAGGCGACGCTTTAACATTTTTTACTGGTTACATGTTTTGCTTCACAGAGGAGGTCTAGTGCTAGAATTATTGCTCTCACTCTAACGTTCGCGGTGATACCTCACATGTGTGGTTTGCACACCGTTTTCATATGTGGGCTGGACTTATGTATGCGTTCGCTTCTGCGTACAAGCTCACGGGGACAGGGGCGCTTTAATACATTTTTTTATTGTTAATTTTACTTTTATTTTTTTGACACTGTAAAAAAAAAAAAAAATAATAAAATTGATTACTTTTATTCCCATTACAAGGAATGTAAACATCCCTTGTAATAGGAATATGGCACGATCGGACCCATTTACAGTGAGATATGGGGTCAATAAGACCCCATATCTCACCTAAAAAAAAACGATCACGGCTTCCCAGCCAAATCGGCGCCGTTATTTTGAATGCAGAGGCCGAACGATCATAGAGACTCCGGGGACCATCTGGTCCACCGAAAATCTCGATGGTATCATCCGGGGGCCGGCAGATCCTGTGACCGACTCACCAATGAAAGCGGTGAGTCGGTAGAAGCACCGGAGGGCGGCGGGGGGGGGGGGGGGTTTCGTCCCCTCCCGCTGCCCGTAACAACGATCAAGCGGTGGAACAGCTGCTATGATCGTTCTTATGGTGCAGGGAATCGCCGGCTGAAAATGCTGATATCTGAATGATGTCTGTGGCCTCAGGCATCATTCAGATATAACCACCGAAAGCCGAGGCCGTCCTACCGGCGTGAAGCGGTTAATCTTGTTTGCAAATATTAAAGATTCTAACTATCAGTGAGAATGGGTCCTAAAGAGCACCTGTCATTTCAAATCCATCATGGCAGCGCCTGTTAGCGGGCATCCACTCATTTGCTGCCGCCATATCCCTCACCTTGTTGTGCCACTGCTGCATTAACAGCCGTCACATTCAAGTGAATGGGACTATCGGAGAGTCAACATCGGGTCAGAGGTGAAGCCGCTGCAGGACAGAGATGACAGTTGCTCTTTAAAAAAACGTTGAAGCATTTCCCCTAGTGACTTAAATCAAATCCACCCTGGTTCTGACCAGTCTAGGATCCCCTCTGGGGACAGAACAGAGGGGCTCCGTAAGAAAGGGGCATTCAAAAACATGTATGTTTTAATGCCTTGCAGATTGCTTGTAATATTGTTTGCCATTTGTTATAGCTAGGCTTTTCAGTAAAACAAAAAAAACACACACACACACACACACACACACACACACATTTCTGCATTTAAATAGCTTGGCAATTTTATTGCCTTGCCATCAAATATTTTTTATTCGTGATAATGCACTATTAAAAAGTTTAATACTAATATATATATATATATATATATATATATATATATATATATATATATATATATATATATATATATATATATATATATATATATATATATATATATATACACACACAAACTTTTTTTCCCCCCCTTTAAATGGTCTATTTTGGTTTTCGGCCAAGCGCATCCTGAATTTTTGGCTTCGGTACAGAAGTTTCATTGTGGTGCACCACTAGTTTGAACTCCTGTAAGGATACTGGATTGGCCTGCCTATACCTTGGACAACCACTCCCCTTCTGTCTGAACTTTGCACTGGGGTCAATGGCAGCAATAAAATGTTGGCAAAAGCATTTACTCTTCTCAAGTCATACATAAAGAAAAAGAAAAATAACACAAAATGTTGGCTGGAGTTGAGCCAATTAATTAGTAAAACTGAATGTCAGATTGGTTCCTTGGGGCAATATATAAACTTTCTTTTGAAGGCAGTAGTGATGGACGAACTTCCGACGGGACGTTTCGCGAAAGCGAAATGCGAACGGACCCAAACGTTCGCGAAACCGAACGTTCGCCGCGGGCCCCATTGACTTCAATGGGAGGCGAACTTTGCAAACCTTCATGTCGAATTTGCGGCCACGTGGTAATTATTAGGGGGTAAAACGTAGTCCCACCATCTGGACAATGACATAATACATGTATGAGGTGAATTTGGGATCGATAACTACAAGCATTTTTATTTTATTTGGGAAATTGTTCTAACAATTCAGGACTATGGAGCTAATGAAGGCAATGGAGGAGAGGGAAGGTCAGGGACCAGGGTAGGCAAAGAAGAGGGTGCAGGAGATGATCACCAGCAGCGTGACATACCGGAATGACACATGCACCGTGATAGAGGCATCTGACAGCAGCACCGTAATACAGAGCACTGACAGCAGCACCGTGACATACAGCGCTGACAGCAGCACCGTGACATACAGCGCTGACAGCAGCACCGTGACATACAGCGCTGACAGCAGCACCGTGACATACAGCGCTGACAGCAGCACCGTGACATACAGCGCTGACAGCAGCACCGTGACATACAGCGCTGACAGCAGCACCGTGACATACAGCGCTGACAGCAGCACCGTGACATACAGCACTGACAGCAGCACCGTAAGCAGCCCCAGGAGGAAGTCAGCACAGCACAGGGATGGTGTGATCCCCTCATAATAAGAACCCCCAGGAGGAAGTCAGCACAGCACAGGGATAGTGTGATCCCTTCATAATAAGAACCCCCAGGAGGAAGTCAGCACAGCACAGGGATATCATAAGCAGCCCCAGTAGAAATATGACACCACTCAACCTCTTCAAAGAGGAGGGTAGGGGCATATAGTACGGTGTGCTTTTTTGGGTCAAGGAAGTGAGCAGACTGTACGTCAGTCCCTATACCGCTGAAGGACTGCTGCAGTATAGGGCAGCGGTCAGCAGTGGTGCACGTCAACCCTATCTATTGTGGACCGATAGCGGTCCTTACAGAACAGCAGACTGTACCGCACTCAAGCCTATGTACCGTAGCACCCTATACCAAGTTACCAGTCCTTATAAGAACTTTTGTGGAACAAGTGAGTTGTGAATGTTTAGCAGACTGCAGCAGAAGGGCAGCAGTCAAGTATAATATCCTTTCTATATTTGGAAGAAAGAATATTATACATGTACAAGCCTATTACTGTACCACTGATACCAGTCCTGAAAAGAACCTTTGTGGAACTAATAATAACAGCAAGTCTTTAAAATTACCCTCACTGCCTGACAACACTGCTTCCTTCCTGTCCCTATACAAATTGGCAAAAAAAGAGAACGATTAGTGGTTACTGGAACAGCTCTTTTGTGGACCTTGATAGTAACAGCTAATGATGATGATGATGATGATGATGATGAAAGACTAATCTGGCTGTCCCTGTAGCATACACCGTCCTTTCCCTTTCTCTAAACTAACAAAAGACACTCAGGCTGCTGCAAGAATCAGCAGCACAGCAAACCTATCAACACCTAACACCTATACCAGTCCTGAAAAGAACTTTTGTGTACCAAATAGCTAGTGGTTTATCTCTCCCTACTCCACACAGGAACCTGTCCCTATCGTAACAGAAGAAAGAATGTAAAATGGCCACCGGATCGGGTGTATTTATAGGTTAGGGGGAATGTCCAAGTGTCCATGTGCTGTCATGTCTCAATTGGCTGTCCTGTATCACATGATAAACGTGTCACCAAAGGTTAAAGTTCTTGTATACATTAAACACGTAAGTCCGCCGCGGCGAACGACGGAAAAAGGCGTTCGAACGTGCGGACCGCGAATGTCGGAAATTCGCCGCGAAACGACCGCCGGGCGAAACGTTCGTCCATCACTAGAAGGCAGATGACTCAGGAGGCTTCATCATTAGCAGGCCATGATGCATTATTCCTAGCCTGCATCTTGGAGGAGACCATGGCCTCCATTGTAGCAGCATTGGTAATAGATAACTACAGACATAAGGAAAGTCCCCCCCTCCCCCAGGGTGAGGCGGTGGGTGTACACCCCTCCCGTCCTGCTGTACTAGTTATTGTACCTCAATGTTTTTTTAATATGCAAAGTTTTAGATTGGATTTTGTGTGTATAATTAACAAACTAGCCCCAGGAACCATGATAAACATCTGCTAAGCTTCCTGAAAATAACCAAGTAGCAGCAAAAATTAACACTTCAGTGTGACCTTCTCTACTAGGCTGAACCTAAAAAGACATAAAATGCAGCCAGTTCGCTCTAAACTTCAAGAATTTATATTAGACACAATCCAGTTGCTGGTGACAAATCCCCAAAAACTGTGGCGAAAAAGCTCACCGACTTCCATGTGTCGCTCCTTCGCTGGTCACATGAGTGAAGCACCTCTTCCTCGCTAAAAGAAAGGCCACCAGTAAGCCAGCGACATCTCGCTCATCCAGCCAGTGAAGGAGCAAAGCATGAAAAAACCCAAGTTTTATTTCACCCCGTTTAGCCTGCTATCCTATCAGCTATCCTGTCCATGCCCTAAAAACAGCCATTGCCTTGGACCGGACCAGCCTGAGGTGCCTTGGCAAAAAAAAAAAAAGAAAAAAAAAAAAAAAGAGAGGTCAACAAGCTGGCGGGTGGGTCATCCCTGTCTTTTTTGTTACACAAAGGCTCAGGCTTTTATTGTGTGGCATTACAACCTTGGGCACCATGCGGGCAAGTGGCTGGCTTTCTAACAACCAATGTCAGAGGTTAAGGACGTTGGGCGCCTGAGGAGGTCTAAGTTTGCACCTCCCCTTTCCCTCTGTCAGCACTGGGGTCAAGTTGGCTGTACTAGAGTGCAAAGGTATACCACTTTGTAAAAAAAAACAAAAAACAAAACAAAACAAAAAAACACACATCTAAATGTGAAGTGCCATATACGTGTGTAGAGGCAGCTACATTATGTAAAAACAATTTCAGTTTTTTTTCTTATATAATTTTACTCTAGGGATCCTTGAAATTGTGCAAAATTTTAAAAGGGTGTCTTGACTGGAAAAAGGTTGAGAAACACGGTCTTAGTCCAAAATGCTGCCCTTTGCTTGCCTTTATCTGGCCCTTGGGGCACCATCCCTTCCACTGACACCAACAGTGGGGGAACCATTCCTTTCACCGACACCTATAACAGGACATCTTAAATATAAAATATAGGGCACTATCCCCCCCATTAATACTAATTATGGGTCTCTATCAGCCCTCTGCAGCCTCAATTAGTGGGTCAATTGGTTGCCAATGGTCCTTAGAGGGACTTGGTGCCACGCTTGCGCTTTGGGAATCTTAGGTGGGTATTGGGGGGACCCTTTTGTGTGGGGGGGGGTCTCTGGTTTGGGGGAGCTCTTAAGCTACTAATTATTTTCATTAATCATCATTAATAATGTTCGATATGATTAATTTTGTAATAAAAGTTTAAAATGTATATTTTGCTTTTCATAGAATCTACATGCACATCCAGGTTCTCAATATCATTCCCCTGAAGAAGCCAATGTTTTGGCGAAACAAGTAGAGATAAACCGCCTGTTCTATTTAGTGGCCTCTCAACATTGGCCTCCTTTGTATGTACTAATTGATTTACAATTGTTCACACACCTGTTTATGTATTGCCTTGATTTTTGTACTAATAAAATGCTTTATATTTTTATCTATGAGTGTATTATATACATTTGCAGACACCGTTTAATCCCTGTTCTATATCCCTTTTTACCTTGTCAAGAACAAAAGTAGGGATGAGGCGCCATATATAGCCATATATAGAGGACTTTCTAGCCATACTAGACTATTTCTTGGTAATGATAGGGCACTATCCCCCCCATTAATACTAACAATGGGGCACTAGTCGTCCTTTTACTGACTACAGCCACTATGTCATCTTTTTAATGGCACTGGGGCATTTCCTACTCCCACTGGCCACTTTGCCCCCCTCTAAAGTCTGAAGGACAGTAAATGGGCCCATTGTTTAGAAAGTTTGGAGACCCCTGCCTCACACCAACAACAATTGGTTTACACACTCCTATGTACAGGCATCCCGAAAAACCCCAAAGAGGAATTGCTGAACCTGAAACCCACACATTGCCGCACTCACCATTTCACTTTACTAGGGCTGAAACAACTAATCGATTAATCGACAACTGATTATGAAATTAATCAATTACTATTTTCATGATCGATTAATTGGCCAGTAACATAATGAGGTAAAAAAAAAAAAAAAAAAAAAACAATTGCTACTGTAAATATTACTCACAGTAAAAAAAATAAAAATAAAAAAAAAATAAAAAAAATTAACCCCTTACAGTAGTGATCATCTGCTTTTTTGTACTATAAAGGGCCATTTTTTTTTTTTAACCCCATTATGTCACATCTATGCTTTTTTCAGCTGCTGCATATTTGGAAAGGGTCAGGCACACAAAACGGTTCTTTTTTGGTTCAATATACTTCAATGGAGAAGCTGCAGAAAAGCATGGAATGCGTTTTTGCAGCAAATGCAAAAACATAAATCGCAGCAAAATCACGTGCACAAAAATCAAAACGCACATCAAAAAGCACTGCAGAAACAGATTAAAAGGAAACTGCATAGATGTGTACCGAGCCTTATGCTGGTCACACGGTCAATTTTCAGGCAAGAATATGGAGACAAAAAAAAAAATCTTTGTACATTCGCTGAATGAAAGAATGTTTGAAATTTCCACTTGTTTTTAACATTCTGTTTTTAACATGAATGTCATTTCTGAACGAAAACCACATACACTGTTTTCTATTTACAAATTTTCCTGTCACTGTTGTTGAAAATGAACGTCGATTTGACCCCACTAACTATTAGAAAATCAAACAAACGTTCTTATAATGAAATTTTTTTTGAAGGAAGAAATAGTTTTTTTTAAACAATAGTATATTAGTAAACTAATAGTATATACAGTATATCACTTCTGTCTGTTACTCGGAGTGGATTAGAGATTTTGCTCTCTAACCATATAGTTGGTCATTT
Organism: Lithobates pipiens; assembly: GCF_037356315.1. Taxonomy (NCBI): domain Eukaryota; kingdom Metazoa; phylum Chordata; class Amphibia; order Anura; family Ranidae; genus Lithobates; species Lithobates pipiens. Next base: position 511,338,087 of record NW_027507764.1, on the reverse strand, counting down.
ATATTTACCACTGCATAGAGATATTTAAGAATAAATTGCCTTTTTTTTTTACTTTTGCATATTTAACTAAATTAGGTAGCAGATAACTAGATAAGCAGGTAATTAGATAACAGGTATTTTCACCCACTTCCGGGCATAGACTCCCACGGGAGTCTACGCCATTTCCTGCCCTGCCGCGCTGTCTGCTGGGACACACACGGGTCCCAGAGACAGCGCGGAGATTTCCTATTGCGCGGCGCGGCTCGCGCATGCGCAGTAGGGAACCGGGAAGTGAAGCCGATTCGCTTCACTTCCTGATTCCCTCACCTAGAATGGCGGCGGCAGCAGCCGAGAGCCGAGCGATCGATCGGCCTCGGCATCGCTGGAACCCGGGACAGGTGAGTGTCCATTTATTAAAAGTCAGCAGCTGTAGTATTTATAGCTGCTGGCTTTTAATTTTTTTTTTTTGGTGGAATCCCTCTTTAAGGTTATTAACCAATTAATCAAAACAATATTTCGGCCAACTAATCTATTATGAAAATAATCGTTAGTTGCAGCCCTACACTTTACATTCCTTTTCAATGCGGCTAAACAGGTTCTTGCCAAGGCATGGTGGTCTTGCAGGTGAAACAAAAAGTTTGTCATGGTTTCTAGTGAATAAACAAAATGGCCACAAGCTTAAATTATTCAATGCACACATTTGAACAGATTTGGATTGAATTTTTTTATTTATTTTTTTTAAAACAGGACCTACCTCCAGTTACTCCCCAAAGCCTTTTCTCCCACGTATAGACCTCTCTCGCATTCCCACCCCCTTGACGCTTCCGCTTTCTTTCATCTTACCAACTTTTCTGTGTTACCTGTGCAATTCTGGAGCGCATGCTCTGCCCATCTAACCTCACCTCTGTGAGATATGCTCAACATGCTGTGTCACCCTAAATCTACCTCCATTCCCAAGGCTACATTCATGGAAATTGGGGCGCTGCAAATAGTAGATGCAGGAATCAAAAATTCCTGCTGCAGCTCTGAGCATCTAGGTGTGGCTGCTGACAGGTTGCCGATGGCCAGAGCTATTCGTGTCTCTCTGTATAGCCAGCAATTACCTGCGGTGATTGCTGCTGGATGCACACAGAGTGCATCCAGCGGCAAATCACTGCAGGTAATCGCTGGTTGTGTGGACAATAGCTGCAACCACCTGTGACCTGCCATTATAGTGAATGGGGCCAGCGGTCGCACCTATTGGCTTAGAGTCACAGAAGGAACCCAAATCCTGCTGCTGATATTCGCACCGGCCCTAGAACATAGATATGAATGTAGCCTTAGTCCCGCTTGTCCAGTGGACGACATGACTCAAATACAACCATCCTCAGCTACAAGGAGACTTAAAAAAGAAAAAAAAAAAAAAAAAAAAAAAAAAAAAAAAAGGAGTAAGTTTGGGGTGTAAAAAAAAAAAAAAAAAAATTATATATATATATATATATATATATATATATATATATATATATATATATATATATATATATATATATATATATATACACAGTGGTGTGAAAAAGTGTTTGCCCCCTTCCTCATTTCCTGTTCCTTTGCATGTTTGTCACACTTAAGTGTTTCGGAACATCAAACCAATTTAAACAATAGTCAAGGACAACACAAGTAAACACAAAATGCAATTTGTAAATGAAGGTGTTTATTATTAAAGGTGAAAAAAAATCCAAACCATCGTGGCCCTGTGTGAAAAAGTGATTGCCCCCTAAACCTAATAACTGGTTGGGCCACCCTTAGCAGCAACAACTGCAACCAAGCGTTTGCGATAACGTGCAATGAGGCTTTTACAGCGTCCTGGAGGAATTTTGGCCCACTCATCTTTGCAGAATTGTCCTAATTCAGTTACATTAGAGGGTTTTCGAGCATGAATGGCCTTTTTAAGGTCATACCACAACAACATCTCAATAGGATTCAGGTCAGGACTTTGGCTAGGCCACTCCAAAGTCTTCATTTTGTTTTTCTTCAGCCATTCGGTGGTGGACTTGCTGGTGTGTTTAGGATCATTGTCCTGCTGCAGAACCCAAGTTCGTTTCAGCTTGAGTACACGAACAGATGGTCCGACATTCTCCTTCAGGATCTCTTGGTAGACAGCAGAATTCATAGTTCCTTTTATCACGGCAAGTCTTCCAGGTCCTGAAGCAGCAAAACAGCCCCAGACCATCACACTACCACCACCATATTTTACTGTTGGTATAATGTTCTTTTTATGAAATGCAGTGTTCCTTCTACGCCAGATATACTTGGACACACACCTTCCAAAGAGTTCCACTTTTGTCTCATCGGTCCACAGAATGTTGTCCCAAAAGTCTTGGGGATCATCAAGATGTGTTGTGGAGAAATTGAGACGAGCTTTGATGTTCTTTTTGCTCAGCAGTGGTTTTCTCCTTGGAACTCTGCCATGCAGGCCATTTTTGCCCAGTCTTTTCCTGATGGTGGAGGCATGAACGCTGACCTTAACTGAGGCAAGTGAGGCCTGCAGTTCCTTGGACGTTGTTGTTGGGTCTTTTGTGACCTCTTGGATGAGTCGTCGCTGCGCTCTTGGGGTAATTTGGGGCGGCCGGCCACTCCTGGGAAGGTTCACCACTGTTCCATGTCTTCGCCATTTGTGGATAATGGCTCTCACTGTGGTTCGCTGGATTCCCAAAGCTTTGGAAATGGCTTTATAACCCTTTCCAGACTGATAGATCTCAATTACTTTCTTTCTCAATTGTTCCTGAATTTCTTTGGGTCTCGGCATGATGTGTAGCTTTTAAGGATCTTCTGGTGGACCTTACTGTGTCAAGCAGCTCCTATTTAAGTGATGCCTTGATTGTGAACAGGTGTGGCAATAATCAGGCCTGGGTGTGGCTAGAGAAATTGAACTCAGGTGTGGACAACCACAGTTATAGTATGTTTTAACAAGGGGGCAATCACTTTTTCACACAGGGCCATGATGGTTTGGATTTTTTTTCACCTTTAATAATAAACACCTTCATTTACAAATTGCATTTTGTGTTTACTTGTGTTGTCCTTGACTATTGTTTAAATTGGTTTGGTTTGATGTTCCGAAACACTTAAGTGTGACAAACATGCAAAGGAACAGGAAATGAGGAAGGGGGCAAACACTTTTTCACACCACTGTGTATGTATGTATGTATGTATGTATGTATGTATGTATGTGTATATATATATATATATATATATATATATATATATATATATATATATATATATATATATATATATATATATTCTATTCAGTGTGAAGCTGCCCCACACTGGCTCTAAGGCAAGCCATACACAGTGGAAATTTCTTTCCTGTAACCCACAAAACGTTTTGTCCATTCTTCTCTTTTAACACTAAGCCCCCATTCATACCTATTCGAAGTAGATGCGGCTTACACCGCATCCAATTCGCAGGACATTTTAAAATATGTGAACCAGATGCATTCAAATGAATGTATCTTGTTCACATATGTGCAGTGCATTCGCACTGCGCATTGCACAAAAAACACGTGCGTGTTCTAGGCATTGCGGTGCGAATTACAATCAATTATCTTCTATGGGAACGCATCCGATTCGCAGATGCATTCCGTTCTGAACACAAATTCTCTCCTTCTCCTCACTACACCTCCCCCCTCCCCCTGCTCACTGATCCGCAGCTAAAACGCAGAGGAACCTCTGAACAACTGATTTTTATCTTCGCAGTGAAACCGGAGCTTCAATTAGCAACGCACATGTGTGAACCCGGGCTAAAAGATTGTTGAGTTGCTCTCTCTGCAGGGTACATAAAGCCCCATATACACTATCAGATTTTCTGCTGATTTTTTCCTTCAGATTTACCAAAACCATGTAGTGTAAGGGCCTGCCTGATTGCATACACATTGAAACGCCTAAGGTCTGACCTCATATTATATGGTTTTGGTGAATCTGAAAGGGTGTTAGACCAGGTCTTTGTCTGACATTTGTTGTTTACAAGTAAAAATCTGTATCGTTTGCTAGAAAATGAGGCGCCAAACGTATATATATTGTTTTTTTAGTAGAGACCCTAGAGTATAAAATGGTAGTCATTGCAATATTTTCTGTCACATGGTATTTGTGCGGCGGTCTTTCAAATGCGATTTTCTGGGAAAAAAAAACACAAATCTTGAATTAAAACACACACACACACACACACACACACACACCACACCAGTAAAAGTTAGCCCACTTTGTATAATATTAAAGATGATATTATGCCGAGTAAATAGATGCCTAAAAATGTCCTGCTTTAAAACTGTGCACGCTCATGGAATAGCAATAAAACTACGGTACATAAAAATCTCAATAGGCGACTCTTTAACAATTTTTACAGGTTACCTGTTTGGAGTTAGAGGGGAGGTCTAGGCCTAGAATTATTGTTCTCGCGCTAATGATCGCAGCTATAGCTCGCATGTGGTGCATCTCTTCTACTGCCTACTGGGATCACTTTTATCTGGAAGCCGGCCCCCTAACAAAAAAAAAAAGAAAAAAAAAAAGATACATATGGCAGGTAGCTGCTACCATAACCCCGGTATTTAATGTAAAAAACATGGACGTACATTTGTTACAGTTAGGCGGTCGGCAAGTGGTTAGGGTAGCAGTATATTTGTTGGGTCTCCCAGCCACATTGCTCTGTATTACCCCCTCTTCTGTTAATAGTCCTGGATTGCCATATCTTTGCAAAGGTGGCGATTTCACTGCATGTTAGAAAACATCTTCAATAGAGATTTATTTAACCGAAAAATAGCAGTTGCCTCGGGCAACAGTTTCCGTTCTAATTTTTCCTTTTGTTAAGACTGACAAAGTGTGTTGTTCCAAGTGTTTTTTCTGCCCACAGCAACACATTACGTTTCAGAATCAAACGAAAACCGGATTTTGTCGATTTTTCTTGAAGTTGATGTATATGGGAAAGTTTTAGGTTTGCAGAAGCTGCACAGGAACTTACACTTGTCATTTAAATTTGACATATTTTTCCTTTTACATAGTGTTTCGCCCTGTTTATTATGACACAGGAATGTCTCTAGTGATTTATATTTCCTGCTTGTCTAGGCCAAGTATTTTGTGCCATCCCTCCTACCCCAATCCTCTGGCTAGCTTTGAAGTGATTGTAAAGGCTTGTTTGTTATTTAAAAAAACAAAACAAAAAAAAAAAAAAGAACATGTCATACTTACCTCTTCTGTGCAGTTAAAATTTTGCCCAGAGTGGCGGGAATCCTCCTCTTCTCAGATCCCTCTTTGCTTCTCCTAGCCCCTCCCCTCTTTGAGTGCCTGCTACAGTGGGCACCCAAGCCGAGTCAGATCTACGTGTATCCATTCAGACACGGAGCCCTGACCTGGCCAGTCCCCTCCGCTGATTGGCTGACTGACTTTGACAGCCGCGGAAGCCAATGGCACCGCTGCTCTGTCTCAGCCAATCAGGAGGAGGAGTGTCCTGGATGGCTGTGGGGATCGTGGACAATCACTGGAGAGACGAGAGGCTCAGGTAGGTAATTAAGGGGTGGTGCTACACACAGGTTTTTTTTTATCTTAATGCATTAAGACAAAAAAACCTTCTGCCTTTACAACACCTTCAAGCCTATATACACACACACACACACACACACACCAGACGAACGATTGTCTGGTTTTATTTTTTATTTTTTTGCATGCTAGTCTAATGGGTTAATAAAAATTACAAAAATTCTCGTACAACAGAATACAGCTTTGGAAGTGATATAATGAATTGTATTAGAATGTATCCTTTCGTTTCTGAGCATGAACAGTCATGGGCACATGGATTTTTTGTACAAATCTTATACCAATTACACAAAAATGGTTTATTCATTTATACGAGAAAAATTGTGCTTGTCCCTTTGGATATTTTTCGTTTTGAACTGTCCTGATCGGCTCTTGAAAGTTGTGCACTAATGATCTACTCGATGGTGTTTGTTCGTAACCATGAAAGTTTTCCCTTTCAAAAAAAAAAAATAAATAAATCAATCACTTGTTTAATCATATACATTATCTCACAAAAGTGAGTACACCCCTCACATTTTTGTAAATATCTTATGTGACAGGGAAAAAAATGACACTTTGCTACAATGTAAAGTAGTGAGTGTACAGCTTGTATAACAGCGTCAATTTGCTGTCCCCTTTTTATCATTCCAAGATATCACAAAATCGCAAAAGGCACACCAAGTCTAGAGGCAGAGAATCTGAAATAAACAGTTCACCCATCCCGACCGTACTCCTAGAGCCGACAACTAGTAAAGTGGGCCATGCTGTCCTCTTATTTTGTGATCACTTTGGTTCTAAATGTACAGACCCAGAGTGGGTGATCAATTCAATATTTCACCAATACAAACATACAAATCGCACTGACAATCCTGGTGGCGGTCTAAAAAAGGCTCATTACAGATGGGCTTTTTTTGGGGCTGGAATGGAGTTCTTACACCTCCAGCACTAGCCTCAGCCTCTTATCTGCCGCTCACTGCTGTCATTTCCACACATAGAAGCCAGACATCTGTGTGTACAGGTGACAGGCTCCTCGCCCTGCACTATATTATGAGAGCAGAGGAGGTGGGGGGTGGGCTCAGCCACTCTAGTGTCCTAGCATCTGCTTCTCCTGAAGTCCACACACACACAGACTCTGCACACACTCAGTTTACATATAGTCGGTGCAGGAAACGCAGCGAATCCTGAGCGTTTCCCAAATGGTATTGAAATTGCACTCAGTTAATGCGATCTGCCATCGTTGTCAATGATAAATGAAATAACACCTCAAAACAGATTGCAAAACGCAGTGCGATTGCAAGAATCAGATCACATGGGTGTGAACACCTACGCCATACAATTCGGATACAGCAAAAAAAAGGGGAAAGGATGCCTGCACCTCCTTTGTGCAGTGTAGTGTGAATTGAGCCCATACAAAATGAATTGCTTCAAATCACACTGCAAAGAATCGTATGCGATTTAAAAGGAATGTGGTGCATATATGTGAACCTAGCCTAAGTTGCTGCTGCTCTTCAGCAGTAGGCCCTGGTGGGTGGAGGTGTTTGAGAGAGGATTTGGTTAAGGACAGCTTTGTACTGGATGGGCACTCCCCAAAACCCTGCCCCCATGCACGCAGTGTACATCTGAACCCTAAGAATAATACCCTCATGGTATTTTACAATGCCTTTGTAAGGCCTTCCCACCATTAGTGCAATTTGGCAACACCCACCCTTTCATGCAGTGTGCTCTTCCCCTGCGATAAGGGAGGGGTGGTCTTGCAATGGGGGCGTGGCTGAGTTCCTGCATCTATTCTCTGAGAAAAAAAATAAAATAAAAAATAAAATAAAGAAGAGCCCTGGATGGGAATATGTTGGTGACACAACTTCACTCCTAGCTGCCCTAGGCCATGACCCGTGTTAGACATGCAGAGATCAGCCCTTGATTTTAACACCAATGACTTACAGATAAACAAGATTTACTAATTCATTCATCTACCAAGTCTATCATTTGGCACCCAGTGAGCAACAAGCGTGATTAGTATGTAAATGTGACAACCTCAGCACAAACTACACCCAAAAGTGCTGCAAGACCATAAAAACTTGCTCAATATCTAGAATAAACCTAAATCTAAAATGCACACTTTTTTTTTTTCGCCAATTGCAAAATACTATAGATTATCTTAACAGCAGCAGGGATATATATGCATATTATATTAAAGGCATATTCCAACTATTGGAAAAAAAAAAGGTATAACACGCAGGTGGGAGTTTGTCACCCCCCTGAATGTGCCACTGAATGTCCTCTGTCCACAGAGTCCCTCCTTGGTCCAGACACAACAGCCACTAAAGTGGGCATCAGGGCTGCTGTTAGAAATCATGGAGCCCCATACATCCTACCTGACAGGGCCCCCTTCGACCCGGTGGCAGGCGACGTGGCAAATGATGTGGCAAGTGCCACGCTGCATCTGCTGACAAGTGACGTGGCAAGTGACACCCTGCATGCGCTGAAAGGTGACGCTGGCAAGTGGCACGCTCAGGCTCCAACTGATTCAGCTTATGGGGAGTATTGAAGGACCCGGCCTTGGGGCTGCAAAGGGAGTAAATCCGGGCCTGTCCATACGGACCCTCAGTTCTGGTGCTGGAAGAGGTCAATGGACTATGATTATGGGGACACCCATTGATATCTGCGAGGAGACTCAGCCCCCCTTTCACACAGATGTTGACAGTTCTAAAAATCGCATGACAAGTCGCACCCCATTGTTGGCAATGGAACCGTTCAATTCGCAACGACTCATGTCTTTGAAAAAAAGTTCCCTGTAATACTTTTTACCAATTTCATTGCATAGACTTGTGTTGTATGATGTTGCAAGCCGCAATGAAATCGGCAGTGAAAATCGCACGGACGTGCGGCTTTAAAATTTTCGTTATTTCAAAGCTGTACCGATGTGAAAGGGGGCTTGTAGGGAAAGAAACAAAAAACAGAATGCTTTGGGGACAAGAACACCACAAGTCAACAAGTCAGGAACGTGGTAGGGAGACTATGGAACACCATTTTCCATGCTACAACCTAAATTTGGGTGTAACATGAAACATGGTATGAAAGGTGGAATTAGCTCTTAAAAAATGACTTTCGAACAAACCCAGCAATTGAAAACATTGTAATTTTCTCCTTTGGGCCTGCTCACACCTTGGCATGCAATGAAGAACACACTTTTGTGAAGAAGGTGAGTTGTGTCAAGGCAGTCTCTTCAGTATGAATAGAACCTCAATGCAACTTTACATTTTTGGGGGGGGGGGGGGGGGGTGCATTGCATCTCCACTATTCTTTGGCAATGCTGCGCACCACAGCTCATTCACATCTGTGCGTTCTGGTGCACCACTGTGCATGTGTACCTAATGTTTATGTGCATTAGGGTGCCATGCATAATGAATGAAAATACAGGGGGGCTTCAACATTTTTTTTAAGTCATGGGAATAAAAAGTAACCCTGGCTGTGTTAGGCCCAGTTCATACTGCCATGAATTGTAAAGTGACTTGAGAGTTCGAACTGTTCTAATCGTTGCCACTGAATTCGCTCCGACTTTAGAAAAGGTTCATGCACTACTTTGGCATGAGTTGGGTGCAATTTCAGCTTTTGCACAGGCTCCTAACTAGCGTCCAAGTCTGAAGGAAGTCATGGGGCAAAGTCGCATACAACTTTGCCATTGGAGCAGTGTGAATCGAGCCTTAAAGCGGGGTTCCACGGTCTTAAACTTTTTTTTTGGGGAGGAAATGACAAAGAGACGATTACAATTTGTAACTCACTTGTTCCATTTTACTTTCATTAAGATCTCCAGTTTCGCAGATAAAATAAACTTTAAAATGTTTACACTGACAGTTCTCATCTTGCCCACAGGCATCCTCTTCCGGGATCCTGTGCCGCTGATAGACCAGAATGCATCGCCCGTTGTATTGCCGATCTCGCGCTAGCGCAGCAAGCTTAAATCCAAGAGCTGTCAACAGCTCAGGTTGCCATCACAACCGGCGGTGTCGTCGGAAGTCCCGCCCTGTTGTGATTGCAACGGAGATAAGATTCTAGCCCTCAGCGCTGCCCACTGCCTCCTGGGAAATGGAGGCACACATCTCCCAGAAATAGTACCGAGTGGAGGTGCCAAGGGAAGTGACGTCTTTAGCCCAGGCACTGGAAGAGGCAGATTTCATGGACCGCATAGCAACAGGGGAAAAAAACTAAGTTTTGGTCGATTTACTGCACAGTAAAGATTTTTTTATTTTTTGGGGAAACACAACTTTAAGCAGTGAATTTCAACAAATACTTACTGATGGCAAATCAATCACAGTCACTTAAAAACAAATGCACCAGGACGTTTCATTCCTAATAGGTATCTAAAGCTAGCTATACCATCATAGGATTCCTGAATAAAAGAAATCTAACAGATTCCTCCATCCATAATAAATATGGATGAATCTCCTGTACTGGTTATCGTATTCCAACAGCTGACACAATACTTGAACAGCCGCTGCATCCGATTGGATTTTTGGGGTAGGGGTACAATGTACCCAATACCCATTCACATGGGGGGTGGGGTGGGATCTGGGGGCCCCCCCTTGTTAAACGGGACTTCCAGATTCAGATAAGCCCCCTGCCCACACACCTCAACAACCAGTGATGTAACTAACTGAGCTAAAGTAAACAGCGTTACTTAACGCCGTTACTTTAGAGGGTAACAAGAAATCTAACTGATTACCCTTCCCCTCATGGTAACGCCGTTCCCATTACTTGGGCGGCGTTACCACAATTACATCTACCGCCACTAAGGGTGCAACGGATCGTCACCCGCCTCAATCCGCGGCCTTAGGAAAGGCTGCAGCCATCTTGGTGCACCCGTCAACCGTTTACAATGTGATTACTCCGTCAAATGACAGAGCAATCACATGTAAACAAACCGGTGTCATGATGACGCAGGTTCCTGTCTCCTCTCTGTGTACAGATCTGTACAGTGGAGGGGAGAGATCGGATGGCAGCAGCGCTGTGGGCTGGATCTGTAGTGCCCACAGCGCTGCTCTGTGACAATTGCAGTCATAGCCATCCCTCCATACCCTGCCAATACTCTGCCAATATCACAGTGGGGGAGATGACGTGGATATTACAGTGGGGACTATATGGTGGTGGAATTTTCACAGGTTTTTGCAAATTCAAATATTATTTGCTGATCCGAAAAATGATCCGATCCGTGACTCTGATCCGAGGAACGATGCGATCCATGAGTTTGGTGGGGGGGGGGGGGGGGGGACAGATATATGCGCGTGGGGGGAAACAGATGTGCAGGGGGGTACAGAGGGGAAATAGACCTGCCCATTCGAATATTTAAAAAAAAAAAAAAAAAAGTCAGTTACTTTGCTGAGTAACTACCTTATTTATCGGCATATAACACGCACCCCAAGTTTAGGAGGGAATTTTAAGGAAAAAAAAAAAAAAAAACCTTACATTTAAAAGCCCATCAATGCAGCCTTGTCAGTGTCATTTGCAGCCCTGTCCGTCATTGCAGCCCTGTCATGCAGTTTGTCCATCATTGTAGCCTTGTGCATCAGTGATGTCAGCTAATGTTTTTAAAAATGGCGCCGCCAACATGTCCTGTGTATCTCGGCGGCGCCTGGAAGTTCTTGGCGGCTTTCGGCCGCTGAGAAGGGCCGAGGGCGGCCGAAAGCCGCGAGAAGGGCCGAAGGCGGCTGAAAGCCGCCCAGAGCCCAAAAATCGTGTGGAAATCGCTGATGATCGGCGTATAACACGCACCCGCGATTTTCCCCTGATTTTAAGGGGAAGAAAAAGTGCGTGTTATACGTCGATAAATACGGTAATTACTTTTCCAATGTAGTAACTGAGTTACTAACGCAATTACTTTTTGGGAGAAGTAATTTGTAACTTACCGGGTAATTACATTTTTAAAGTAAGATGACCAACACTGCCAACAACCAATAACCAGGGTTGTCGGGACGAAGCCCCTGTCCTCATCAACATGGGGACTTCTGTGATAAAAGTTGATTAAAGTTAACTGAGGCATCCACAGCTCAAATTTCAGACAATTCAGCAGGAAATTCTAGCTATATATGTCAGCCTTAAAGTGGTGTTAAAGCTTATTTTTTTGTTTTTAAACAAACATTTGCACAGAGCAGCTCTAATCCTCTTATTTCCTTGGCCCTCGTCGGTACACCTTACTCCCCCCCATGGGGTGGAGTGCTTAAAGCAGAACTAGCCCTTTTGGGTGGAGCTCCGCTTTAACTTACATAGGTCATTCAAATTTCACATGTTGGTAGAGTAACTCTTCCCTATAGTAACCCCCCCCTTCATTGCAGGTAATTAAAGGAGGAGGTCCACCTAAAAGAAAAAAAAAAAAAGAAAAAAAAGAAAAAAATAGAATAAAAGCCAGCAGCTACAAATACTGCAGCTGCTGACTTTTAATAATCGGACACTTACCTGTCCCAGGGTCCAGCGATGTCGGCAGCCGAAGCCAAGCAATCGCACAGCTCTCGGCTGCCATTCTCATTGAGGGAATCAGGAAGTGAAGCGTTGCGGCTTCACTTCCCAGTTCCCTACTGCGCAATTCCCGCTGCGCGTCCTAACTGGTCCCCACTATCTCCTGGGACCTGTGTGTTTCCCAGGAGATGGGGGGACGGGAAGGGGCGCGACTCCTGCGGGAGACTATTCCTGGAAGTGGGTGCAAATACCTGTATTATTGTGGTATCTGCACCCCCCTTCCCCCTGAAAGGTCCGAAAAGCAGGAGGTTCCATTTTTGTGTGAACCTCCGCTTTAATGGATTCCAAGCAGAAACATGCCATCATGAAGTTCTTGATGAAGAGGGGGGGTGGCAGCTGTCCCATATCCACAGAAGGAGTCAGTATATTTACAGAGATGACACCATTGACAAGAGCAATGTGGACAGATGGATAAAAAGGGGAAATCAGCACTTTAGACTGGGACCCTCAATGTAGAACAGCCTTTACCCCCTCCTTCAAGACCTCAATGACGGCACGTTGCTTCTGCTTGGAATCAATTATTTACCTGGAAAAAAAAAAAAAAAAAAGTTACTGTACATTGCTAACATGTCAACTTAAAATAAAAAAATAAAAAATACAAGTTATGCCTGCGTTTGCATTATTTTCTTACCAGCGTCCATTTACTGGTGACCGGTCTGCATTACTGAACTGGTTTAAGATTGTTCTCCCTTCTCTCTCATACGCAAGCGTCAGGCAGGATTATGTGCAAATTACTCCCCTGAAGGCAGGAGAAGGTCTTTGTCAGCACTATCCCTTCTGACAGTTTGATACCCTTACGTCGAAATTTCACACCAATGTTTAGCAGGATTCTATAGGGATCATAGAAGCCTTCGATGCATGCATGTCAGGGCATATATATACACACACACACACACACACACACACACACACTTATTTATTTTTTTATTTTTTTTCTCCCAACTATCACCCAACAGGATTTATCAGTATATTAGACAGTATCACTTTTACTTAAAGTCTTATAAAAAGAAATGGGTTAGGAATTTGTCAGCCTCGGCTTTGACACTTTGTGACGGGTTTGGGTGAGCGGCCACACACGTACACACCTGTTAGAACACCAGGGAAGAGCTGGCCAACTTCAGAGCAAATGTTTACACTCAATGGATTTTTCTTGTCACAAAGCAAACAGAAAAAATAAAAAAAAGTTTAAATCAACTTTTACCTTGATAAGTAAACTGTTTTTGTAACACAAAGTGCACCTGTCATAAGGGAGGCGAAATCATGGATTGTAGGGGAGGATGAAAAGTTGCTTCCAAAAAAAAAAAAATCTGCAGGGGTAAAATTTGCTTTTTTTCCCCTCCTACATTTCCACCCCTTTTATCAGTCTGAGTTGTTGAATCCAGACATCAAGGCTGGCTATATACATGGAGCAAATTTATTTCCTGAAACTGCAGGAAGGAAATTTGCTTGATCCCCCCCAATCAACACAATGTTGATGCGGGAATCCCTCCTGTCAGGCCAATGTCTTCTCCCGGCAGGGGCGGGCAGGGGTAGTTGTCCCTGGTGGGAGAGGACTGCGATTATCGCTAGCCTCTATAGAAGCCGCTACCGTTACTCAAGAGAATCTGGCAGGTTGGTTGTACTCAAGTTGATCAATCAACTTGGTACATTCAGTCTGCCCATTAAGGCCTCATGCACACTGGGCCAAAACTGCTGAAAACAGCCCATGTGTGCATGGACACACAGGATAACATGGAGAGTTTAAGGACAGTAGAAAAAAAATAAAAATAAAAAAGTCTACAGCCAAAAACAGCTGCTATAAAAACGTCAAAAAACGTCCAGTGTGCATGAGGCCTAATGCCGCGTACACACTAGTGGAAAGTCCGACAGAAAAAGTCAGACTTGAGCTTTTCATCGTATATTCCGATCGTGTGTATGCCCCATTGGACTTTTTACGTCGAAAGTTGACAAACTTAGAAAGAGAACAGAGAAATATTTACGATGGAACCAATTCCTATCAGGAAAACCACTAGTCTGTATGCTGTTCAGCTGGACCAAAAACGACGGATGCACTGAAGCAAGTACGAGGCGGAACCTATTGGCTACTGAACTTCCTTTTTCTAGTCCCGTTGTATGCGTTTTACGTCACCGCGTTCTTGACGGTCAGACTTTGGTGTGATTGTGTGTGTATCACAGACAGTTTCAGTCGAATTCCGTTGGAAAAACCTTTAGGTGTTTGTTCCGACGGGAAAACGGGTCGTGTGTACAGGGCATCACAGTTCAAATCTTGGCCGGTTCCTGCTGAACCAGCCAAGACTCGAACAGAGTTCGGCCAGCCCAACAGAAAGGGTACATTTGTGTTACTTTAATTTTGGAATTGCTGCATAATAACAATTAGATCTAGGGCAGCACAGTAGCTTGGTGGTTCAAGGTTATGCCTTGCTGCACTAAGGCCCCTTTCACACTGGGGCGGTTTTCAGGCGTTACAGCGCTAAAAATAGCGCCTGTGTAGCACCTGAAAAAACCAGCCCCTTTCACTCCAGTGTGAAATCCGGAGGGCTTTCACACTGGAGCGCTGCGCTGGCAGGACGGTAAAAAAAAGTCCTGCTAGCTGCATCTTTGGAGCGGTGAAGGAGCGGTGTATTCACCGCTCCTACCCATTGAAATCAATGGGACAGCGCGGCAACCCCGCCGGCAAAGTGCCGCTGCAGCGGCGCTTTGTGGGTGGTTTTAACCCTTTTTCGGCCGCTAGCGGGGGTTAAAACCACCCCGCTAGCTACCGCAGCTAAAACGACGGTAAAGCGCCGCTAAAAATAGCCGATGGCCGCACCGTCCCAGTGTGAAAGGGGCCTAAGAGTCCTTGGTTTGAATTTTGGCCAGGACACTATCCACATTGGGTTTGAATGTTCTCCAGGGATTTCCTTCCACACTCCAAATATACTGTACTGAAACCAACCATAGCATTAGGACGATTCACTTAATATTGCTGCCAAAACAGCCCTGACCTGTCGGGCATAGACGCCACTAGACCCCTGAAGGTATGTTGTGGTATCTGGCATCAAGCTATCAGCAGTAGATCCTTTAAGCCAGGGGTTTCCAAACCTTCTAAACAAAGGGCCAGCTTATTATCCTTCAGACATTAGGCAGGTCAGACTGTAAAAAGTGGGAGCGGAAACTTTCCTTGCATCAGTGTACATAAACTTTGCCACATTTGGTATTAGGAGGAGGAATAGTGCTCCATTGTTGGAATTATTGGGCGGAATAGTGCCCCACTGCTGGTGTCCGTAGGCAGATGTCTCATATCGGTGGGAGGAATAGTGGCCCAACGGCCGGATAAAAGGCAAGCAAACGCACTCAGCCATCCAGGATATAGGTTAAAAAATAAATAAAATAAAAAGTTCTTTATTTATCAGACCAGGCCACCTCCTTCCATTGCTCCGTGGTTCAGTTTGGATGCTCACATGCCCACTGTCACCTCTTATAGCTATGGACACCCCGATTGGTCTGTGGCTATGCAGCCACATACACAACAGACCACAATGCACTATTTGTTTTGACACCTTTCAATTGGAACCAGCTAGAGCTGCACGATTCTGGCCAAAATGAGAATCACAATTTTTTTGCTTAGAAGATCAGGATTCTCGTGGGGTAACATCATCTTTCACATTATACAAAGAAATTGGGCTAACTTTATAGTTTTGTCAGTTTTGTTTGTTTTTGTTTTTATTCACCCCTTTTATTTAAGAAGGAAAAGTTACAATGTTTCTAGTTATCTACCAGCTCAGACAATATTGTGAAAAACTTGGCAGGCTGCCCGTTTTTTTTTTTTTGACAGCTGAGAACTCTCTACAATTGTTACATGAATGGATCTGGAAATTCTGCAGAGATCGAAATCACGATTTTTTAACAATTAATCGTACAGCTCTAGTTCCAAGTCATTTTCTAGCGAAAATACTGATTTTAACTTGTAAGCAACGAGTGTCAGAAAAAGGCTTGGTCCTTAAGTGGTTAAACTGCCCTCATTACAAACCGAAGTTCATCCCTTTGATCCAAGAATGAAATGTTACAATCTTATCTTTATAGTTATCTCACCTGAAGAATGTTGTGATAGGCAGCCTGCCAAGTTTTTATCTTTTTACTGACAGCTGTCAGCAGAGAACTGCTCTGATCGGGGGGGGGGGGTTGAATCGCAATCTCGATACTTTAATGATTAATCGTGCAGCTCCAGAACCTGCATTAACCTTGAGCTCCAGTATTGGATCAGACCACACAGGCTAGTCTTTGCTCCCCATATGCCTCAATGAGCCTTGGCCATCCATGTCATTGTTTTTTTTTTCCTTGGACTACTCTTGGTCGGTCCTGACCACTGCAGACCGGGAACATCCCACAAGAGCTGCAGTTTTTGAGATGCAGTCATCTGCCCATTCAAATTTAGCTTGTCACAGTTGCGCAAATCTTCACACTCTCCCATTTTCTCTGCTTTCAAACACATCAGCTTCAGGGACAACATGTTTACTTGCTGCCTAAGCATAATGTTATGGCTGATCGGTGTACGAAAAAGGTGAATGTAGCCTTATGGATGGGTAGCCTTTCTGATTGGCGTTTTTTTCAGTGGGACTACATGGCAACCATGCCCCCTCTAGATGAAACTTAGTTTACAGAGCAGCCCAGGATTTGTGGCTTCTATGGTGCTCGCCAGAGAGGATGAAAATATATCCGAGCGTCTGAGGATCCCATACCAAGGAAAGAAGGCAGCTTACAGTCCCTACAACAATCCATTGCTTTGCTTTAAAGATCCAGCAAAATCCCCTCTCTCACACGGCCTCAGTACATTAGAGTTTTATTATGTAGACAATATGTAATTATTTTTTACGGAGATAATGGAAAGCTCAGCGTCTGAATAATAAGGAATATAACTACCTGTCAAAACAAAGTACAAGTTCTCTAATTACTGAAACAAAACATGGTTTACAGGGTGTGTCACTTCACCATCCTAAGCTGAATTTTTATTTTATATTATTTAAATTTCAAGTGTAATCTATCACAATAGGTACCCTACCCTCCTTTATGATAAAGTTAACCTTTAAGGACCTATACACACCTCAGCACTTTGTAACTTGAAGCTCCAAAATGCTGGAGAAAAAAAAAAAAAAAAAAAAAAGTTTTCTATAGAGTTGGTTCACATCTCCACTCCAAGTTGCCTAAAGCTAAATGCTGGAAGCTCACAAAAGTTCTGGAGTTTTTTTGTAGCTCAAAATGCACGTTTTTGGCGCATTTCTAACCCCATGGAAATTAACAGAAAAGTGCTTTTTCTGCACGAATGCAATAAATTAGTAATGATATATTACAACTGCCTGCACAGAAATTTGGCATACTTCTTTATTACGTATTTGGTTGCAGGGTGGATTTGATTTAAATCAAGTCAATCAAAAAAAAAAAAAAAAAAAAAAATTTAAATTAAATTTTGATTTAAAGCAAAAAAATCTGATTAAAAAAAAAAAAAAAAATACAAATAAATCAGATTTGTTTGAAAAAAATAAACTCATTTATTTATATCCACCCTGTTTGGTTGCTAAACAGAAACTATGCAATTAAAAAAACAATATTATGTCAGGGTAAATAAAACATATTTTAAAAAGACAAAATTCTAGGCAACAAGTGAAATTCGTTAGATACCAATGCTAAGACACTTCCTTTTCTAGGGTGACAACTCACACACTGTACTGTATCTATGGGGGAGCAACGTTGCTCTATTTATTGGTAAATTAAACAGACCAAAAAGGGAGCAAACAAGAGATTTTCATTGTAGGGGTTTACTTACGCTAGAGCTGCACGATTCCGGCGAAAATGAGAATCACGATTTTTTTTTGCTTAGAATAAAAAGATCACGGTTGTCTCACGATTCTTGCGACGTAAAATCTTTCACATTATACAAAAATAAAAATGACTGTGTTTTTTTTTATTCATTAACGTCAATTAAAAAAAAATGCATTTGAAAGACCGCTGCGCAAATACAGTGCGACATAAAATATTGCAACAACCACCATTTTATGTGTACCACCAGTTTATTAATATATATATATATATATATATATATATATATATATATATATATATATATATATATATATATGCTTGGGGGTTCCAAGTAATTTTCTAGCAAAAAAGAAAATTATTTTAACTTGAAACCAACAAATGCCAGAAAAATGTTTAGTGTTTAAACTTTTTTCATTTACACACAAAGTCTATTCCATTGACAAATTGTTACAATGTTTATAGTGAAGTTCAACTGATAAAAGAAGATTTTGATTCTTGGCTGACTGCCCAGTTTTTCTCTTCCTTTCTTTTGAAGGCTGTGGCTTCAGAAGAGCAGAGAGAATTCTTTACATAGAAAGAATTGTAAAACACATTAGTAAAGACCACGATAACGATTATTGACGATTAATTGTGCAGCTCTAACACACGCCAAGTCTCCATTCACACCATACAGGTGCAACGAAGCGCGTGCGTGTTTGTCTGCGTTTATGCACTTTAATGCGCCGTCCAAAGCACTGGGCTCTTTTGCGATGTCACACTGCACCAAAACGCATAATAGGAGATATTCACTGTATACGCATGTGTGGACGGCACATGTGCATGGAAGAGACGGCTCGCAGGTGCCGTTTCTTCAGCTAGTGTGCCGTTACCGCGGCATCGGCCAATCAAATCGCCGGAGCCTGCGATACCCAGCAGTAAATCCAGGAGACATGTCGCCGGCCAAAGTGGTGTGCCGGGATTGCTGCGGGGGCTTCGATCTAAGGCAAGTGCATCATAATGAGCTAGTATGCTATGCATACTAGCTCATTATGCCTTTGTCTTGCAGCTTTTTTTTTTGTTTGTTTTTTTTCTCCCCGTGGGTTTACAACCACTTTAAACTGTGTGTGTTTACCATCACCAAGTACGAATGGCACCACAGACCACCAATAAGCAAAGCACATGCTAACGCACATATTAGTGCAGTGTAATCCAAGTTGTGGTGCAGCAATGTGCATTTATGGTCCCACTGATTTCATTGACTGTACAATCCCTGGATGTGGCTTGTATACACCTGTGAGCATGTACTGCATACAGCCATTCATTACTATGGGAAGCTGTATCTCCAGGGCACAGAAACACACCCACAATTTACATTGTTTTTTTTTTATAATCTTTATTTATATCAAAATTTTTTCCAAAACCAAATAAATACATGTATGAAAAGGAAAAAGGGCCATATTCATGCAAATACAATATATAACATACCAAAAGGAAAGAAATTATTAAATTAAACCTACACATATGTAATCATTATATACCCCTCTACTTTCCCCCACACCCCCCCCCCCCACCCCCCCCCCTTGCCTTGTAGAACCGCTAGTGGGTTCCCTACAATTTACATTGTATGGTCTGTGTGTGCATCAGGCTGCATTCCCACTTCAGCTGAGCGTTTATGTTTGTTTTCAGACTTCTCTTTCTTTGAGTGGTTGCACAGGCATTTCTTTTTATTTATTTTATATATTTTTTTAATATATAATTCTTGTCAGGAAAGGTTGTTACTAGGAAGAAATTAGATACATGTTTTTCAGGCTTTCCCATTTTAGTCAAGGGCAGGAGTCTCCAAATTTGCCTTCATCCAGCCCTTGGGGCACTAGTCCTCCAAGTGACACCAAAGTCAGGGCACTAGTCCTCCAGCTGACACCAAAGTCAGGGCACTAGTCCTCCAGCTGACACCAACGTCAGGGCACTAGTCCTCCAGCTGACACCAACGTCAGGGCACTAGTCCTCCAGCTGACACCAACGTCAGGGCACTAGTCCTCCAGCTGACACCAACGTCAGGGCACTAGTCCTCCAGCTGACACCAACGTCAGGGCACTAGTCCTCCAGCTGACACCAACGTCAGGGCACTAGTCCTCCCACCGACACCAAAGTCAGGGCACTAGTCCTCCAACCGACACCAAAGTCAGGGCACTAGTCCTCCAACCGACACCAAAGTCAGGGCACTAGTCCTCCAACCGACACCAAAGTCAGGGCACTAGTCCTCCCACCAAAGTCAGGGCACTAGTCCTCCCACCAAAGTCAGGGCACTAGTCCTCCCACCAAAGTCAGGGCACTAGTCCTCCCACCAAAGTCAGGGCACTAGTCCTCCCACCAAAGTCAGGGCACTAGTCCTCCCACCAAAGTCAGGGCACTAGTCCTCCCACCAAAGTCAGGGCACTAGTCCTCCAACTGACACCAAAGTCAGGGCACTAGTCCTCCCACCAAAGTCAGGGCACTAGTCCTCCAACTGACACCAAAGTCAGGGCACTAGTCCTCCCACCAAAGTCAGGGCACTAGTCCTCCAACTGACACCAAAGACAGGGCACTAGTCCTCCCACTGGCACCAAAGACAGGGCACTAGTCCTCCCACTGGCACCAATGATGGGGCATTATTCCATGATGCAATTTTTCTACCCCCACGGACCACCAAGCCTATGCCATTTACTCCCACCATGCCAAAACATTTTCTACTCTCAACGGCCTTGTCTAGCCCCTTTAAAGTTTGAAGGGCAGTGTACTGGCCCTTTAAAAAGTTGAGACCCCCAGTCTAGAGGGACCAAAAACACTTAGAGCTAGAGATGCTCATGTACTTTTGAGCATCAAGTGGCACTACAGTATGCTGGGCTGTGAACGGCACCACAGGATTTGTATGGGAGAACATTTGGAGCTTTGATCTATAGAACACTCAATGAACGGGGTCCTAGTACTCTACAAGTCTCGGCTCTACAACCTCTACTTTAAATTGACCAGCAAATAAAATGTAAAATGCATTTGAAGCGTCACTAAACTCAAAACAAAAACAACGTCATAGACTCCAGCATATAATTCAGCTTTACCAATCATTAGATGTGGTGTCTGCATTTCTTTTTATTTTAGACTTTTTTCACCTGGCGATCTGGCCCATAACATATATTTCTTGTGAGACACCTCTGGAGGAATGAGCATAGGAGGCTCAGCAGACAGCAGCACTGTCGGTCTTAGGGGAGGGCAGTGTTAATTGTACTAACAGATTTAGATACACTAACAAATTGAAGCCAAACTCCAGCTCAACCCTTATATACTCAGATAGATACAGCGTTTTATTCCTTTGGAGATAAAAGTTTTACCTGAATAAAAAGCTAATCGATGTGAGCACCCCTGTCAGTGGTATATGGCTGGTCTCATCCCTCTAATTGCTACATCTGCAACACAACTTCTTCTGGTGAACAATAACAGATTTACTCGCTGAAAATAAGAGAAAGAAAAACGAAATGCATTCACCACATGTAAGAAGCGGCGACATAATACATAGTGGTGAGGAGACGAGTGGTGGGGAGAGGAGATGCAGAGATCCGGGTCCTGATCACTGTGCCCCCTCTGCACCTGCCGGGGGAAGATCGGAGCCCCATCCCAGTCCGCTCTCCTCTCCATGCTTTGTCCCAGCAATGGAGTCTCCTCCTATACCGCCTGTCACTGCCGCCGCCGCCTCCTCCTCCTCCCCGGAGTCCGGGTCTTACCTGTGCACGTCCGGCTCTGACCGATCCAATCCTACAGATCCCCCCGGTATAGATCCCGGGGACGGCTCATCCCCTCCGACCCCCGACCTATGTTTCCTGCGCCCGGCCGCACCGATCCCAGCTCTCCGCCAGCGGACCTGACCTGCGCTCACCCTGGGAACTTCTACAAGTGCCATTGTAAAGCCGCCTCCGATTGGCTGCCCCGGACCCCCCTTCTCCCCGGCCCGCCGTGCTTTCACTGCTGATTGGCTCATGATTTACACCTCGGTTTATGGGAGGAAAACAAGCTATTGTATTGATGTATGACCGGCGGCAACCCTGTCACTTCCAACTCTCCTCTCCACTCTCCTCTGCTTTCCACCAATATCCTCCTCAATCATATCCTCTTCACTCTCCTCTCCACCAATGTCCTCCTCACTCATTTCCTCTTCTCTCTCCACCAATGTCCTCTCCTCTCCACCAATGTCCTCTCTGCTCTCCTCTCCACCAATGTCCTCTTCACTCTCCTGTCCACCAATGTCCTCTCCATTCTCCTCTCCACTCTCCTCTCCACCAATATCCTTCTCCATTCTCCTCTCCACCAATGTCCTCTTCGCTCTTCTCTTCACCAATGTCCTCTCTGCTCTCCTCTCCACCAATGTCCTCTCCACTCTCCTCTCCACTAATATCCTTCTCCATTCTCCTCCAATATCCTTCTCCATTCTCCTCTCCTCCAATATCCTTCTCCATTCTCCTCTTCACCAATGTCCTCTCCACTTTTCTCTCCACCAATGTCCTCTCCACCAATGTCCTCTTCGCTCTCCTCTCCACCAATGTCCTCTCCACTCTCCTCTCCACTAATATCCTTCTCCATTCTCCTCTCCTCCAATATCCTTCTCCATTCTCCTCTTCACCAATGTCCTCTCCACTTTTCTCTCCACCAATGTCCTCTCCACCAATGTCCTCTTCGCTCTCCTCTCCACCAATGTCCTCTCTGCTCTCCTCTCCACCAATGTCCTCTCTGCTCTCCTCTCCACCAATGTCCTCTTCACTCTCCTCTCCACCAATGTCCTCTCCTCTCCACCAATGTCCTCTCCATTCTCCTCTCCACCAATGTCCTCTCCATTCTCCTCTCCACCAATGTCCTCTCCATTCTCCTCTCCACTTTTCTCTCCACTCTCCTCTCCACAAATATCCTTCTCCATTCTCCTCTTCACCAATGTCCTCTCCACAGTGTCCTCTCCACAATGTCCTCTCCACCAATATCCTTCTCCATTCTCCTCTTCACCAATGTCCTCTCCACCAATGTCCTCTTTGCTCTCCTCTCCACCAATGTCCTCTTTGCTCTCCTCTCCACCAATGTCCCCCTTGCTCTCCTCTCCACCAATGTCCCCCTTGCTCTCCTCTCCACTGTCCTCCCACATCACTGGACAGATAAGGCAGCTTTGACCAGTAGCATCGAGATCAGTAAATAGGACAATGTCTTCACACTTCGGCCAATGGACCAGTTGTGATTTTCACCCGTCTCTTTACTATTTATCTCTATTACATATTTATACATTGTGCATTCAGATTTAAAAAATAATAATGTTTATCAATATTTTAGATGGAGATAATAGTAGATTTATTAAATATTTGCTGAGAGCTGTTCTACAAAGGTGATTAAAAAAATATGTTCTTATTCATATGTGTTTTTTTATTTTGCTATACATTCCAAATCTTGTAAAGTATTTGTGTCTTTATATGTGATATCTATATATTTAATAATATAGAGAGAGAATTAAATATATAAGTACCAAATAAACACAAACACAATCCATCCATCTATATAGCTGTATATGTGAGCACCGTCTGATTTTATACTTATGATACATAATCCCCCTTTTTTCCACCGATGTACAGTCCTAGTAATGTTTGGATCCAATGTTATTTACTGTATCTAGACAAAATGTAATTTTTTTTATATAGCATTTGTTTAAAATTACATCATTATTAGGGCTCTTTTACAAGAGCATTGAATTCTACAGCAGCCTTTATTAATGTGCATTACTGCATCTATAGTGTTATTGAGCATTTTGGTTGCATTGCACAGGCATTCATGTTGGTTTCATCAGAAAACGCACCTCAAACGCCCCCTGAGATGTGTTTTTTAATTTATTTTTGGTACAAAGCTAAAATGGGAAATTAGTGTTTTTGACGCTTTGCAACCACACCTTACACATTATAAATGTAAACATTGACAAGGAAAAAGGGGAATTGGGGAGAAAAATAAAAAAATTAAAAGAACCTTCAAATAAAAGACCTCGAAAAAATGTGGGTTCAGTTGGACTTTTTAGGCATAAAAGAAGTTGTAGACACAACCAATATATTCAAAAATAATTATTTCTATTTATTAAAACAGAAGTAAAAACAGAAAATAAATAAAAAATTCAATTTCCTTTTTACAAAAAAGAGAAATGTTTTCTCCTTATAACTACACATTTAAGAACTAATTGACATCCTATCAAAGGTAGTAAAGTCCATTTCAAATTTCCAAAAGGGAAAAAACAAAGTACATATCTATATAAATATAGAATCAAGGACATCAACCATACAGTCAACAATTACATATATTTTTGGTGCTCTACATGTTTCGCGTCTGTAATGACGCTTCTTCAGGAGCTGATAACAGTGTTATTCCTTCACAGCGTGCGTCCCAGATGAAGAGACCACCATTTCCGAAGGAGAGTAGGGAAGTTGGCACGATTATTTACACACCCATTTCTCCACAAAGGAAAAAAAGGGGGGGAGAAAAAAGAAGGGGAACGGGAAAGAGAGAGTAATTGTTGAATAAATAAATGTAAATATGGATTTTAAACTTGGTGGGATCACACCTTACACACACTTTAAACACCATGGGTGCGTTTATAGTGATTTTTATGGTGCACTTGTGGTGTGTTTCAATAGAAGTGAATGGAGGTGCTTGCAAACCATCAACTTCTGCTGAATTCCTCAGGCAGTGTTAATTTTTCCTTAACGCGACTGAAAGAAACACTAATGCCCTGTAAACATGGTCGGACTTTCCGACGGAAAATGTGCGATCGGATCTTGGTGTCGGAAAACCTGATCGTGTGTGGGCTCAATCTGACTTTTTCCGTCTGAATTTCCGACACACAAAGTTTGAGAGCTGGATCTAAAATTTTCCTACAACAAAATTCGATCATTTAAATTCCGATCGTGTGTAGACAATTCCGACAGACCAAGTGCCACACATGCTCAGAATAAATTACGAGACAAAAGATATTGGCTACGTTTATAGTCCCATCGTACGCGTTCCACGTCACCGCGTTCTGAACAATCAGATTTTCCGACAACTTTGTGTGACCGTGTGTATGCAAGACAAGTTTGGGCCAAAACCCATCAGAAAAAATCAGACGGATTTTGTCGTTGGAATGTCCGACCCTGTGTACGGGGCATTACACTGCAGTGTGAACACCTCCATCTGCTCCCTATTTTAAGAATTTTCAGTGGCATTGATAGGCAGTCAGGAAGCAGTAAACACATCACCCAACCTCCTATTTTCAAAGCCTGTGTGAAGGAGCCCTTAAAGTGGTGTTGCCACCCAAAAAAAATAAATAAAACATAGCTTAAAATTCATTAAAAAAAAATAAAAAATTATTGGAAAATATATTTTTTTACTCGCCTTTAAATGCCTGTTGCTAGGGGGTCCCTCGTAGTCTGCCTTCTTCAATGCCCAGGCTGGTGACATCACTTCCCCTTGTGCCGCACAGTCATCTGGGACCTGTCACGTGTCCCAGATGACTGTGTGGCGTATCACATACATTATATATATATATATATATATATATATATACACATATACACACACACAATATATATATATATATATATATATATATATATATATATATATATATATATATATATATATATATATATATATATATATATATATATATATATATATATATATATATATATATATATATATATACACACATACATACACACACACACACACATTTTTTTATTTGCAATCCAGTAGTTGTTGGTACAGGGGTACATGGATAGCAAAAGAGAAAAAGAGCATTCCTTTGAGATCAGTTTGGGATTAAATAAAATTGCAATATATAACAAAAGTAACAATGAACACGAATATACAAAATTCAGACCTGACTCAGATTTAAAATACTGACTTTTACATCATCTATCAGAAATTTTCTATGACTAATTTAAAAGCAAACCACAGACAACGCTGGGCGGTAATCCTTTAGTGCGATTTGCAGTGCAATTTGGACCCACAGAATATGCAAAGTCACATGAAAAGTCACACTGAAAATTGTGTCAAAATCACATCGCAGCATTGTGGTCTGAGCCATATACAGGTCTTAGAATGCAACAAAACCTGTAATATAAAATATAATATAATGTTTATAACTTGGATCCTCTATTAGCATATTTAGCCTGAAATAACTGACAGTAAAGTCTAATTCCATGGAAATAGACATTTTCATCCAGTTTCTTGTTGTTTTCCACTGTCTGTTCAGAGATAAATTAAGAAAAGTTGGTCCAGCCAATCCTATAATTGCTGGAGACAGCTGTGGGTGTCTATGTGTATGTCATATTATTTCGTAACAAATAGCTGATCTCTGATGTCTGTGGGCACCAGAAGACGATAATAATAGTAATCAGTGCAATTTTCGAATGAGAAAGCTGGCCAAGAGATAGCATCTTGAGAAGAGACTAATAAGACTATCCCCCTGGTAATGTGACATTAGGTGACTTCTCCAGCAGACACACCTTGGCCTAGCAATGCACCCATCACCTTTACGAATGAAAAGAACCGCTGCCGTCATGTTTGCTTTACACTTCAGCTCTGTGATTACATCTGCAGCTTTCTCTGGAGCCACTATAAGAGGGTTCTTGAGAACCAGTTCCCTGCACAGATCACATCGGCCTGATAAGACTGCTCATAGACGGGACAATTTTGGGAAGGTCCTCATTCATATTCAACTAATCTCCTTTAATAGATCTGTGTACGTAGAGGTGCATTGTTTTTAGTGTTAGGTTGGTATGTTTTAAAGTGTGCTTGCTTACTGTTTATACTTTACTTTGTGCATCGAAAATGCATTTTTTTTTTATACGTTTTTGAATTTAGAATTTGGAGTGGATAATTTGGAGTGGATAGGTCTACCAGCCATTGACCAAGGCTTGTTAATACCAGCTGCTGACCAATCAAATAAGCATATTATTTGTGTTGTGGTGCGCTGCCATTGACTTCAATGGGCCTCCTAATATACTAAAACACAGAAAAAATGGACGGTTCATTTATTGGGGTCATGTAGCGACCAGACGAATTTTCAATTAGTGTGGGCTCCCTGGCTTGACAGAAGTTGATTGGAAAATTTTCCGTTACTCAGCAGAAGCAGCTTGTTAGGTTTGTTTCGCTGTCAGAATACATTGTTCCAGCAGTGTATTGCCTCGTTTGTGTGGATAGAAGAATCTGCCTGATTTTATGTCCAACTTTCCTTGTTTGGCTGTCATATTCATCCTCTCTCAATAAGAGTTTTTGAGTCACTGACCTGGAGCAAGCAAGCAGATCATTATCAGGAAGCTCGTAATAAGCAAAACATGACTTAGTACTTGGTGGCAAAATCCTTGTTGACAATCACAGAGGTCAGACATTTCTTATTGTTGGCCACCAAATTTGCACACATCTCAGGAGGGATTTTGTCCCTCTCCTCTTTGCAGATCCTCTCCAAGTCATTAATGTTTGAAGCTGACGTTTGGTAATTCAAACCTTCAGCTCGCGCCACATGTTTTTTTTATGGGATTAAGGTCTGGAAACTCCAGCACCTTAATGTGCTTCTTCTTGGATAATTGTCATGCTGGAATACACATCCACGACCCATTTTCAATGGGCTGAGGGAAGGAGGTTCTCACCCAAGAATTGGCAGTACATGGCCCCGTCCATCATCCCTTTGATGCGGTGAAGTTGTCTTGTCCTCTTAGCAGAAAAACAGCCCCAAAGCATAATGTTTCCACCTCCATGTTGGGTGGTTGGGATGGTGTTCTTGGGGTTATAGGCAGCATTTCTCCTCCTCCAAACATGGCAAGTTGAATTGATGCCAAAACGCTCAATTTTGTTTTCATCTGACCAAAACACTTTCACCCAGTTCTTTTCTAAATCATTCAGATGTTCATTAGCAAACTTCAGATGGGCCTGTACATGTGCTTTCTTGAGCAGGGAGACCTTGTGGGCGCTGCAGAATTTCAGTCCCTCACGACGTAGTGTGTAATTGTTTTCTTGGTGATTATGGTTCCAGCTGCCTTGAGATCACTGACAAGACTCTCCTGTGTAGTTCTTGGCTGATTCCTCGCCATTCTCATGATCATTGAAACTCCACCAGGTGAGATCTTGCATGGAGCCCCAGACTGAGGGAGATTGACAGTTATTTTGTGTTTCTTCCATTTGTGAATAATCACACCCACTGTTGTCACCCTCTCACCAAGCTGCTTGGCGATGGTCTTGTAGCCCATTCCAGCCTTGTGTAGGTCTACTGTCTTGTCTCTGACATCCTTGGACAGCTCTTTCATCTTGGCCATGGTGGAGAAATTGGAATCTGACTGATTGATTGCCTCTGCAGACAGGTGTCTTCTATACAGATAACAAGCTGAGGTTAGGACCACTGCCTTTAATGCTAGCCATACATTATACAATTTTCTTCTATAGATTTCCTTTAGATTTACCAAAACCATATAATATGAGGTCAAATTTAAACACTTTCAATTTGTGTGCAATCAGACAGGCCCTTGTACCACACAGTTGAAGGTAAATCTAAAGGAAATTGAATAAGAAAATTGTATGGTATATGGCCAGCTTAAGAGACGGCTCCTAATCTCAGCTTGTTACCTGTATAGAAGACACCTGGGAGACAGAAATCTTGCTGACTGATAGGGGATCAAATACTTATTTCACTCATTAAAATGCAAATCATTTTATAAATTTTTGGAAATGCGTTTTTTTTGGTTTTTTTTGTTCTGTCTTTCACTGTAAAAATGAACCTACCATTAAAATTATAGACTGATCATTTCTTTGTGAGTGGGCAAACAAACAAAAGCAGCAGGGGCTCATATACTTTTTTCCCCTCATTGTAAAGCCATAATGAGCTAGTATGCACCGCATACTAGCACATTATGTTAAAGTGATTATAAAGGTTCATATTTTTTAGTTTAAAAAAAATAAAAATAAACATGTCATACTTACATGCCCTGTGCAAGGGTTTTGCACAGAGCAGCCCTGATCCTCCTTTTCTGGGGTCCCATGGTGGCACTCCTGGCTCCTCCTATTCATCGAGTGCCCCCAGGGAGAGCCGCTTTCAATGGGGGCACCCGTGCGGGCAAGCTCCCAAGTCCTGCTGCTGCAACCATTGTCACAGACAGCAGGACTTGGCCCCGCCCCCTAGCTCCTGTGTCACTGGATTTGATTTACAGCGGCGGGAGTCAATGGCTCCTGCTGCTATCAATCTGTCCAATGAGAACCCAAGACAGCCGCTGGAATTGCTGTGTTCATCCCCATCACTGGAACGATCAGTTTAAGGTAAGAAAAAGGAGGGCTCTGGGGGGGCAGCTGCAGCACAGAAGGTTTTTAACCCTAATGCATAGAATGCATTAAGGGGAAAAACCATAAGGGTTTAAAACGCCTTTAAGCTTACTTTAAAACAAAGCCCTCCCACACTCAGATATCAGAACTGGAGGCCGCTTCTATCTTTACCCATCTTGCTTCCGGGTTCACAGACTCCGGCTCTGTGACTGGCCGGAGCCACGATAATGTCACTCCCGTGCATGCATGCAGGAGCCACCGTTTTACAGCACAGGGCTCTGAAGGAACACCATGGGTAGCCGTTCCTTTAGTGCACATGCGCCAGTGATGTCACTGGCTGCATGTAATATCTCCTAAATGGTGCACATTTAGGAGATATTTACACTACTTATAGGTAAGCCTTATTATAGGCTTACCTATAAGTAAAAGTCAGTAATAGAAGTTAACTTCCACCCTAAACCTTCCATTCTTTCTCAGTATATGGCTCTCACTGCTATCAATCTGTCTTGTGAAGAGAGAGAGATTAGAGGGAGCTGCAGCATTTGAGCACAGCTCTGGATCGAGATTGGGCTCAGGTAGGTATATGAGGGGGCTTTGGGGGAGCTGCACACAGAAGGTGCAGAGAATGCATTATTCAAAACCCTGCCTTTAGATCCGCTTTCAGCTTTAAAGGCAGGGGATCAACATGACTGCTAGGCAACTAGGGCTTGCAGATGGAGATTAAAGGGATCTTCACAGCGGTGCAACATGCAATTTACAAATTGCACCTGAAGTCTCATCTAATGTCTTTCTATGGCATGGTCTTAATAGGTGGGATTTGAAGTAGCGCCGCGATTTGAAAAATAGTTCCTGCTCCATTTTTTGGAGGTCTCATTGACATCTGTGCATGAAATCGCAGAGATGTCGGCAAGCCCCAGATGAAAGCACATTGTCCTGCAGCGTTGAAAACGCTTTGAAGTAGCGCAATTTCAGAGTCGCATTCAGTGTGAACGGGGGCTTAAATATTTCAGAGCGCAAAAGACCTATAAATTCTCCTAAAAGTCTACAAGCCACATAAACTGCCATAAATGTGTTCCTGTTACTTGTTATGACCATAACGCATATTTGCTGACTTTATGAGTTTCAACGAACCCTTCCGAAAATCATCCCGCTTATGACCAAACTAAGTGGAAGGCTAGCTGTTAGGCCAGGTTTACACTGCTGTGCTGCGGCTGCAGTTTTGGTGTGGCTAACCTGCTGCTTTCCCTCATGCCGCTTACACACGACCGGTTTTCCTGTCAGAATAAACTCTGAAGGTTTTTCCGACGGAGTTCCGATGGAGTTCTGCTGAAACTGACGTACGTACACACGATCACACCAAAGTCTGATCCTTAAGAATGCAGTGATGTACAACACGTACGACGGAACTAGAAAAAGGAAGTTCAATAGCCAGTAGCCAATAGCTTCCATCTTGTACTTTCCTCAGAGCATGCGTCGTTTTTGGTTCATCGGAACAGCATACAGACAAGTCGTTTTCCCGCTAGGAATTGGTTCAGTCGGAAATATTTAAAACATGTTCTATTTCTAGGTCCGTCAGAATTTTCGTAAAAAAAAAGTCAGATGAGGCATACACACGATCGGAATATACGATGAAAAGCTTCCATCTGACTTTTTCTGTCGGACATTCCGCTCGTGTGTACGTGGCATTAGACTTTCTATTAAGTCGCATGTTTTTGGCTCGTTTTCTGAAAGCTCACCAAATGCTTTTGGTACGCTTTCAAAAATTGTGCTACCCAATAGAAGGTCTATGGGAATCTATGGATTAACCGTCAGTGTGACTTCGCCTACGACTTGGAAGACATCTGTGCGGCTTCAAGTAGGAACTACTTTTTCAAATCGATGCAGCACCGCAAAGTTGGGCGCACGCCGATTTGAGCGGTGCGATTGCTGGCAATAGAGTGCGCCTTGTCATGTGATAGTCGCTCCAATGTAGACAGGGGCTTGGTCATCTTTTCATCAACAGGCTTGTTGGAAAATTTCCACTGGATCATCACACGCAGCCAATGAGCTGCAGTACTGATCAGTGTATTATGATAGCAGGGGAGTCCCACTGTCAGAATACAATGATGCAGTGGGAAGGATTTCCCCAGCCACCTCGAATGTGTGGATGGGGAAATCGGCTCAGTAGGGTATAAGCAGCTTAAGGGTGACCATACATTATACAATCTGATCTCCTTTAGATCTTCCATCAACAATGTAGTGTAAAGGCCTCACTGATTCATACAAATCAAATGCATTGTTTAGATTTGTTCTCCCATTACACAGTTTTGGTAAGTCTGAAGGAGATTATACAATCAGATTGTATAGTGTATGGCCAGCTTCACATGCATTGATTGGATTATTTACAATAAACTGATCACTATTAAACTGATTGAATAAAAAAAAAGTTATAGCCTTTGTTTTTTTTTTAAATAGATTTTTCTATTTGGGTTTGATCACACCAGCCCACGCATGTTAGGCTACATATAGCATATAGCGTGTACGCTGGTGTAAAGAATGTGCAATGCGTTGTAACAACTGATTACTTTCCCTTTTTTTTAAACTTTAGTGACAAAAAAACTTCATTCAACCTTATGCACTGCAGCATGTTGCAGAACATGTGGTGATGTGCGTTTCACTGTGTAAAAATTTAGGCATGCTGCGTTTTCATGTGACGCACATCACCCCACATTGATAGTGTGAACAGGGCACATGGAGAACAGTTGTTTTCTATTTGGTCTTGTGTTAGGGATGCCAATATCATTTCTTCATGTGTAATTGCAGTTTTCTACACCTAGAGGGCAGTGCTGTGCATGGAATAATTAGCTTCAGTTATCCCAGAGCACCTGTCTAACCTCTGAGCTGCTGGGAAGTCACCCAGCCTTGAAATGTCCTCTTTTGTTCCACAGGAAAGGGACATTGTATCATTTTATTGTTTTGCAGTTTTCCTGCACTGATTCCCACAGCTGAAAACTCTCCGATCAACTCAAGCATTCAAAGTATCTGACTATTGATTTATGTAGAATGTAATGAAACAGAAAATGACAATCCATGTAGGGAAATACATCAACTTTTAAATAATTGTAAAAATCTATTGTGAAAGATTTTTTAACAAATCAGTTGTTTAGTATGTATGGCATCATGCCACAAGTGCAAAGTTTTAATAATTGTGTCCACATTAATATATTTTAAAGCCCAACTCCGGGCAACAAAAAAATGTTTTCCCATGTAGTGGGGCTGTGCACGCACTGCACGGGTCAACTGCTCGTTGTGTTTAGGGGTAAGGAGAAAGCTTATACTTACCCGATCCTTCGTTCCACCAGAAAACAGCACTCACAGCGGTGGACTTTTCAGGTGTCAGGAACAGTCCACAAATCATGGCTGCTGGAGCACAGAGGTAGCAGAGCAGCCCTGTGCTTGGAAGATATGAGGTTTAGGTAAGTAAATCTCCTTTCTCCTCTCCCCTAGACAAAAACAAGTAGTTGATCAATGAGTTGCGGGGGGGGGGGGGGGGCAGTTTACGACTGTAAACCACCGGGTGCTGGGCCTCATTTTCCTGGAACAGAGGCACAGGGAGGTAAGAAACTCCAAGCCATACCGTGCCTTAAACAACATGATTTAACCACTTAGCAAACGGCCCATAGCCATGATGGCTACAGGGCGGTTGCTTAACTCTTGGAGGCCTTTCTATGATGTCCTCCCAGAATTACACTCTCACGCGCTCCCTGGGCTGCACACCCATCCATCCATCCATGCTCAGCCATCCCTCCATGCTCAGCCATACCCTGCCATACCCTTCAATACTCTACAATACACTTCCATACTCTGCCATACTCTGCAATACCCTGCCATACTCTGCAATACCCTGCCATACTCTGCAATACCCTGCCATACTCTGCAATACTCTACAATACCCTGCCATACTCTGTAATAACCTGCCATACTCTGCAATACCCTGCCATACTCTGCAATACTCTACAATACCCTGCCATACTCTGTAATAACCTGCCATACTCTGCAATACCCAGTGATACCCAGCCATACTGTGCAATAGCCAGCCATAATCTGCAATAGCAAGCCATACCCTACAATACCTTGCCATACCCAGCCATACTCTGCAATACCCAGCCATACTCAGCCATACTCAGCCATACTCAGCCATACTCTGCAATACTCTGCAATACTCTGCAATACCCAGCCATACTCTGCAATATCCAGCCATACTCTGCAATACCCAGCCATACTCTGCAATACCCAGCCATACTCCACAATATCCAGCCATACTCTGCAATACCCAGCCATACTCTGCAATATCCAGCCATACTCTGCAATATCCAGCCATACTCTGCAATATCCAGCCATACTCTGCCATACTCTGCCATACTCTGCCATACTCTGCCATACTCTGCAATACTCTGCAATGCTCAGACATGCTTAACCATGCTCGGCTGTACTCGGCCTCTGTATTTGGCTAGGCTGTGAAAGTCTCACACATTTAGTATCGCCGTACTCAGGAGGAGTAGGAGAATCTATTTTGGGGTGTAATTTTTGATATGTACATGCTATGTGTTAAAAATATTGTATAAATGGACAAAAAAAATGTGTTTTAACCACTTCCCACCTGCCGGCCGTCATATGACGTCCTTGACTGTGTGGGGATATCTGAATGATGCCTATAGCTACAGGCATCATTCAGATATGAACTTTTTCAGCTGGCAGTTCCCTACACCATAAGAAGGATCATATCAGCTGTTCCACTGCTTGATCGTTCTTACGGGAGGTGAGAGGGGACATCCACCCCCTACCGCCACCCTCCGGTGCTTCTACCGACTCACCGCTACGATCGAAGCCAGGATTGTTTTTTTTTTTCAGGCTTTCCAGCCTAGAGGTGAGATGTGGGGTCTTAATGACCCCATATCTCACTGTAATGAGGACCTGTCATGCCATTTTCCTATTACAAGGGATGTTTACATTCCTTGTAATAGGAATAGAAGTGATCAAAAAAAGGATTTTTGGGAAAAAAGTGTCAAACTAAAATAAAGTAAAATGAACAATAAAAAAAAAGTTTTTTTAAAGCCCCTCTGTCCCCGTGTGCTCGCATGCAAAAAAAGACCTCCTCTGTAAGTCAAAACATGTAACCAGTAAAAAATGTTAAAGCGTCACCTAAGTGTATTTTTAAGTAGCAAAGTTTGGCGCCATTCCACAAGCGTGTGCAATTTTGAAGGGTGGCATGTTAGGTGCAGCGTTGCAATTACCGCCATTGTATTCTCCAGGGTCTTTGCTCGGGTTGCCACCTTTTCATCAAGCCAAACCCGAACACTTTCACGGATTTAAATTATTATTTTTTTTTAAATGGCGTGGAGTTCCCCCCAAAAATCCATACCAGACCCTTTATCCGAGCACGCAACCTGGCAGTCCACAGGAAAAGAGGGGGGAAGAGAGAGCACCCCCCCTCCTGTACTGTACCAGGCCACATGCCCTCAACATTGGGAGGATGTGAGGATGTGACCCCTCAAAGCACCATGTCCCCATGTTGATGGGTACAAGGGCCTCATCCCCACAACCCCGGCCGGTGGTTGTGGGGGTCTGCGGGCAGGGGGGTTATCAGAATCTGGAAGCCACCTTTAACAAGGGGACCCCCAGATCCCACCCCCCCTGTTGAAATGGTAAGGGGGTACAAAAGTACCCCTACCATTTCACAAAGAAAGTGTAAAAGTTTTTTTAAAAAACACACACACACCGTTGGGAAAAGTCCTTTATTAAAAATAAAAAAAAGATTCCAGCGGTGGTAATCCAGTCTTGCTATCCAGCGATGGATGATCATCTCTCCGGGGTCCAGCGATGGGTGATCTTTCCCTCCAGCGCAGTGTATCCATCCTGTCTCCACCGGAGACACTGCGGGAATCCCGGCAGCCTGACACTTCTTAGCTGAGGAGGGCGGGGCCACCCGTCACCTGACTCTGCCGCCTCTGACGCAAGGTGAAAGCTGGGCTTCCCCAGTGACGTATGGGTGACCCCGCCCTCCTCTGATGTAACGCAGGTTTCCTGGCGGCCCGCCAGGTTGCGTGCTCAGATAAAGGGTCTGGTATGGATTTTTTGGGGGAACTCCACGCCATTGTTTTTTTTTTTTTTTTTTTTAGTGTAGAGTTCCCCTTAAAATCCATACCAGACCTGAAGGGTCTGGTATGGATATTTGGGGGGAACCCCACATAATTTTTTTTTAATTTGACAAGGGGTTACCCTTAATATCCATACCATACCTGAAGGGCCTGGTAATTGAATTTGGGGGAACCCCACGATTTTTTTTTTTTTATCAATGACTTTCAATGACTGTTATCTGTATTATGAGGAGCCGACAATTCATTATAGACGCGAGTGCTTACTAATTACTTTTTTTCCTGCAGAAATGACACTTTGTGCAGGGACAGTTCTAAGCACGGGAAACATGCGCCCCTTTACAGGCATACTATACACACCCCCAGCACTTTAGATTTCTCCCATAGACTTGTACAGGGTGTTCCGTGGCTTTTCGAATTTGCCACGAACACCCCAAATTGTTCGCTGTTCGGTGAACAGGCGAACAGGCAATGTTCGAGTCGAACATGAGTTTGTCTCGAACTCGAAGCTCATCCCTAGTCACTAGGCTCCCGCCCACCTCTACATTCCCCTTGCGCTGGCAGAGGCGTGAGTACGAACTTCGTGCTTGTTATACTAGAAGTTCGCACACAAGGGACACAGAGAGCGTTCTGGGCAGAAGCAGAGCGCGCTCGCAGCCCCCCCCCCCACCCGTGACTCCTGCACACACCACACAGGCTGTAGTGGGGAGGAGTTTTCAGTTTAGCTAGCACAGCTCTGAGATGCTGAGAGAGGGGAGTTGTGAAGCTCTGTATGCTTGTTCCTGAGATAAGGAAATAACCAAATCACCTGTCAGGCCGCGTACACACGCGGGGACTGTTCGGCCAACTTTGTCCGCTGAACAGTGTTTCGGCGGACAGTCCGCCCGTGTGTGGGCGTTCAGCGGACAGTTTCAGCGAACAGTCCGCTGAACAAGGTTTTTCGGAATTTCCGAAAAACTGTCCGCTGAAACCTTGTTTCAGCGAACAGTTCCCTCGTGTGTAGGCTTGTTCGACAAACTAAGTTCCGCGCATGCTCAGAAAGGATTTACACGCCGAAAGTTATAATGCAGTGTATAGGACGTCGTATTTTTCGTCCCGTCGTACGTGCCGTTCACGTCATCGCGCACGGTTTCAGCAAACTGTTCGTACGTCGTGTGTGGCCATGTCCGTTCATGCTAATTTTGAGCGGACTGTTTGCCGAAACTGTTTGACGGACAAAGTTGGCCGAACAGTCCCCGCGTGTGTACGTGGCCTCACTCGCAGCAAGGGGGGAAAACGGACTGTATTTCTCTGTCTAATAAGAATATAGAAGATTGCCAAGTCAGTAAAAAGTGCATTTATTTCAAACAAAAGCTGTATTTATAAAGAAAAGATGGAGAAAATTTTTCTCCATCTTTTCTTTATAAATACAACTTTCTTCCTTCATATATACATATGTATCTTTTTATCATCTATTCCTATAACGTTTAATTTTTCCCTCTAGTTCACCCTTGTCACCATTTATTTCATTCACATGTTATTTGTACTAGTATAACCCTCTCTGCCCGCTTGCATCGATTATAGGGTTAATCTTTACACTGACTGTCATTATTCATTAGTTCTCCTATTTAACCACTTCAATACAGGGCACTTAAACACCTTCCTGCCTAGACCAATTTTGAGCTTTCAGCGCTGTCGCACTTTGAATGACAATTGCGCGGTCATGCTACACTGTACCCAAATGAAATTTTTATCATTTTTTTCCCACAAATAGAGCTTTCTTTTGGTGGTATTTGATCACCTCTGCGGTTTTTATTTTTTGTGCTACAAATAAAAAAATACCGAAAATTTTGAAAAAAAATGTTTTTTTTTGTTTCAGTTTCAAAACTTTGTAAATAAGTACGTTTTCTCCTTCACGGATGGGCACTGATGGGGCTACACTGATGGGCACTGATAAGGCGGCACTGATGGGCACCAATGAAGTGGCACTGATGAGGTGGCATTGATGGGCACTGATAGGCAGCACTGATAGGCGACACTGATAGGCGACACGGATGGGCGACACGGATAGACACTGATAGGTGGCACAAATTGGCACTGATAGCTGGCACGGATTGGCATGGATGGGCGGCACAGATGGGCATGGGTAGGCGGCACAGATGGGCATGGGTAGGCGGCACAGATGGGCATGGGTGGGCACTGATAGGCGGCACAGGTGGGCACTGATAGGCGGCACAGGTGGGCACTCATTAGCGGCACAGGTGGGCACTCATTAGCAGCACAGGTGGGCACTCATTAGCAACACAGGTGTTATACTGTACTAATGGATGCCAATCAGTGCCAAACAATAATGCATGCCAATCAGTAATGCCCATTGTGGGCACTGATTGCCATCCATTATGGGCACTGATTGGCATCCATTGTGCCTGACTGGCATCACTGGAGGATTACCTCTGCTGGGCATCCCTGGTGGTCTGGTGGCGTCCCTGGTGGTCCAGTGTGGGCATCCTAGGGGGGGCTGTGCTGATAATCGATCAGCACAGACCCCCCCTGTCAGAGGAGCAGCCGATCGGCTCTCCTCTACTCGCGTCTGACAGACGCGAGTGAGGAAAAGCTGATCACCGGCTCTTCCCATTTACACTGTGATCAGCCGTGATTGGACACGGCTGATCACGTGGTAAAGAGTCTCCGTCGGAGACTGTTTACCGAGATCGTAGTTGCCGGGTGTCAGACTGACACCCCGCAACAACGATCGCCGCGATGCGCGCCCCCGGGGGCGCGCAGCGGCTCATAATCCTGATCACGTCATATGACGTCCGGTCAGGATTATGAAACCACTTTGCCGCCGTCTATTTGTAATAGGGCGGGCGGCAAGTGGTTAAGAGCCGTTCACCGCCGCTCTGCCCATACTTGCACTTGAGAAAGGAGCGCGCATGCCCGAACGAGGCTTGCGCATGCTCAGTAACACGTTGTGCTCCCGGGTATCCCCCAACTGACGTCACACGCTGTCTACGAGCCAGTCTGTGTTTCTGTGTATCACAGAACACAGCGGAGCTTCCCCTAGCGCGTTGTGCAGGAGGATCTTGTATATCTGCATCCAGTAAATTGTGCCAGCGAAAGGGAACAGTGGTTTGACTTCAAATGGATAACAATAATTATGGATGTAAGTGAGACTTTTGTTTATTGTTTGAAATAAATGCACTTTTTACTGACTTGGCGCTTTTCTATATTCTTTATTGGTATCCCACTCATGAGATGACTTCACTCCAAAGAAGCAGCTGCCGCTGGTGATTGTGCATATACATCCTCCACCCTGTAAGGACAGCAAGCAATTCCTTTTGGATTCTCAGTAAAGTCCAAGTACTGTCTCTTAAATAACTTTTAAATAACTTTTAAACAACCACTTTTTTTCGGATAAAAACTATCTTGAATTAATTTAAATGAACAATACAGGCTCAGCTGAAAAGGACACGCCAGTATCTTTTTAAGCGCTAGTATTTAGTGTTGCCTTTTACCATATGTATTTCTCTGTCTGTCTGTTTTTATCTTACTGAAAAAAGATAAGAGCAGTGGCGGAAGTGTAGGGGTCGCTGAGGTTGGTCGCCATGGCGACTGGGCCCTATACTGCAGGGGGCCCTTGAGGTCTCCCTGTATACTGCGATAGGAGGAGCGACAAGGGCGCCTGAGACCGATCCTCAGCCAAACTGTAATCGGCACCGCAGGCAGCTCGTCACACTGATTTGACCTAAAGTGTAAGCACAGTGTGTGCTGTGCTCTTTGTCTCCCCCTACAGTGCAGTACCTGGCAGGAAGAAGTAAGCTAAAGCATTGCCGTTTTTTAAAAAGCTATCTGTATGTATGTGTGTTTATATGTGTGTGTGTGTGTGTGTGTATGTGCATATATGTGTGTATATGTATGTATGTGCGTGTATGTAAGTGCGCGCATGTACATGTTTGTAGGTGTGTGTGCATGTGTTTATGTATGTGTGCATATGCTCATTTATATATGTGTGTGTTTATATATATATATGTATATATATATATATATGTATATATATATATATGTGTATGTTTATATGTGTGTGCATATGCACATTTTATGTATGCGTGTTTAATCCTGATCCCCAATATGTGTACAATCAGAACTGATTTTTTTTCTTGCTTGTTCATAGTACCAGAAAAAATTGATGTTCCTCTGAAAATCAATCCATGCTCAGATCGCTTTTCAGAGGCATTTGAAAGCCAGTAAAGAGGCAATATGTTGCCTCCTGATCGCTTGTTTTAACCCCTTAAATGCATCATCACTATGCTGCAACTGCATGCAATGCACACAGTTGTAGGGGGGTTGCAGTGCAGCCCCATTCACCTTGGAGTATACTTCAAGGGTGCCCTGACTGGAAAAAGATTGAGAAACACCGACATAGAGGAACCAATCTCTCCATTTTCCAACTGCAGCCGCTGAATGCCTGCGGAAGGGAGAGGAGGAGAAGCTGGGGAAATTGAGAAATCGGTTCCTTTGTATGCAGCCACTCACTTTCGACCAGACCCTTTTGTTCCTCCACTGGGCTCGGAGGAAAGGGCCCTGTCCAGGGGTCAGGGGGGCCCTTCATAGTTTCTTGCATCGGGGCCCAGAAGGTTCTAGTTATGCCACTGGATAAGAGGATTGCTCAGTGCTGTATTAACCCTTTGTGGCAAGACTGGGCACAGATGACATGAATACCTCTACTCTACAAGTTACAAGTGTTAATTAAAAAAATAAAAAATAATTTGGCTTTACATCCACTTTAAAGACCTTTCACCACTCTTGAGGTACACAGAAGCAGAATGTCATACAAATAATACCACTTTCAAATCGATCATCGATAATCTGATTGTTAGTACACAACTTTCGTCCGAAATTTTCCGAAGGGACAAAGATGAAAATGTTTCTCGTATGATAACAGATCGTACAATTTCCAGTATAGTTAGTATGAGAAATTTCGTACTTTAGTAACCAATTTGTTTTCGATATGGAGACTGGCATGCAAATCCGATAATCGCATTGTGTGTACCAGGCTTTAGCTTTTCTAATTGAAAACGTTTTGCAATGCCAGCTCTCCTGGGTACAGAACCAATAAATCCACAGAATGAAAAGACATGGAGAAGCACACAATCACCTTCAAACAGTCATTTGTATGCAAATACAAAAAGGTATACCCCCCCTAGGACTTTCTATTTGGATAGACTGTCTCCCATGAAAGCTCTCATTGCGGGATGACTATTATAGTCAGATAGAGCTGATAACAGGAAAACGTTCTGTTCTGACTGCAGACAGCCAAATTGGGCAATCATTCTCTAATGACCATAGACACATGTAGGTTTTATTCACTCTAGCAGGATTTGTTTGCAGCTTTCAGCTATATGTAGAAGGTATTTTATGCATTGTTCACTTCAGTTGATGTGCTTTTACATACATTTACTACCATCAATCTCAATTAATTCCATTAGTTTCCAATATAGGTTTACATCAGTTTTGGTGAGATAACACCAGTTTACACCTACATGCGTTCCCACAATATAAGCTGATCAGAGTGTACATACTTGCTTCATTGTATAGTGTAGGTAAACTTGTTGCAAATATAAACATGATGGTTTTAATCAAGCGAATGGCGCCATCTATTAACTTTGCACTTATGTTAGTATACTGCACATGAATGCAGCTTTGTGCTGCTGGTGTAAATGTACTGTATATATTGTGATATGGGGCTCAGGATCACTGTCTGCTGCTTGCCAGGCTGGGTTCACACTTATGCGAATTGGATGCGATTTTTTTTTCTACATCCAATTCGCATGACAGGAGAGTGTGACCAGCTCTCAATGAAGCCGGGTCACACATCTCTAGGGCGGCCGTGGAAGGGTCCTGTGTGTCTTTGGTTCCGTATTCAGGTCTGAATTCAGGCAAAAAGTTGGACCAGATTTCCCCCTAAAGTGGTGGACAGGGACGCACCGGACCCCTGGCTATGAGCCGCTCCGCAGTGTGAACCCAGCCTAAAAGTGACAGTCTTTATTGAGCTTGCAAACAATCCAGAAAAATAAAAACTGTTTTGTTTAGCAAACAAAAACAAAATAGTCCATAACTCTGGTACAACGGAAAACAAGAGTATGGCTCACCGCCTATACTGGTCCAGCACTGGGGTTTGGGGTTTCCTATATGCTTTAGGGCAGGGGTCTCAAACCGGCAGCTCTCCAGCTGTTGCGAAACTACAAGTCCCATGAGGCATTGCAAGGCTGACAGTTACAAGCATAACTTCCCATAGGCAGAGGCATGATGGGACTTGTAGGTTCGCAACAGCTGGAGGGCCGCCAGTTTGAGACCCCTGCTTTAGGGATCTCAAAGAGGAGGTTTTCACAGTTCATCAACCATGGCTCGGTCCCAAGCTTGCTCAGGTGTGTCCTGCTCTCTCCCTCGCAGACAGATTTCAACTAATAATTCCTCATGCTTTTCTGGACCCTAATGCACTTGGGTTAACCTCTTCAGGACCAACATTACTGTAATCAGGGTTTGGAGGTTCTTCCCTACTGTTTGAACCTCTGAAATTCCAGCTTCCCAATGAGTATCTACCAACCCAGAGAGCACTGTAAATCAGTCCACTCCTCATCAATCAGTAACCCTGGAACCCCTCACTCTGTATGGGTGAGAACCCCTGAGTACTCAATAATGACTTCAAACTGTCCCCCTTAAAGGGACCACAGCCCAAGTAGAGGGAAAACAGTGAAGTGCCTTTATAGGTGAGCAGTGATGAAATTACTTTGCCATTCACTATGGTGGTAAAACTCAGGAGCCTCGCACTCTTGGTAGAATCATTTGATGGACACACCAGGATTGTCCTTTGCTGCCATTGTATTATTTGCTGGGTGTCCAGTGGGCCCCTGTGCCCATAACCTCTTCAGCCCCGGAAGAATTTACCCCCTTCCTGACCGGGCCATTTTTTGCTATAAGGCACTGCGTCGCTTTAACTGACAATTACATGGTCGTGCGAAGTTGTACTCAAACAAAATTGATGTCCTTTTTTTCCCCACAAATAGAGCTTTCTTTTGGTGGTATTTGATCACCTCTGCGGATTTTTTTTTGTGCTATAAACAAAAAAAGGTTGAGAATTTTGAAAAAAAAAAACACAATATTTTTTAAATTTTTGCTATAATAAATATCCCAATAAAAAAAAAAAAGCAGATATGTAACCTTCTACATATTTTTGGTCATTTTTTTTTTTTTGCAATAAGTGTATATTGATTGGTTTGCATAAAAGTTATAGCTACAAAATAAGTAATTGATTTATGGCATTTTTATTTATTTATTTACTAGTAATGGCGGCAATCTGCAATTTTCATCAGGACTGGGACATTGCGGCGGACAGATGGACACTTTCGACACTTTTTTGAAACCATTGACATTTATACAGTGATCAGTGCTATAAATACCCATTGATTACTGTATAAATGTCACTGGCAGGGAAGGGGTTAACACTAGGGGTCAATCAAGTGGTTAAATGTGTTCCCTCACTGTGTGTTCTAACTGTGGGGGGATGGGACTGACTGGGGGAGGAGACCGATCTGTGTTCCTATATACTAGGAACACACCATCTGTCCCTCTCCCCTGACAGGACGTGGATTTGTGTGTTTGCACACACAGATCCCAGTTTCTGCTCTGTCACAAGCGATCGTGGGTGCCCAGCGGACAACATGGCCGCCGGGCATGCGCATTGGCTCCTCAGTGACGCAGCGCCCTATACCCCGATTTCCGCAGGGGAGCCATTCTTCCACCATCAAACGATGGCGGGCGGTCGGCATGTGGTTAAGGAGGAGTGGTCTCCCTCCAGGCAAACCTGCCCTCAATCTATCCATTATTATACAGTATGTAGCACCCTGATGTTTAGGCAGGGTTGCTATTAAATTTACCAAGTGATAGGTGCCTTGGCCAATTGTTAGGGGGTCAATTGATTTCGTCCTAATTCTGATATTGCTGCACTTCTCTCTTCTGTTGCTAGGTGGCCAGATATCTGGGTATTAGATAAAACAAGGGCATTGCAAGGACAGATTAGAAATGAATTCTGTCTCAGCCAATGGGCAGGGATTTTCTTGGGTCTCTTGGTGTCAGGTCACCTTGAGGTGAGGTGACAGATGCACACCGTAGGGATCAGGAGTGCACCGCAAGGTTGTGGACCCTATGGCTGACTGCTGCGGACGGGAGACAGGTCCCACCGGGGTTAGAGCGTAAGATTCCCTGCAGTGCACAGGTTAATATAGGGCTCCCTGATAGGGCCTGGGGTGGAGCCATGCTTAGAGGAGAGGTTATAAAAACCACCAGGTGGAAGTGGCTGGCCTCTTAGTCTGAACACATGAGGGGAGGTAAGCAAACACAGGAAGATCACTGCATAACCATGACACTTGGCCTGCTGGGAGAGCCTATTTATTTATGTCAAGCCAGTGGTTCTGTTCCACCTGGATGGCTGTCTGGGTGAACGTGTGTCGTATTGCCCTGGGCCGCTAGGCCAGAAACCTAAGGCCTATCCCAGTGTCATCTGACTGCTAGGCTACCTAAGAGCCTATCCAGAAGTATTGCAGGGTTGGGACTGTGGTCTTGTAGTCCAACCAGTAGTAACAGATCTGCCGGCCGGGGAACCAGTCATGGTCAGAGGTAGAGTGGAAGCTGTCGCCACAAAGGGACCATTCACCTTGCTACCAGAGACCATTGTGAGTAAGCTGAGGCCAGTACCAGAGCAGAATTCTTGCCAGCAGGGACAGTGAAGAAGTGGGAAAGCATCAGCAAGTGCCAAGTCAGGGACCCAGCGGGACAACAGAGGTGACACTTGTGGAGTGCCAAGCCAGGGACCTAACGTGTCAGCAGGGGTGAAGCTTAAGGAGTATATCTGTGAGTGCCAAGCCAGGGACCCAACAGTGAAGCGGGGGTGATGCTTGAGGAAGATACTGTGTTCTACAGTGAAAGAGCTCAGGGGATCCAGTGGCTAGTGGATCTGAAGTCTAATAAGCGAGACTGGGAGCTC
The DNA here is from genome assembly GCF_037356315.1 of Lithobates pipiens. Taxonomy (NCBI): domain Eukaryota; kingdom Metazoa; phylum Chordata; class Amphibia; order Anura; family Ranidae; genus Lithobates; species Lithobates pipiens. Next base: position 511,293,792 of record NW_027507764.1, on the reverse strand, counting down.
GTTGAGTGAAGACCCACAGTGCGTGAGTGTGGGGTAAAGAGAACTGTTCATGTTGCAGATAGTTGAATACCTTTTTCGTAGTAACATCTACAAGATTGTTGCCATAGGAGACAGCGATCCTACCTATACAGAAGTGGTGTCCGGCTGGAGGCCTTCACCTGTATAGCTGTCTGCCTACAGAAGTATAAGGAGTCTACCAATTAACATTGCATCTACCTAAGGCTGTCCTGGCCTTAACCCTCTCTCCCACAGTTCTGTTTAAAGGGGTTGTAAAGCTTCGTTTTTTATTTTCTAAATAGGTTCCTTTAAGCTAGTGCATTGTTGGTTCACTTACTTTTTCCTTCGATTTCCCTTCTAAATGTTTTTTTTCTTTGTCTGAATTTCTCACTTCCTGTTTCTCCTCAGTAAACTTCACACCATCATCTGAGCGGTGTTTAGTCAGCCAGAACAGCTCTTACTGAACAGCTTACTGAGGAGGAACAGGAAGTGAGAAATTCAGACAAAGAAAACAAAGAAACAAAACATTTAGAAGGGAAATCGAAGGAAAATGTAAGTGAACCAACAATGCACTAGCTTAAAGGAACCTATTTAGAAAATAAAAAACAAACCTTTACAACCCCTTTAAGAGACAATAAATCTTTTTGCATTAAAAAAAGTGTCTGGTGTCCACCATTTCATCTTGCAGTACACCCATCATGCCTTGTAACCCGCTCTACACTGAAGGATGTCAGCTGTCCCTAACTCTGGAGGTCACCATTAGGCCTCAGGGGCCTCTGGACTTTGCTACATGTATATGTGCTCCTACTATGGAGGCTCTCAAAATGTATAATTAGAATGGCAGATAATACTGGAGTGCCTTGTCACGGCCTCTGCAGCTTACACATGTCTTTGCAAATGTGTGCAAACGAAACCCCTGTTTTTAACGTGAACTGTTAGACAGTACAAGTCGGTTTGTCGCAGGCTGGTTGGTAACTTGAGCTGAGAATTTTTCTTTGCTTTGGTTTGAAATACTTACTGTCCCCAGAAAGGGTTGCCATGTATGTTATGGGGATGGGTGGATGTCTTACCAAAAAGGCAAGCAATAGGATATCTTCCCATTCTAGCCTTCCTCAATTATATGCCTTGGTAGGTCTATATCAAGAGCTACATATCTATGCAGAATGGTTAACATTTCCTTCCCCTTCTAAACCTAGAAAACAGAGGAATTGACCCTTGCTTTCACAGACATTGCCCACTGGGTTGAAAAATCCCAGTGTTTAATTACAAGTGCTCCCCATTTTTAGAGGTGTTTATTACTGTCTCAATGAGATAAACCCTATGTGGCCTGGTCCTCACAGGTAAAGTCAAACCAATGCAGGTCCGGAAGGCTGCCCTATTTCATACAAACCATCAAAAATTGACATATAGGAGCTGAAAACAGCACCCTAGGGACAAAATGGGCACTAAGAAGAATGGCAAATATCAATTGAAATCCAATATAAAAAACACTACATACTATTTCAATAATTACAGTTACAAGGATCTCGTACTTTGTGTTTGAAATGGCTGATAACAACAACCAATTAATCTGAAATAATACCATTTGAATGATGTGAAGATATTAAAGCTTGGTAGAATCTTTGACAATTGAATTCTCTCCCATGGTCACATTCTGTTCTATTGTCTGTAGTCATTTAGTTAGTGTGGAATACTCTTCCTGTGTCCTTAGCTACAGACACAGATTCTTTTCAGAGGAGATAGAAAAAGAACAGCTTTAAAGTTCTACAAACTACACAATGCAGCATCGGGTTCATTGTAAGACAGACAAAAGGATGTCTATGCCATTGAAATCTCTTCTCCATCCGGTGATGTATTGCGGCTAATAAAGCACTGCTGGAAATGGGCTGCTTTCCGTAACATACATATATACATCCTTTTGTCATTCAAATCAGGTAATCTGCTATAATGTAAAGAGAAATTTAAGACAGCAGGTGAAAGCAATCAGTGATCTATTTGTAGAACCCCTTTGACACCCCAAAAGCGGGATATCACTTCCAGAGGCTAGGAGCGGGCTAGCAAATCACCATAGGGCTAAAATGGGGGGAGATCGAGAAAAGATATTGGGCACCAGTCATTTTTGTCTTTTTAAATGATTACAGAACAGATAGGAAGGTGAGGGTTAGGGGTCTCAGATACCATAGCAGATCACTTACAGACTTTTCAGATCCAGATCAATGTCCAGGTTCACAGTGCCAGAACGTTTACAAGGGTAACTCCACTTTCGTGGGGGGAAAAAATAGCAAATAAAGAATAAATAATATAACAATTGCAACACAAGTCATATCATAATTGATCGTAATTGAATGTTATTAAAAATTACCTTTCCTTTTCAATTTTCAGATGTAATTTTATGAAAATGCAATGCAATATGGCTACCTGGAGTTGTTCTGTACACAGAATGTCCCCCAGAAGCATAATTTCCTGCTTGTGTGATTGGCTCACCAATTTTTCCAGGTCTGCACTAAGATCCAAGTCAGATTTCAGGCATCTCCTGCAACAAAAATTTTATTTCTGGTGAGATACTCCCAATAGGAACAAATCTAAAGGGATGCAGGCCCTGCAGATTTCCTCATTAGTGCTCTGCAACTGCACAGCTGACTGATAATTATGAAACCACTCTCATTAAACCCACTCAGCACAGAGGCAGAGAGGAATATACAGTGATTTCTTCAGAATAACAAAAGGTGGGAATCTGCAACAAAGGTTGTTATAATCCTTGCATAGATCACCCAGAGGGGGATGTTTTTTTCTCAACAAAAGTGGTGCTTTAAGCTGACCCGGCAACACTGTAAGCAGGTTCCCTAATTTCAGTGCATCCTCCAAGGCCCTTTAGAGAGGCCAGCCTTCTTTCTGGCTCTCTTAAAGTATAACTAAAGGCAAAACATATTTTTTTTGTTTTGTTTTGAATAGAGTAGAGAGGGATTAGAACGATTCCCCACAAGAGAAGTTCCACTTAGCAAAAGTGGTGAAGCTCTGCTGACTTCCATTATCCAATCATGTACACGCAAAAAGACTGCTTTTCTTTTTGTTTTCTTTGTATGTGAGTTGATATTATTTTGCAAAGTGAAACTTCATCACATTCACTAAACTCTGGGGAATATTTCCTTTCAAAGTGAACATCTTTATTTGCTTTTAGTAAATCAAATATGGTGTTTCTTTAACTTCTGTGGAGCAGATGGTGAGTCCAGCATTTGACACCCCCCCCCCCTCCCCCGAAACTAAAAACAACTATATTGGCAAAATAGGGAGTATGCGAGGATTAACAAGAATGATGCAAAGCTCCATGGGCAGGACCCCCCTACTCCTTCTGTATTGAACTATAATGTAATCGTACTGTTCCCCTTTATATTGTAAAGAGCTGTGTAAACTGTTGGCGCTATATAAATCCTGTACAATAATAATAATAATAATAATAATAATAATAATAATAATAACTGTGATAGATGGAGGGAAAGTTAAAGAGAAAGTGGATTGTAAAATAAAATGGGCCAGTTATAGCATCACACACTCTACTTTCCCTTTCCTAGTAGCAGTCATGTGTCATTGTAGCATTATCCATTAATTGAAGGGAGCCTATCCATAGTATAACTGATCCAAACTGGCCCTGATCCCTTGTTTTGACTGTAAGCTATGTAAACTATTGGTTTCTTTCATAGCCGGAACAATCAGCAATTACTCTCTGATCTCTAAATAGCCTCTGTAATTGAACTACAAACAAGGTAAATTGTCTGGCTCATCCCCAAATCTTTCACCCTGTTGACGGAACGTGTTATTAGGTGGAATAAATAGCAGGCTGCCCCTGTCGCGCTCTTCGCTCTGCTTTCAGGTACATGAAACATACTTATTTGTGTGCAAAAGTTAAGGCATCCCAAGGCTATCCCCCTGTAGGAAGGTGCAGTTAGCCTTTCTGCCTGTAGATGGCTCTGTGCCATTATTACATGGTAAGGGGAGTCTCAAAAGGGAATTGAACCCTTGAACCCGCTCACACTAGTGCAATTTCAGATGCGACTTCAGTTGCACAGAATCACATGACAATTTTTTTCAATAGTACTCTTTTGCATCAATGCAATGCTACTGTGATGCCACTTTGGGGAAGGTGCCTGTGCTACTTTGGTGTGATGCAGTGTGATTTTGTGCCCCATACACTTCAATGAATTAGCACCAAAAACACATTTACATGTGTTTTTTGGTGCATTTTTGCCTGCAATTTGTGTTTTTGCTAGGAGACAGTACCCTTTGGAGTCCTAACAACCAGTAAGTCTCCCCTGCTGTCAGTGGGGGAAGTGAGTCTTCCCTGCTAACAAATGTAGCTCCGGTACTCCTGATGAGTACGCGCTATGTATGTAAATTTTCGTTTTTCCCAAGACTGTAGTTGAGTCTTGGGGTTAATTGTGTGAAATTATGCTTTGGCATCAGTTTGGCTGGGCTGTATTAAGGTTCTGCCTGGTCATAGGTGGGATTTGCACCTGTGAGAGGCATTAGAACGCAGTCTGGTTGGACGCATTGGGTACCAATCTCTCTCTCTGAGCCTATCAGTGAGCGTGTTTGTTCTGCTGTATATTCCGGGAGAGGCTTCTTAAGGTGCTGAAGTCACGTGGTTGTGGGTTTCGGTCCAGAAGTTGTTGTTGACTCCATGGTCCTGGTCCTCCTGACCAGCCCCCAGAGGCCCTCATGGCCTGGGGTGCGGATCCATCCATTTCTGAGATTCGGAACTGGCTAGTCCGAGGCACAGTAACTGGAAGGGTTTGGAGAGGCCCAGCAACTCTATATGCAACCAGGGGAGGACTCTTCAGTAAGAGGGACACACACGAGGCTGGCTGCTCGGTAAGAGTCTGGAAGCTGAGCTGTTAAGGACACTAATTGAACCCGCATTTCTTATGGTATCGCCGAACCGGCTGCAAGATACTGGTATAGTAAGAAAGTTTCTACCTCTATCCTTCCATTTGCAACTAAGTTCCTGTGAGCATCTAAGTTTTCAACCAAGTCTGTGTCAGAGACTTTGCTAAGCTAAAATTACTTGTTGGCTGCTAGTATCCATAAACAAGGATTTATCCAACAGTTAAAGAATCCAGTTGCGAGTGGCTATTCCCTGGATTATGTAAAGAGAGACTTTTATTGAAGTCAGCAGTTCCAAAGTACCTGAGCTATACTTCATTCCTTATACCCTCTATTCCCAACTGAGAGACTGAGTTTTGTTCAATTGTTTTATGCAAATAAAAACCCTAAAAAGGAGTTTAAGTGTCGGTCTCTGCAGTTACTGGGCCTAGAGGCGATTCAGTTCGCATTGTGCGCTATACAAGTATTTCATTCATTCATTCAACCCTGGGAACAACTAGACAAGAACGACGAGTTACGAGCTGGAGGAGGTAATCGGTAAGCCCAGAAAAAAAAAAAAGCCGCTCCTTCGGTGGTCAGTGCTACACAAAAATTACAAAATGGAAGTGCAGTAAAGAAACGGTCTCTGGATAAACCAAGACCGTATAGTGATCAAGTTAATCTCAAACATGTGTTGCAAATATGTGAAAAAATATGATTAATTAAGTCCACAGTAGTAATAAAGATGTGTACATAAAATTAATGTAAAGTCCACAGATAAGGAAACCAAACGTGTGATAAGTCCAGACACATAAACTGAATTCTCATAACATCCTCCTGGCATCAAAAATGGAGACAGGTATAAAGAAAGTTGCAAGTAGAATATCCACCACCAATTGGATGAAGGCTTTCTGGAAAGCTTGGACTCAAAAGGAGTCAACAAAGCTTGTGGTGAAGTACATCAAAAGATGAAGGCAGTAGGCGACCTCTGGCTTGGAAGTCAGGTGTTCCCAAGGTTCTTCTAAAGGCTCTCAAGGGCAATGACCCCAGGGTAGACAATCATGAAGCGGGGTGGATGAATTCTCCAGTATGTTCATATCAATTGTCGGGCTGACTTGAGGCGTCACATGACCTGACCCATTCCTTGCTTCTGCACCTTCCTCAGAGAGTCGAAGTTGGAAGGTGCTGGTGTAAATTATAAGCCTTTGTGATGGCTTGCTGAGAAGAGAAGTGCAGTGTGTAGGGTGGTGTGCAAAAGTGAGCCCCAGGTGTGGGCTTTCCTGCTGATAACAGAATATAAACAAAAGAGCCAGCATTAAAAAAAAATATGCTGTGGAAGTCTCCCAATCCATACCAGGGTCTTCGGGTCTGATATGGATTTTAAGGGGCCCCCACACTAAAAAAACAAAAAAAAATTGTGTGATCCCTCCAAAATCCATACCAGACCCTTCCTTCTTCCCCACAACCCTGGGGTTTGGGGGGTGACTTATCAGTCTCTGGAAGCCCCCTTTAATAAGAAGGCCCCCGGATCCTGGCCCCTTTATGTGAATGAGTATCCTACTCATTAACTAAACAAATGTTAAAGGTAAATAAAAACACCACACAGTTTTTGACAAGTTCTTTATAAAATGAAAAAATAAAAATGACCCAATGCACATCCATTGTTAATCACGTTGTCCAGCAATATACTGTAGGGAACACGTCAAGCAAAATGAATGACACCCATTGACCCACACAAAGGGAAAAAACAGCTGCTCATTGACACGAATGTTCCGTTACGTGGCAGTAATTTTCCTTTTTTTTTTGGCATGGGGTTCCCATTAAAATCTTTACCAGACTGAAGGACCTGGTATGGATTGGGGGGGACCCCAATGCTGTTTCTTTTTGAAATTTTTTAAAATGTTTGGCATGGGGTTCCTGTTAAAATCCATACCAAACCGAAGGACCTGGTATGGATTGGGGGGACCCCAGTGCTGTTTATTTTTTTTAATTATTTTTTTTGTTTACATTTTGCTGGCTATTTAACCACTTGGCCACTTGACCCCCCCTTCATGACCAGACTATTTTTTGAGATACGGCACTGCGTTATTTTAACTGACAATTGCACGGTCATGCAATGCTGTACCCAAATACAATTTATTCGATTTTTTTTTTCCCACAAATGAGCTTTCTTTTTAAAAAAACAACAACACAATTTTGGGAAAAAAAAAAGAATATTTTTGACTTTCTGCTATAAAACATATCCAAAAACAAAAATATTTAAAAAATCTAATTTCTTCATACATTTAGGCCAATATGTATTCTGCTGCATATATAATAAGCACATATTAATTGGTTTGCGCAAAAGTAATAGCATCTACAAACTATGGGTTATATACTGGAATTGTTATTTTTTTTATTTTATTTTTTATACACGTAATGGCAGCGACTGCGATATTGCAGTGGACATTCTAACACTAACTAACACTTTTCACACTTTGTGGGAAGTGGAACCAGTGACACCAATACATAAAAATATACACTGTCACTGTACTAATGACACTGGCTGAGAAGAGGTTAAACATCTAGGTTGTGTGCCTAGCCAGTGTTTTTGTGTACATAGTTTGGTGCTTTTATTAAGGAAAGTGATGGATTTCCTTACCCTGCGTTGCAGGGAAAGAAAATCCATCACTTTCCCCTTGTCAAGACAGAGTTCTGCCTTGTTTACATAGGCAGAGCTCTGTCCAGCCTCTCTCCTCGATGATCAGCGGGTGCAGTGGACATCCATAGGCTAGCATCTGCTGATCGGCCTCTGATGTGACTAAGCACAGCAGAAGTGCCATGCCAGCGGCGCAAGCACGCCACTTCCTACAGGATTCTGCACAGAACAGCTGCCCTGTAGCAGTAAATCTGATATATGGCGCTCGTTATGCGGTTATCAACTAATGACTCATCCCTACTGCTTACAGCAGGGATAAGTCACAGTGGTAAAGGTATGAACAAGTGTCATGAATGCACCCAGTTGTACTGCAGATGCACTTTAAAATCACAATGGAAATCAGATCAAATTTGCATTGCACTAGTGTGGCATGTCAGGGGGGTCACCTTCTCTTAAAGCGGAAGTTACATTTTTGGGTGGAACTCCGCTTTAAGAAAAGAAGTGGTCTGATCAGACTATGAACTCTCGAGAAACTTCAGCAGCCATTTTTTAAATGAGGCAACCCATGTCACCTTGACCCGCTTCTGGTGAGTGGATGATCGGGGCAGGAACTTGTTCGTGAGGGAGGGTACAAAATGTAAGGAAAGGTTCCCGTGGTGTAGGGACTGCTCATGGCAGGCTCCTTGGCAGTGGCGTACCAACAGGGGGGCAGTGCGCCCTGGGTGCCACACATTGGGGGGTGTCAGGCCGATGCCATTTAGGCGTGTCAGGCCGGGGCCGCTGATTCGCTGCGGATGTCTGGGTTAGTAAATGTGCCACTGCCAGTTACATGTATTTCTGTCTGACGGCAGCCTCCTGATGACAATACTGAGGTCAGTTGGTGCCATTTTTGCAGAGGAGAGGGAGGGGCTGCCTGCCCGTGGAGCAGAGGGAGGAGGATTCTCCCGGGTTCCAGGCCACAGTGCATGGAGGTGCTAAAAGTGACGTCACTTGACATCAACCTCAGCTTGTTGATGTACGGTGCACAGCCTGCATGTGCCCGGAAGGATCCTCTTTGTTTGCCTTAAAGTAAATTAAATTACAGAGACCACACAATCACTCATTATTTCAGCAGAAGGCTATCGACATGAAGGGAAGGGTGAAGCCAGCCTGCCTGCCAGCCCAGCCACAGCTTGCCCCCCCAGCCAGGGCCTGCCAGCCAAATTGGTGTGGGTGTTTTTACATTTTAAAGTTGGGGGGTCAGGGTTGCCAGGTATAGGATCCTCCCTGGTTGTCAAATGGTCTAGGTATGCCCCTGCTCCTTGGTCATTGCTGATACTCCAGTGCTTGGAACAGAGACAAGGAACCGATGGGAGGCGCAATTTCAGTCTATCATTATTATTACTATACAGGACTTATATAGCTACAACAGTTTGTGCAGCGCTTTACAATATAAAAGGGAGACGATACAGTTATAATACAATAAAATACAAGAGGATTAAGAGGGCCCTGCTCAGAAGAGCTTACAATCTAATAGGGTGGGGCAGGTGGTACAAAAGATTGTAACTGTGGGGAATGAGTTGATGGAAGTGATAAAAGATTAGTTAGAGACGTGATAGGCTTTCCTGAAGAGATGAGTTTTCAGGGATCGCCTGAAGGTAGCAAGGGTAGCTCGGGGCAGAGTTGTGAATGGCTTTGTATGTTGTGGTTAGTATTTTGAATTTAGTTCGCTGGGTGATTGGGAGCCAGTATAGGGATTGGAGGAGAGGGTTGGCAGGTGCTGAGCGGTTGGTAAGGTACATAATTCTGGCAGCAGCATTCATGATAGACTGAAAAGGGGATAGCCTATGGAAAGGCAGGCAATGAGAAGGGAATTGCAATAGTCAAGGTGAGAGATAACAAGGGATTGAATGAGGAGCTTAGTGGTTTAATTTGTTAAAAAGGGGCGAATTTTAGAGATGTTACAGAGGTGAATTCTACAAACTTTTGACAACGATTGGATTTGAGGCTGAAATGACAAGTCAGAGTCTAGGATTACACCTAGTACACCTAGTGAGGGGAGGGACTAATGGTTACATTGTTGATTTTGATGGAAAAGTCATGGAGGGGGGCATGGGTGGGGGAGGGGGGCATGGGTGGGGGGGGGGAATGTTAATAGCTCAGTTTTAGAGATATTTAGTTTAAGGAAGTGGTACGACATCAATGCTGATGTCAGTTAATAAGTTAACAATGCGAGAGGAGACCGAAGGAGTGAGGTGGGGAGTAGACAGATAGATATGGGTGTCATCAGCATATAAGTGGTATTGGAAGCCATGGGCAGTTATCAAGTGACCAAGGGAGGACCAAGGGAGGAGGTGTAGATAGAGAAGAGAAGGGGTCCAAGAACAGAGCCTTGGGGCAGAGAACCAGGATAGAGCAGAATCTTGGAGGCCAAGGGAATGTGGTTTATAGAGAAGGAGCGGGTGGTCAACAGTATCAAAGGCCGCAGAAAGGTTAAGTAGTAGGAGTATGGAGTAGTGACTGTTGGTTTTAGCAGTTAGTAAATAGTTAGTGAGTTTTAGTAAGGCAGTTTCCATGGAGTACTTCGAGCGAAAGCCAGACTGTAAGGGGTCAAGAAGGTTATTTTCACTGAGGTAAGAGCTAAGATGGTTGTAGACTAAGCGTTCTAGAAGTTTAGAGGTGAATGGGAGCAATGAGATGGGTCTTAAGTTGTTCAGGTTGGAAGGGTCCAGTTAAACCTTTTTAAGTATGGGAGTGATCTGCGCATGTTTTAGAGGGGAGGGGGAGGTGTCGCTAGAGAGAGAGATTGAAGATGTGAGTGAGGGAGCATAGGATAGAAGAAGAGGGTGACCATTGTAGTTGTGAGGGAACAGGATCCAAGGGACAATTTGTTAGGTGGGCATCTGAGAAAAGTTTTGTAACCTCTTCAGTAGTAGCCAATTCAAAAGAGGAGAGTGTTAAATGTGCTGTTAGGCAAGGTATGTTGGGTGGGGAAGATGTACGCACAGTGAAGGTGTCCTCACGAATTGCATCAATCTTATCTTTGAAGTGATTGGCAGTCTCTTGGGCAGTGAGTGATTTAGTGGGTAGAGGGGGTGGGGGGACGAAGCAGAGAGTTAAAAGTTCAGAAGAGCCGACGGGATTGGATGACAAGGAATTAATAAGGGAGACAAAGTAGACTTGTTTCGCAGCATGGAGGCAGGAATTGTATTTTAGGAGGGCAGATTTAGATAGGGTGAAATCTAGCAGGCATTTGGTTTTACGCCACAGTCGTTCAAGAGCACGGAAATGTCTCTTGAGATTTCTAGTGTTGTCAGTTTGCCAGGGTTGTAAGGGTCGGGGCCTGATTCTGCGTGTGGTTAGAGGAGCAAGAGCATCTAGTGATGATGAGAGTGAACTGTTGTAGACAGAGGTGGCCAGGTCAGGACAGGACAGGGGAGAGATTATGTCATATAGGTGGTCAGTAGCAGAATAGAGAAGAGAAGGGTCAAAGTGGCAAAGGTTTCTACAAGTAATTGTTTGCTGCTCGGAGGGATGGGTGGTTGGAGGCAAGGATAAAGTGAAAGTAGTGAGGTTGTGATCAGAGAGAGGAAAGGGGGTGTTGGTGAGGTTGCCCGGGTTGCAGAGATGGGAGAATACAAAGTCAAGGGTAATACCATTGGAGTGAGTGGAAGTATGTGTCCATTGGGTTAGGTCAAAAGATGAGGTTAAGTTGAGAAGTTTAGCTGCAGTTGGGCTGTTAACATTGACAGGAATGTTGAAGTCACCAAGAATGATCGTGGGTATTTCAGAGGAGAGAAAGTAAGGTAGCTAGGCAGCAAAGTCATCAAGAAAGCACGATACTGGTCCAGGAGGCCGATAAATTGCTGCAATCCTCAAAGAAATGGGAGAAAACAGATGAATACAGCGCATCTCGAAAGAAGAGAGGGAAAGAGAGGGAGGAACAGGAATGACTTGGAAGGTGCTTTGTGTGGATAGAAGGAAACCAACTCCACCTCATTTCTGTCTGTTGGGTCTAGGGGAGTGAGTCCAATGGAGACCACCATGGGAGAGGGCAGCAGGAGAAGCTGAGACAAAATTTTGAAGCCAGGTTTCTGTTATGGCAAGTATGTTAAAGCCATGAGAGATGAAGAGGTCATGTAAAGATGTTAGCTTGTTACAGATGGAGCAGGCGTTCCAAAGGGTGCATGAGATAGGTGGGCTGCTTTGAGGAAGCAGGGGGATAGAAATTAAACTGAGTGGATTGCAGTGTTTGCCAGAGGGGGAGGGGTATTGGATATGTGGCTTGCAGTTGGAAAATGGCGGACCAGGATTAGGAGAAATGTCTCCTAGGAGAAGGAGGAGGGCGAGGAAGGCATGAGCACAAGTGTCTAGTGGCCCTGGTGTTTATGTCTTCATCTGGGTGCAGCAAATGCAGGAGATGATGGGTGCCATAGTAGGGAGGGGGTAGGAGTGAGGGTGATATGTGCATACTCCAGGGAAGAGAGGAGGGGTAGAGTAAAGATAATTTGAGGATAGAAGACACCAATGTGAGAAGGGAGAGAATAAGGAGCATGTTAGTGGATAGAGAGTGGGAAACTGACTTTATATAAAATAAATGTCAAAAACTGGTTTGCTTGTCATCTTGCAGAGTGGAGCAGAGTTCTTGTTTTATCTTCATCCAGCTTTAGTTATTCTGCTTTCGTTAAACTGCATTGGTGAAACTGCTCATCACTCGTGACAGAGCCACTGAGGACAGAGCCATGATCTCTGCGCCACTCCATAGGCTGCTTTAAATTTATAGGTCTAAATACCTCTTCATTTGGAACGCTACCCATGCTAGCCGAAGTCATCCTCTGGTAATGCAGTTGATGAATACAGTGCGGTACATTGCTGCACCTCTCTGCATATTATGTACATATCTTTATACACTATATTGTCAAAAGTATTGGGACACCTGACTTGCACATTAATTGTAATGGCATCCCAGTCTTAGGCTGGCCATACATTATACAATTTTCTTCTATAGATTTCCTTTAGATTTACCAAAACCATATAATATGAGGTCAAATCTAAACACTTTCAGTTTGTGTGCAATCAGGCAGGCCCTTGTACTACACAGTTGAAGGTAAATCTAAAGGAAATTGAATAAGAAAATTGTATGGTGTATGGCCAGCTTTAGTCCATAGGGTTCAATATTGAGTTGGCCCACCCTTTGCAGCTTTAACAGCTTTAGGTGTGTGTCTATAGGAATGTTTGACCATTTTTTCAGAAGCATATTTGTGAGGTCAGACACTGATGTTGGACGAGAAATGTAGTTATAATGTTGTTTATTTGCTGGCACTTTTTTGCAAATAAAAACACCAACACTTATTCTGGGATCTACACCATTGGGAGCTTGTCTTTATGTTTTTACATGATACTTGCTCCACGTATGCATTGACCCTTCTGAGAAATATATATTCTGACCTTTTTGGTACCTGTGTTTTGGCCTGCTGGACTTCTCAGACGATCAATGTCGATGAAGGACCATATACAGCCTGCTTTCCAAGTGGCTTTTTGTCCCATGCTCGTAAGATCTGGTGTTACTGACATACAGGTCCACCAACTCTGGTAAGAGTGTTTAATTATATTCATCTGTTTGGATTTTACTATTCCTCGAAGTACAGTCGACTGTCGGCTTCCCTTGTGCAGGATTGATCTCCGAGTCTTGGTGGCCCATTATCCATCTGGATGGACTTCTAGTGGACTCTTATTTTCTTTTTTCTTATTGCATCACTGATTTATTTCACATTTTTTAACGCTACATGTTTCCTTTTTATTCATTTTTTATGTTTATAATAAAAAAATTCCATTGTATTTTTTATTTCACATAGTGCCATGAAAAAATGCTTCTAGTTTTGCATAGAGTGGGGAAGGATTAGAACCTTGGTAAGGGAACTGTGATAAATACAGTCGGTTTATTCTCACTGTCCTGCTGACAAGCTTTACCAGACAGGATGTGAGGGAAAATCTTTAACAGTAATACAGAAATAAAAAAATAGACATATTTACAGTCCATCATTGTATGAGGGTCCTAGAAATGCCTCAGTCGGAGCGTTTTTTTATTTTAATTTTGCACTTTTTACAATACCTCTGGCTGGTTAAGCCAGAACACTATCAATTAACTCCATATGAAAAATGGTGCACACAGGATACAGATCAGCGTGGGGATATCTCCTTTGTCTATGGGCTGCTACTGGACTCTCCTCCTATACTCCCTTGGACTGGGATATTGATTTGGGAGAGGAAATGGACACGGAGTTATGGCACAGTTGTTTCCTTAGGTCATACATAGATATCTTGAATGTCGCCTTGATAGAGGCAAATTTGAAGGCACTTTGGTGCCAACTGGGCTGGTCAAAATGTACCCCTCCGTATTGCCTTTGTGTTTTTTCTAGGCTGTCAGATGCCGGGGACAATGTGCCATATCTGGTGGGAATGCCCTAGGAGCCATGGCTTTTGGAATGCCATCTTTGCCCTGATTTGTAGAGTAATGGAACAGTCAGTTCACCAGACTCCACGTATAGCACTCATTAACACTCCTGTGCCTCGATTACCTAAACACTTACAATGTTTGATTTTCTTTATTTTGCTAGGGGCCAAGATAACTCTTACTAAATCCTGGAAACAACCTACTGTATCCCTGGTGCAGGCTAGGAAAAAGTCACCTGGATCATGTCTCATGAGAATATTGTTAGCATCCTGAAGCAATCAGTCCAAAAATTTGTACAGATCTGGGAGCCGTGGGCTATCTATATGCATGTTTCTCTGGTGTACTAGCTTGTTACTCCTTTTTGTTTTAAGGAATACTTTATTCCCTCTGACTCTGGTCCAGACCACTTCCCTTTGCTTTATTATGTAGCAAGGTCCCCGGCCTCCTTCAGTCTAATGAGAATCTCCAGGGCCAGAGATAGCTGACATCCTTCTGTATATGGTGGGTTGTGAGGCACAGTGGGTGCAAAGCAGTTATGCCCCGTACACACGATCAGAAATTCCACCAGCAAAAGTCCGATGAGAGCTTTTGGCCGGAAAATGCGATTGTGTGTATGCTCCATCTCACTTTTGCTGGCAAAATTTTGGCCAGCAAAAGATTGAGAGCGTGTTCTCAATTTTTTGGTTGTAAGTTCGGAAATTCCAATCGTCTATACAAATTCCAAAGTGCAAAATTCCTACGCATGCTCGGAAACAATTTGACGCATGCTCGAAAGCATTGAACTTAATTTTCTCGGCTCGTCGTAGTGTTGTATGTTACTGCGTTCTTGACAGTCGAAAGTTCAGAGAACTTTTGTGTGACCGTGTGTATGCAAGACAGCTTCCCCTCTACCTTCAACCACGACAGGTTTTCAGGGTACTACAATTCTTTTTCTTTTCTTGTTCTTTGTCTTTTCCTATACTTTCCTTCTCTTGTACCCATGGCTACCCAGGAGTTTGATAAACTAGCACCTCACATGCACAGCATTTTGCTCTTGGGGTGGTCTTCATTGGGTATTTACGGTACTCATCTTCCTGTTCCATCAGGTAATAGAACACTGACTCCTGCATAAACTGATGTTCTCTTTATAGATGTTTTATTCCATGCCCAAATCAAATATTATATTTGAATGGTTAGGGTCTTCCCAGCCTTCCTGGAAATGTGAGCTCAAAAACCAACCACTATCTACTTAAAGCACATTGTTTATTGGGTACCACAAGACTCAGTATCATTAACTTAACTTTATGCCATGTTATCTTTGTACTGTCTTGTTAGCCAAACCCCCATGTCGCGTACATACGATCAGACTTTCCGGCAGACTAGATCCGAAGGGATCAGTGTATGGGTTAGTCCGATCGTTTAAAAAAAAAATAAAAAATCCGATGGACCTAGAAGTAGAACATGTTTCAAATCTATCCGATGGACTCAATTCCGATGGACTAAAATCGGGAAAACCTTTATTCTGTGTGCTGGTACAAAGGACCAAATACTACGCAAGGGAAGCTACTGGCTACTGGCTATTGAACTTCTTTATTTAGTCCCGTTTACGTCATCACATTAAAAACAAATGGACTTTCGAACGGACTTAGTCCGCTCGTGTGTGGCCAAGTCCGTTCGTTCGGAATGTCTAGTCTAGTCTTCCAGAAAGTCCGGTCGTGTGTACACGGCATCACTGTCAACTGCATTGTCATATTCAAAAAAGTTTGAAAAAATGTATTTAAAGAAATGTCATTCACCTTTTTTGTAACAGAAAATGCAGCTTTAAAGTTGGATTGCTTGCACACCCTGTTAGACAGTACCAAAGAAGTGGGAGGGACTGAGAGGGGCTTTTACATAGTTTCCCTAAGCTCCTGCATATATTATAAAGTGATGTCAATATAAAGGGCTGTGCGCAAAATTAAGCATGGCTGTTCACTGATGAGTATATATATATATATATATATATATATATATATATATATATATATATATATATATAGTGACATTGGGGGATGTTTAACTCAGTAGTAGATGCCTTTTCAGTAAATTCACAGCGAACAGGAACTTTAGTTTAAGGGCATAGTAGCCCACTTTTATTAGGAGGAACAAAATAAAGTTCATACATGCACTTGGTTGCCCACACAGGGGTTCTTCTCCCAAAAACAATAAATGAAAAATGCCAAGCCACCTGGCTCTCTTCAACAGTACTGCCACTTATGCTTTACGCTTCAGCCCTCTTGGCCATATAACAGGGTTCCCGTACAACTACTGTACCTCTTTTCAGCTTCCTTGCTGCTCAGGCCTTCCACTTCAGGCCTTCATCTGTCTCCTTGGACGCACACAGCATCAACGCACACAGCGTCTATCTTGAAAGCAGCCCCTCACTGCTTTGATCTTTAGACTTGGGTCTCTGGCTTTCACTAGTGCACACCTGCACTCTCTGGACTTCTGAAGACCTCCAGTCTCTCTGGGTGGAGCCCAGAACCCTAATCCTAACTCTGCTATAAGCCCACCTGTTCAATCAACCAGCCAGACTCCTGGCTGTTCCCAAAACCCAGTCCCAGGATTGGAGATTCCGGCCCACCCATAACGCTATGGAATCTCCGGGCTCCAGGTCTCCAATTGGATTTTACAAACTTTGGAGGAAACTGATAAAACAGATTCCTCCACATTAAATACCCCTGGCGCCCCTCAACCTGCCTATTTGAGAAACCTGGGTGACAATTACTAGGACAGGGAACTGTACTGTCACTGTATATATATATATATATATATATATATATATATATATATATATATATATTTATATATTTTATGTGAATTTCAACCGGTTCCTAATGAATTGGACAAAATTCACTTAGTGAGTGGTCCTGTTGTCCTGTTGCCCCCCTCCCTTCTGACAACCTTATATTGACAAAAATGAAGGAGCCAGGCATAAAATTGTTGGCCAAATAGTGGCTGCATCCAATCAGATACAGCTGTTC
This sequence comes from Lithobates pipiens, assembly GCF_037356315.1. Lineage (NCBI taxonomy): Eukaryota > Metazoa > Chordata > Amphibia > Anura > Ranidae > Lithobates > Lithobates pipiens. The sequence continues at coordinate 511,276,865 of NW_027507764.1, read as the reverse complement.
ACATATTCTAATAGCCACTAGCTCAGCAGCAGTGATTCTTCCATCCACACTGTCCGTGTGGATGGAGGATCTATTAAATTATTTAATTCAGCCTGCAACATAAAAAACTATAGCAGTGTATGGTTACCTTAAGCCTAACTTGCAGTTCTCAGATCCCAGTAGTCAGGCGTGGAAACATTTGTTTGTGAACACAGTGATCTCTAGCAGTCCCATATATGTCCCCAGTTTCAGACTGTTTCCTAAAGAATGTCCTCTATGTCTCATGTATTCATATAAATAGTGGGTGCAGGGGGAACAGTCCTATGTGACCCCTTCCTCAGTTTGTGGCCCTATTATCAGACCAAAAGATGTAAAACTGAGAAGGAAGCTGGAGAGAAAGGTTTGGTATAAAAAGAGGGCCAGTCTTTCCAACTGAGGCACAGTTGGAAGCTATGCCTACTTTTAAGGCCCTAGTCAAGAATAAAATAAAAATGCATGTTTTTGGGACATTTATGGTTTGGGGATGGTTTGAACATAGAACTTATTGATGTCCATCCTCGGTCTTGTAATGAATGTAGCCAAATTGGTCCTTATCCGTTTCAATCACTGCTCATGAGCATAGTCATTTCATCCAAAACAATCATCCAATTTTCCATCAAGTGCACTTGTTTATGCCATTGCTTTTTTTTTTTTCATTCAAAAGATGTAGAAATCATACAATGCGTGAGCCGCCCGCCATGCAATTTATTTAGCCTGTTTAGCTGTGTGAGCCACAAGACCTTGACTCCACACGTGCAGCTTATAGCTAAAGGCTGTACATAGAATTTCAAAGGTGGGTAATAACCTTTGAGCTCCACAGATGTTTGAAACCACCTGCGAAGTCTACAAAATTTATTGTTCTGTTTGTGAAGATTTATATCTATATATATTAAAAATGTCATTTAAAAACATAGTAGTAAATTATCATTAAAGCAGAATGATTTGGCTCAACAAACAACTTGATTTTTCAACATCCTAAGTGGCACATGTCATTTTAAATAAAGTGGGAATCACTTAAAGCAGTTGTATAGTGTTTTTTTTTTACTTTTACCTACAGTTAAGCCTATAATAAGGCTTACCTGCAGGTAAAAAAAGATCTCCTAAACGGCTCATTGCGTCCGAAAGCCCGGCAGACACTGGACCCTGCCGGAAAGAAATCTCCCGCGCATGCGTGGGAGTGACGATATTGTGGCTCCGGCCACGCACAGCGACAGAGCTGCGATACCTGGATCGTCGGAGATGTTGGGGCCTCGTTCTAAGGTAAGTATTTCATAATGAGCTAGTATGCGGTGCATACTAGCTCATTATGCCTTTTCCCTTGCAGGTCTGAAAAAAAAAATGGCATTGGGTTTACTCCTGCTTTAACTTGTGATTGCCTCCACATGTTAGGCAATTTGCAAACATGCAAAAACTGCAGCCTGGGCAAGGTATTATGGTGCCAAAGGCAAGGGCTAAACCTTTTATCCAGTTTCTAAATTGCTGCATTTGTAAATTTAAAAATGCTATTATAAAGGAATAATAGTGCTAGAAAAAATGCGTGAGTTTAACCAATCTTGTTTTTTTTTGTAGAATTTTCCTTTAAGGGTGCTTGGCAAGGGGCTGTGTCCAATGCCTATGTCCAATGCCTACGTCTTTTTGCTGATAGACATCCCTTGTTCCCATCTTAGAAAGTTGGGAGGTATGATAACACCCACAACCACCATCCTGTCTTATTATCCCCAGGACTATAATAGAAATGACCCAACATGGAAATAATTCCTCTGGCTACAGTATGGTAACCAGGATCATTATAATATTGTCCCCAAACTGCTGTGATATTCCCATCACTATTTTATTATGCAACATAGATCTCAACTGTATTACTATTAGCTAGCAACATAATAATATTATATGTAAAGAAATTAAAGGGCCTAAGGTGCTACCACAAACTTATACACCCTCAATCAGTGCAAAAAAAGGGGGGTTCCCAAAACCTCTCATCCTCTACAAGCCGGGGGAGATCAAGTTAATATATTTTCTCCTGTAATAAGAGCAGACTACTGATGATATATAAGGCTATAAATTGCAGTAGGCTGACCAGATTATACGCCCAGAGTACTCCCTTATGGTAGATATACACACCATATACTTAGGGCAAATCAATCAGTTCAACCGACCTTTGCATCTACATTCCCTGGACTATTTTTTATTTAAAAAGTGTACAATATCAGAATAAACAAGGCAATTAAAAATAATTCTGAAGCTAATAGTGAATATATATGTGAAGCATTGAGTACTAAATCTCTCAATCATTCCACTATTTCACATTGTATGTCTACATGTGGAAAAAAACAATTATCATCCAGTGATCCATATAAATTAATGTCCAAAGTTTGTGCAAAATAAACACACAATTTTCCAAAGTGCATAAAGTGCTAAATGTGCAAAAAATGCAGAAAGTGCAAAAAGGTCTGCAAAAAATATCTCCAGTGCCCTAATATTTGCATATGTATCCCAAAAAAGGGGCTTTTCAAAGTTTATATATAATTAAAGTGCACAGTCAATACGTAAAGTGAAAAAAAAATCTCAGGTTAAAAGTGACTTTGGTGCTCCGTCAGGAAATTCCAGTGACTTCCATGCTCGCCCACTCGGGTCCCCACTCACCAGATCCGTGTCCCCCTAAGGGCCAATTCACACTGCGGCGCGAGGCGAGGCGACACGGCTCGCCTCGCCTCGCTCCCGCAAGTCGTCCCCATTGAGTACAATGGAACCGTTCTGAGAGGAGCGACTCGAGTCGCTCCGACTCAGAAAAAAGGTTCCTGTACTACTTCGGGGCGACTTCGGGGGCGACTTGCATTGACTTCTATGCAGAAGTCCTCTGCAAGTCGCCGCTGACCCCCCCTGCAAGTCGCGGCGAGGAAGTCGGAGACGCCTCGCCGCGGCTCGCAGTGTGAACCGGCCCTTAGGACACGGATCTGGTAAATAATTTTATTGTTTATTTTACTTTATTTTTTTGTATTTTTACACTTTCTCTTTTACATTTATTTTTTTGATCACTTTTATTCCTATTACAAGGAATGTAAACATCCCTTGCAATAGGAATGGTGCTTGACAGGTCCTCTTTCTGGAGAGATGCGGGGTCAATAAGACCCCACATCTCCCTCCAGCCGTGATCATGGCTTTGTTTACTATCGCAGCCGGGACGTGACGTCATAACGGCGCAACGCAGTGCCTGGGCCTCCAACGGTCATAGAGATGACGGTGACCACCTGGTCGCCGGAAATCTCTACGGACGTCATCCGATGGCAGCCAATTCTTTCTCCAGGTCCCCGAATGGTGGAACTGCCGCTATGATCATTCTTATGGTGCACAGCATCACCGGCTCAAAATGAGGATATCTGAAAGATGCCTGTAGCTGCAGGCATCATTCAGATATTCCCACTGAAAGTCAAGGACGTCATATAACGGCCTTGGGCTGTAATGTGGTTAAAGAGGAACTGCAGTCTGCTCATATAATTTGTAATAAAAACATCTTTGCCATTCTGAAACTTCCTTCCAACCACTTTGCATCTAATTTTCTATATACTGTGAGTCTGTACTTGCCAAATATGCTGCAAAAAGCTCCCTCCACTTAGTCTGGCTGCAGCCATTTTAACTGTGGGCAGCTGAAGCTGCTGCCTGTTCATTTTCTTGATTTAAACAGACACACAGAAGCACACTCCTAGCTCTGCAGCTCTCATTGGCCCTCTTATGACTCACCCCCCCCCCCCCCCCAGCAAACTCTCACAAGAGTGAGAGAGAGAGCTGTGCATGGTGTCATAAGCTTAAGCTTTTTACCAGACAAGAAACAGGAAGTGGGCTGTATAAGGTATTTACTTGCAGAAAAAAAATGTTTTAATATCCAAAGTTAAAAACAACAAGGGCAGAGATTTAATAGATGGAAAGATGAAAAAATGACTGAAGTTCCCCTTTAATCACACTTGCAGTATAATGTGTTTCCTAGCACTATATTAATACCTCCCCACCATAATATCCTGCATCACCGTAAAGGGGTGTTCCAGCGGAAATGTTTTTTCTTTTAAAAGTCAGCAGCTACAAACACTGTAGCTGCTGACTTTTAATTAGGACACTTACCTGTCCAGGGTGCCCACGATGTCCCCCCCCCCCCGAGGCCAATACGTATTGTGTTCCAGCACTGCCATCCTCACTAAGGAAACAGGCAGTGGAGCCTTGCGGCGTCACTGCCCGTTTCCTACTGCGCATGCGCGAGTCGCTCTGCACTTTGTGAACGGGGCACGCTATGCTCTGGGACACACACAGTTCCCAGAACACACCGCGCCACCTTCCCCAGAAGACAACGCGAGGAGGAGAGGAGACTGAAGATCACTGTGGAGTAGGAAGAGGCAGATTAGGAAGAACGCCTAGCAACAGGAGTTTCTGGTAAGTTAAAAAGATTTATTTTTAACATTATATATATATATATATATATATATATATATATATATATATATATATATATATACACTGTAGATATATATGTGATTTTACTCTTAATTCTAATAAATACTGTGTTTATTAGATCTGACTGGGAGCATCACCTGGATCACATCCCAGTCGGCAAGTCAACAGAGAAGGTTATACAGTTGAGCTCCCTGCAACCTGCAGGGAGCTCAACTGTCTACAACCAATAGAAATGGGCAACTGCCCGATCTTGCCAGGAAGCCGACACTGCACACGGCTAATCACAGGCTGTGAGATATTTCCTGATCTGTGCAGATGCGGACCAGGAAATGTCTCACTGCCTGTGATTAGCAATGTGCAGTGTCGGCTTCCTGGAGCAATTGGTCACGTGGGAGCTTGAACACACCCAAGCCCATCTCTAACAACCAATTGTGCTTACCCTCTTGTGCATGAGCCAATCAGCCCCATAAAGTAACCAGCACTGGGTCCTAATGCGCTGCTGCCGCTGCCAAGGAGGCAGAGATCAGTGCTATCAATAGCTGGGATAGGACAGAAACCCTGCTAGTTCTGCCACTGGTCCACAGTGGGAGGATTCCGCCATCCATCTGGAATGTGTAGATGGGGGAATTGGATCTTTTTTTTTTTTATCATTCAACCTAAAATTTTAATGAAAAAAGTGATCAATGTATGGCCTGCCTAAGAGCTAAGGCCAGCCATAGACAGTTTACAACTCGGCCGGTTCAGCAGAAACTGGCTGAGATTTGAACCATTAATGGACAGGCTGAATGTACCAAGTTGATGGATCAACAGCCTGCTGGATACTCTTATGATTATCGCTAGCGGTTGCTATAGCTGCTAGTGGTGATCACTGTTTGTTGGGAGAATACAATTGCTGGGTAGGATGCAGGGGAGGATGCAGGGCGAAGGAGCAGATTGGGCGGCCTTGGCTATGCGAGCGACGCTAGTATTATGCAGAGTGTAAGTGAGCGGGGGGGGGGGGATCACCTGCAGGAGCTGTCAGGGACGTGTAAGTGAGCGGGGGGGGGGAATCCCCTGCAGGAGCTGTCAGGGATGCTCTGCCTCTCAGAAGAAACTATGTCAACTCGGTGGCAGCCCAGCAAGATGCCGCTACATATACAAACTGTGTTTTAATTGGGGGTGCACATGGTTGGGCACAGTATAATTTTGGGGGGGTCATGGCCCCCTGTGGCCCCCCTAGTGACGCCACTGCTTGGTCATGGTGCTGTAGGGTATGCTCACATAATTAGTGATACTTGGCTCTTGTGCTACAGTATAGGCAATGTTTATATGATTGGATTGATCTGGCAGTGGTAGTGCCCTCTACTGACTGAAATTGTAAATGTCTGTAAATATATTACATATGTACTTCCAATACCTCACAACTTTTTGAGATGGGAATGAAGGACACCTACTAGCAAAAGTATGTACGCATAGGACACACACCCTGCCATGCCCTCTTAAAGGAGAATTATACAAAAAAAATATTAGGTAAATCCACATGTGCTTTATGTTACCACTACTATTTCTTTTACTGGCTTTTGAAATGTAAAAATGCTGCAATTTAGAAATTGGTTGAAAGGTTTAGCACTGGGAAACACTTTTTGAAAGATAAATAGTGAATTTTATATACAAATATACAGCTCAGACCAAAATGAGGGACAAATGAGGAGGAAAAGGGGACAGAGGAACTTTTTTCCAAATCATGGACAGTCCCTCAAAATCAGGGACATTTGAGAGCTATGACTTCCTGTTGGCTTTAAAACCCTGGAAGGAGGGGTGATCTATGATCTAATAGTTTAACTGCTGTTGAGTGTATATCGAAATCCTTGTGACAGACGGAGTATATCTGCTTTGTCTTTGCTATTATTTCACATGCTCGCTGCCAGATAGGTAGGGCTTTATTATGGTATGTGTGTAATGGTCATCTTGCTGTATATTAGTAAGTAAACCTGTTTATGGAAATAGAGCGGGGTGCTCAACCCATGGCCTGTGAGCCCTCTGATGCCCATGACGTCAAACCAGGGAAGCACATGCCCAGATCGTAATCAACAGATTGCTGGCCTGCTATCCCAGAGTATCAGATTGCATCAAGCCGGCACCGGCAGCAGGTGGCCACGGAGGTAGCACGAGCCACACAACCCAATGCTTCCTCTGTAGCGCCAGCTCCTGTACCAATGATACCAAGTGCACTTCACCTGGAACCTTTCTAGGAGAAGCTGGAAGAGGACATGTGCAATGGGTATATTAGCAAAGAGTTAACAAATATAAAGCTGCTTTCACATTGATGTGCTGCAGTTTACCTGTACCACGGGTGCAGTGCAGTGCAGCTGCGGCTTTCCTGTGGGTTAGCTGCACTGAGCAATAGACTTCTACTATATCCTGCAGGTTTGGTGTGCTTTCTGATAGCACATCAAAACTGCTGAATGCAGGAGTTTTGGTGCACTTTTAGAAAGTGTACCACACCTGCAAGATGTAATTGAAGTATTTGGCAAAGTACAGCTAACCCTCAGGAAAGCCACAGATCCAAACCGCAGCACATCAGCGTGAAACCAGCCCAGGACAGTTAGGGCTCATTTACATTTGCGGTTTGGGAGATGTAAAACCCTATAGTTGAGTTGTGTTTTTATCACAAACCCCCAACCACTGGCCCCACCTCTGCCTGTGTAGCCTCCCTGTCACAGTTTGTTTTACACTTTGTTAAGAGTAAACTAGTCCTCATTAAATGTCCGACCGCAGTCCAGATCCGGACCAGGTCAATGTCCTATCTGTATATGTGAAAAAAAGTTGGGCTACTCATAATTCCAAAGATAATAAAAGTCAGCAGCCAGCACCAACAATATAGTGAAATGTGTATGAAAAAATAAAAAAATATAAAATGCGGTGCTTGTGAAAAATCCAAAAATCCCCAGAGTAACCCCCGGGGATAAGTGGTGCATAGTGAAAAGAACATTATGCAAATACATAATAAATGCATTGAGATAGAGTGAAACAAAAAAAGTTCATATGTAGTAATGCCTCCTCAAGCGATGATGAATAAGGGTCAGCAGACTTCTCCATGTAGCATTCACAAATATTGATATACAACAACAGAGAGTTTGGGTACACTTACCACAAAGGATGGACACACACGCCGTATAGTGGTGGGTCAAACAGGCGTTAAGACAATTCAATTCAGCAGGTCTTCAATCGAGAGCTGTAGTAGTACGATGGTGTACACCGGCAGGCACATCCGAGAGATGAAAGGTGAATGATACACACTGGGAACCCCTTACAGGCAAACATGCCTGGTTCTTAGGTCAGTCACCAGCTGGAAAGTATATATGGTGCTGCAAAGGATATCCAGTCAATTAATTAAATCACAAGGAAAAAAGAAAATAGAAAAAAGGGCCTCCACATGGTGCAGATAAATCCAAGTAAAAAGGTGTTTATTTAAGAAATCAAAAATATAAAATGTAAAAACCACCAATCAGGGTCGGTACCAGAAGTGATCACATAAAATAAACAAAAAAAGCATGATATCAGAAGCTCCATAGGCTAAAAACCCGACATGTTTTGGAAAATAGTCCTTCTACTGGGGCATGCCAGCTCCTGCCCTCTATCCAAACCCGCTGTGCCTCCTGCCCTCCTCCCTGTCCATGTATGGTAGGACAGGAATGGGGGGGAACGATGTGAAGGGGGGCTAAGGACATTAAAGGGGTCGTAGAAAATAGTAATAGGGGGGGTTCAGGACAGTTAGGGGAGCTCAGGACATTTAAGAGAGGGAGCTCAGCACAGTAATGTGTGGGGGGGGGGGGCTGAGGATAGTTAAGGGGGGAAACATGAGACAGTAATGGGGGGCTAAGGACAGTAATGGGGGGATGAGCACAGTAATGAAGGGGACTGACGACAGTTAAGGGGGGAGCTCAGGACAGTTAATGAGGGCAACTGAGGACAGTAATGGAGGGACTGAGGACAGTAATAAGGGTGGGGGCTCAGGACAGTAATCGGGGGGCAGGACAGTAATGGGGGCTCAGGGCAGTAATGGGGGGCTCAGGACAGTAATGTAAGGGGGGGTTTGTGGACAATAATGTAAAGGGGGGGGGGGTTTGTGGACAATAATGTAAAGGGGGGATTTTGATGTAAAAGGGAGTGACTGCGATGTGAAGGGGGCTAAGGATGCTGATGTAATGATCAGATTGTGATATGAGGCTTGATTCAGATGTGTGCATGCGCTTGCATACGCATATCATGGGTAGGGCAGCACATTCATTTTAATGGGAGAATGCAGAGAAAAAAGTTCCATCCCTTTTTTTTTTTGCACCTCATCGCACCTTATCAAGCTGTATTGTGCTACAGTGTGCATGAAAACATGTTGTAGACGCAGATGTGTGTGCGGCGGGTGCCATTAATTCTTAATGGCACCCCTATGCATCTGCTAAAGTGCAGCACATTTCTCTGCGGGTCAGGAATGCATGCAATTTCGCACATGTTCCCCAGCCACAGAGATGTGAACCTAGCCTAAGAAAAAGGGGGGGGGGGGGGAGAGGTGGTGTGAAGTGAAGGATCTGACTCTAGAAGAACCTTTGCTGGAAGAAAATTTTACTGACTTCTGTGATTTTTAGTTCAATACCCCTGCTGTAAATGTTCCTGTTCGATGACAGTTGCTGTTCTCATTCCAGCAACCTGGTTTTGGCTGTAATGCATTCTCCTTGTCTGTCTGTCCACCAGCAAGGTGATTGATGTAGCCATTCTGGGATGAGCCAAAGCTGATTTAAAGTCTTAAGGTTTGTCGCCTGAAAAACCTTCTTGCTGCAGCTGCTCCCAGAGCCCCACCTCCTTTTTCTTATCTGTGTCCATTCGATCCAGCGATGTGCATGAGCCCAACGGCTCCAGCCACGGTCTCTGTCCTCATTGGACAGATTTGATAGCAGCAGAAGCCACTGGCTCCTGCTGCTGTCAATCAAATCCAGTGACAAGATATCGGATAGCCGAGTCCCGCTATCTGTGTCAATGGACGCAGCAGCAGGACTCAGGAGCCCACCCACATGGGTGGCTACAGAGTAAGCAGCTTCGTTGGGGGAACCCGATGTAGGTTAGGAGCCAGGAGCACCACAGAATAGGGGGATTGGGGCTGCTCTGTGCAAAACCCTTGCACAGAGCAGGTAAGTATAACATTTTATTTTTATTCTAAAAAAAGCAAACCTTTACAATCACTTTAAGCCGGCCAAGCCTGCAGTCTCATGCTTGTGATAGAGTTTTTGTAGCATGTGCTCCATGCTTCCTGTTTGTCTGCCCTGCCTGCTAGTTTGGATTTCCTAGTTGATGACCTTGGATAGGATATTAAATACACTCAGAACTCAGCCTGCCCTGAACACGGACTGTCACTGACCACTCTGCCTGTCTGCCAACTGCAAAAACTTGTTTGCTGTGCTCAGTTTGCACCTGCCCTGGCATGGTAGCTGGGCACTATATAGCATTGTGTATAAGACCTGGGGGAAACTGAGTATTGGTAAGCCTGGTTGCCTTATGGAAAGGGGGCTGCTATAGTTGAGGAACACAGAAGCCAGGTATAGCGCCCGACCCCTATGCTAGGTGACACACTTAGACAGGAATGGCAGCATGGGGTGGCATATACAGGAATTCATTCATTTTCCTCCTGCAATCGCTGAAATAGACATAGAG